>NC_064629.1:447729197-448354197 GCF_023864275.1 Schistocerca cancellata
TTTCACTAGCTAGAAAAGTCCCCTGCTGACATCCAGGGTCCATGGATTCATGCGGTTGTCTCCATACCCTACACGTCCACCCGCTTGATACAATTGGAAACCAGACTCATCCGACCAGGCAACATGTTTCCAGTCACCAACAGTCCAACGTCGGTGTTGATGGGCCCAGGCGAGAAGTAAAGTTTTGTGTCGTGCTGTCAACAAGACTCCGAAAGCCCATATCGATGATGTTTTGTTGAGTGGTTCACACGCTGACACTTGTTGATGACCAACATTGAAGTCTGCAGCAACTTACGGAAGGGTTGCACTTCCCTTACGTTGAACGATTCCTTTCAGTTGTCTTTGGTCCTGTTCTTGTAGGATCTTTTTCCGGCCGCAGCGATGTCGGAGATTTGATGTTTTGCCGGATTCCTGATATTCATAGTACACTAGTGAAATGGTGGTACGGGAAAATCCCCACTTCATCGCTACATTGGAGATGCTCAGTCACATCGCTCGTGCGCCAACTATAACACCACGTTCAAACTCACTTAAATCTTGATTGCAGCAGCAGTAACCAATCTAATAACTGCGCCAGACACTTTTCTTGTATACGCGTTGCCCACCGCAGCGCCGTACTCTGCCTGTTTACATATTGTGTATTTGAATACGCATACCTATACCAGTTTCTTTGACGGTTCAGTGTATTTTACTACAAGAAGAAGAGGATAACACGGTAATATTATCGTAGTTCCTCAACAAGAGGGAGAAGAAGAAGATTTATAGTATTTTTGCAGAACATGGCAGTAACGGTTATTGTAACATTTTTATTAACAGGCACCTTTTAAATGCGACACCGAATACAGTCATATTGTAGGTTAGATTGCACATATTTTGCATCTTACAGAAGAAACACGTGCAATCTGTTCAAGAAACCAACCAGTGCAGCTGAAAAACTCACAATGGCGTTAATTTTCATCTCTAACACACAGATTTTTGGCTAAAATTATTGCATTAACTTTTTTCTCTTTGTCGTATTTCTAATGGTTTAACAACTCTTAACGTTTTTCACATCTTGAAACGTTAAGTAATTCCTCATTTCTTATTACGAGCGAATGTTTTCAGATGGTAATTGAATATCCTACCTTTACATGTCGTCATATTTCTCCTTTAAGTGAAGGCAGTGAAACGTTTGGAAAATAGCTATTTGTCAACACTTTTGCATATAATTTAGGTAATAACTTCTGCATAGTACTGAATCACTGTCACAAAAGTCCTTATTAATTCCCATCACCGACAGGCTTACAGCAGCGAAGAGAGGAAAGGAACTTAATATAAACTGTAGCCATTAAAATGACCAATTGCTTTTAAGAAACTTACAAAATGTAGCAAGAGGTTAAACAAAACTTTCATTTTATATTAAAAGGAAATAATCATACCCCTAAGATTACGTCTCAAATAATACCAGTCTGTTCCGACATACTCTTAAACTTCTCATTTTTGAATTTTATATGGACCCCTTAATTCTTAAATTCCACATGCCCTTTTCACTCTACTCAAATTGTGGGGTGGGGTGTTCTCACAGCCATACCCAAGCTTGGTAGAAATAAGTTTACATCTCCCTTCGTAGGCGCCTCTAGGTATTTTGTTTTCATTTCTGCGGATGCTTTCGTCCATCTGCGTCAATGGGATTAGGATCTTCGTGTATCTGCACGTTAGTTGTGTATTCATCAGGTATATTTAATCAAGCTCGTAACTCTGCATCATGTCAATCACTTTTAGATTATGTGATATGGACACTGCGTCTGTACAGCTCCTGGAAGGAGTCACAATGTTTGAAACAATGATGTCATCTTCCGAATGAAAGAGTCAAATATTGGAGACAGATTTGCAACAAAATTTTCCTGTTTTAGTTCGGTAAATGTATCAATACATTGCTGTCTAAATTTCGTTGCATCCACATCAGTCCTTCAACTAACAACATTCAGTCAATGTTTTACATCATGTCATCAG
Source organism: Schistocerca cancellata (assembly GCF_023864275.1). Taxonomy (NCBI): domain Eukaryota; kingdom Metazoa; phylum Arthropoda; class Insecta; order Orthoptera; family Acrididae; genus Schistocerca; species Schistocerca cancellata. The sequence continues at coordinate 447,731,190 of NC_064629.1, forward strand.
AGATCTGAATTGTGTGTCTGTAGGCACAATTTCGCTGCTCTAGCTATAATACTTTTCGAGATTTAACATCCGTTTTGTAAACAGAGTTAAAAATCCTGTCTTTCCGACCAAAATGTTTTCTTTCTGTAAAAATTCTTCTAGTACAGCTATAAATTTTTTAATATTGCTTCATTACTCCACAGCAATCACAAAAATGATAATGCAGCGTGGGAAAGAATTCCTACTAAAATGCTTACCTCCAAAACAAACTTATTTTTCTGGGGTAAATTCGGTGGCAAAATTGGTCTACATCTAAAATTACATACATACTCCGCAAGCCACCGTACGGTGCGTGGCGGAGTGTACTCTGTACCGCAACTGGTCGTTTGCTTTCCTGTTCCACACGCAGATAGAGAAAGGATAAAACGACTGTCTGTATGCCTCTGTATGAGCCCTAATCTCTCGTATCTTAGCTTCGTGGTCCCTACGCCAAATGTATGTTGGCGGCAGTAGGATCGTTCTGCAGTGAGCTTAAAATGCCGGTTCTCTAAACTTTCTCAGTGGTTTTCTTCGAAATGAATGTCTTCTCTCCAATGATTCCCACTTGAGCTCCAGAAGCATATTTTTAACACTTGTATGCTCATCGAACCTACCAGTAACAAATCTAGGAGTTCGCCTGTGAATTGCTTCGATGTCTCCTTCAATTCGACCTGGTGTGGATCCCGAACGCTCGAGCAGTGCTCCAGAACAGGTCGCACTAGCGCCCTATATGCGGTCTCCTTTACAAATGAACCACACTTTCCAAACATTCTCCCAATAAACTGAAGCCTACCATTCGCCTTCCCTACCACAATCCTGACATCCATTCCATCCTTCCATTGCATATGGCTTCCCAATGTTACGCACAGACATTTAAACGATATGTCAAGCAGAACACTACTAATGCTATATCAGAACGTTACGGGTTTTTGTTTTTCCTACTCATCTGCATTAACTTACATGTTTCTACATTAAAAGGGAGGTGCCATTCATCACGCCAACTAGAAATTTTATGTAGGTCATCTTGTATCAATTACAATCTTTGACAGCTACCTGTACACAACAGCATCATCAACGAACAACAGTCGATTGCTGCCCACCTTCTACCGGATCATTTGTGTATACAGAAATTAGCAACGGTCCTATCACACTTCCCTGGGGCACTCCTGATATTATCCCTGTCTCCGATGAACACTTGCCGTCGAAGACAACGTTCTGTGTTTTATTAGTTAAGAAGTCTTCGAGTCAGTGACATATCTGGGAGCCTATTGTATATTCACGTACCTTCGTTAACAGCTTGCAGTGGGGTACCATGTCTAATGCTTTTCAGAAATCTAGAAATATTGAGTCAACCTGTTGCCCTTCATCTATAGCTCGCAGTATATCATGTGAGAAAAGAGCAAGATGGGTTTCGCACGAGCGATGCTGTCTAAAGCCGTGCCGATTCTTTGACATGAGCTTTTCGGTCTCTAGGAAATTTATTATATTATAACTCAGAATATGCTCTAGAATTCTGCAGCAAGGATATTGGTCTGTAATTTTCCGGGTCCATTCTTTTACGCTTCTTATATACAGGAGTCGCCTGCGCCTTTTTCCAGTCGCTTGGCGCTTTGCGTTGGCCAAGAGATTCGCGATAAAAGTAAACTAAATAAGGGGCAATGAAGTGGAGTACTCTTTGTTAAACGGAAGTGGGATTCCATCCGGACCTGGCGGCTTATCTGTTTTCATATCTTTCAGTTGCTCAAAAAATGGCTCTGGGCGCTCTGGGACTTAACTTCTGAGGTCATCAGTCCCCTAGAACTTAGAACTACTTAAATCTAACTAACCTAAGGACATCGCACACATCGATGCCCGAGGCAGGATTCGAATCTGCGACCGCGCGGTTCCAGACTATAGCGCCTAGAACCGGGCGGCCACTCAGGCCGGCTTTTAGTTGTTACTCTATGCCAGGAATGCTTATTACTGTGTCATTCATACGGGACTTCGTGCAATGGTCAAACGATGAGTGTCCTGCGTGAACGATTTCTGAAACGTGGAATTTAAAATCTCGGCCTTCCTTTTGCTATTTTCTACTGCCAAACCAGACTAGTCAACGAGTGACTGAGTGGAAGCGTTAGATCCGCTAAGCAATTTTACATTAGACCATTGGTCAGTTTCGTTCCGCCATAACTGCCGACTGGCAACACTTAGGCGACCACGCAGTTGTTTCTCAGTGTCTTCTTTGTGATGGATCAGCAGTTAAAACAGGTCTAAATGTTGCCAATCCCTGGTACGTGGAAGGAAACTGACCAATTATGCCACCGCATTTATTGGGGAAATTTTTTTGTTTTAAAGGTGACGAAATGAGTAGGGACTTTTTTCCACATTGTATTGCTGGCCAGAGTGGCCGAGCGTTTCTAGGCGCTACAGTATGGAACCGCGCGACCGCTACGGTCGCAGGTTCGAATCCTGCCTCTGGCATGGGTGTGTGTGACGTCCTTAGGTTAGTTAGGTTTAAGTAGGTCTAAGTTCTACGGGACTGATGACCTCAGAAGTTAAGTCCCATAGCGCTCAGAGCCATTTGACCCATTTTTTGAACCACATTGTATTACTATTTGCATGATATCTATGTCGCAATAAAACAGCACAACAAATTTCGTACCTGTAGGAGTAGCAGTTTTCGAGAAAGGAAACTTTTAGACAGGAAGACAAAACTTTTTAACCTTTGTTCATAAAACGGTAAAACATTTCATCTTCCAAGGTATAAGAACTACAACAGTGAAATTTTAACTGATAACACGTAATTAAGATGTCTAATAACATAACTGAAAACACTGACTGAAATGCTGTTACTTTATGGAAACTACACTTTCGACGGAATTTAGACTTTTCCTTAAATTTCTGCAAGCGCTGTATCAGCCAAAATTTATTTTTCCCAAAGGTAAAGAAGCGGAACTTTTTGGCAGTTGAAAGCAGTATGCTTAAAAGCAAGAGATTTACTCACTGTCATTCGCGTTGGACAATACCCAGGGAAACCTAGTGATCATACAGGACCTTTCTTTCGTTTCGCTGAGACATTTGATCCTGTCACAAGAATTCTCTCCTATTGCTCTGACAAGAGTTCATAATGTTTCTCCATATGTTATTGAAAATATCACTTAACATACCATGAAATAGAGGTTTATTTAAAAAAGCGTCCTACCTTAATTATCTTTTATCTTGTTTTTAGAAACAGGAGAATCTTACCAATCTTTATTATTTTTCTTCTGAATCTCCAGAGCATACGTCAGCAGAATTGTAGAACTACTGTCCGCATTTGTATACAAGCTGTCTCCTATTTATTTCCCAGTTCTTTGAACAGAAAACTTTTCGAACAAGAAAGCAATTTTCGAACGCATGGTAGTTTTCTAATTGTGACAGTGCTGGAATAAAGGAACATTTATACCTATGATGCCTTAAATCTAAAGACACTGATGATGAGAGTTTAAGCCACAGAGTATTACTTTCTGTGAATGTCTCATTGCAGCTTTCTTCGGGCAGACATCAAGCGGCAACACTAGGTAGAATACCTCAGTCGCACAGCTTCTGTCGCAGCACTGATCGGTCGTTGGTACAGTGCTGCGGCGGCCCGCATCGGCCCAGACTCAAACTACACTCCTGGAAATTGAAATAAGAACACCGTGAATTCATTGTCCCAGGAAGGGGAAACTTTATTGACACATTCCTGGGATCAGATACATCACATGATCACACTGACAGAACCGCAGGCACATAAAGACAGAGGCAACAGAGCATGCACAATGTCGGCACTAGTACAGTGTATATCCACCTTTCGCAGCAATGCAGGCTGCTATTCTCCCATGGAGACGATCGTAGAGATGCTGGATGTAGTCCTGTGGAACGGCTTGCCATGCCATTTCCACCTGGCGCCTCAGTTGGACCAGCGTTCGTGCTGGACGTGCAGACCGCGTGAGACGACGCTTCATCCAGTCCCAAACATGCTCAATGGGGGACAGATCCGGAGATCTTGCTGGCCAGGGTAGTTGACTTACACCTTCTAGAGCACGTTGGGTGGCACGGGATACATGCGGACGTGCATTGTCCTGTTGGAACAGCAAGTTCCCTTGCCGGTCTAGGAATGGTAGAACGATGGGTTCGATGACGGTTTGGATGTACCGTGCACTATTCAGTGTCCCCTCGACGATCACCAGTGGTGTACGGCCAGTGTAGGAGATCGCTCCCCACACCATGATGCCGGGTGTTGGCCCTGTGTGCCTCGGTCGTATGCAGTCCTGATTGTGGCGCTCACCAGCACGGCGCCAAACACGCATACGACCATCATTGGCACCAAGGCAGAAGCGACTCTCATCGCTGAAGACGACACGTCTCCATTCGTCCCTCCATTCACGCCTGTCGCGACACCACTGGAGGCGGGCTGCACGATGTTGGGGCGTGAGCGGAAGACGGCCTAACGGTGTGCGGGACCGTAGCCCAGCTTCATGGAGACAGTTGCGAATGGTCCTCGCCGATACCCCAGGAGAAACAGTGTCCCTAATTTGCTGGGAAGTGGCGGTGCGGTCCCCTACGGCACTGCGTAGGATCCTACGGTCTTGGCGTGCATCCATGCGTCGCTGCGGTCCGGTCCCAGGTCGACGGGCACGTGCACCTTCCGCCGACCACTGGCGACAACATCGATGTACTGTGGAGACCTCACGCCCCACGTGTTGAGCAATTCGGCGGTACGTCTACCCGGCCTCCCGCATGCCCACTATATGCCCTCGCTCAAAGTCCGTCAACTGCACATACGGTTCACGTCCACGCTGTCGCGGCATGCTACCAGTGTTAAAGACTGCGAAGGAGCTCCGTATGCCACGGCAAACTGGCTGACACTGACGGCGGCGGTGCACAAATGCTGCGCAGCTAGCGCCATTCGACGGCCAACACCGCGGTTCCTGGTGTGTCCGCTGTGCCGTGCGTGTGATCATTGCTTGTACAGCCCTCTCGCAGTGTCCGGAGCAAGTATGGTGGGTCTGACACACCGGTGTCAATGTGTTCTTTTTTCCATTTCCCGGAGTGTATGTATGGGCGAGCAGGCAGCGCCTTTCGGCGGGGGGGGGGGGGGGGCTTGGTGTGGGGGGGGGGGGGGAGCTGTCGATGCCGCAGGCTGCTGTCGGACCTTGGACAACGCACCTTAACACGGCAGGGTGACACGGCAGTACAGTGAGGGAAGTACAGTTACTGCTGCCTGGTTGCCTCACGGGATGACAACAATTTCATGACTCTTCCCAACCGAGTTCGTGCATGCACCTGGGCCAGAGAGGGTGCAGTGACATATCGACAAGTGAGCTCATACTGCCAAGTTCTTTGAAAATTTGAATCGATTTTGTAGTCACTGTAGCTTCACGTGTTCCCTCGTGACGTGAAGTTTAATTTCGTTCTACTCCGCTTCGTGTTTCACGTTTTTCGTCAGACACTGCAGTTGCAGTTTGCGTTTCGTGAGTTTATTTTAACTAAGAGGTTCGGGTTAATGAATACATCATGTTTGCAGTTTAGTTAAAATGTGTCTTGTGTGAACTAAAGAGAAGCGAATTTCAAACTACTCGTACAATAAGAATTTTTCGAAGACATCTGGATTGTGCTCAGGGAGAATTTCAAACAAGAATGTACGCTATGGAAAATCAACTCGTTACTTACTCGTAGTTGTTTAGCTAGTGGACAAAATCGTTTAAGTTTGCCGAAAATACACAAGAAACTGGATCAGCCCAGATATTAAAAAATGAAGAAATGTCGAAGTTATCTAAAATACCGTTCACTCACGTAACAAGATGTCTCCATTACGAAAAAAAACGCAGCTCTGTGTGTGTTAGGTCAGCTTCTTGGGAAATAAGACGTTATTGTTATAAGTTATTGCCGAGAGGTTAACCATCGATCTGAGAACAGCTGTGAGGACTGTGATAAATGCTCTGGCGTCTCGTTGGTACCCGCCCACATTCCAAGCACTTTCAGTGCAACTTACGCTGGAGCATAGTCTCTCCGCATTCCATCAATTCACTTGGACGTCATCGCCCAGAGTGTTATCTTTAGCAAGCTGAATACAACAGGTTTTTGGTATAAAAGTCTACTTTTCATTCATTGGTACACATATGACAGATGCACTACCTAATACGTTCCAAAGCGCCGTGCATAAGAAACGGTTTTTCAGGAGGTCTCACCATGGTTTCAATTGGTGATAGAGAGATTGGTTCAAGTTTTTTTGATAACACTTGGGCTAGGCACCATTTATATAGCTAACAAAAGGATCTTCTTACTTTAACTATCGTACACTACAGGGTCAAAGTTTGAATCTCACACATTTCTTCAAACTTAGACAAATGGAGCAAATTGGTTGGTTCTTTTTGCATTAGGTGTGGTCTACGGTGCACCTTAACGGGCGTGTGGAGGTACCACTTAGTTCATGGGTGGTTCCTGAGGAAACACGGATTTTTTTGGTACCAAAACCAAACAGAGGGTTCCAAGATCGCTACTCATAATAAATGGCTGAAATTTTCACGATATGCTCCTAAGATCCCGATCTCGAACGACCTGAAAAATTGGGTTGATATATTTATCCGTTCTCGAGATGCATAGGTTCAAAATTACCGTACTTGTACACGAGAAATACCCACGTAAAATTTGGTGTGCGGTGAAATGTAAATAATAAGTATCTGCAAAAAATTGCTCATAATATGACGATAAATTCTCTAGGCATGTATCTAGAAGTAAGAACTTCCCGTTTTGAAAATTCTTTATCCGTTATCGAGAACCACCTGAAAAACATAGATTTTGGGTACCAAAACTGAACCGCGGTTTCCAAGACGGCTATGAACAGCAAATAGCTGTAATTTTTTCGGTATATTTCTAAGATCGCGATCTCGAAAAAATCTAAAAATTTTCTTGATATCCTTATCTGTTTCTTAGATACAGCGGTTCATGTTTAACAGTACTTGTAAAATATGCACGTAAAGTGAACGCAAAATCCGGTCTGAGGTGTAAAATTATGTAGTTCTGCGTAATTTCAGTTTCACATAAGTAAACTATCAAAATTTTTTCTCAGAAAGCTCTTTTGATGCGATTGAAATTCCTTGTTGTAGCAGGGAAAAGAAGGGAATAAGTGGGATAATGCTCCTATCGGGGCACAAAAAAGGCCAATATTCTCCTGTTTATTAAAAGACTCTGCAAAGTGGGCTGCCAGCCGCCTCATTCTAATATCCTCAGCACATTTGAAAATTTCACCAAAAGTTTGACATGCAAACATATTCGCGCTTTTTTATGTTGAGAGAAAAGAAGACAGTGGCATTGGGAAAGACGGAAAAGTGATAAATACTGGAAGATAGTAGACGGTGGTTGTGATACAGAATGAGCAAAGAAGACAACGGCACTGTGAGAGAAGGAGACGAACACAGTGACAGAGGAACATTGTTGACAAAGACAGATCATTGCTAGGAAATGAGTGAATGAAACAGTACCAGTGGGGGAGAAATAAAGAGACGGAGAAAGTGGAAGTAGGTGAGAGCCAGTGATCATTAGAGACAGTGTCTATGACAATGACGACGAGGAAGAGAGAGATAGTGACAGTGACAAGAGATAGCAGCAGTGGGAAGGAATTAATGAAATAGTAGCAGTAAAAGAGAGCAAAAAGAAGGCAGTGATAGTGAGACGAACACTATTAGTTTGACAGAACGAAGAAGACTGTGGCTCTGAACTGGGGACCGTGACAGAGACACACAAAGAGATAATGACAAGGAGTTTAGCTGAATGGGCGAGTGAGAAGGGGCACGTGGGGGTTTATGAGTATGAGCGACTTACTACGATGGACTAGTCGGTGTGAGAGAGTTACAGTTACAGTATTTGATTCAATGACTTGTGAGATGTATGTTAAAAAGAGAGCGAATATGATCGCATGCCAAAACTTTTGGGAAAATTTATAAAGGTGCTGAGGAAGGTAGAATGAGGCAGCTGGTACCTCACTTTTGAGTCAGAGTCTTTTCATAAACTGGAGCAGATTCGCCATTTTTGTGCTCCATTAGGAGCATTTACCGCTGGTAAATTCAATGAACATGATACTTTTGAAACATTTTCTCTCGTCTTTTGACGTGAAAGTAGTGACTTTACCACTGAAGATCAACGATACATATTAAATTGATTTTTATGAAAGTTTAACTGACTGGAACGAGTGGAATTTTGAATGAGAAGTTAAAATCTGTGATATTATAATCACCAGATGATAACACCAACTACATGTATTTCAAGAAATGACGCAGTATCAACGTCTGAGCTCTCTGAGACAGGTCACATCCCCAACATGATCACGGCGAATGTATTTCCTTGTTCCCGTCAAAATGAGCTTCGACTACGTCCCTAATAACACAGCGAAGCGACGCAATGGTTACAGCACAAGTCTGCGTTTAAGAAAAAAATGTTCAAATGTGTGTGAAATCTTATGGGACTTAACTGCTAAGGTCATCAGTCCCTAAGCTTACACACTACTTAACCTAAATATCCTAAGGACAAACACACACACCCATGCCCGAGGGCGGACTCGAGCCTCCGCCGGGACCAGCCGTCTGCGTTTAAGAGCAGATTCAAATGACGCTCTGTTCATCCAGATTTAGGTTTTCCGTCGTTTGCCTCAATCCTTTGTAGCGAATACCAGAGGTACTACACTCGCTGTAAAGAGGACAAGGTCTAAATACACGTCCAATCATCCATATATATCCTGTTAATGGTTCGCATGAATACGTAAGACAAATGCCAGACTGGTTCGTTTGACACAGCCCGTTACCATTAATGTTTCGTGTCAAATAGTCTCGTCGTCGGTCGAACTTTATACTGTAATAATTTCTCCCTTGCGTATACCAGGGTAAGCTGCTATGAAAGCAATACAGCCGACCTCCTTTCTTCCTACTTCCAATCCGATCGTATACTCTGTCTTTAACGACCCCATCATCGACAGGATGTTTGAGACGAGACATTATCTACCTTAAGCGGTTGTTCAGGAATGTTTGATGAGTGATCTGATACAAGAAACTCATGGTCTCCAACGTATCGCCACCAAGTAATTTAATGTTTTATTTTTTAGACCTGTTATGACTCTGAAATTGAGAGAAACCGATTCTTTTATTAATTAACAACAACTTACGTACTGGCGAACGCAATACCAAGTTAAATAGAACTTCTTTTTTCCTTTATTGTAATTTTATGCACCTGCCCCACATGGGCAGGGGAGGACTGTCAGCAGCACAATCTGCCACTTTTCAGCTGAGTGGCATTACAAAAAATAAAAAGGAGAACTTACAGATAAGAAGGGCGGAAAAAGGGGGCTATAAAAACAATAAATGGAGACAATGGAAATATACACTAACAAGGGGGTGTTCATTGGGGCAAAGTTAAAAATGTCGACACAAACTTACAATAAAACAGTTGGCGATTTGTGGGGGACTTAAAATGCTCTGGAGTCACACACACAAGTTAAAAGTAGGTCACAGTATAAAAACACACAGAGCAAGAGACATTTAAAAAACCACAGGAAACTATGGAGCACACACGAAAATAAAAACTGCTGGTAGAGGCCTGCTAAGGGACTGGAGGACTGAGGAGGGAAAATGAGGGGAGGAAGGTGCAGTGAAGGAGGGTTGGAGGGGGTGGGAGGAAGGAAAAAAGGGGGCAGGAGGTGGGTGGGGTGGGAGATGAAGAGGGAAAGCAAGGCAGGAGGGAGTGCAGACACACAGAAAGGGGGTGGGTACGGAAAGGGAGGGGTGCACGGGATTGAGGAAAATTGCTCACGGGAAGGGAAGGAAAGGGGAGCAGAAAGAGAGCCTTGAGGAGTAGGAGGAGGAAGGTGGGGTTAGAGCTGGTACCAGGGGTAGAGATCAGGGCAAAGTCTATCATGAAAGAGGGGAAGGCGCTGGAAGTTGCATTAGAAAAGGAGGTAGAGGTTGTGGAGATGGAGAGAGGGCAGAACACAGTGGTAAAGGCGTGGCAGTGGGCTGGGGGTGGAGAGGATAGGAGACACCAGTGGGTGAGGGGGGGGGGATAGAGTCATCGGATAATGTACAGGGTGCAGATGTGTTCAAGGAAAAGAAGAAGATGGGGGAAGGGGTAAGATCGTAGAGGATTCCCCTGGGTGGAGGAAGGCAGATATGGAAGGCAAGGCAGAGTGCATGACATTATAGAATTTGGAGGGCTTTAGAGCTGGTACCAGGGGTAGAGATCAGGGTAAAGTCTATCATGCAAGAGGGGAAGGCGCTGGAAGTTGCATTGGAAAAGGAGGTAGAGGTTGTGGAGATGGAGAGAGGGCAGAACACAGTGGTAAAGGCGTGGCAGTGGGCTATAGAATCTGGGAGGGGCAGAAATCAAAGTGACACTGGCACAGCAAAGGATGGGGTGGATCAAGGATTTGTAGTTGTGAAGGATGGTGGAAGGATGCAATTCCCATGTCCTTCCAGACAAGAGTTTCAGGAGGCAGAGACTGTTGTGGGCTTTGTGTTGGATCGTAAGGAGATGGGGAATCCAGGTCAGGTGACTGTCGAGGGTAAGGCCAAGGTATTTCAGGGTAGGCATGAGGTGGGTACGACAAGCATAAACGGTGAGGTAAAAATCGTGGAGCTGGAAGGAGCAGGTGGTATGAGCTATGATGATTGCCTTGGTCTTGGGAGGGTGGATGTGAAGGAGCCACTGGTTGTACTAGGTGGTGAACTGGTTGAGGTGGGTTTAAAGGATGCATTGGGACTGTTGAAGGGTAGGGTAAAGGATCAGGAAGGTAGCTTCATCAGCAAATTGGAGGAGATGAACAAGCTGGGGAGGTTTGGAAATTTCGGCAGTATACAAGAGAAAGAGGAGAGGGGAACTACGGAGCCTTGGGGCACGCTGGCAGTGGGATAGAAATTGCGACAGCTGGTATTGTGGACAGTGACATAGGAGGGAGGATTGGAGAGGAAGGAAGCAATAAGATGGACGAAATTGGTGGGGAGAGCATACGTCTGGAGATTAAAGAGGAGCCTGGGGTGCCAGACACAGCGTAGGCATTCTGGAGGCCAAGGGAAACAAAGATAGCAGAGCAACGGGAGTTAAGTTGGAGGGAAAGAAGGTTGGTAAGGTTAAGGAGCTGATTGTCAGCTGCGAAGGAGGACCGGAAGCCACACTGAGTAAGGGGAAGGATGTGTTGCTGGATAAGGTGGTGATGAATATGATGAGAGAGGATGGACTCGAAGACCTTACTGAACATGGAGCTGAGGCAGGTGGGACGATTGGGAGAGGTGTCAGATGGGGGCTTGTTGGGTTTAGGGAACAGCAGGATACGGGAAGTCTTCGACAGGTCAGGGTAAAAGCTGTTGGAGAGGAGTACATTGTACAGGGTAGCAAGGCAAGCCAGAAGGACGGAGGGATTCCTTGAGGTGGCAGTAGGTGACACCATCGTGACCAGGGGCAGTGATTACATCTGAATGGGGTAACAGACCCAAGTACTGGAAACTGGCAGCGAGTGGTGGGACAGAGGTATCAGTGCTTTCAAGGATGGTGGGGAAGAGGGAGTAATCAAATTGGGGACCGTTAGGAATGGAGAAGACCTCAGAAAGGTGGGAAGCAAAATGGTTAGCCTTACTGAGGTTGTCAGGGAATCGGAGGTCGCCGTGGAGAAGAGGGTAATGTGGAGCAGGATGGCTACCAGTAAGGCCGTGGAAAGCAGACTAGTTCTTGGAGGAGTTGACAGAGATGGTAGAGTTGAGGTGTGTACATGTCTGGCGCCAGTCCCGACGTTTCTTTGCTGTGAGGAGGTTTTGGGTGTGTCGTTGTAATTGCCAGTGGCGGAGGAGTGTATTCCGGTCACGGGTGTGGAGGAAGGAGTGGTAGAGCCTGTGGGATAGAACATATAACTAAAACTTATATAACAAATTAAATGGGTAATACAACAACCCACAAGGAAAACAAATACACTTCCTTATAACGTTGTGGTTCTATTTCCAGACTGACAGAAAGTGATAGTCCGTAAGATACGTACAGGTGACTAAAATGTCCGTTAGCATTTGAAAATATGAGGGTTGGAACTTTAATAGTGGTAACTATTTATTTACAGCTCGTACAAAATAGATACATGTTTCAAAGTTTTACTGACCTTCAAAGTAGTCACCAGCATTGTGTATAACCCTCTGCCAGCGATGTGGAAGTAGTAGGATACTCTTAGCAGTGCCAGTTGTGTTGACAGTTCGAGTGGCACGGGCTATTGCCCGACGAATTTGTAGCAGCTCTGAAGCAAATGCCGTGAAGTGTTTCCTTCAGTTTAGAAATCGAGGATTTAAATCAAGGGAGTGCAGTAGGTGGTATAGCACTTAGCAGCCCCATCAGTCAAACAAATCAGTAACAGCTTGCACTGCAGGTGCTTGAGCATTGTCCTGCAAAATGATGGTCAGGCCCTACACAAAGTGTCATCACTTCTGTCTCTGAGCTGCTAAGAGTATCCTACGACTTCCACATAGCTGGCAATGGGTTATACACAATGCTGGTGACTACTTTGAAGGTCAGTAAAACTTTGAAACACGTATCTAATTTGTATGAGCTGTAAATAAATAGCTGCCTTTATTAAAGTTCCAACCTTCGTACAATACTTCAGGGAATAATGTAGGCAGAGAGATAAAAAGTGACACCCATATGTGAAATGACATGGGGTTTTATTGCAACCATAAAAAGTGAACAGAATGACCAACAGATGGCACTTCATTCGATACGGAAGTGACAATTAACACAACACTTAATTTTTAGCAAAGACATCCTTTATAACATATGCTCAACATGTCGACGGTCATTCATCAACAATACGTGTAGTTGAGGGACAATGTTGTGAACAGCACTGTACAGCATATCAGTAGGTATGGTAAGTAACTGCATTGGATGTTGTCTTTTAGCATTCATAAAGTAGTCGAACGATTGCAATAGATCCACCACTCCTCCTTTCCTCTGTCCTTCCCTGGGCTCCCTCTTGGCCCCCCTTCCATCCTGTTTTCTCCCCACCTAACCTCTCTCTGCCTCCTCTCTCTCCCCCCCTCCCTCGAGTCCTTTTGTATACCCCTCCTCTGCCTTTCCCCACTCCCTGTCGCGTCTGCCCAGCACCCGCCCCCCTTCTTATGGGTGCTCGTTCTCCATCGGCTCCTTTCCCCCCCTCCCCTCCCCTCCACTCCACTTCTTTTTTTCGTCTCCTTCCCCCCTTTCCTTTCCCAACATCTGTCCAGGTTCCCCCCATCTGCCCTCAGCTGTGGTGTATCATATTTGTGCCAATTTTTTAGTGTAGTGTTCAAGTGAATGTTCAGTGTCGTTTGTCTTTCCCAAGTGTTACGAACAGAAACCATGCTGTCGCTGGGTGTAAATTTTATATCTCTTGCGAACAGGAACCAGACTATCGCCGGGTTTTTTTAATTGTCTGTATTCTTTTACCTACGTGCTTCATATGTACTTTATTAGCATCATCAACCCCTTGTTTTATGTTTTAAGTTCCGCAATTTTCCGCCATTTTACCATTTAAGTCACCGATTTTATCGCCTGCTTTTAAAAAAAAAGTCTGTAGGCTGAAGAGCGGCGTAGTAAGCTGCTGCCAGCCCGCCCTCTTTGGGGTGAATCTAAAATCAACAAAGAAAAGAAAGCAATAGATCTGATCCTCTGTTATGCCCATCCCACCTAGATCTCCGCCCCTTCTGCCTTCTACAAGCCCCTTCAAATCCTGGAACGCCACGCACTCTGCTTCGCCTATCACATCTGCTTCCCATCCCCAACGCGGATCTTCTATTACTTAATTCCTTTCCCACATCACCTCTTCCTTGAACGGATACAGATGCTTTACACCTCCCTTAAATTTGATCCCCCTCACCCGCTTGTCTCTCCCATCCTTTCCCAACCCTGTTCGCTGCTGCGTCTGCACACCTGAATCCCACCTGCTCTCCATCTTACCACACTACATACCCTTGCCTAAGGTGACTTCCGCCAACTCCCCCTCCCTGATGATGCCCTTGTCCCACTTCCTCCCCTCTCCTCTCTCCTTCTCCCCCCATTCCCGGGCTTCCACAGCCCCCCATACCCACTCCCCTACCCCTCCTTTCTTCTCTCCCACTGGCATCCTCCGCCCTTGTCCCACTTCCTCCCCTCTCTCCTTCTCCCCCCATTCCCGGGCTTCCACAGCCCCCCATACCCACTCCCCTACCCCTCCTTTCTTCTCACTTTTTCGTGCAAACAGTATGTTTTAGTGTGACGAAGTTCGTCGCCACTGTGCTAGTGTTTCTCTTCCCATCAATTCATCAGTGTCTCTCCTTCACTGCTCCTACGTTCACGTGTGCAACTTTGTGTCCCCGTTTGTGTATAGTGCTGAACGTTTTTATGCAACCAGTGTTTCCGTGAACGCCATCCTTTTTTTATCCTCCATGTATGTTTTTATGTCTTCCTGTTTAATGTATGCTTTTCTGTGGCCGAAGAGCGGCATAGATAGGCCGCTGTCGTCCTACCTTTATGTAAAAGTTTGAAATTCACGATAAAGAAAAAAAAAAGCAAAAGGTCTGCGAGTTTAGGTAACAACACAACCAGTAATCACATGGACTTAGATCTGGGAACATGGGAGGCCAAGCGCGACGGAAGTGGTATCTCAGCATGTGATCCTCATCAAACTATGTCCGCAAGAGATCATTCACATGTGTAACAATTTGGGCTGGAGCGCCGTCCTGCATAAAAGTTATGCTTTCCAGTAGTTGTTTCTCAGCCAGGCAAGAGATGATGAGCTTCTGTAACATGTCGGTGCATCTGGCACCCGTTATTCTGATGATCCTCATGCGGCTTCACTGATATGTAGTTGTCCAGTGGCATATATTGGCCGCCTTTTGCACTCGTTTTAGGTTTCATTATAACACAACGTCATTTCAGCCATGTGTTTCAAATTCTTGTGCAATCATGAATCATGATGTATGTGACGTGTGTCCAGTGTGCATACTTTTGTATAAAAGCAGCCAAAACAGATGCTTGGAGTTAAAACAGTTAATAATTTATTTCTGGGGATAACTCATACGTTGTAAAGAAGGTTTCAGATATGGAGTTTTTGATGCCATGATTGCGTGCAGATAGAGTGGATTTCTAGTTTCGACAGGACTAAGCTGCCATCTTCAGATCCACAGAGTACAGGTTAGGAAACTCGGCTGTGCGATAAACAGCACGTTTCTTTTTCTACCATCATAACGCACTCATAAAAAAAGAGTGGAACATTAAAAAATACGTCATCATGGCAAGACAGAGTCTTATAAGTGTGGAGCATCAAGAAGTGCCACCCTTATATGACTGTCTTTCCATTAGGACACAGTTGTATTTCTCAATGTTCTGTTCTCTTTTTATTATGAATCCGTTACGATGGTACGAAAACGAACCTGCGGTTTTCATCAGTGCATGCTATCATAACAGGTACACTGTGGATATGAAGATGGTAGCTTAGTCCTGTTGAAACCAGGTGTACCTACAAGAGATCAAAGCATTAAAAATTTCATATCTGAAGATTTATTTATATTGGATTCATTAATCGCTATCCAGCCGACAATGTAGGGTATTTACAATTGATATTTTGTTTTATTTCAATTAGATTTTATTTAGTAAATATAGAATTTCCTTTATAAATAGTTTTCTGCGATTCTGTAAGATTACTTATGACTTACCGCTAGAACAAGAGTGCCCGAGCTTCTCTGATTGGCTGCCTGAAAGATCAGGTAGGAAGAGTTCAGCATTTCCCGCGCTGTGTGTAGTGTTCTGTGCTATTGTTCACTGTATTTGGGAGTCGCTTGGGAACCTTCGTACAGTGCATATCAATGTTGAACCGCCAAACAAATTTGTACTAAGATGAAGGACACCTTGCATTTTGTCGGATCTCGTTTCTTCGTTCTAAAGCGACCCCGTTTAGGACTTTTCAGTGAAAGTTTGGAATGCTTAAGTGGATTAGTTTGGAAGTTACTCCCTTTGTCAGAAAATTTCCAGGACAAGTTTTCTTTTAAAAATAGAAAATTGCTCTTACTAAGTAATGATCCTAGCTCCTATCGAAGTAGTTGCTTTGTCTACCTATACACAGTTGCTAACATTTTGGAGGTCTTGGAAGCAAGTAGGATAATTTTGAACTGCGGTGCTTGTACGCTCATTTGTCACAGTCCGTTGGATGTCTGCGATATCCTGATAAAGCCTTCCTTTACGCCACATTTTCACTAGCAGAAACAAGAGAACATCGCAAGCCGAGATGTCGAGCGCATATGGGGGATGTGGGACGACAAAATATGTGGCCACACTCTAACAGATACAGCAGTATGTGGTCTGCATTGTCATGCAGTAAGAACCATTCCTGAGAATGCCAAAAATAAGGGCGGCGACATCTAATTGCATGTGTCAAACGTTTCAAGACTTCGATGTGAAGAGTTTGGTTCACTGTTCGAGCTGGAGGAAAAAAAATGGAAATGAGCGTTTGGCGTTATTGGCCGGGAGGCCTCTTGCGGGGCAGGTCTGGCCGCCTTAGTGCAGGTCTTATTACATTCGACGCCACATTGGGAGACCTGCGAGCCGGACGGCGATGAAATGATGAAGACAGCACAACACCCAGCCAGTCCCTCAGCGGAGAAAATCCCCGACCCAGCCGGGAATCGAACCCGGGCCTGTAGGACGGCAATCCGCCACTCTGACCACTTTTTTTCTTTTTTAATCTCATTTTGTTGTATATTGTTCGTTGACTGTTTGCGGCGGACGTTCGATGACACTCGTTCAGGTTGTTCGTTGATTCGTTCACTCAGTTTTTTTTATTACAGAGGGTAGCTAATCCTCTGACCGAACACGCTGAGCTACCGTGCCGGCGCCACTCAGCTATCGGGGCGGACAGCTGGAGGAACATTCACTGGTGAACTAATCCTTTAGTATCAAAGAATTTCATAACATTGTCATTGTTTTTGAAGGTTGTTGTTTAACTTTTTTCGAGAATGGTGATCAGGACACTGCCATTCAGCAATTTGATGCTCCGTATGAGAATCATACTGGTAGCACCAACTTTCACCTCAGCAACAATCTTTGACAGAAATGTGGGATCACGTCTGGCTCTCTCCGGTAGTTCAGCAGAAATTCTTCGTCTTTCCTCGTTCTGTTCGTCTGTTAGTGCGCGAGGGACGAATTTTGCATTAAGTTTCCATTTCCTTAAATCTCCTTGTAAAATGTTATGACGCACATCGCGATTCAAATTAAGCTCTTCTGATATCGTAAGCACAGTTGCATGACGGTTTTCATGCAGTAACTGCCTCACTCGCTCCACGTTTGCATCAGTAAGTGCTGTAGACGGGCGACCAGCTCTGGAATCGTCTTGCCCTGAATCTCTGCCACCAAGAAATCTTTTGTGACACTCGAAAACACATCTTGAAAGTATCTCACCTGCATATATTTGCTTAATGATTGTTCGCGTTTCACTAGAGGCTTTCTCGAGCTTAACGCAGAGCTCAATTTTCACTCTTTGCTCACAATCATAATTCGCTGTGTCACCTTAACTAATGAGCCATCAACCCAAACCGTGTATCGTTACGCACAGCCCTGCCAGGCAATGATTTTGCGTGGAAACATGACCAAAGTCTTTTAAAGGAAACACATATACCAAGTGACATAAAAACAACATTTGTTCCTTTTTAGAATAGTAAAGTCAGAAATAGAAAACCCTGTTCTGGAACTTTTCTGTCAAAGGGACTCTTTACATGTGAACTTTCTTGTCACATTACAAACTCCGTGTGGCGTGTTTCCTGAACATCACGAGACATTATGGCAATCATTTCTTTGTAAGAAGCCCACTGAACGACTTGATGTAATGCGTGAATAGCTGTAGGTCAGTGGTGTATGGAACACTAAAATTATTTGAGTCGGAATGATAATCTTCTGGCTGCTATCGTGTGAAGTTCTTGTAGTAAAACAAGTCGTTAACTTGGACCGATATTAGTTTGACAGTAAATGCGGACTTGATAGTCGTTTACTGTATATTCTGGAGGCAATGAACCCTAATTAATTAAACATTAAAACTTTTCAAGCAATTTCTTTAGAACCACAAACGACCGATAATTTTTCGGACTTTCCGATGCTGCCTCCAAGCTTGAGTTATGCAGCCTGTATTTGATAGGCATTTAGTAGGTGTTTACTGAATGCTGCTTTCAATCGGCTGAGCTAGCCTCTACGAACACAGAGCGAAGGGGCTAACAGCAAGAAACCTATCGAGGTAGATAGACTGAATGTTAGGGACGAGAACTTATAACCCACCCCGTCGCAGTGTGTAACGTCGAATTGATAAATGGGTTTATACTGACAAGTTCTTTGTAAATTTCACTCGATATTGTAGTCACTGTAATAACACCACATACCCTCTAACCCGTGAAATTTCATTTTGTTTCCTCGTCCCCTTCTGAGTGCGTCACTCAGCGATATTCACATATACAGATGGCAATAGTATCGCGTACACAAGGTATAAAAGGGCAGTGCATTGGCGGAGCCGTCATTGGTACTTAGGTGATTCATGTGAAAAGGCTTCTGACGTGATTATGGCTGCACGACGGGAATTAATAGACTCTGTACGTGGAATTGTGGTAGGAACTAGAGGCATGGGATATCCATTTTGGAACCGTTAGGGAATTCAACATTCCGTGATCCACAGCGTAAAGAGTCTGCCTAGATGCCTAGAATATCAATTCTTAGCCATTACTTCTTACTACGGACAACGCAGTGGCCTACGGGCTTCACTTAATGACCGAGAGCAGCGGTGTTTCGCTAAACTACTCAGTGCTAGCAGGCAAGCTACACTGCGTGAAATGAACACAGAAGTCAACTTGGGACGTATGACCAACGTATTCGTTAGGACAGCGCGGCGAAATTTGGCGTTGATGGGCTATGGTAGCAGACGACCGACGCGATTGTGTTCGCTTACAGCAGGACATTGCCTGTAGCGGCCGTCCTGGGCTCGTGACTATATCACTTGGATCCTACACGACAGGAAAACCGTGGTACGGTCAGATGATGGTTCAAATGGCTTTAAGCACTATGGGACTTAACATTTGAGGTAATCAGTCCCCTAGACTTAGAACTACTTAAACCTAACTAATCTAAGGACACCATACACATCCATGCCCGAGGCAGGATTCTAAACTCCGACCGTAGCAGCAGCGCGGTTCCGGACTGAAGCGCGTAGAACCGCTCGGCCACAGAGGCCGGATATGGTCTGATGAGTCCCAATTGCAGTTAGTAAGAACTTAAGTTAGGTTCAAAGGATATTGCAGACCCCACAAAGCCATGGACCCAAAATGTCAAGCCACTGTGCAAGCCGGTAGTGGCTACATAATACTCAGGGCTGTTTTTGCATGGAATGGTCTGGATCAACTGAATCGATCATTGACTGAAAATGGTTATGTTCGGCTACTTGGAGATCATTTGCAGCCATTCGTGGACTTCATGTTTCCAAACAATATTCCAAACATGGAATATTTATGAACAATGGGCCATGTCGCCGGGCCACGGGCCACAGTAGTTTGCGACTGGACTGAAATAGAAAATTGTAGCGAATGATATGGTCATCCAGATCGCCCGACACACACTATGTGGTCAAAAGTACCGGGACACCTAACTAAAAATGACTTACAAGTTCGTTGCGCCCTCGATCGGTAATGCTGGAATTCAATATCGTGTTGACCCACCCTTAGCCTTGATGACAGCTTCCACTCTAGCAGGCAAAAGTTCAATCAGGTGCTGGAAGGTTTCTTGGGGAATGGCAGTCAATTCGTCACGGAGTGTCGCACCGAGAAGAGGTATCGATGTTGACCTGACACGAACCCGGCGTTACAAACCATCCCAAAGATGTTCTGTGGGATTCAGCACAGGACTGTGTGCAGGCCAGTCCATTACAGCGATGTTATTGCCGTTTAACCACTCTGCCACAGGCCGTGCATTGTGAACAAGTGCTCGAGCGTGTTGAAAGATGCAATCGCCATCCCCGAATGGCTCTTCAACAGTGGGAAGCAGGAAGGAGCTTAAAACATCAATATAGGCCGGTGCTGTGATAGTGCCACGCAAAACAAGGTGTGCAAGCCCCTCCATGGAAAACACGAGCACACCACAACACCACTGCCTCCGAATTTTACTGTGGAAACTACACACGCTGACAGATGATGTTCACCGGGCATTCACCATACCCACAACATGCCATCGGATCGCCATATTGTATACCGTGATTCGTCACTCCACGCAACTTTTATCCACTGTTCAGTAGTCTAATGTTAACGCCCCTTACACCGAGCTAGGCGTCGCTTGGCATTTACCGGCGTGATGTGTGGCTTATAAGCAGCCGCTCGACCATGAAACCCAAGTTTTCTCACCTCCCGCTTAACTGTCATAGTACTTGCAGTGGATCCTGATGCAGTTTGGAATTCCTGTGTGATGGTCTGGATAGATGGCAGCCTAGTACACATTACGACCCCCATCAACTGTCGGCGGTTTCTGTCAGTCAACGGACGCGATCGGCCGGTTGTGCGGAACTTGTCCCTTCACGTTTCCAATTCACTATCACATCGGAAACAGTGGATCTAGGGATTTTTAGGAGTGTGTAAATCTTGCGTACAGATGTATGACACAAGTGACACCCAATCACCTGACCACGTTCGAAGTCCGTGACTTCCGCGGAGTGCCCCATTCTGCTCTCTCACGATGTCTAATGACTACTGAGGTCGCTGATATGGAGTACCTGGCAGTAGGTGGCAGCACAATGCACCTAATATGAAAAACGTATGTTTTTGGGGGTATCCAGATACTTTTGATCACATAGTGTAAGTCCCATCGAACAGAGGTCAGTTCGTGCACAAAATCCTGCACCAGCAATACTTTCACAGCAATGGACAACTATAGAGGCAGCATACCCGTGGTAGCGTCTTTGATTTATGATCAAAACGACTTCGGTCCCGGGTTACAATCCAGCTGCTACTTAAATTTGATTAATAATCAGCATTGGCGGCCAATGACTTCCGGCATAAGACGTCACCCTCATTCAGCCAACGACTTAGTCAAAGAGGGCGGAAGAGCGACCAGAGGCACAGGACTCTTGTCCTAGGGGTAGGAAACTGCCCCTAAAGTCGGAAGAATCAGCGATGATCAACGGCATGAGGATGCAGAAGGCAATGGAAACAACTGCGTTAAAGACACGTAAAGTGTATCCACAGGACATGTGGCCTGTAACTGAAGTAGTGTCGTGATGATCTCTCCATTGGCGAAAGATTCCGGAATAGTCCCCCATTCAGATCTCCGGGAGGGGACTGCCAAGGGGGAGGTTACCGTGAAATAAAGATTGAATAATCAATGAAAGGATAACGTTCTATCAGTCGGGGCGTGAAATGTCAGTAGCTTGAACGTGGTAGGGAAACTAGAAAATCTGGAAAGGGAAACGCAAAGGCTCAGTCTAGATATACTAGGGGTCAGTGAAGTGAGGTGGAAAGAAGACAAGGATTTCTGGTCAGATGAGTATAGAGTAATATCAACGGCAGCAGAAAATGGTATAACTGGAGTAGGATTCGTTATGAATAAGAAGGTAGGGCAGAGAGTGTGTTACTAAGAACAGTTCGGTGACAGGGTTGTTCTTATCAGAAACCAACACCAACAACGGTAGTTCAGGTATACATGCCGACGTCGCAGGCTGAAGATGAAGAGACAGAGAAACTGTATGAGGATATTGAAAGGGTAATATAGTATATAAAGGGGGATGAAAATCTAATAGTTATGGGGGACTGGAATGCAGATGTAGGGGAAGGAGTAGAAGAAAATATTACAGGAGAATATGGGCTTGGGCCGAGGAATGACAGAGGAGAAAGACTAATTGAGTTGTGTAACAAGTTTCAGCTAGTAATAGCGAATACTCTGTTCAAGGATCACAAGAGGAGGAGGTATACTTGGAAATGGTTGGGTGATACGGGAAGATTTCAGTTAGATTAACTCATGGTCAGACAGATTCGCACAAACGAAAAAATGGCTGACATCGAAATAAGTGTCCATGGAATAGAAAAGCAACAGGAATCACTCAACAGTGGAAAGTCCACTGGACCTGACGGGATACCAATTCGATTCTACACAGAGTACGCGAAAGAACTTGCCCCCTTCTAACAGCCGTGTACCGCAAGTATCTAGAGGAACGGAAGGTTCCAAATGATTGGTAAAGAGCACAGGTAGTCCCAGCCTTCAAGAAGGATCGTCGAGCAGATGCGCGAAACTATAGACCTATATCTCTGACGTCGGTCTGTTGTAGAATTTTAGAACATGTTTTTTGCTCGAGTATCATGTCGTTTTTGGAAACCCAGAATCTACTATGTAGGAATCAACATGGATTCCGGAAACAGCGATCGTGAGAGACCCAACTCGCTTTATTTGTTCATGAGACCCAGAAAATATTAGATACAGGCTCCCAGGTAGATGCTATTTTTCTTGACTTCCGGAAGGCGTTCGATACAGTTCCGCACTGTCGCCTGATAAGCAAAGTAAGAGCCTACGGAATATCAGACTAGGTGTGTGGCTTGACTGAAGAGTTTTTAGCAAACAGAACACAGCATGTTATCAATGGAGAGACGTCTACAGACAAAGTAACCTCTGGCGTGCCACAGGGGTGTGTTATGGGACCATTGCTTTTCACAATATACATAAATGACCTAGTAGATAGTGTCGGAAGTTCCATGCGGCTTTTCACGGATGATGCTGTAGTATACAGAGAAGTTGCAGCATTAGAAAATTGTAGCGAAATGCAGGAAGATCTGCAGCGGATAGGCACTTGGTGCAGGGAGTGGCAACTGACCCTTAACATAGACAAATGTAATGTATTGCGAATACATAGAAAGAAGGATCTTTTACTGTATGATTATATGCTAGCGGAACAAAAAATGGTAGCAGTTACTTCTGTAAAATATCTGTGAGTATGCGTGCGGAACGATTTGAAGTGGAATGATCATATAAAATTAATTGTTGGTAAGGCGGGTACCAGGTTGAGATTCATTGGGAGAGTCCTTAGAAAATGTAGTCCATCAACAAAGGAGGTGGCTTACAAAACACTCGTTCGACCTATACTTGAGTATTGCTCGTCAGTGTGGGATCCGTACCAGATCGGGTTGACGGAGGTGTTGAGTGGTACTTAAGTAAATAAATTAGTGAAATCAAAGTGAAGTAGAAATTAGAATATAAATGAAAAACTTGGTTTAGTTTAGAGAGTTACATACTGGCATTCAGCGAGCCGAACAGCGGAACAGCAGAGACAATGACCGTGAAGTCAGCAAGTTCCACATAAGCGGGCGCTGTCGATTCAGCCGTCAGGGCATCGCCCGACCGGCTCACGTGTTTCTCAGTTGCCGCATGTGAGCAAAGGCCCTCACCTACATCCCAAGAGCCAATGACCGACGTTAAGAAGATTCTTCGAGAAGCTTTTCAACGTGACAGAAGAGGCAATGACCGGCTCACGTGTTTCTCAGTTGTCGTATGTGAGCAAAGGCCCTCGCCTACATTCCAAGGGCCAATGACCGACGTTAAGAAGAATCTTCGAGAATCTTTTCAACGTGACAGAAGAGGCAATGGCCGTGAAGTCGTTCACCTCCAGTAAACTGAAGTGAATAAATACGCGAGACGCAGTGGGCCCGACAGATGAAGACGAGAGGAAGACGAAGGCGAAGACGGAGACGAAGACGGAGACGAGCGACGAAGAAGACGAAGAAGAAGCGTAGCAGTTGTTTTAAGTTAGTTTCGGTGCTGAAGATCGTCATGCAAGAAGAGACTACATCATGCACAGACGCACCGAGTCCGCCGCTGTAATAGAATAGCAAGCAGCAGCCTCAGTGCCAGAAGGAGAAGTTAAAAGGTATATTGAAGTCTGATTTTATATACCCGGGTGACTCGTGAGGAAGGGAAGGAGACGGCCTCACTTCAGCAGTCACCTGTGAGCTGGGATAAAGACCTGACAGTCGAAGACTGGCAAGCGGGAGTCCGTGGTTCGAGTCCGGAACACTGGCCTTCCCCCGCCGCGCCGCTCTGCTGGCCGACGCACAACACACGCGGCCGCTTAGAGAAGAGAAACACTGGGACGCCACATTCAAGGTATCACCATCCGATGCACGACGCCGCTCGCAATAATTAAACGGGCCATCTCGCGCTGCGCGTCTCCGGTCAGCTGGGCGAGACGGCGACACGAGATACACACCGCTACGCGTAATCAGACGCCGCCGCCGCCGCCGCCGCCGCCGCTGCCGCAGCAGAAGGCTACGCAAACGACACGGCTGCCGCTCTCCGAACCAGAACGTCCAGTAAGATAACAGTTGTACGAAACTTTCAATAAAAGTTATCTTATGTAAAAATGATGTTTCATTCGACCTCATACCCGAGCCAAGGAAGAACCCACCCTGCCCACATTTTGTAAGAGAGAAAAGTTAATTTATTTAATATTTTCACCCTGACAAAATGCTTTAGAATGCTCATCCTGACAATTGACAGCATCAACAGAGAAAACCCAGTTACATTGAGTGACAGAAGTGTCTCATTTAGTAACACAACTGTTACATTTGATGTCAGAAGCCGTAGTAGCTGTTACAGAGGAGATAGAGAAGATCCAAAGAAGAGCGGCGCGTTTCGTCACAGGATTATTTGGTAAGCGTGATAGCGTTACGGAGATGTTTAACAAACTCAAGTGGCAGACTCTGCAAGAGAGGCGCTCTGCATCGCGGTGTAGCTTGCTCGCCAGGTTTCGAGAGGGTGCGTTTCTGGATGAGGTATCGAGTATATTGCTTCCCTTTACTTATACCTCCCGAGGAGATCACGAATGTAAAATTAGAGAGATTAGAGCGCGCACGGAGGCTTTCAGACAGTCGTTCTTCCCGCGAACCATACGCGACTGGAACAGGAAAGGGAGGTAATGACAGAGGCACGTAAAGTGCCCTCCGTCACACACCGTTGGGTGGCTTGCGGATTATAAATGTAAATGTAGATGTAGATCAGATACTGGATTGTAAGGCGTACCCAGGAGCAGATATAGACTCAGATGACAATATAGTAGTGATGAAGAGTAGGTTGAAGTTTAAGACATTAGTCATGAAGAATCAATACACAAATAAGTGGGATACGGAAGTACTAAGAAGTGACGAGATATGGTTGAAGTTCTCTACGGCTATAGATACAGCGATAAGGAAAAGCTCAATAGGCAGTACAGTTGAAGAGGAATGGACATCTCTAAAAAGGGCCATCACAGATGTTGGGAAGGAAAACGTAGGTACAAAGAAGGTAACTGCGAAGAAACCATGGGTAACAGATGAAATACTTCAGTTGATTGATGAAAGGAGGAAGTACAAAAATGTTCCGGGAAACTCAGGAATACAGAAATACAAGTCGCTGGGGAATATAATAAATAGAAAGTGCAGGGAAGATAAGACGAATTGGCTGCAGGAAAATGTGCAGACATCGAAAAAGAAATGATTGTCTGAAGGACAGACTCAGCATACAGGAAAGTCAAAACCACCTTCTGTGACATTAAAAGCAAGGGTGATAACATTGAGTGTGCAACGGGAATTCCACTGTTAAATGCAGAAGAGAGAGCGGGTAGGTGGAAAGAATACACTGAAAGCCTCTATGAGGGGGAAGATTTGTCTGATGTGATAGAAGAAGAAACAGGAGTCGATTTAGAAGAGATAGGAGATCCAGTATTAGAATCAGAATTTTAAAGAGCTTTAGAGGACTTAAGATCAAATAAGGCAGACGGTATAGATAACATTCCATCAGAAATTCTAAAATTATTGGGGGAAGTGACAAGAGAACGACTATTCAACGTATTAAAAGGATGTAAGACAAGGATGTAGCCTTTCGTCCCTTCTGTTCAGTCTGTACATCAAGGAAGCAATGAAGGAAATAAAAGAAAGTTTCAGGAGTGGAATTAAAATTTAAGGTGAAAGGATATCAATGACACAATTCGCTGATGACATTGCTCTCCTGAGTGAAAGTGATGAACTACATGATCTGCTGAACAGAATGAAAAGTCTAATGATTATAGAGGATGGACTGAGAGTAAATCGTAGAAAGACGAAGGTAATGAGAAGTAGTAGAAATGAGAACAACGAGAAACTTTACATCAGGATTGATGGTCACGAAGTAGATCAAGTTAAGGAATTCTGCTACCTAGACAGTAAAATAACCAATGAAGGACAGAGCAAGGACGACATCAAAAGCAGACTAGCAATGGCAAAAGGTCATTCCTGGCTAAGAGAAGTCTGCTAATATCAAATACCGGCCTTAATTTGAAGATGAAATTTCTGAGAATGTACGTCTGGAGTACGGCACTGTCTGGTAGTGAAACATGGACTGTAGGAAAACCGGAACAGAAGAGAATCGAAACATTTGAGATGTGGTGCTACAGACGAATGTTATAATTAGGTGGACTGATAAGGTAAGGAATGAGGAGGTTCTACGCAGAATCGGAGAGGAAAGGAATATGTGGAAAACACTGATAAGGAGAAGGGACAGGATCATAGGACATCTGTTATGACATCAGGGAATGACTTCAATGGTACTAGAGGGAGCTGTAGAGAGCAAAAACTGTAGAGGAAGACAGAGATTGGAATACTTTCAGCAAATAATTGAGGACGTAGGTTGCAAGTGCTACTCTGAGATGAAGAGGTTAGCACAGGAGAGGAATTCGTGTCGGGCTGCATCAAACCAGGCAGACGACTGATGAAAAAAAAGAAGAAAAAAAAAAGAGGCAGCATGGCCCAGTATTCTGCAGGCAGGGAGCTTCCAACGACTTGTTGAGTCCATTCCGCGTCGAGTTACAGCTCTACGATGGGCAAAAGGAGGTCCGACACGGTGTTAGGACGTACCCCACGACTTTTGTCACTTCACAACAACTTTCTTGAAAGTGACGTCTATGTTTGCATTATGTTTGGCGTCTTTTGTGCGATTTGCAGTAGTTAAACAATTTCTATGAAGCGTCAAAGATTTTAAATTTTGTCAGAAGTCTGTACTAGAAGAAGCCACAAAAGTATGGGAAGATGCGTCTAGTCAGACGAGACACGCCAGGCTCTATTGTTGTAGCAGGATGGGTAAGTTTGTAGTTGGTCACGAGGTGCAGGCAGTGCACAGTTGATATGCTGGAGCTTCATTCTGGGCCATAAAACGTTTTTAATCTAAGGGATAAGGAATTTTACGAAAGTACATTTGTAGGAAGAGATGATGCTGAATTTAATCGCTACTCTGAAATACACTACTGGCCATTAAAATTGCTACACCACGAAGACGACGTGCTACAGACGCGAAATTTACGCGACAGGAAGAACATGCTGTTATATGCAAATGATTAGCTTTTCAGAGCATTCACACAAGGTTGGCGCCGGTGGCGACACCTACAACGTGCTGACACGAAGAAAGTTTCCAACCGATTTCTCATACACAAACAGCAGTTGACCGGCGTTGCTTGGTGAAACGTTGTTCTGATGCCTCGCGTAAGGAGGAGAAATGCGTACCACCACGTTTCCGACTCTGATAAAGGTCGGATTGTAGCCTATCGCGATTGCGGTTTATCGTATCGCGACATTGCTGCTCGCGTTGGTCGAGATCCAATGACTGTTAGCGGAATATGGAATTGGTGGGTTCAGGAGGGTAATACGGAACACCGTGCTGGATCCCAACGGCCTCTTATCACTAGCAGTCGAGATGACAGGCATCTTATCCGCAAGGCTGTAACGGATCGTGCAGCCACGTCTCGATCCCTGAGTCAACAGATGGGGACGTTTGCAAGACAACAACCATCTGCACGAACAGTTCGACATTTGCAGCAGCATGAACTATCAGCTCGGAGACCATGGCTGCGGTTACCCTTGACGCTGCATCACAGACAGGAGCGCCTGCGATGGTGTACTCGACGACGAACCTGGGTGCACGAATGGCAAAACGTCATTTTTCGGATGAATCCGGGTTCTGTTTACAGCATCATGATGATCGAATCCGTGTTTGGCGACATCGCGGTGATAGCACATTGGAAGCGTGTATTCGTCATCGCCATACTGGCGTATCTCCCGGCGTGATGGTATGGGGTGCCATTGGTTACACGTCTCTGACACCTCTTGTTCGCATTGATGGCACTTTGAACACTGGACGTTACATTTCAAATGTGTTACGACCTGAGGCTCTATCCTCCATTCGATCAGTGCGAAACCCTACATTTCAGAAGGATAATGCACTATCGTAAGTTGCAGGTCTTGTACGGGCCTTTCCAGATACAGAAAATGAATGACTGTTGCCCTGGCCAGAACATTCTCCAGATCTCTCACCAATTGAACACGTCTGGTCAATGGTGGCCGAGCAACTGGCTCGCTACCATACGCCAGTCACTACTCTTGACGAACTGTGGTATCGTGTTGAAGCTGCATGGGCAGCTGTACCTGTACACGCCATCCAAGCTCTGTTTGACTCAATGCCCAGGCGTATCAAGGCCGTTATTACTGCCAGAGGTGGTTGTTCTGGGTACTGATTTCTCAGGATCTATGCACCCAAATTGCGTGAAAATGTAATCACATGTCAGTTCTAGTATAATATATTTGTCCAATGAATACCTGTTTATCATATGCATTTCTTCTCGGTGAAGCCATTTTAATGGCCAGTAGTTTACGTTTTCAGGTTTCTTTTGACAAGGGTGTACATATAACTTGGGAATACGGAGCGACACCCAGAGAGACAATGAAGCTGGCAAGAGTCAAAACCTGATCTCACCAATCGAAGGTAAGAAAGCACCTTTTGGTGAACGGCAGGTGCAAAATGAAACATTTTGCTTCATTTCCTGTTGTGGGACCGTTCCATTTGCGCTAAAAGAGGCCCTGGTTAAAAAGATATGGAGTAAAACCATTGTTAGAGATCAATCAGTTCTTTGACGAGAATGACCAACGACATCCGTCAGAATCGATGATAGAAACCTCGCGTGGCACCAGCTATCATGCATGCAGAAGTTGCCTCCACCTACTCACTTAGTGGAACTCATATGTCGTCCGAAACCATTAAAACATCAGTAGCCTCTCTCAATTCACTGACATTACTCTGCATTTACAATATATAATAGATAACCTAGTAGATAGTGTCGGAAGTTTCATGTGGCTTTTCACGGATGATGCTGTAGTATACAGAGAAGTTGCAGCATTAGAAAATTGCAGCGAAATGTAGGAAGATTTGCAGCGGATAGGCACTTGATGCAGGGAGTGGCAACTGACCCTTAACATAGACAAATGTAATGTATTGCGAATACATAGAAAGAAGGATCGTTTATTGTATGATTATATGATAGCGGAACAAACACTGGTAGCAGTTACTTCTGTAAAATATCTGTGAGTATGCGTGCGGAACGATTTGAAGTGGAATGATCATATAAAATTAATTGCTGGTAAGGAGGATGCCACGTTGAAATTCATTGGGAGAGTCCTTAGAAAATGTAGTCCATCAACAAAGGAGGTGGCTTCCAAAACACTCGTTCGACCTATACTTGAGTATTGCTCATCAGTGTGGGGTCCGTACCAGGTCGGGTTGACAGAGCAGATAAAGAAGATCCAAAGAAGAGCGGCGCGTTTCGTCACAGGGTTATTTGTAACCGTGATAGCGTTACGGAGATGTTTAGCAAACTCAAGTGGCAGACTCTGCAAGAGAGGCGCTCTGCACCGCGGTGTAGCTTGCTCGCCAGGTTTCGAGAGGGTGCGTTTCTGGATGAGGTATCGAGTATATTGCTTCCCTTTACTTATACCTCCCGAGGAGATCACGAATGTAAAATTAGAAAGATTAGAGCGCGCACGGAGACTTTTCGGCAGTCGTTCTTCCCGCGAACCATACGCGACTGGAACAGGAAAGGGAGGTAATGACAGTGGCACGTAAAGTGCCCTCCGCCACACACCATTGGGTGGCTTGCGGAGTATAAATGTAGATGTAGGTGTAGACACTACTGCACAGAAGCATGACCGTCGCACATAGAAGGATCTTTTAAGATGTGGGATATACGACCTTACCGTGTCTCTGACTGAGGAGTGGGCACAACAACTTGCTAGGTGGATATGTGCTGTGCCAACGATGTCTGCCAGTCGCACATGGATCGCCGTGCGTCTCTTGTATCTCCACCGAAGAAAATTAAACAGGCGGCCAGATCGCCACTGGGAGCCTCGCTCTCTCCAGGGCTCGCCGCCCTCTTATGGTTGGAGTTGCGGACGCCACCAGAGGACGTCGTCTTCGTTTCGACTCGCTGCATGCAAATGTTACCGTGCGGGTGTCTTTTTAAGACGCCGCACACCGAGCTCCGGCTCGGATCTCGGAAGACTCAGAGTGAGACAACTACGAGCTGGCAGGACGCTGTTGATATTCAGTGACAGAAACTGTTATTCAATGATCGACATAACGTGCAGACAGTTTAGTTGTTGTATAATTAGTAGAGTGGAGCAGAGAAGCAAGAGACTAAGTTATGTATCTATTCTACCTTAAATACAGGGTGATTCAATTGCCACTGCTGATCTTTTATGCAACTCGCACTGTTATATCTGGCCTTCAAAATCCACGCGCGAGATTTTCATATCCTCTCGCTTGCTAGACGCTAGCTGTTATTTCTACAGAAAAAATTGAAAGGAACTTTTTGTAGGAAGTTTAATATAGTTAAATTTTGTGCTGGGATACGTTTTCACTGGAGCCCACGGTTTTCGAGCTATTCAAGAAAAGCGTATGAAAGTGACCTTCAGACGCACGTCCACCCCGACACTCATCCCTCATTAGTCGGGATTTCTACTATGTTTTTCGTGGCACTGCTTCCTATCATTGTAGAAAAACATCTGACTACACGAATGATTCTTCATATTCCAACTTTTTTGCTCTCTATTGGATGGACTATTACGCCAAAATAGTCGGCCATTTCGTTAACATTTTTGAATTAAACGAGCCCGTGAGTGTAATGAAAGGAAAACGACTTTAATAATGTTACACTAAAACTAATTAAGTTATCAGTCCTATCCACACTTAGCCCTTACAAGCGCAGCAGTTTCTTAGTCGGAAGGCCTAACGAATATAACGATGTTATGGTTTATTTTATGTCGTTAAAATTCACAAAATTGTCAGATAAAATTTACGGAAACGCCACTCATACAATATGTAAGTGCTCGACTAAGCTGGTGGTGCAATAAGGCCAGTCAATGAAGACCAAAGAAGGTCGAATGTGGGAAATAATTCGTGCAGTAGCAAATTTTTGTACAGTCGTAGGAAGGATTGCCACGAGCAACAAATTAGAATCCTGACCGGTGGGGGATGAGTGTGGGAGTGGGGGTGCGTTTGAAGATAATTTTTGTACTTTGTTCTTGAATAACAAGAAAACTACGGCCTGTGGTGAAAACTTTTCTCAGTCCGAAACTGAAATGCATTAAATTTCCTACAAAAAGTTCCTGTTCATTTTTTCTGTAGGACTTGCAGCGCATAGCGAGCGAGAGAGTATGAAAATCTCGCACGGTGATTTTTTAAGGTGAGGTGTAACATTCGGATCACATAAAACGACATTTTTAGGGGCAACTGAATAACCTGTGTAGTGCAAATAAATATGCTCCTAGTTTACTCATTTACTGAACGCCTGTTGTGTCTATGCCCCCTCTTACACCTACGGACACTGCAGTATGTACCTTCAGAGGCTCGTCCTCTTATGGTTAGTTGAGATCAATTAGATAATTTCTTGTAACAGACAGAAGACGATGTGTTTGGAATGTTGCAGACATTTATTCATCACACTCTCTAGAATTTTACTTACACTGAGTGGCCACAAATCATCGGAAGACAAAGGGCCGCGAGTCTGTCATCGCGTGCTAAAGCCTGTGCCTAGAATTTGACTCCATTCAGTCCTGGAAAATATGGCTTCTTGACGCGTCAGATTTAAGTCGGCGGCGATCTGACTCACAGAAGACCGTCAATAGACACGTACGGCTGCAGGTCGACTGCGTGGCATACAGACTATGAGGCTCTTAATTACGTCATATATCTAAAGTAAGATTCGTAAAGAACTCTCAGCCGTTGTTCATTGCTTGCGTTTACGTAGCTATTGGTGCTAGGCACACATATTACTTGAGATGTCTCGCTGCAGAGTCGGAAGTAAAGAGCGAGTGAAACCTGTGTTTATTGAAGACTGTACCTTCGATTGACGCGGGTACCCTGGGCATTCTGATCAGGGAAAACCGACGCTGCCTGAGTTAATCATCATAGGCACCTACGTGTTAATAAAAGAAGTCACTCTCGACTACCGCGAAGTGGAACAGATAACAGTTGGGATGCACTGCAGGAAATCACTCAGCAGTTTAATGTTGCGCAACATCAACCGGTGAGCAACTATGCCGTTCAAAGGCATCACCTCGCTATTGTTTCACTCCCAACTGCTGACATCAAACTACAGGGCACAGAGATTAGCAAGTGCACAGGAACACTCTCGTAGGACGCTTAAAGCATGACAAAAGGTCACCACGACTCATGATTCGCGGTACACGTAGATGCGCACCGATACCAGAGTATGAGTTCGTCGAAAACCACATGAGCGCATGCATTCCGCTTTTATCAGGGTTCCGTTCAGTCACCTGACAGAGGTACTCCCCTGTGTCGGGTGTTTGTTAGCTCAATGGACAAAATACTGGTCACTCTTAAAAGGATACGCTAGTCGCGTAAGAGCGCTATAGATAGTGTAAGACAGGTTCCAGGCAGTTCTCTGACCTCTTGTACCGAACGTAAATACACTTTGTCGGTACAATGGTGGGTTCCATACTTTGCTCTGGGAGGAGATCTAGTGGATTCTATAACACATCAAATATTAGTTCACGTTATTGTAACATGTGTTGCCTGTGGTCTTCAGTCCAAAGACTTCGAATCACTACTGCAATATACGTCTTTCTAAATCTGCTTACTGTATTTATCTCTTGTTCTCCCTCTATGATTTTAACCTCAACCCCCACGCTCCCCTCCAATGCTAAATTGGTGATCTCTTCATGTCTCAGAATGTGTTCTGTCAACCGATCCCTTCTTTTAGTCAAGTTGTGCCACAAATTTCTTGTCTTCCCATTTCTATTCAGTATTTCATCATTAGTTACGTGATCTATCAATCTAGTTTTCAGTATCCTTTTGTAGCACCACGTTTCTAAAACTTCGATTCTCCTTTTATCTGAACTGTTTATTGTCCATACATGGCTACACTCCAGACAAATACCTCCAGAAAAGACTTCCTAACACTTGAACGCATATTCATTGTGGACAAATCTCTCTTCATCAGAAATGCTATTCCTGCCATTGCCAGTTTACATTGATATCCTCTCTACTTCGGCCATCATCAGTTATTTTGCTGCCCAAATAGCAAAACACAGCTACTACTTTAAGTCTCTTTTCCTAGTCTGATTCCCCTAGCATTACCTTGTCCGTCCCATTAGCTGCATGGTCAGCGCGTTGAAATGCCACGCAAGGGGGCCCCGAGTTCGATTCCTGGCTGGGGAGGGAGATTTTCTGCCCTCAGGGATTGGATTTTGTGCTGTCCTCATCATCATTACATTCCCATTGCCCGCATCTCGTGGTCGTGCGGTAGCGTTCTCGCTTCCCACACCCGGGTTCCCGGGTTCGATTCCCGGCGGGGTCAGGGATTTTCTCTGCCTCGTGATGGCTGGGCGTTGTGTGATGTCCTTAGGTTAGTTAGGTTTATGTAGTTCTAAGTTCTAGGGGACTGATGACCATAGATGTTAAGTCCCATAGTGCTCAGAGCCATTTGAACCAATCATTCCCATTGTTGACGCGCAAGTCCCCCAATGTGGCGCCGCACTCGATAAGACTTGCACTTGGCGGCCAAACTGCCCGACTAGAAACTCGCGGCACCTGACGCCGTATGATCATTTTCATTTTCCAGATTTACCTTATTTAATTCCACTACATTCCATGAGCCTTGTTTTACTATTGTCGATGTTAATCTTATATCCTTCTTTCAAGACTCTGTCCATTACGTTCATCTGCTCTTCCAAGTACTTTCCTATCTCGGACAGAAATAAAATGCCTTTGGCAACACCTCAAGGTTTTTATTTCTTTCCATGAACTCCAAAGTTTCCTTTGGTCTTTTTTTACTGTTTGTTCAGCGTACATGTTGAATAGCATCTGGGATAAGCTGCAATCGTGTGACACTCCCTTCTCAACAAATGCCTCCCTTTCACGCCCTTCGACTCATAACTGCAGTGTGGTTTCTGTACAAGTTGCAAATAGCCTTTCGCTTCCTGTATTTTCCCCCTACTACCTTCAGAATTTGAAAGAGTAATCAACATTGTGAAAATGTTTCTCTAAGTCTATAAATGTATAAATGTAGGTTTGCCTTTCCTTAACCTATCTTCTAAGATAAGCCGTACGGTCAGTATTGCCTCTTTTGTGCCTTCATTTCCCCGAAATCGGTACTGATCTTCCCCGAGGTCGGCTTCTACCAGTTTTTCCAGTTTCCTTTAAAGAATTTGCATTAATATTTTGCAACCATGACGTTTTCAAACTGATGGTTCGGAAATATCACACCTGCCAGCACCTGCTATCTTTGGAATTATAATTACTACATTGTTATTGAAGTCTGAGGGTATTTCGCCTATCTCACACATCTTGCATACCAGATGGAAGAGTTTTGTCATGGTTGGCCCTCCAAAGGGTATCAGTGGTTCTGAAGGAATGTCGTTTACTCCGGGGGCTTCGTTTCGACTTGGATCTTTGGGAGCATTGTCAAATTCTTCTCGCAGTATCATATCTCCCATCTCATCTTCATGCACGTCCACTTCCATTTCTAAATATTGCTTTCCTAAATATTGCTTTCAAGTTCTTCTCCCTTGTATAGCCCCTCTATGTACTCCTTCCACCTTTCAGCTTTCCCTTTTTGCCTAGGACTGGCTTATCATCCGAACCATTGGTATTCATACAGCAGCTTCTTTTTTCCCAAACGCTTTTTAATTTTCCTGTAGGCGTTATCCATCTTTACCCTAGTGAAATATGCTTCTAAATATTTAAGTTTGTCCTCTAGCCGTTCCTGCTTAGAAATTCTGCACTTCCTGCCAGTCTCATTTTTTTGAACTTTTGTATTCCCTTTCGCCTGTTTCATTTACTGCATTTTTAAATATTCTCCTGTAATCAATTAAATTAAACATCTGTAGTATTATCCAACAACTTGTACTAGGCCTTGTCTTTTTACGTATTTGATCCTGTGATGCCTTCACTGTTTCATCTCTCAAAGCTACCCATTCGTCTTCTACTGTATTCCTTTCCCCTGTTGTAGTCAAATGTTGCCTAATGTCCCCTCTGAAACTCTCAACAACTTCTGGTTCTTTCAACTTATGCAGGTCCCATTCATTAATTTCCTACATTTCCTCAATTTCTTCGGTTTTAGTGTACAGTTAATAACCAATAAATTAGGGTCAGATTCCACATCTGTCCCTGGAAATGCCTTACAATTTAAAAGCTGGTTCCTAAATCTGTGTCTAATCATGATATAATCAATATTAAACCCTCTGTGTCTTCAGGACTATTCTACGTGTGTATCCTTTTATGATTCATAAACCAAGTGCTAGCAATGATTAAATTATGCTCTGTACAAATTTCTACCAGGCAGCTGCACTCTTTCATGCCGTTCCTCCGGTCTATATTCACCTATTTTTTCCTTCTCTTCCCTTTCCTACTAACGAATTTCTATCCCCCATCAAAATTAAATATTCGTCTCCTTTAACTATCTGAGTAATTGCTTTTATCTCATCATACATTTCTTAAATCTTTTCGACATCTGCGGAGCAAGTTGGCATATAAGCTTGTACTACTGTGGCAGGCGTAGGCCTCGTGTCTCTCTTTACTATCATAATGAGTTCACGGTCCTGTTCATAGTATCATATCCGCAATATATTTTCTTATTCATTATTAAACCTATTCTTGCATTACCCCAGTTGGACTTTGTGTTTATAGCTCCGTACTTACCTCACCAGAAGTCCTGTTCCTCCTGCCACCGAACTTCACTAATTCCCACTACATCCTATCCATTTCCCTTCTTAAATTTTCTAACCAACCTACCCGATTAAGGGATCTAACGTTCCATGCTCAAATCCCTGGAATGCCAGTTTTGTTTCTCCTGATGATGACATCCTGAGTAGTCACTGCCCGGAGTTCCGAATGCGGAATTATTTCACCTCCGGAATATTTTACCCAAGAGGACGCCATCATCATTTAACCATACAATAGAGCTGCATGCCCTCGGGAAAATTTACGGCTGTAATTTCTTCTTACTTTCAGCCGTTCACAGTACCGGCACAGCAAGGCCGTTTTGGTCGATGTTATGAGGCCAGATCAGTCAATCATCGAGACTGTTACCCCTGCAACCTCTGAAAAGGCTGCTGTCCCTCTTCAGGAACCACACGTTTGTCTGGCCTCTTAGCAGATACCCCTCCGTTGTGATTGCACCTACGGTACGACTATCTGAATCGCTGAGTCCCGCAAGCCACCCTATCGACGGCGAGGTCCATGGTTCATGGGGAAAGGGAAGGGGGATAATACCGATAAGAAGAACTACTTAACTTCGTACAGTCAATTTACACAGGAATGTCATGCGTATATGGGTATTTCTAACTGCCTCTAAACGTTTATGTATCACTTGATAGGGACAAAATACAAGTCTCTTACTCAGAATATATTTAACAAAAACTTTCCCGTAGGGTTCTTCCTAATACATTGATCACACAGCTGGCCTACTAGAAGACGATGCTGAGGTCTTACTCGACGATCGCGGACCTGACAGAGGTCCTGTGCTCGGCCGTTTAGTAAAAGAGTGGCTGTGACGGCGTTGCGAAACTCTTACGGTTGTGGCTACGTCTGTGTCGCTGTTTCGACGATGGGGCTTGCAATGGCTCTTCTCATGTGGTTGTGTTGCGAGATCCAACCCTCGCTTTGGCATCTCGCTCTTCGGACGACACAACATGACCCTCCATGGCTGACGTAATTCATGGCAGTGAAGTGTACTATATGCATCAGTTGGTTGCATGGAGGCAGCACAGTAAGCTGGGTCAACGCGGAGATGTGACAGGATGGCAGAAAGGAGCTTTCGTGTTTCGACGTGGCCATGAACACAACGAAAATGGAGTTGCTCCATTTGTTCGTAGGCCTGTCTCAACGCGGACTCTTGTACGGCTCGCAGACAAGTGACATGGTGTAAAAACAGAGGTCGCGAAAAGAGCCTAACCGACATGAACCGGAGACCACTGTCACCCAACGTTTGATTTGAAACTCGACAGTAATTGCTGCTGCCACTGAATACAGGTCCACCTAAAACAGTTCTCGAGAGAACATTACAAACGAAACTACAAACAATAGACCTGTGGAGTCGACTACAATGCCAAAGACCTCTGCTCACAGCGGCACATGAAGCTGCATGTCTTGAGTGGGTCATACAATGCAGACTCTGCACACCAGTTCATGGAGGCGCGTGATGTGGTCTAACTAGTCGTGATTTTGTCTCTTTTCAGACGATTCAGCTCGTCGAGTTCACTGACGATCCAATGAGGCGTTCAACCTACAGTGTATGGAAGGGGTGGTTCAGGCTGGAAGTGATTCTGCGATATTATGGGGTGTTTTCCGTAGCACACCTTGGGCGTAGCTATTCGGGTTACCGTGGACATAAATCAAAACGTTTATTTCAGCATTCACAGGGAGCAAGTACTATAATTCTTCATGATTAGTTTTCTGTGTTCACTCCGGTCTTCCAAGATAATAACAACAGCTGTGTTCACTGGGTGCGTGGATACATTGATGGTTTGAGTGACACTGGGACACTCCACCGCATCCCGGTCGACCCGCTAAATGACCAGATCTTGAACTCACCGGATCTTGAACAAACTATGTTGAAAAGGCTGTGAAATATATCCACAGTTGGATATCTCTATGGGATTTAATCATCAATGAGTGGCTTCAGCTGTATATGGCTTGCCAGAAGAAAGTTGTGTACTCGCCTTCTCACGAAATGAGGTCATTATCGAGGTTACACGAACTGTCAGACGGTATTAATGAGATGCCTCCAAGGATGACTAATTTTCGTCGATTGTGCTTATGAATGAGCCTTGAAAATATCTGCCCTTGTCTCTCAACATCGAACTATGTAATAATTATCTTGGGGTTGAAGCTCTTTTCTTCCGTGTTTGCTTTATCAATACGTATGTTTTTGGATAGGATCCCGCCTTTAAGCAAAACACAATTTTGTTTTTTAACCGAAACATGTTTCACTGCAGTTGCAGCATCTTCAGTGGGCTTTTATTTTCCATCTGTTAAAGATAGTGTTCTTTGCTGTTTGTATACATGTAGCTATTAGTTTTTAAATCGTAATTACAGATATTTGAAAAAAAAAACACATAAATTACGAATTCATACCTTTTTACCACATGGTGTGGTTTTTCTGATGTGTTTCTAGAGTGACAGTTTTGTTCCACAGTTTGTCATCTGAAAACACTTATACCTTAAAGTAGATAAATTGTTTGAGCCAAAATTACGATTTGAAAACTTGTTATTTCTATGCCTGATTCCTCACACTAGACTCGCATTCCGGAGGACGACGGTTCAATACCGCGTGCGGCCATCCTGATTTAGGTTTTCCGCGATTTCTCTAAATCGCTCCAGGCGAATGCTGGGATGGTTCCTTTGAAAGGGCACAGCCGACTTCCTTCCCTGTCCTTGCCTAACCCGATGAGACTTATGACCTCGCTGTCTGGTCTCTTCCCCCAAAGAACCCAACCCAACCCCTGATCCCTAAACCTACTGTCACCCTCCCTCTCCCTTTCTCTCTCTCAACCTTCGCGCGCACACACACACACACACACACACACAGAGACACACACACACACACACACACACACACACACACACAGAGACACACACACACACACACACAGAGACACACACACACACACACACACACACACACACACACACAGAGAGAGAGAGAGACACACACACACACACACACACACACACACACACACACACACACACAGACACACACACACACAGAGACACACACACACACACACAGAGAGACACACACACACACACACACACACAGAGACACACACACACACACACACACAGAGACACACACACACACACAGAGACACACACACACACACACACACACACACACACACACACACAGAGACACACACACACAGAGACACACACACAAACACACACACACACACAGAGATAGAGAGAGAGACACACACACACAGAGAGAGAGAGAGACACACACACACAGAGACACACACACACAGAGACACACACACACACACACACACACACACACAGAGACACACACACACACACACACACAGAGACACACACACACACACACACACAGAGACACACACACACACACACACAGAGACACACACACACACACACACACACACACACACACACAGAGAGACACACACACACACACAGAGAGACACACACACACACAGAGACACACACACAGAGAGAGAGAGAGACACACACACACACACACACACACACACACACACACACACACACACAGAGACACACACACACAGAGACACACAGACACAGAGACACACAGACACACACAGAGAATTTCAGGCATAGAAATAACAAGTATTCAAATCGTAATTTTGGCTTACTCAATTCATAAATATAAATGGTTGCAGAAGACAAACTGTGGAACAAAACTGTCACTCTAGAAACACAACACATCAGAAAAACCACACCATGTGGTAAAAAGGTATGAATTCGTAATTTATGTGTTTTTTCAAATATCTGTAATTACGATTTAAACTAATAGCTACATGTATACAAACAGCAAAGAACACTATCTTTAACAGATGGAAAATAAAAGCCCACTGAAGATGCTGCAACTGCAGTGAAACCTGTTTGGGTTAAAAAACAATTGCGTTTTGCTAAAGGCGGACCCTATCCAAAACCATACGTATGTAATAATTCAGTGGCCAAACATATGCCTTCCTTTAATCGCCTATATCAGTCTCCATGCGAATTGTACCTTCATCAAGATATTGCACCTCGCCATCGCTACCAAATTGTAGGAACAGATTGAGAAACACATCAGCGACGCGATCGTGCTTGTGTGGTCCCAAAGTAAGCACACTTCACTCATACTAAGCACACTCAGGACACCATCAAGCGAGGTGTCACCAATGAGAAATATCTGACTAATCCCTGTGTGAGTTAGAGACAGCGGTTGAGAGCTTTTATCTTAACAATGCTTATGATGTCCCGTTTGGTATACTCCGCGACGCGTCGCCTCCGTGAAAGACAGGACGAATAGGGTTGCTACACACTTCTAGGCAAATGTCTTCCATTCAACTGCAGATGGGTACATACTGAATGATAACTCTTCGGTATTAGTCTCTTCTCTAACGATAAGCCTATGATTTTTGATTGTCGTTTTTTTGAGTAATTTTATGTTATCCTTTTTGTAAATGGCTATCATTTAATGTAGGTCGGTTTCTAGTCCCTTAACTTGGTACAGCTTTTCTCTTCTACATCTTCAGCTACATACATACTCCACAAGCCACGTTACGGTGCATGGCGGAGGGTCCCTTGTACCACTAACTGTCGTTCATTCCCTTTCCCGTTCCACTCGCAAATGGAGCCAGAGGGAAACGATCGGCACTATGCCTCAGTACAAGTCCAGATTTCTCTTACCATGCCTTCACGGTCCTCACGAGACTTTTACACCATCTTATCAAAAGTATCAGACCATCTATTAGTGTTCAATATGGGGTGTATACTGCCTACACCTTTATGACGGCTTGAACTATGTTTAGGACACTTTCAGTGAAGTAGCTGAGTGTCTACGGAGCAACGGCAGCTCGTTCTGCCTTAAGAGGTGAAACCAGAGAAGGTAGTGATGTTGCACGCTGCGATATGTTGTGAAGTCGACGTTTCCACTCATTCATAAGTTGTTTTATATGGTTCAGGTTGGGCTGTAAGTAGGCTGTTTAGGTTTTTTTTTATTAGTAACGCCACGTAGCGCTCTGTATGAAAATCACTGGCTGTGCTGTGTGCAGTCTGTGGCTGGTCGGCATTGTTGCAATAGTCGCTATTGTAGCGTTGGGCAGCTAGATGTTAACAGCGCGTAGCTTTGCGCAGTTGGAGGTGAGCCGCCAGCAGTGGTGGATGTGGAGAGAGAAATGGAGTTTTGAGAGCAGATGATCTGGACGTGTCTCCATCAGAGACAGTACATTTGTAAGACTGGATGTCATGAGCTGATATATATTATGACTTTTGAACACTATTAAGGTAAATACATTGTTCTCTATCAAAATCTTTCATTTGCTAACATGCCTATCAGTAGTTAGTGCCTTCAGTAGTTTGAATCTTTTATTTAGCTGGTAGTAGTGGCGCTCGCTGTATTGCAGTAGTTCGAGAAACGAAGATTTTGTTCCATTGTGTCTAACTTTTGCTCTGTTTGTCTCTGTGTTCCATTGTCTAACTTTTGAAGCTTTTGTCCCATTTGTTGCATTAATTGTAATATCAATGCACTGGTGTCTGAAACATGTTCCTCAGTGCTATTCGGCAGTGCATTTGAACCGCCAATACTCGCATTTTGAAAAGCAGAAAATGTGTCTTGACTCATTTGAGAAAACGGTGAGGACGCAAAACCTGAATCTACAGTATTTGCAAGATTGTGTCCCCTCATTTCGGAATCCTGAGGCGAGCTGTTGCCGACCGATCGATCGATCGATAATGCTTCCCTGTTCGCTATTTGTTTCACTGTTTACGCCATTATTTGCCGCCCGCTCCATTTCCCTATGCACAATTACCAAATTACTACTTTGAATGTCTGTTAATTCATTACACAGAGGTGCTGATAAGCTACGCTCGTCGTCACTATTATTTCTCAGTTTACAAAAAATGGCTCTGAGCACTATGGGACTTAACATCTATGGTCATCAGTCCCCTAGAACTTAGAACTACTTGAACCTAACTAACCTAAGGACAACACACAACACCCAGCCATCACGAGGCAGAGAAAATCCCTGACCCCGCCGGGAATCGGACCTGGGAACTTTCTCAGTTTACTTTGGAACCTAGTGCTACGTTTTTCCACACGCCATTATTGTCACAATATTTCACACGATAACACAGAAAAGCACAATCTGAAGACCAAAATAAGAAAACACATTAACATAGCACTGAAACTAATATCTAGTTAATTACAAGCGCAGCTGCGAAATACTTGGTGCAAATCTACATGCATGCCACAACTGTTTTACTGTACAACAATGAAAAACTACAACTACAAATGAAATTCTCTCTATAATTACGTGCTAGCAATAAACAATAGCTACACTAATTACACAAACTACAAGAAAAAAAATCACAAGATTCCAGTGAGGTATCCTTGGCTAAGGGTCGACATATGAAACGTCCCCTTAGAAAAATTAATGAATTACTGTGCTGATAAACCTCTTACATTATTTGATTTTGTGGAGGAAAAAGAGGCCATTATCCTCGCTATTAACATTTCTTTGCAGAAAGCATTGCAAATACGACACGCTCAAACTTGAAACCATATGATTACACTGTGGAGCTCTTAATTTATGATACTCACTAAAATGCCTAATGAAATGATGAGAAACATTTTTA
Organism: Schistocerca cancellata; assembly: GCF_023864275.1. Classification (NCBI taxonomy): domain Eukaryota; kingdom Metazoa; phylum Arthropoda; class Insecta; order Orthoptera; family Acrididae; genus Schistocerca; species Schistocerca cancellata. The sequence continues at coordinate 447,773,919 of NC_064629.1, forward strand.
CATCTATTGTCTGTCTAGCTGAGAGATTTTTTTACTGTCTTTACTTGCCTAGTGAATGACGTTTCACACATATTTGCTCATTTCGTTTAATATCTAGTTTCTAACTGCACTGCAGCATTGGTTAAAATGAAATTTAATAGATGTACTAATATAGTTATTTTGTGCCTACAGATCTAGTAAATAATTTTATGATCTACTTCCAAGAAAACGAGGGAACATAGACATTTTCCTTCATAGGAATTGCATAAATAATTTTTTACGATTTGGTAACTTGTCTGCTAGAGTAAGTTCTCGTGATGCACCACTTTAGTGTTAAGATGTGGCATAGGTATTAAACATGGCCATTTTTACTGTAATATTTTTTCTGCTTGAGCTTTATCATGTTTAGGCATAAGTTATTGCATTTGCTGCTGCTGCTGCTTGCCAGGCATAGTGCTATTAAATTTCACTTAGTATTACTCTGTTAAGCCAGTTTTACTACTGATTTATTTTTCTTGTTTGTTGCACATTGCCTTATATTAGTTGTAATGTTGCAATTGCTTTGCTAATTTATATATACTGCTGCTTGCTTTGCCAATTTGCATTTTTTGTCATTGCTGTTTGTGTTAATTGTTTTGTGCTGCTGCATTGCCTCGTCCCTTAGTTTAGCATCTGAACTCAGTAGATTTAAGTTAGCTTAAGATGGGGTAGGCTATATAAGAGAATGAGTTGTGATGAATTGGAAGTAATGCATTGACAAGGTATAAAAAAAGGTGAAATAAGAGGAAACATCTATGAAATGAAGTTTTGGGTTGGACTGCAGTACCAAATGTCACACTGAAAACAAACCCTGACCTGTCCTTTGTGTTATTCCACTATGTGTCTGTGTACCTTGTGTATTTGTGTATTTGTGTTTTTCCTGTCTTTATGTGTTTATCTGATAAGACGTACATTGTAGAATTTTTCTAATACTCAGCTGCATTCACTATGATGAGGAATACTGTTTCCTGAAATATAATTTGTATTAATACTATGTTATTTACTTTGTAAAGATGTTTAGACATTATTTAATCTGTTTTTGAATGCTCATGTGTGAAGTTGATGTTTCAAAAGTTATTCTGATCTTTTATGTATTTACTTATATCATAATTCCTGTAACACTGATGTGTATGTTTATTTCGATTCTTTTGTAAAGCCTGTATTACTACAAATGTTATATGTATTGTTATGTTCTTTAATGATGTAGTTTGTACCTTTGTAATTGTATTCTTATGTTGTAAATTTATAATTGTATAGACACAAGTTCTTCAACTTAAGTTACATTTCACTGCACACGTTTCTGTTGGTCATAGTATATGCACAATAGATGAGAAGTTGGGACTGGTAGTGTTTGCAAGTATGTTGATAATTCAGCAAGGGACTGGTTAACAGCATTGCTGGTTCTAACGACAATTCCAAAAACTTTGTGAGTGCACAAGTGGTGGTTTATGGACTTGCTATATTATCCGCAAGACTCTTCAATGGTGATTGAACACCTGCACAGTCGCAGCAGATGGCTACTGGCTATCTCTACAGGGACTGCAGTGGGTCTGCACCTCTGATGGCCCACCAATACCGATCTCTACCAGGACTACAGTGGGTCTGCTCTGTGATGACCTACCAAGCAATATTCTTCAAAACTTCGACTAACTCTGCTGTGGGTTTGCTCTGTTGTGGACAAGTACTATTCTGCATGTCAAGAGTCAGCATTATCTTTTTGTTGGAAAGACAGTCTCCTTCAAGACTGCATGGAAATCCACTACTTCCGTGAGCATTTTCTTTTACTGCTCAGACTTTATGCATAAAATTGTAATTAATACTGTGATGAATGATCAGGACTACCTTTATGGACTGTGAGGAAATTTTAGCTGTTGACCAACATTGCATCGATAAGTGTGTGCATTTGATTTCTTTGTTATTGTAATTATGAAAAAATTTTCAAATCTGCATTGGCCACTGTCCAAAACAATTTATAAAATTTTTTGTGGGGAGCATGGGAGCTATGTAAGTAGGCTGTTAGGTTTTTTTATTGGTAACGCCACGTAGCGCTCTGTATGAAAATCACTGGCTGTACTGTGTGCAGTCTGTGGCTGGTTTGCATTGTTGTTTGCTATTGTAGTGTTGGGCAGCTGAATGTGAACAGTGCATAGCGTTGCGCAGTTGGAGGTGAGCCGCGAGCAGTGGTGGATGTGGGGAGAGAGATGGCGGAATTTTGAGAGCGGACGATCTGGACGTGTGTCCATCAGAAAGAGTAAATATGCACGTAATATTGGATATCATGGACTGATTATATATATTTTGACTTTTGAACACTATTAAGGTAAATACATTGTTTGTTCTTTATTAAAATCTTTCATTTGCTAACTATGCCTATAAGTAGTTAGTCCCTTCAGTAGTTAGAATCTTTTATTTAGCTGGCAGTAGTGGCGCTCGCTGTATTGTAGTAGTTCGAGTAACGAAGAGTTTTGTGAGGTAAGTGATTTATGAAAAGTATAGGTTATTGTTAGTCAGGACCATTCTTTTGAAGGGATTTTCTAAAGTCCGACTGCGTTGCGCTAAAAATATTGTGTGTCAGTTTAGTGTTGATCAGAATAGTTAAAGTGCGAAATGTCTGAGTACGTTCATTTCTGCTTAGCTGTTTGAAAATCAAATAATGTAAGACGTTTATCAGCACAGTAATTCATTAATTTTTCTAAGGGGACGTTTTTTTCTCTACCTCGCGATGAGTGGGTGTTGTGTGATGTCCTTAGGTTAGTTAGGTTTAAGTAGTTCTAAGTTCTAGGGGACTGATGACCATAGATGTTAAGCCCATAGTGCTCAGAGCCATTTGAACCATTTTCTAAGTGGACGTTTCAGGGCCTCTGAACACGCCAGTCCTTTCCAGGAATATTGTTGTCCACAAACCGTTGTCTCACAAATGTCGTTTTATGAGAGGGTGCACTGTCATGCTGATACAATCAACGTCTCTGAACTGTTCCCCTACTGTACACAGTACACAAAGCTGTAAAATGTTCAGCCGCCCGCTGTGGCCGAGTGGTTCTGGGCGCTTCAGTCCTGAACCGCGCTGCTGCTGCGATCGCAGGTTCGAATCCCGCATCGGGTATGGATGTGTGTGATATCCTTAAGTTAGTTAGGTTTAAGTAGTTCTAAGTCTAGGGAACTGATGACTTCAGTCCCATAGTGCTTATAGCCATTTGAACCATTTTGTAAAATGTTTTCATACCCATCCGTATTTAGTGTTTTCTTAAGGGGACACGCTCGTGAAAATGACCAAAAATTTGAAGAAAAATTCTGTTTCTCTAGAAAAGAGCATTTCACGCTGATTTCAAAAATGTGTAATTTGTGGGCATTATCATTTTCCATTCGTTCTAAAATTGAGGTTGAACGTAATGTTGCACAGGGCCCCGTCCATCTGTCAGTTTGAAGTGCGTCAGAATACGTGATGCATTATTTTGTTCTTCCGTTTTTTCCGTCGTTAGTTACGGGTCGTCAATATAGGTGTATTCTAGATGGCACTGACTCCCGGAACCAAAGTACAGGCATGTCTAGAAGACTATGGATCGAATGTAAACAAAGATCTGAGAATATATGATTTCGGTATTTCATACGTGTGTGGTTTTGTAGTTATTGTGTGTTTTGGTTTAGTGTGTGTGTTTCCTGAGCTAGAAATGCCAAGAGTAAAGAAATTTAGCCCCAAACGAAAGTTTCGCGGCAACCATTTCCAAACACAACCGAATAATACACATGAGTTGCTTCAAAAGTCGCCCGCGGAAACTGTGGCTACAGGCAGTGCTTCTAGACGTAAACTTTCGCTTTCTGAATGTAATAAGGACAAGCCTAGTAGTATTGTGAGCAGCAATAACGACAGAAATGTTATTGTGAACCTAAATATGCTGTCAAGACTTTTGAAGAGTGCTGCGAAATGTAATTACTGCAATTGTGAAAATATTGACGTTTCTGAGGATATTTCAGCAAGGAAGGGTCTTTCAAGTCGGTTAGTGATTGCCTGTAACTCATGTAAGATGCACAATGATATTATGACATCTCCAGTAACGGATGGTCGACATTACAGTGTAAATGTTCAGCTTGCTTATGCAGTGCCATGTATTTTAAGCGGAAGGAGAGCTGCCCAGACTTTTTGTGCAGTGATGGATCTGCCTCCATCTCACTGAGGTTTGACAGACAATAAATTAACACATAATGCTTTATGTGGTGTAAGTGAACATTGAATGAAACGAAGCAGCAGCCTTGTATGAGGATACAGACATTGTAGCAGAATTTGATGGATCTTGGCAGAAGAGAGGTCATACTTCTCCAACTGCCACATTTGTTGAAACAGATAAGATACTAGATTATGAATGTCTAACAAAGCACTGTCAGGGTGGTTCAAGTAAATTTATTGGCATCCATGTTTGTATAAAGGACTGATGGCCCAAGTGGAAACAATGAAACGAAAGGAGTTCTAAACATTTTTAGAAGATCAGAGGTCAGTCGTAGTGCTAGGCATGTAGGCTACCTTGCGGATGGAGATTGTAAAGGACACACTACTGTTGTTAATAACAGACTAATTGGGGATACTCTGATAGAAAAGCATGAATGTGTTGGGCATGTACAAAACAGAATTGGAGATCGACTGAGAAAATTATGTAAAGACTTCAGTGGGAAAAAAATAGTGAGACGGAAAACACAGGTTGTCCAGGTCGTCTTACAAAAAGTGAAACTGATTCTTTGATTCAATATTATGAACTAGCAATAAGGAGAAATGTAGGAGATTTGGAGAACAAGAGACGAGCTGTTTGGGCAACATGGTTTCACAGAGTGTCATCAGATGAAACCCCACAGCATGGCCGCGCGGGGTAGCCGAGCGGTCTTAGGCGTCTTGTGACTGCCCGCGCGGCTCCTCATGTCGGGGATTGGAGTCCTCCCTCGAGCATGGGTCGTCCTTAGCGTAAGCTAGTTTAAGGTAGATTAAGTAGTGTGTAAGCTTAGGGACCGATGGCCTCAGCAGTTTGGTCCCATAAAACCTTACCACAAATTTCCAATTTTCCTCATCATGGTTTGTGTGCAAAAGGGAAAGATTCGTGATGCAAGTACTGGTTGAGCAATGTTACAAGCATACAATATACCCACAAGCATTCCTTAACACTTGCTGTAATGTAGGCAATTAGGCCTATATATATGGATATGGCAAATAAAAATCTACTTATTGTAACCATGGTCCCTCTCAGAACGAAAATGAAAGCTGCAACAGCTGTATATGGGAGAGAATATCCAAAACTATTTGTTGGGCTGACAGTGCTTAAGATTGGTGTAATGGCTGCTATAATTACATTCAATGATGGTGCAATTTCAAGGATCAATGTTATGAAGAAATTGAAGATCCAGACGGAAGGAATATGGCTTCAGCTCTAACTGCTATTGATAAGCGGCATGTAACCGAAGCAGAGACAGCTGGAGAAGCTGCTACCAAGGAGTCAAGGGTAAAGAAAAGAATGAAAAGAAAGTTTATGGAGGACAACTGGAGTATGCAACTGGAATGTTCTAAACGAGCATAGTGTTCAGTTAATCTGTAAATGCCGGCCGCGGTGGTCTAGCGGTTCTGGCGCTGCAGTCCGGAACCGCGGGACTGCTACGGTCGCAGGTTCGAATCCTGCCTCGGGCATGGGTGTGTGTGATGTCCTTAGGTTAGTTAGGTTTAAGTAGTTCTAAGTTCTAGGGGACTGATGACCTAAGATGTTGAGTCCCATAGTGCTCAGAGCCATTTGAACCATTTAATCTGTAAATCTTCTCTTGCGATTAACCGAAAATGTTATTTTTCATCATGCAGGTACACTTTTCTCCTAAATGACTGAAGTTGAACTCACAAAAATTGGTAAATATATTTAGAATGATTTCCTCTACCTCCGTTGCCTACTATTTCCTGAAAAATTTATAACATGATGTCGGTGATATTTGAGCTACATTTTTAAATATTTTTGTTGTAGTAAAGTAAATTACTTTTGAAACTTCCTGGCAGATTAAAACTGTATGCCCGACCGAGACTCGAACTCGGGGGTCCCGAGTTCGAGTCTCGGTCGGGCACACAGTTTTAATCTGCCAGGAAGTTTCATATCAGCGCACACTCCGCTGCAGAGTGGAAATCTCATTCTGTAAATTAATTTTCTTTTTCACAGATCCGAATCAGGGAACGAAACTGGAGGCATAAAACACTTATGAAAATGTTGTCTGTACTCTGACTTTTTCCAAGCTGTGCAGTCAGTGGTTCCAAAGAAAATGGTACCGCAGTGAAATAGTGTTCCGTTTTTTATACTATTATAAGTATTGTTGTCAGTACCAAAATATAATAAACATCTCAATGATTTTTTGGCAAATGCTTTGACTAATGACGCTAATTGTGTGTAAGAATTTTAAGCTATCTTTCATTTACAGATCAGTTGCACTATGAGGCTGAAGATGATGCTAAAAATGCAGCCCGTTCAGGGGCGTGTCGCCTTAAGTGCAATAATTCGACTACACCCTAAACATAAGAAACACTCATAGCGGAACGCCACCTCCGCTGTACTTCACTGTTCGCACAACACATGATACCAGGAAAGGTTTTCTGGCGTTCGCCAGTCCGAATCCTTCCACCGGACTGCCACAGGATATGTAATGATTCATCATTCCAACTCACTCGTTTCTACAAATTCGCTGTGAAGTGCCGTCGCTCTTTACACCACCCCGAGCGTCGCTTAGCATTGACTACAGAAATGTGTCGCTTATGAGAAGCTGTTCGAGCGTTATACCCATTCTTCCTAACTCCCTATGCCCAGTGACTTCTGTCTGGACTGCCGGTAGCACTTTGGAACTGACGAGTGGTTCCTTCTGCCAATATCATGCGATTTTTTAGTCACCCTTCTTAATATTCGACGGTCCCTATCAGTCACTCTATGAGGTCTGCCTGGTCTTGGTTTAGTTGTGGTTGTTTCATCGTGTTTCCACTTCGCAATCACATCAACAACAGTCGACTTGTGGAGCTTTAGAAGAGTTGAAATGCCCCTAACTGATTTGTTATTCAACATCCAATGACCTTCAAAGTCATTTCGCTCTCTTGACCGACCCATTCTGTTTTCTTACTAGTTTTCTACTGACAACATGTTACTCTCCGTCTCGTTTTATAGTGGCAAGTCCACCGCTTCTGACAATGATCGACTGCACATTAAATGGTGGTGACCGAATATTTTTAATCAGATGGTATATGATGGCGGCAGTGTAAGCGTTCTGTAGTCAGCCCTAAATTTTCTCAGTATTTTTTCGCGGAAAGGACTTCCTTTCAGGGGATCCCATTTGAGTTGACAATGCATCTCTGTAATACTCGCGTATTGATCGAATCTGTTGGTAACAAATCTAGAATCACGTCTTCGAGTTATTTCGAGCCTTTTGAATCTCTTTTCATTGCTATGGTAGAGTCTAGTCATTTTCGTTATGGTTTTGTTTTGAGGAACTTTGTGGGAATATCTGTGTGAGTGCGAAGTGAAATAATATTTTCATCGCGTTACCCATGCTCTCTACAAGACACATTGTGAAGATAATTGGATTTTAACACTGGGCATTCGCACACCTTCTGGTGAGCAGGAAGTTTATGGAAATACGTTCGCTCCTCTTATACATCTAAATTTGCTATCAGAAATTCAGCACGTTCTCTCTTCTTATACGTCTAAATTTGGTATCATAAACGCGTTCCATTATCAGAATTCGAACAGACTACCCACCGGTGGAACACCACCATAATGACGCGCATGAGTGATCATTTCTGAGACATATTGTTTTAACAGCTTTGGTAGCTAATTTGCCAGGAAGTTCAAATAAATAATACCTGTCGCATTTCCAATCATGCCCAAGAAACAATTTTAAAAATATTTCTAGTAACTGGAATCGTCTTCATGAAATTATACTTAGTACGTGTATACGCTGCCATTCCCACGCTTTTTGGAGGACACTGTCCTGCCAGCTGAGATACTTAGGCACACTTGGCAATGTAATTCAAAATATTAATCTTTCAGCGGTTATATCCTACTTTACAAAGGCTTCAGTGGCGCCTCGCTACCTTGCTCGTCTTGGGATTCTAGCAGAAAGAATGCAGTAGAAACTACAGACTACGGGTTACTTCCACTGAAGATATTTCATTCTCAGTAGTAATAAAAGTTGCTGACAGATTAAAACTGTGGTCCGACAAGCGACTCGAACCGAGATTGCCATGGGTACTTGCCCAACAAAGTGTACATGGTAACCTGTTTGGAGAGACGAAATGGCAGACTGGAGTTTTAGGTCGGCCCTAGAGCTTATTTGGCTAGTTTACTGTGCATGACCATTGTTTGAGAAAGGCAAACGCCCAACTTCGGACCGCCATACGGTACACAGTTGTGATGTGGCTGGAAGCTTAATAAGAACGCACACTCCGCTAGAGAGTGAAAGATTTATTGTAAAATTGGGTCTGGATATTCGTCAATTGACGACGTGACATGCCGGCCAGAGGCTGTAGGTAAATCGACAACCTGAGCTGGATACCATAACACTGGACAAGAAGCATGTGGTGCTGTGAGTAGCGTCATAGTGAATGAGCAGCAGACCAAAGTCAGGTGTTAGTTAACCGAAGACATTTACCTGAGTCGGAGTTTGTCGTTTGCGTATCACGCTGGTCTTTTTGGGGACAGAAGGAGGTGGTCTGTACACAAGTTTTATGGAAAAACCTTCGTGTTACTTCGACCATTGGTGGTTACGCTTTGTGAAAGAGTTGACTAACTTATCCAACGAGAATCAAGTTATGTATAAGGGGCAGTCAAATGAAAATGAAACAGATGGGAAAAAGCAACTCCACTGTTCATTATTTCAAATGTAATCGCTATAATTGTTACTATATGTACCCCACTGTCAGACAAGATGGCCAATGCCTTCATGAAATAGTGTTTGTGGTTGCCTAGGAACCATGTTTTTAGCCAGGTGTACCCAGGCGTGCATCTCTTCCTCCGAAGCAAATCTACATCCACGAATGTCTTTCTTCAGGGTTCCAAAAATATGGAAATCGCATAGAGTGTGATCGGGACCCTATGGAGGATAATTTTTTTTAATTTTTTCATAATTTTCTTTTTTAATATTTTTTTCATTTTTTAAATAATTTTTTCATAATGCGGGGCTACAGTCATAATATATTTCTTTAAAGTCAGTACCGCCATTAGACTTGTTTATTTACAGTGTTACATTTGCACTTACACAATCATGATTTCGGCTTCAAAGTGCCATTATCAAGCGTTTTCTGAAAGCATATTAGACAATAACGGTGAAATACATAACAAGTGATATAACCATATAAAACCCATATTTATATTGCTTACAGTGCCTAAGATGGAATACTACCGTATTTAAAATACACTATTATACACATTGTCTAAGAGTCTATATTTATAGCAGAGCCTACTGCTATGTTTCATCACTGAGTATGCCATCTTGAGTGAATGACAGCTGGCTGTCAAATTGTCTTGGGCAAAGAAATTCCTGTTACAAGCAGGTGACTTTCTTTTAATCTTTGGGCCCAGTGTCCGGTAGGATAGGATATGGAGGATGTTTAAGCGCTCCCCAAGGAAGCTTCTGCAGCTTATTCGAAACGATCTTGGCTATAATTGGGCGGACCCACACGTTGCCAACATTGTTTCAACCTGTGCTTAATGCTAACATGACTACTTAGATGCTGATGTTACACGAAAACTAATGCAGCTGAACTTGTAGGGTATTGCGTATTAAGCATAGTCCGCTTCTGCATCACACACTTTATACAGTGTTACGACTCCTATGCTGGCTAGGTATTTTATAATTAGTTTGTACAACCAGAACTGCCACAATACGATCAAACTACTACTTCAGGACCTGCATCCAGGTGTAATTAATAGTATATATTAATAGTAATTTTTACAGCTTTACTGTTACTGAGTAATTTACATTATTCGGTCAGTTTATTCACGCTTGTCGTCTGGGCTTTAATTTGTAGACTACACGGATCTACTTGTAAGAAGAGAGGTAAGTGAGTGTGTGTGAACTGATCTTGCGACATCAGTGACCTTACTACTGACGACTTGCTGCAAACTGCCACTTCGACCTGTTAAAATGCCGACATTTTACATGTTGTGTCTGTTTGCACCTGTAGTGAATTTGGTGTCTGTAAAATAAACCCCAGCCCAGCAACAATATTTTATTGGCAACGAAATGTGTCAATAACAAACAACGGAATGAATGCAGGTTCTTCAAAGGCATGGCAAAAACAGTGTCAATGCAGGAAGAATGATTGAATCATCCATATGAACAGCAGCAGAAACAGAAACAACGAAGCTAACAGTTGGAGCAACAGTAGACACTGTGGAACTGTATCTTACATTCACAGCAGATATCTTCCGCAGCACTGCCGTCGTCCACTGTGTTGCCGAAGGCATTGACGTCGTTCAAAGAAAACAGAGGGCTGAGAATCATACTCAGCCGACTCTGGCAGAATTTCGCAGCTTAAGATAATGGAGGTGGTTAGCCAAAAAGTATTTTTTTTGCTTGGTCTGGAGCAGATGCTTTTAACAAGCTATGTAAACTGGCCACAGCAGGCCCAGATGCCTTGTCATTTGTGGAAACAAACTTCTCTGCACAGCCGTTGCCTTCCTTTCCATACTGCTTCATTAGGTACGAACGCAAACACTGCCATTTTCGTAACACGGTCTCCCAGTATTGCAGTACATCGGACCACTTAACGAGTATCTATAACAGAAAGACGGCACGCTAACGCTTAAGTGGGAAAGCTGTCGCCATGGAAGTCTACGCATCAGAAACCCGGTGTCACCTTCGATCCAGTACACCTCATGAAATGTCAGTGACGCTTTACATCAGTAAGCACCCGGTATCGTTTCAGGAAGATATCGGAGGAGGGATAGGTAACGTTAGTCAACATGGAAACTTACTACAGAATTGGTGACCTACCGTTATCACGAGCTGGGCACCAGATGACATCATACACCAACAAAGAATGCCTATCAAGGGATACTCAAAACAGAACCCACTTACAAGCAAGAGACGCAAAGAATTCCTATTTTGTTGTCGGCATAGCAGGCGGTGGTGAATGTTTTCGGGAGCGACGCCTTCAGAGCGCATTGCGCAGAATTAACATAATTTAGTGTACAAACCCCATTATTCCTCGAGTAAGCCAACAGCTTCCCCAAAATATTGCAAAACATCGCTAGAGCCAATAATCGGTTGAAAGAGAAATCATGGAGAAATTAGAGCGACTCGAGAATTTCGACCTTATGACCTTAAAATGTGCTCAACTGGACTACTTACGTTGTATGCAAAAAAAAAAAAAAAAAAAAAAAAAAAAAAAAAAAAAAAACACGATGAGAGCACTGCGCAGCTACGGAGATTTTAAGTCAACGTTCATTTGAAATGCCTGTTACAGTCTTATCCCATTTCTGGGCCGTAGAAATTGCTAGCAGTACTAGCTGGCGGGAAAGCACTTCTTTAAAATAGGTATAGCAAGCTCCTAATTCACTGCAGATATTCCGTTAAGCGTGGATTATTATGACATCATTGTCACAGGAGCATCGAAAGTAGAGCACTGAAGGAACTTTCTCACGGTATTCAGCGCTCTGCGTGGAGCCGAGATGAAACGCGACTCTAAAAACCCAATTTCATAGAAGATGGTGAATACTTACAGTAGGTCACATCCCTAGTGGGACGGTAATTAAATCCACAAGAAACCGACACGCTGCCGTGCATCCACAGAAACTGACCGAAATACACGATATTTCCGGAAAATAAAATATTACGCCACATTAATTCCAGAAGCTTCTTGCATCATACATCCCTTGAGATTATTATACCGCAAGGACGCGGCATCCGTATGGTAGGAAGCTTGTGAAAAAGCATTTCAAATATTGAAGAATAAAATGGTAAGTGCAGCGTCATGTTGCGTTGCATATACACCTGGAAAGACATTAGTAGTCTAAAATATTAATGGCATCTCAAAGGAACTACTCCTAAACTGAAAAGAAGACGTTAGCTATAGTTTTCTCTGTAGAGAAATTCCACATCTATAACGGTGGATTAAGATTCCATTAGTCACTGACCACAAACCGCTTCTATCGTCGTTTAGCTCAAAAGGCAATGTTTCAGAAGGAATCAGTCAGCAGCTGTAACTGTAGATTCATTTGATCAGTTCCTATAATTACGAAATCTACTTGAAGGCTACAGGTAGGTATGCAAATGGCAATTCAGTATCACGAATTCCCATGCAGAAAGCTGCTTGTACATAGTAGATAAATGCATGAGAAAATGCTAGATACAGGAAACACCAGCGAATAGGTAGCTGCGTATGTTTTATAAGATGAGCTATCAGCTTCGTGCTCCCAGAGAGTTCATACAAGATGCTGTCACAGCACCAACTGCAGTCCCACCCCCAAACACCTGAAAGTTCGGAAAACTAGCTCCAAATAGATGATCAATACAATTATTCCATTCAAAGTAAGGAAGATTAGGGTTTAACGTCCTGTAGACATCGAGGTCATTACAGACGGCACTGCATTCCAAGGTACTCGCATTGCACCAGTAGCAATACAAAGCATTAACGGTGCTGTCCCTTCAAGCTCAGGCTCGTCCATCAGGCGACTGTTTTAGGTACTAATGATTCGATGCATCACTGAAGGCAACACTATATTTCAAAATTAAAAAACTAGACTGTCACATGTAGGATCGAAAGTTCGAAGTGAAGGACAACGCGTCTAGGAAATGCCATGTAGTATTATATGCTGGTAGCAGTTAATTATGAGGTTCGATAGAAAAAGAGTGGCTTCGGAAACGACATACATAACGTGCCACTGCTGTGACATAAATGACTCATTCGGGCAGACGAGTAAGGAGATACTTATCTACACAATTTTCAAAAATTCTCCATTAGACACAAGATGAAATTTGAGTGAGACACTGTTGCTTTCTAACATGAGAGAGCTTCGTTAAAACTTTTTAAACGACGATTCCTCCGACACTTAGAATGAAGCGACAGACTCAAGACTTGGGGTCATCGCATGCATGGTTTGACACAAATGAATTTGTGTTCCTGATAAATCATAATACACGACTCGAATTATTGCTTCTGCTGAGCATTTAACGCCTACTCTTTTACAGAAAATCCAACGTACGTTTAAAAAAGATTATAAATAAGCCTGTCCAAATTGAGTATTAGTTTGGAGGGTGCTGATTTCGAAACAATGTTCAGTTAATTGAAAGCGCTTCAGTTGCTAATACGAACTTCAGTAAGTCCTCAGTACTGTTCTTAAAATAGGAGCAACTGGATAGGCTTTACATTAACTCAACTGAATACGGTAAGTTGTTTAACGGATATCCAGTATATGAGCAGTTCGGATGGAGGAAATGTGTCATACTACATAAATTACTCTCTGACCTTAAGCAACATAAAACAATTTTAAAGTATATTAACTTCCTTGCAAAGTATATTTGAATAACAATTTTACATTTACAGTCTTACGTGGTACATAATATCAGGAAAGGGACTACAATAACAGCACTTTTGCATATGTTTATTATTGGATAAATATACGAACTGAGCAATCGTAAACTAGTTATTGTACAGATTTCCATGATACTTTCTATGACGTAAGACGATTCAATGCAGCTGAAACCAGTCACAAAGTTTAAATATATATGCAGTTTAGATGGATAATAAAGTTTGTTGTAAAACCATTGATGGCAGATTTTCCCCAAAGAGACAAAGTATCAAGTTTCAAACCGTAAAAGATACGCTATTAATAACAACGTCACTCGAAAGAGAATTAAAAACTAAACAGAGTGCGATGTGTTTCATTTGGAAAAATCTTACAAAAATGCGTAACGAAGGACACTTACCACACAAAAATGAGAAGGGATTGCAAGGAAAGAGCAAAGCGGGAAACAACGCCCAATCACTCAACCTGACTTTAGTATATGATCACTTGACACACTAGGAACCCCTTCTCTTTTCACTGGATACTAATTCCATGAAGCGGATTTTTTGGTTAGCTAATTCACGATGGGTGGCTCAGCGTATCAGGAACACGGCCATAGAAAGAACACACACCTTACATGTAGTTTTACATTGTCGCTTCACTTTCAACTATACCTCCTAGTTACTTAATTGTTTTCAAACCTTCTTGTGACTGTTCGCCAATTGGGTAATGGAACACTAGCCGTGACACCTTTTGCACGCAATACCCCACATTTGATTAACTTGATGGTCAACTAGCAGTGACTGCACTAAACTTAACGTCTTATGCAGGACTTCCTGTACTGCACTACAATTTTCTGGTGACCCGATATAAGTGTAAACAATATTATCACCTGCGAACAGCCTCATCGAGCTTCGGGGGTTATCAAAAAAATGGTTCAAATGGCTCTGAGGTCTATGGGATTTAACAACTGAGGTCATCAGTCTCCTAGAACTTAGAACTACTTAAACCTAACTAACCTAAGGACATCACACACATCCATGCCCGAGGCAGGATTCGAACCTGCGACCGTAGCGGTCGCGCGATTCCAGACAAGCGCTTAGAACCGCTCGACCACACCGGCTGGCCTTCTGGGGTTAACCACCGGATCAGTTATGGGTACAGTGCTGGTGTATAACACTCCATTATGGTATATCTGGCAATTTCTCCCCATTAAGAACGATCTGTAAAGTATAATTTGATAGGAATTCTTCAGTCAAATCTCAAACCTCTCCGACATACGAAAAGCTCCTATTTTCTTTACAAGACAACAGTTCTGTTAGGAATTCTTCAATCCATTCACAAACATTTCCTGATATTCCATAAGCATGTATTTTGCCCATTAGGTGACAGTACGGAACAGCATCTAACGCCTTCTGGAGTTAAGGATCACTAGATGCCACTATACATTACTGTTGTGGTCGAACGGAGCGAACTTTATTTCAAAATATCACTGTTGATTTCTACATACTAGATCTGCAAAATGGCCACAATACGCGAGCGTAAAACTTGCACCTTAACTCTGTAGCAAATTGACGTGAGCTACGTAGGCTACGTTCATGTGTTCGACTTCGATCCTTGAAGACGGTGATTTTTCAGTCGCTCTGAACACTTCATGTTTGCATCGACCTACGAGAAACTACTGCTACAAGGGGAGCAAAATATGTCACATACTCTGTGTGGAAAGTTGCACCGAATAACAGAAAAAACTCGGCACTACAACTGTTTTTCTGTGAGCTTGTCCTAATTTGCTTTCAGTGTCGAGTATCTACATCAAAGATGTTGGAGAATTCCTAATACGATCAATCGCATGAGTTTAGGGTGGCAAGAGCAAACTTCCTCATTTGTTGACACCGTGATAACGTAGCACCAATTCCAGAAAATTCTTGCCTGTGTCACAAGAGCGAGTTATCAACGAAGATGTGATAACACATGAGTTTAATTATCAAGTCTTTTCGCAAGGCTTATGAGGTGTTACCAAGAAGCTGGTCAATATTGAGTACAGAAGAGAAGTAATGGTATTTTCGTCAGTCATTTCATAAAATTAGTCACCGTAGAAAAGTTGAGTTTTTTTCAAAATGAGACGAAGGAAAGGAAAGCGCTCTAAAGCTATCGTTGTCTCTCTGATCCGTCATTCCATTGTTACGTCAATGACGAGTTTATGATATTTCTAGTTGGTGTCTAAGTACTTCAGCGGTTTCTCGGACATATGAGTACCATGCAACCTAATTATTTGTTCTCTATCTAGACCGGAAGACAGTAAAAGACATTACAACAGCGTCAATTTGATGAATAGCGCAGGTATTCTATATACTGCTATATGACGCACAATGATTTAGACACTGTCAGTCACATTTATGTGACCACCTGCCAAAAGCCTGAATAACCGCCTTTCGCAGGGCGAGACGTGTTGGAAGACGTCAGTGAGGACGTGGAATGTACCGACAGCGCCGTGGGCCCATGTCGAGTGCGATAATGTGGCCAGCTGCGCTAGCTCTCTCGACTGAGGACCCATGATACGAACAGCCCGATCGAGATTGGGCTTAAATCTGGCGAGTCTGGTGACCAGTAGAGTACGGTAAACTCATCCTGGTGCTCTCAGAACCACGCACGTACACTGTGAGATGTGTGGCACGTTGCGTTGTCCTGCTGGTAGATGCCTCCGTGTCGAGGAAAACCAAACTGCATGTAGCGGTGGACATAGTCCTAAATGATAGATCCGTACTTTTGTTAAGCAACTGTGGCTTCCAAAATGACCAGATTATCCAGTTAATGCCACGAAAACATTCCCTAGACCATAACGTTCCCTCCTGGTTACAGTATGTCTTCAGAAGCCACACACACACACACACACACACACACACACACACACACACACACACACACACGCGCGCGCGCGCGTCCGTCTGTCCGATGGAACATAAAACGCGATTCATGTGAGAAGACTATCTGTTACCACTTAGCAGACGTCCAGTTGTGCTACTGGCGTGCAAATTCCAGTCTCTGCCACCGATGAATGGCAGTCAGCATGGGTACATGAATCAGGTTCCTGCTGTGGAGACCCGTATGCTGTATCGTTCGCTGAACGGTCGTAGAGGAGAGAGTGTTGGTAGCCCCTTGGTTCATCTGGGCGGTCAGTTGCTCTAAATTTGCACATCTATTCGCCCGTACACATCTCCACAGCCGTCGTTCACACCTGTCATCCGTGCCCCGTGGTGCACCACAGTTGCCGCTGCGCCATTTTCGGATGGCCTCATTTTACCATGCACGGTGGCCTTCAACCACGGCGGCACGCGAACAGTTTAGAAACCTAACAGTTTCGGAAATACTTCTGCTCTTGGCCCGAAAGCCAACGATAATTCTCTTTTGGACGTCAGATAAATCGCTCCGTTTCCACACTAGGACAAGGGCTACACTTTTCTGCGGGCCCCCGGCACGCTTTGCGTGCCCTCAAATGGTTCAAATGGCTCTGAGCACTATGGGACTTAACATTTATGGTCATCAGTCCCCTAGAACTTAGAACTACTTAAACCTAACTAACCTAAGGACATCACACAACACCCAGTCATCACGGGTCAGAGAAAATCCCTGACCCCGCCGGGAATCGAAACCGGGAACCCGGGCGCGGGAAGCGAGAACGCCACCACACGACCACGAGCTGCGGACTGCGTGCCCTCCATTGCTAGGGCTGCCACCTGCTGTCTGTGAGTGGTTATTGTACGTTGACGTCGAAGATGGGCGGTTGTTACATTAACGTGACTGGACCGTGTATCTCACTCAACACACAGATCATCCATCGCCCAGCGCAGGAAAAGCGATTTTAATTAGAGTACAAAGAGAGACGACTATTTTCGTGAAGGAACTCTTGGATTTAGAAATTGAAAATCTAAAGCGCTGGTTCCTAGAACAGTTCTGGAGAGCAGGCGATAAAGTTAATGCTCTGCAAGCAACAAAAATGTGAAGATGTTCAACAGTCACGAGATGATAGGCCTATTACGATGTCTGCTTTCTATGGTGCTACAGTAAAACGGTGCCAGTAAAATAAATAGGATCGTGGACAGACAATACAGGAGACCAGTTTTCCTACGACCCATGAAGTTAAAAGGAATACTGTGTCCAGTTAATAGCTGTCTTTGTCCCTGTGGTCCTGGAATCTATAGTGCTCCTTGTGAGTGTTGAATTGCATAAGCTTAGCGGACATATAATTGGTGCCCTCTCTTCCCCCCCAGAAACAATACTGCGTAACACCGTCTCAGCTGTGGGAGGAAGAGTGCCTACACGTTTATCCAGGTATGCCATATCCAGCTGACGCCACTCACTAACAAATACGATACTGCAGAGCCTGTGTTATCCTGAATTACGATGCAAAGTTCCTAGGAACAGGCAGTACAACAACTACAGCCGTTATGAAATACATTAAATGTATTCACAGCTGCGAATATGGACGATCATCAGCTGTTGAATCGAATGACGATAGTGAAAATTTAGGTCAGACTGGGACTTGATCCCGGATTTCTCGCTTATTGCGAGTGATCGTCTTACAATTTCGCTATCTGTGCGCGACCACGGCCAGACCCAAACTTCCATATGTCGTCAACCATGCATCTACAACCTGTACTCGTACATCCTTTATGTATATTCCCGTGTACGTGAGACATTTAACTTGAAAGTAGCTTGCCCAGTGTCGACGGATAAATACGACATTGCAGTCCCTGTGTTATTCCGAATTATGATGCTATTTTCCTTCGCACATGCACGCATATCTACCAACACCAGGTAAATGACTTTCAAGTAAAATGTTTCACACTGTAAAGTATCAGGGTAATTTTTACCACCTGACATGTTAATTTCCTCGTTTGGTCGAGTCTACTCATTAAGCCGATTCCTTTGATGTGTCACAAGCTATACTTTGAACGCAATTGGCTAATGGGGAGAAATTGTCAGATATACCATAATGGAGTGTTATACACCAGCACTGTACCCATAACTGATCCGGTGGATAACCCCAGAAGGCCAGCCGGTGTGGTCGAGCGGTTCTAAGCGCTTGTCTGGAATCGTGCGACCGCTACGGTCGCAGGTTCGAATCCTGCCTCGGGCATGGATGTGTGTGATGTCCTTAGGTTAGTTAGGTTTAAGTAGTTCTAAGTTCTAGGAGACTGATGACCTCAGTTGTTAAATCCCATAGACCTCAGAGCCATTTGAACCATTTTTTTGATAACCCCCGAAGCTCGATGAGGCTGTTCGCGGGTGATAATATTGTTTACACTTATATCGGGTCACCAGAAAATTGTAGTGCAGTACAGGAAGTCCTGCATAAGACGTTAAGTTTAGTGCAGTCACTGCTAGTTGACCATCAAGTTAATCAAATGTGGGGTATTGCGTGCAAAAGGTGTCACGGCCAGTGTTCCATTACCCAATTGGCGAACAGTCACAAGAAGGTTTGAAAACAATTAAGTAACTAGGAGGTATAGTTGAAAGTGAAGCGACAATGTAAAACTACATGTAAGGTGTGTGTTCTTTCTATGGCCGTGTTCCTGATACGCTGAGCCACCCATCGTGAATTAGCTAACCAAAAAATCCGCTTCATGGAATTAGTATCCAGTGAAAAGAGAAGGGGTTCCTAGTGTGTCAAGTGATCATATACTAAAGTCAGGTTGAGTGATTGGGCGTTGTTTCCCGCTTTGCTCTTTCCTTGCAACCCCTTCCAATTTTTGTGTGGTAAGTGTCCTTCGTTACGCATTTTTGTAAGATTTTTCCAAATGAAACACATCGCACTCTGTTTAGTTTTTAATTCTCTTTCGAGTGACGTTGTTATTAATAGCGTATCTTTTACGGTTTGAAACTTGATACTTTGTCTCTTTGGGGAAAATCTGCCATCAATGGTTTTACAACAAACTTTATTATCCATCTAAACTGCATATATATTTAAACTTTGTGACTGGTTTCAGCTGCATTGAATCGTCTTACGTCATAGAAAGTATCATGGAAATCTGTACAATAACTAGTTTACGATTGCTCAGTTCGTATATGTATCCAATAATAAACATATGCAAAAGTGCTGTTATTGTAGTCCCTTTGCTGATATTATGTACCACGTAAGACTGTAAATGTAAAATTGTTATTCAAATCTACTTTGCAAGGAAGTTAATATACTTTAAAATTATGTTTTATGTTGCTTAAGGTCAGAGAGTAATTTATGTAGTATGACACATTTCCTCCATCCGAACTGCTCATATACTGGATATCCGTTAAACAACTTACCGTATTCAGTTGAGTTAATGTAAAGCCTATCCAGTTGCTCCTATTTTAAGAACAGTACTGAGGACTTACTGAAGTTCGTATTAGCAACTGAAGCGCTTTCAATTAACTGAACATTGTTTCGAAATCAGCACCCTCCAAACTAATACTCAATTTGGACAGGCTTATTTATAATCTTTTTTAAACGTACGTTGGATTTTCTGTAAAAGAGTAGGCGTTAAATGCTCAGCAGAAGCAATAGTATGAAGTGTAGCAAGAATATACGTGACTTGCATGTACAAGGTACTAACAATTCCTACCTTATTAGCACGCAGATAAATACGCAATACTTTGGCAGCGAATGGAACTGAATTGAATGAATTGAAAGAGACTTTCCAGTTGACAACGAAAAGTGTGATAGGGAAATACACTTAGCGAGCCATAACAGAGTGAGACCCTCGCAGCAGGGAGGCCAATTAGTGGGGAGTGAACGCGACCCTGGGCTTTGCGCGAGACGAAAGAACGAAATGCAGTGTCACAGGCCTTTCGTAAACTGTAAAATCACGTGATACTACCGAAGACAGTGCGTGTGCTTCACGTGCTGAGCATCAGGCCTTATAGAGGGCAGGCAGGGAATCTCTAACGTTGGTTGCGCAGGAAGAAGCCAGCATATGCAGGAGTTTATTTTGAGGATTCTTACTGGTCTAGTAAGAGATGGACAGTAACAAGCACGCCCATTGGCCGATATCAGTCGTGGAAAGAAGCGAAGCTGTGGTACAGTGAGGGAAGTTGCCGAAGATATAGTCAGTTACGTAGGGGTAATTGGGACCACTCTCTTCTGGAGGTATCTTGTGTTGCATGGAGCACTTAATGTTCTGTGGTGACACCGAGACATATTTTTCTATGAACATTTTGTTGGTTTACGGAGCTATGTGTCAGCCATAGTGAGGGATATGAGAAGTTAACATTCTTGAGAGAATTTTGGAGGGCAACATTGTCCAAGTCGTCCAGTCTTGGCGAGTGTACAAAGCCATATATCTTGGCTAGGGATACAACACAGTTTTCCGCTTCATGGAAACACAGGGAAGTATTAGACTGTTAAATTCAGTCGGAGACCAGCATATTTTTGTCAGGCCAACTGGTACGTGAGGCAACAAGCGCAACAAGTGACTGCCACGAGATTACAGCTGCATTCTGCGAAAAGTAAATGACGCATTGCTCTGGCATTAAATGTTGAAGTCACCAGCGTGCTGTCACTTCAGGTATGCATTGGACTCTAGTAACTATTCGCATTCCCTCACGCCCATGTGAGCCACGTAATTCACGTACGATCTTGAGGTTTAAATTTGAGGAAGTGATCCGGAAGATAGGAATTAATAACCAGCTACAGTAGTTTATATTGTCACTGTATACAGTTTTGGTTTTGATAGCAATGTCAGTTGAAATACTTTTAATATATTTTTCGGTATTAAGTTGCTAGCGACCTTAATAAATATTTTCCTTGTGTTAATTTTCTACGGGATCTTCCTAGTTTTTATATGATTTTTCTAAGATTACCATTCCACATCTTGAATCCAAATGCGTATGGTCATCCAGGTAATAAATTGTTTTGTACAGGGAATAGATCGTTGTTTCTCCTAAAGCAGTGTTTCCTCCCCGTACTTACTGACATATTTTAGGTACACTGACGGCAGCTATTCTTTTGATGTCTAACAGTTGGCGTGGCTGCTATCTCCACACCTGGAAGGGCTTCGGTTCACCGACTTAAGATTTAATTTTTTCCATTTCAGAGCACTCCTAGCGCCCTAAGTGATGGGGTAAATCACACTAAACCAGCACTAGCTCGTTAGAACCTGTTTGGGAATATACTTAATGAATGTATGAGTATAGTTTGTACACAAATACTTGACCAAATAGGAAGTTTGGGTCTGAGAAGGAGTCATGCACGGATAGCCAAATGGTAAGGCGACCACTCGCGATAAGCTGGAAATCCGGGTTCGAGTCCCAATTTGGCACAAATTTTCATTGTCATTCCATTCTGCAGCTTATGGTTGTCCATAATTGCAATTGCAAATACATTTAATGTAACTCACTGATAAATCCTGCAGATTTACCAGATTGTGGGAATACTGAGTATTACGTATCAACCATTGATCGAAATTGTCCTATACATCTAGTCTTCAAGCTCTGGTGATTTAGTGGCCCATCTGAGGTGCGATAGGGCGTAGAGTGTTAATAAAACCAGCAAATTATGCATTTACCACTGGAATTTTGACTTTTGTCGTCCTAAAAGAGGACTGTGTCTACAACATACTCGTCATGCAAATGTAACGCTTGGTGGCCGAGAATGTTTAAATAAATATCCTGGTTCACGTTCACGGTAGCCTGAGGAGTGGCCCGAGTTATGGTACGAAAAACCCTCCAGAAACAACTGAGAACCATCTCCGGCCTAAACGACGTCCTCCACACAGTGCGGGTTAAACACCTGACATGGCGGCTTAAAGGCCATATCTTGGCTCACCGGGCCGCACTACACGCCCCTGTCAGTAACCATCAGTTTGTGTGTTCTTTGGCCCAGTGCAGGGACAGGAAGGAGGGGCATTGTGGCCAGGCCTTGGGTTTCGACCCCTGCCCACACTGCCTACACCGGATTGAAGATGACTGCTCTGTTTCCTTAAAAAAATTAAAGAAAAGAAAGTAAATATTTAAAAATAGTAGGCAGTTGGTACAGAAAAATGAATTCATAAAAACAACCGCTCCTGAGAAGCGATAAAGCCGGGTTCGAGTCCCAATCCTGGACAAATTTTAAACTTTCGCCATTCCATTACCACAATTCCCTGTGTATCTTGAAGTCTCGAATTCCCACCCATTCCATTCTTTCCCTTTCTTTCCCCCATGTACGTGTATGCACCACCCATGTCAGTGCCTGTTCTGGCAGACATGACAAAACACAGCTCTCCAGTACATATATCAGCAAGAGCGCGACGGCTGCTTGACGTAGTTCTTAGTGCAGACACAAATATCTTCTGACTCTTACGGGAAGCAGTCATTTGCGAGTAGGTGGCAATGGACGAGGGAGACCGCTTTGCAGTATGCAATAAGTTGAAAATTTGACTAGCTTAGGGACTGTGTCCGGGTGGCTATATCGGTTGAAGCAACCACTCTTGAGAAGTGGTATTTCCGTGTTTGTGTCCCGGTTTGGCCAAAATTTTCAGCTTTCTCCATTACATTACCAGAATGCCCTATGCCGCTGAATGTCACAAATTCACAGCCATTCCTTTCCGTTCTTTCTCTATTTTCTGTTTCATATAACTTGTGAATGTGGCACAAGAAAGTGTTCAGATACTTCTGAACAACGTGTAAATGCTCAAGTGTGTGAATCCTGTTGCCTGTACTGTTACTGGTAATCGCTATGAGAATCTTTTGCGATCAACGTCATTCCAACCCTTCAACAGCGTGTATGTGTAGGTAGGATCATTTTTATGCGAGATGGCGGTCCCCTGTTCATTACACAGCCTGTGAAGCAGCTGTCGCAGACGCATTTTGGAGATGCTAGAATTATCAACTGTCAATTCCCTACAGCCTTGCGGCTTATATCACCTGATCTTAATTCATATGATTTATGACTGCGGTGTTATCTGGAAGATACTGTATTCAGTGCTCAGATTACAAACTTAGCTCAATGGAAGGCACGCACTGCGCTATGAATTCTGAACGTGACTTTTGAAACACTCCGATCTTTTTCCGAATATGCTTTTTCTCAGTTTCAGTTCGTGGTAAAAAGCGGTGAACAACATACTGGACATGTCTTGTACCAGTCTCACGACATTTAAAAACATGTAATTGTTGGCTTTTAAGCGATTTTTCCCATCTGATGTAGTACTATCTTGCTGTAATGGATGAACTTACCCAATAGTGCCACAATTGTTGAATGCAGAACTTGTGCTGTAATGCACATTGCACAGTATGGTTGGTTTAATGTGCAACTCATCACATCCGTCGTACTGCGATTCATCCGTCATTTGTAGCCGAACCTAACTACACCATGCCGCTTATGTGCCATATAGTGGTAAAAATTTCGTTGTTTTTCTCCAATAAATTTTCTTCGATAATATTCCGTTCAAATTTGACATATTTTTTAAATCTTTACAGCGTTCTGAAACTGAAACTTTAATTATAATCACCCATTACAAGTATCAATCCTTACTTCGATTTTTCAAGGTAACTATGAAAAACTTGCTAATCACCCACCTCCATCCACCACGAACCAGTTGACACACACTATTATTTTTCCTTTTATTTTTAAAAAATTCGTGCTCAGCTATTGTTGTTGCCGAACAAAATCCTTCCAAATGCAATCAGAAAGTGAAAGGTCACAACGTAAATCACCAAAAGTAATGTAGACGGAAATTTCACATTCAGAAACGTCACTGAGCGTATTAAAAATCTTCGAATATTTCCTCTTTACTGGCTCTTCCCTTTTTGCCAAAGACTATGAATGATTTTGTAAAGACATCTGTATTTAACGACGTCTGTATCTACAAAACCGACTGCAATCAGTAGTCAGTGATTTCGAAAGGTTACCACCAAAAATAGGTTTAGGGCGGTACACTTATGAGCCAAAACGTAACGACCACTTTCATTTTATTCATGATGGATTCGAGGTCATGTTAAAGTATAGGCTCAGCACTTTCCGCAATGCACAAGCACTAAAACTAACACGTCTGGAAGGGGCAGTCTTTCATAATCTAATTTATTCTATAGGTGTCTTATAAAAGTGATAAAGATAAAAATAGAAATAAGAATATTAAAAATTCATGGCCACTTCCCTTGCAACCGTGTCTTCCTAAAAAATGCTTCAACATCATTCGTTCAGTAGGTAAAATAAACTAATATGAACCGGTGTACGCAGTCCGTGAACATAAGCTGTGTCACAGCATCTGCTATTCCTGTGTGCGACCCGCATAGCTCCAGGAGACACACATCAGAATACAAAGAATGTCAGTTGTTCGACTGAGAACTTCGTGTGCATAATAAATGAACCTTACATTCACCAATAACCAAAAATAATGCACACCCCTACGGATATGCCCAGGAGTTCGAGTCTCGTCGCACACTTAAATATGAGCAGTGTTGCTGTAAATAAGGTAGTTAACCATACACCAATATTCTTAGAAAAGTTGTTTGCATCTTCCGTAGATGTTTGTTTCTGTACTATCACTTTTCTCATTATTGATCTTAGTCTCTAACTGTTCAAGTAGATCCAATTTCCAACATCATCCAATTTCTTCAAAATTGTGAGTAATTCTTGAAATTCGCAACAAAGGGTTGCCAGTGTCATGTATGTGTAAAGGCTACGACCGATTTTTCGAAGTTACTAAGCTCAAAAGCGCTCCTGTGTTCGTTTTATCTCAACTTGAATGACCTACCAGTGTGACCGCTGTAGCTCGCATTACAACAGTTACAAAGAATTTTATAGATACCAGCTTTATCAAACCGTAAACCACCAGTTTTAAATTATTTCTTAATTTATATCTTAGCATGTTATTGATTTTGAACGGCTTGAAAATGTTAGCTTCTTTCTGAGATAAATTGCCGAAATACGGAATCGTGGTATTCGGTGTGGCACTCATTTCCCATCGTGCGGTTTTTCCTATTTGTTAATTTATTCGCTATATTTTCTTGGTATCCTTTAGCTTTGGCTAGCTGTCTTATAATATTCAGCTTAGTCATTCCATTCTGTTCACTCTTAGGGGCTTCAAACGCTCTACCTACCAGACAGCAAATGACGGAATGTGTTCAGCGAATTGGATTACAAGAGTTACTATATATCAAAATATCCGCTGTTGTAGGATTCATGACTGAACACCGTAACTTTTCCGCTTTGGTAGTGATGTTTTCCAGGTGCTGTGGCAGCCTATGTTCACGGACTGCATGCGTCTATTCATGTTAGTTCAGTTTACCTATTGGACGAATGACGGTGAAACACGTTTTAGGAAGATACAGTTGCAAGTGATTGACCACGAATTTTTAATATTTTTATTCCTATTTTTATCTTTATGGCTTTTATAAATTCTTATAGAGTAATTCTGATGGTGGCTTGCTCGTTCTAAGCGTGTCAGTTTTGGTGGTTTTGCATTCTAAAAGGTGACAAACTACGTTGTAACAGTGATAACGACAGTTGCCCTTCACGAGATTGAATGCCGCTTGGTGGCGTTACGGGCGTGTGACAGTCATCATCATCATCATCATCATCATCATCATCATCATCATCATCTTTGTCTTTTCCTCTTCCCCTACGGGATCGGCGTTGTTATATAGCTTTTGTCAATGATGGTGAAAATTGTTGGCCGGACGCCCTTCCTGAAGTCACCACTATCCCGAAACGTATCTCTTCTATCTGTATCTGGAGTAAATCTCACGTTCAAGTGCGATAGCGTTTTCTAAATGCCTTAACGTGTGTATTCACCTAGCTGGATGTGGGAATTCGAATTGAAGTGAGCTCGTCTCCCTGAATCCCCGTTGTGGCCCGTTAAAGCGTTAGGGAACCTGACGCTCCGAGAACAGCATATAACGAGAGCAGGAGAATTATCCTAGGCACGATACAAGCCAAGCTGCCAATGGGAAAAGCCACTAACACAAGTAACTTTGGCAAGGGCAGATCTATATCACCCAACGCCTGGGAACACGCTCAACGGAAACGGCAAGGCTAGTCGGCTGTTCGCATGCAGCTGTCGCGAGAATTAAATGGAAAGTGGTTGAAGAACGGCGGAACCATGAGTAGGCGAGAAGATGATGCACATTCGTGCCTCATCACAGAACTTGCAGCTTGGAGGCTTGCCCGCTATAGAATATGATCTGTGTGGCTGATTTGAAGACAGAGTGCAAAGCAGATGCAATCACAAGTGATCAGAGCACAAAGTTCACGGCTCATTGCTGAACATGAAGCTCTGCAGCAGGTGAACCGTACGTTTTGGTATGTTGATCTTACGACATCGTCAGTTACAACTGCAGTAGGCTCGGCATCATCTAGACTGGCCGTGGTGAAATGGAAACGTGTTGCGGACTATCCCATACGTGATATTCTCCTGCGCTTCCGAGGACCTACGGTAGTAATCGAAGGCATTATGACAGCTATGGGCTACGTGAACTTTACTGTCTGCCTTCATTCTTTATGTCTTCCCTGACGGCGACGACACCTTCCATCAGTAGTCCTGTCCCTATTACAAGACCAGAATCCTACTTCAGCGCTTTGAGGAGGACAGTGTACTCACGTTGATGTCTTGGCCACCAAATTCGTCTGATTTGAACTCGATGGAACTCAACTCTGACGACCGGACCAACGGTCCGTAACTTATGGGTTACGTTACCTGGGCGTGGATGTCTGGTGCCACGCGTCTCCGGAAACCTACCAAGACCTTTTTGAAGACGTGCTACACAGAATCGCTGCTGTATTACGTTCAAAAGGTAGACTTGCTATTAAGCGAGTGGTCATAATGTTTTGGTTCATAAGTGAACACTTCACGTTTGACCTGCTCGTATAGCGTAAGGTGTACATGGCACATGACATGGAGGTCGGTCAAGTCCGGATCGAATCCGTGCGGCGGATTAACGACTTTTGGCTGATATAGCGGCCAGCCAGGTTCAGGTAAATGCACGGCTGGTCCCCACATTCAGACTTATTGACTACGACACACAGACAGTTAAAATGTAATATACGCAACAAAGCTGACGCGATTAACAGAACGATGGTGCTCACGACTTCCAACACTTAGGTTACCTTGACGACTGTGGCGTCAGAAAAAACATCCAACCATTAAGTTGTATCGTTGTGGGAATAAGAATCGGGCCGGCCGCTGTGGCCGAGCGGTTCTAGGTGCTTCCGTTCGGAACCGCGCTGCTGCTGCGGTCGCAGGTTCGAATCCTGCTTCGGGCATGGCTGTGTGTGATGTCCTTAGGTTAGTTAGGTTTAAGTAGTTCGAAGTCTAGGGGACTGATGACCTCAGATGTTAAGTCCCATAGTACCTAGAGCCATGTGAACGATGTGAATAAGAATCACCTACCTCTAATAGGTTGGAGCGGGGGAGAAATTGAAGCGTTACCAATCACACGCAAGTACCAAGAGTATATTCATTCAGCGTTTGATAATGAGAGCACTTCGCGACTTTCAACAAACCTTAATCATAATTTAAAACTTTTTCTAAACTCTTTCTCTCTTACCTGCTGAACATCAAATATTTAACAACTGATTTTTAAAATAATCAGAACCGTTAAGCTGTTTTAATCAGGGGAGTAAAATTCTTTAAAAAATCTGTTTACCATCTGGATAGAAGTACTGTGGGGTAAAGAACCACATGCTTGCCATTGGGGTCGCAATGAGAAGGGGGTGACATTGAAGAATAACTCAGGAACATTTAGAGAATTTTCAACCAAATTTGATAGGTACATGACATACTGTAGGATTAAGATTCCCCACTATCGCCAGGGTGGGGTGTTGTATGACACGAGGTAACCTAAAAACGTTCGAAAACATTCATGTATTTCGTTGACGTGGAATACTTTTAAAGGTGTGAAGTGCGATTTCTGTCTTATTTGTGCTGTCACCCAGATCACGAGAATGAAAAAACGAAGGCACCAAAAAGGAATTATCGGAGTAAGACAGAAGTCGGTAGTGCTGTACATGTACAGACACGAAATAATTACAGTTTCAGAAAAAACGTATGAGGTATTCAAGAGTCACAAGTTGAACAAGTCAATAACGCGTTGGTCCACGTGTGACCTTTATGCAAGCAGTTATTCGGCTTGGCACAGAGTTGTTGGATGTTCTCCCGATGGATATCCTGCCCAATTCTGTCCAACTGGCGCTTTAGATCGTCACAGCTCTGAAATGGTTGGAGGGCCCTCTCCATAAAGCTCCAAGCGTTAAGCGTTCTCAGTTGGGTAGAGATTCAGGTACCTTGTTGGCCAAGACAGAGCTTGGTAATCACTAAGACAGGTCGCAGAAATTCTCTCCTTGTGTGGGTGCGCATTATCTTGCTCAAATGTAATCCCAAGATGGTTTCCTATGAAGGGCAACAGAACAGGGAGTATAATATCTTCGACGTACCGCTATGCTGTAAGGGTGGCGCGGATAACAAATAAAGGGGTCCTGCTGTTGAATGAAATGACACCCGAGACAATTACACCTGACTGTCAGGCCTTTTGGCAGGCGGCAGTCAGGTTAGTCATTGCTGGTTATCGGGGTTCAGATCGAAGTGGAACTTATCACTGGAGACAATTTTACACCATTCAATGAGATTCCACTTCGAAGACGTGTCTTAAGACGTTCTGTACAGCCGTGCGATACTAACGTGACTGCCATACCGCCTGACAGCCAGGAGAAAAGGTCTTGGGTGCCATTTCAATTCACAGCAGAACCGCTTTGGTTGTCATCCGCAGCACAGTTACAGCACAGCGGTATGCAGACGATATTCTAAGCCCTGTTTTGTTGCCTTACATGTCTTTCATGGAAAGCTATCCTGGGTGTATATTTCAGCAAGATAATGCCCACTTGTACACTGAGAGTTTCTACTGCTTGTTTTCGTGCTTGCCAAACTTTACTTTGGTCAGCAAGGTCGACGGATTTCTCCCCAAACTAAACGTTTCGAACATTTTGGGCAAGGCCCTCCAACCATTAGAGATTTTGCCTGTCTAATGCGCCAGTTGGACAGATATTGACACAATATCCTTCAGGAGGACATCCAACAATTCTGTCAATCAATGTCAAGCTGAATAACTGCTTGCACAAGAACCACAGGTGTACCATCGCGTTACTGACTTCCTCAGTTTGTGAAGCGCTTTCTCTAGAATAAATCATCGAATGTTTGTGAAGCTGTAATCATTTGGCCGGCCGGAGTGGACGAGCGGTTCTAGGCGCTACAGTCTGAAACCGCGCGACCGCTACGGTCGCAGGTTCGAATCCTGCCTCGGGCATGGATGTGTGTGATGTCCTTAGGTTAGTTAGGTTTAAGTAGTTCTAAGTTCTAGGGGACTGATGACCTCAGAAGTTAAGTCTCATAGCGCTCATAGCCATTTGAACCATTTTTTTGTGATCATTTGTTTGTATATCTGTATGTGTAAATTACATCTACCGATTTCTGGCCCATTCCAACAATTCCTTCGTGGTGAGTTTTTTTTCTTAGATACTATGTCACATACTCATATGTTCAATTTCATCTCTTATGACCCTGGATGGATTTCATCCAAACTTGGTACACATAATACTTAATATATAGAAAAAAACCGTCAACCACCAATTAAGGTGGGGATGGGGGATGATAGCGTGACGAGCGACAGAGAAAGGGGGAGGAGGAGAAAGAGTGGGGATGGGGAAATTGTCAGAAAGGGGAGGGAGGAGATGAATCTTCTGTAATACGTTTATTTCTGTACTTTCAGGGGCGGGACGAGAGGAACAGATAGAGGGGGGAAAAGAAAATTTACAGAGAGAGAGGGGAGAAGGAGATAGGCAGAGAGAGGGGGAGGAAGTGGGAAGTGGAGGACAGAGAAAGGGGGGACGAGATGGACGAGAGGGGAGGGAGGAATAAATGGATTAATAGAAGACTGGAATAAATAAATACTCATGGAACATTGTGTTTCTCAGCTAGTAATGTTACAAAATTTGCCTAATCCAGAAAAAGCGGACATGTACAGTACGGGATACCTGCAAGAAAAGGAAAGAAAGAAATTGTATATTGATGTTTCTAATTTTTTTGTGAGATCGAAGTCGGAGCTAAGCGTATCTCTGAAAGAAACCTTTTGTGAAATATTGCTGCTCTTCAATGACATGATATCGATTGGCTAACTTGGATTCTGAGAAGATAAACACTTCAACAGTTATTGGAAGCATCATACCCGATAAGAACAGTTACGTAAACGTGGGGTGACACATACACCATTATCTTTCTTACATCACATTCGACACTCATTACTCACGTGTGCAGAATCAACGTACTTAGGGAATCAGTGGAACAGACCTGTATCAGCCATTCAACGTCGAACTCACGTCGTGGCGCTAAAACAATGCTGACTTTTTTTCTTTAGTGTGGCGGCCCTCCTTTTTACTTGACGCCATTTAGGGGATTTGCATGTCGGTGATGACGATATGACAATGAGGATAACCAGTGCTTTTTTTCTAAAAAAAGTTTGAGGGTTCTCCGACATTGGATGTAATGCAGTGAAAATTACTTACAACTGAAGCATGGGATACAACCCATCTATTTAGCTATGACGTCATCTTCAATAGTCTTGTTTGGCACGAAGTATTATTTGGGCAGAAGCTTGAGTGGAACTTTCTTTATGTTTAAATATTTTTTTCGCAAAGAAACCATTTTTTCTTTTCTGGAACCACCTGAAGTTGACACAGATACTGTATCTCAAGGCTGTGCAATGTTCATGCCTTGTTTATTTCTTTCCATGCCGAAACTTCCTACTTCTTTGCAAATTCTGTAGCCAAGTTTTTTGTTTGAAACGATCAACTAGTCATTTTTCTCACAAAATGCGATTTATTGTTCCAAAGTCCAACATTCTGAACGATCATTTAATTTTCTATCATGCACATGTTCGTTCACTGCATTTCCACATGTAGGTTTAGTGCTCAGGTTTATAGTTTCACTTTTGTCATCCACTGAAGTTGAACTTCCTGGCTTTTCACTCCCACACAAAATTATTGACAGTGTTTGGTTTTTTAGATGCGGGAGAACTAGAAAAATAGTGTGTCTGCTCATCTCTCACCACCAACTTAACTGAAAAGTTGCAACGAAAGACAGGACACACTGTAAAAATTCGAATAACCAACAAAACTGGAACAGCAAACACAAACGAATAAAGAACAACAAAACCAAGATGGCAATGAATCGCGAAGGATTATGGTATCGGGACCATAGAGACATCTATCGGTAGCTTGACGTTAGAGCGTACGCATATCCGTTTAGCATTACCATCGCCCACTATTAACGGGCGAGGGCAATACATGCTTGTCGAACTGGCTGCCAGCCATTCGGTTGTTGAGAACGGTTCCCCCAGATTCGAAATGCTTGAAACAGTCAATGACATCGCTTTTCCCACCAAAAACTGCACTGGTATCGTTCGCATTACAATTACAAACACGAAAAAATGAAATAAAAAATTTATGTCTGAAATAAATCTTTGGCACTCTTCCAAATTTTCATCATAGTAAAAAGTTACTTTGCCGACATGAAAGTTTAGGGGTACGCATCCCCCAGCGTTCCCCCAGAAAAACAGCACTGAGGAAAACACAGTACCTACTCCCCGAACAGAAAATCTCGAGACTCGGCCGGTAATCTAACCCGGGCCAATTCGGTTGGCATCCAGCCACACTGACTCCTCAGCTACGGCCGCGGAAACTCTGTTGATAAAAATAGCATACTATGTCGAGATTTCATCTACTACCAGTGAAATGATTAACAACACTTAAATATTATCTTGAACATTTATCGAATTACAAGAGCAAGGAATCACTCTCTTATCGATAAGACACCTATCTACCCCGCGTAACCGGCTGAAAGTGAATTGTTACGTCTGCCCGTTGGGAACGTATGCGTTATAATAAACAACAGTAGGATCTATCATCTATTTTCATACCAGGTCGAGTAGCTTCCACCACTACCAATGCTGTAGCCAGTTGCTTATTTGATCACAATCAGCTTCAATTTCAGGAATTAGGTGCGAAGCTTATTCCGTCTTCGTGGGTCAGCTTTATTCATGCCATCTCTTCTCGGGTCTTCCAAAACTTATTCTCCTATGTGGTACATATAACATGTCTTGTACTGGTAATCCGTGCCCTGGCAATCTGCTTACGTAGCCCTTCCACTTAACTCTATATTCATCTAGTACATCATCTACTGCTTTAGCTTTTAGGTCTTTTATAACACGTACACATTTGATACTATCTAATTTAGTGTGTCATTTTACATTTTGTAATCTATTCAGATGCTTAATTTAGTGTGTCATTTTACACTTTGTAATGTATTCAGATGCTTGAATCTAATTTCTCTGTCGCTTAGTAAACGTCCAGGCCTCACTTCCGTAAAAAAGTACAGGAACTGCTAGTTTTACCAAAGTTAATTTTAGTTTCTCCCTGCACTTTGTTTTTAAAGTTGTACCAAAAACAATGGAACATGCATGGGTCGTCGGCTGCGGAGGTCCATCGTTAGGAGTGTTTGGTACACTGTGTGTTCAGATACACTTGTATTCTGCACAGCGTTAAAGTCTGATGTTAGTTCTGTCACAGTTCGCTGCGTGTCCTGTTTTACCAGTTTCCCCAGCCTACGACGTCCGACATCTATAATGAGTGGCGGCCGCCCCACCCAATGACATCTGGACGAAGTTTCCGCCACATATTGAACACACTTACCACCAACATCCAACAAGTCGTGCAATTTCCGAAATGCTCGTGCCGAGCCTCCGGACCATCACAAGCTGCCCTCGGTCAAACTTAGACAGATCGCGTTTCTGGCCTATTCTACGCACGGACAGCACGCTCACTGGTATTACATGCACCGCGAGTGCCTCTGACTAGGAGTCATTCCTCGCCAGGTGACGCGGCTATTGCCTGGACAAGTTTATATCGATAGCAGGTCGGTGGCCATAATGTTCTGGCTGATGAGTGTAAGCGAGCGGGAAATGTCAAGTGAATACCCTTTTGTAAATCTGAAGTCGGGCCTGTTTCGTAAACGGCAAATAGGTTTAGAGCAGAGTATTAATTGCCATTGTTACAATGCAATATATCTTTTCCACATATGTGTATGCTCATGAAATTTCTAACGAGTGATTGTGATTGTTACAAGTTGTTGTCGTGAGATATGACTGACATTTTAAATTCAAAAATGGTTCAAATGGCTCTGAGCTCTATGGGACTTAACATCTGAGGTCATCAGTCCCCTAGAACTTAGAACTACTTAAACCTAACTAACCTAAGCACATCACACACATCCATGCCGGAGGCAGGATTCGAGCCTGCGACAGTAGCAGTCGCGCGGTTCCGGCCTGAAACGCCTAGAACCGCTCGGCCACCGAGGACGGGCATTTTAAATTCTGGTCCTCGCTGAGTGGTCACTTGTGGTAGCGGGATCCAGTGATATCTATATCACTATTTCCGGTATAAACTGACACATCGTAGAAACTTTTTTGCAAGGCAGTCAACGCTAAATGTGTTAATAAGAATATCTCAATCTTCGCAAGTTGACAAAAAAAGAAAAAATACAGCAATGTCAAAGCTAAAACACAAATCACGAATATTAAGCCGTGTTTGGATTGCCCAAAAGCTGTATAATCTTACAACCTTAATTTCCTTATCTTTCAGAAGTTCACTGCGAAGTAGGTGTCCGAGCTGCAACGGGACACTAGACTATTCTAAAATTTCGCGCACGATTCACACCTACGTCCAGAGGATCCACTGCAAGGTTTTCTAAGAATGCACAGGGTTCAACACAATTAGTAACACTTGAAATGAAAGCCAAGACAACATTATGGACACACAAAAATTGTCAGGAAAAGTCGTCTATCTATAGTGGTCGCGAGACCTCAAAAATGTCCACTTCTCACACCCACGTTTCAAAGGCATTAAGAAGGTAGTAATTATAAACCTAAAGTCTTGTACGAAGACGTCGTATTGACAGTTTATCTGCATTTCCGATGTATTAGAGTATTCATGATTTCATTATGTGTTTCCACTAATTTAAAATGACAACATTTAAAAAGGAGCGGATGCGACATTCCCTTTGTTACCGCGTTGCAGGGAAATTAAATACACTGGCACAAAGAAAATGCAAGACCTCAAGGACTGTGTCCAGTGGCACTGGGAGATAATGTGTACATACTGACAGTTCGTAATGTGATTTATTTGTCACTGTCTTAGGCGAT
This sequence comes from Schistocerca cancellata, assembly GCF_023864275.1. Taxonomy (NCBI): domain Eukaryota; kingdom Metazoa; phylum Arthropoda; class Insecta; order Orthoptera; family Acrididae; genus Schistocerca; species Schistocerca cancellata. The sequence goes on from NC_064629.1 coordinate 447,808,634, forward strand.
CAGCCGGCGCTCAGGAGGCCTGTCTGTTCGCCCTCTGCTTTGACTCTGGAGGCAGTAACTAAGATGAGTTTAGAGGTGAACAGTATTTGTAACCTTTATCTAGGGTACAATCATGACCCACCATGAAGTATATAATCATGTCAAACACCTTCAGCCGTTTGATAGTGGTCTTTTTATGAGCTGTAGGAAGGTGGATGGACGTATCGTCGGATTGCTGCAATTGTCGGGTGTAACATGTCAGTGGTGTGCCGCTACTTTCATCAGTGGTCTGTGGAACATTCCCACCGCCGTAGACTAGGCTACGGACCTCCGCGTAGTACAGACGAACGTAAAGATCGACGCTTTGTGCGAACAGCGGTGGTCGACCAAACATCGTCCAGGGACAAAATCCGGACACATGTAGCACCTGCTGTGTCATCAGGGACCAATGGGAACCGTCTGCTTCCAGCAGGATTATTAAGATTACGTGTGACTCCGGCCAGTCTAGCACTGACAACTACACTGCCAGTCACGTATACTCTGGTGTCATGATAGAGTTGACTGGAGAGTGAAATGGCACTTTGTTATTTTCAGTGATGAAAGTAGGTGCTGTCTGTTTGCCAGTGATGGACATAAACGTGTAAGGCGTACACCTTGTGAGCCTCCTATTCTGAAATGCACTCACCCATGACACAGGTCCCATCCCAGGCTTTATGGTATTGTGGTGGGTGGGTGGGAGGGGGGGGGGGGGGGGTGCGTGGAGTCTGTTACATCTCGCAGTCACGTTTAGTGGTTATGCAGCGCAAAGTAACCACTGCCTGCCCGCCACACTTTACTGGCTGTTATCACTATAGTATTGCCACTTCTTCGACAAAAAGGTGAAGTGCTTCTTCAGCCGGACAGTGCACGTCCACTTACGACTGCTGCGACTCAACGTGCTCTTATTGATGTAAAGCAACTGCCCTGGCTAGCAAGATCATCAGATATACCGTCACTTGAAAACGTATGGGACATGATGAAGCGGGAACTTACTCGTTCTTCATAGCCTGCAATTACCATGGCCAAATTGCTATAAAAGGTGCAAAATGCTTAGGGCCATCTATCACAGGATGTCATTGGCTCTTTTATGATTATTTGCATGTGAGAATAGATGCCTGTGTTGTCACTTGTCAATAAAATGACCTTGTCATTGAGGAAGTTGCTTTTTTTATGGCCCTGAATAACCAGCAGAAACAAACGATGAATCAAAAGGAAATGAAACCGTCTGACAAGAATTAAACTAGTGTGTTTTGGCACTGAGACCGACAACGTCTTGAGAGGTGGCTCAACACGCCTGTGACAAACACAAAATCAACGTATTACGTAATTCGAAAATGATGTATTGGTTTCAAGAGAAATTGTCTCCCTAAACGGATAGCTCATAGTTCTTCAGACTAAGCCACAGCAAAGTTCTTTCTGTGTCTACGTATTTTTCCTCACTCTTTTCCCTGTCGCTGTTACAGTTCTTACTTTGGGTCAGGTAGCCCATATTTAATAATTTTAAACGTATCCATTGTGCAAAAGCACCACATCAAATATAATTACTGTAGGCTTCGAAATACTTTCATATAACGGGTGATAACTTGAGGACATATCGTTTGTGTCGACAAGGGTGCTGATAGGATGGACTGAGTTTTGGTGAGCTATGGTTTACAATGAAGGAGGAGGGCCGCGCGGGATTAGCCGAGCGGTCTCGGGCGCTGCAGTCATGGACTGTGCAGCTGGTCCCGGAAGGGGTTCGAGTCCTCCTTCCGGCATGGGTGTGTGTATTTGTCCTTAAGATAATTTAGGTTAAGTAGTGTGTAAGTTTAGGGATTGATGACTTTAGCAGTTAAGTCCCGTAAGATTTCAAACACATTTTAACATTTTTGAAGGAGGAGGGTTCACTTCACTCATACACGAAGTGTGAGGAAATTGGGGGACGGGTAAAATGGATTATTGACATTACCTACAGGAAGAAGTTAGCTTTGTATTAATCTGTTATGTAAAGTAATTGAATGCTAAGCTTACACTGTATTGATTTTATTATCTTACATCAGATTATTGATTTTAGTACATGCTTTCCCATTATATGTCCGACAGTTTGTACAGACCAGTCGAAAATACGATATGTTTACCATGTAAACCTGTCTATAGGTCTGGGCAGCATTCAAAGAGTGTATCAGAGTTTTGATATGCTGCTGTCTTAAATGCTACCAGCATGTTAATTATGATTAATCCACTTGTGGTTTCAGTCACATCTGCTGATGGGACAAAATGTTCTCAAAGAAATTATGTAAAGTCACATGCATGTATAAAAAGTCTCTCTCTGTGCGCGCGCGCGCGTGTGTGTGTGTGTGTGTGTGTGTGTGTGTGTGTGTGTGTGTGTGTGTGCGCTCAACATCTCCTAAACCACTCCATCGATTCCTACCAAATGTACTACACATACTGCTTATTATATGGGATGAGATACTACAGGGATAGTAACCAACTAGCTCCCTTAAGGATGGAGATGGAAATGATATGTTTTGGTAAACTCTGACATCTAGGCAGACCTACATGACTGGTGTATTGTGCAGTTAGTATCAGAACGTTTTCCAGCGGTGCATGTGAAAATGGGCATGGGTGAGCAGAGAGAATGAGGGAGAGGGGATGGTTAGCGAGCAGTGTGAGGATGAAGTGCACAGCAGAATCCAAGATGAGGAGCTGGACAGACAGAGAGAGAGAGAGAGAGAGAGAGAGAGAGAGAGAGAGGTGATGATGGGCTGGACAGATAGAGGTAGGAGGATGAGACAGTCACAGAGAGAGGGAGAGGACAATGTGGACAAAGAAGGGGAAGATTAAATGGGCAGAGAGAGGGGGGCAAAGGAACAGAATGAGAAACAGGGAGGAGATGGTTTCAGAGATCGGGGATGACTAGATTGTGAGAGCGAGGAGGTAGGAGGAGAGGACAGACAGGGAGGCACAGATGTACAAATAGAGGGGGAGAAGGGGATATTCAGAGGGGGAGAAGGGGATATTCAGAGGGGGAGAAGGGGATATTCAGAGGGGGAGAAGGGGATATTCAGAGGGGGAGAAGGGGATATTCAGAGGGGGAGAAGGGGATATTCAGAGGGGGAGAAGGGGATATTCAGAGGGGGAGAAGGGGATATTCAGAGGGGGAGAAGGGGATATTCAGAGGGGGAGAAGGGGATATTCAGAGGGGGAGAAGGGGATATTCAGAGGGGGAGAAGGGGATATTCAGAGGGGGAGAAGGGGATATTCAGAGGGGGAGAAGGGGATATTCAGAGGGGGAGAAGGGGATATTCAGAGGGGGATAAGGGGATATTCAGAGGGGGAGAAGGGGATATTCAGAGGGGGAGAAGGGGATATTCAGAGGGGAAGAAGGGGATATTCAGAGGGGGAGAAGGGGATATTCAGAGGGGGAGAAGGGGATATTCAGAGGGGGAGAAGGGGATATTCAGAGGGCGAGAAGTAGGAGGAATCGATCAGAGAGAGGGGAAGGTAGGAATGGACTGGAACATGGGGAGAAGAGGATGTACTGAGAGGGGGGTGGGGTGAGAATATGGTCAGAGAGAGGCGAGGTAACAATGGACAGACAGAGTGTGGAGGTGATGGACAGACAGAGTGGTAGGTGGAGAAAGACAGATAGGTGGAGGGGAACATGGACAGAGATTGGGGTCAGATTACATGGTCACCAAGAGAGGAAGCATGGGGTGGACAAAGAGAAACGTATGAGAAGATATACAGAGCGAGGGAGAGGCGAAGATGGTCAGAGAGAGGGAGAGAGCACAGTAAGTAGAAGAGGGCATGATCAGAGAGGGAGGAGAAGTTGGACAGAGAGAGACCAGAATAACGTCAGAGAGGGACAAACAATGCCATGAACAGATAGAAGGGGAGGGGAGATGAGAAGAAATAAGAGGGTGGAGGATCTGGAGAGACACTGAGGATAAGGATGAGAAGGACAAAGGGAGGGAGAGAAATGGTGTCAGGAGATAGAGTTAGGGAGATGAAGGAGGACAGAGATAGTGGGGAGGAGGAGAATGGCAGAAAGAGTGGGGAAGAGTAGATGGACGGAGAGAGTGGTGTGGGAGCATGGCCAGAAAGATGGAGGAGATTGTCATAGAAATGGGATATAGGATATTCACAGATAAGCTGGGAGTAGAAGATGTGCAGGGAGATGTGACAGGATATGAATAGGTAGAGGGGGGAGCAGAAGGTGGAAAAAATGGAAGAGGGAGGAGGACATTTACAGAGAGGGAGGAGGAGATGGACAGAGATATGGTGCAGGAAGACAAAGAGAGAGAGAGAGAGAGAGAGAGAGAGAGAGAGAGAGAGAGAGAGAGAGAGGGAGAGAGAGAGAGAGAGAGAGAGAGAGAGATTCAGAGGAGGAGATGGTCAGAAAGACAGGTGAGGTGAAGATACATGAAGTCAGAAGGTGCAGAGGAGGAGCTGGAGAGAGGTACAGAAGGGAAGAGGAGATCAACAGTGAGAGAAGAGAGGAGGAGATCAGCAGACAGAGGAGTGAGGAGAAGACAGGCAGAGTCAAGGCGAGGAGAAGATGGGCAGGTAGAAGTGGGAGTAGGAAACAGACACAAAGGGAGAGGGAGAAGAACTTGGACAGAGAGAAGGGTTAGGGGTGATGGGTAGTGAATGGAGGAGGATGAGATGACAGTCAAAGGGATGAGGAGGATAAGGACAAAGAATGTGGGAGAAATACATAGCCAGAGAGAGATGGGGGAGGGTCATGAGTAGAGAGAAAGGAGGATAGACAAAGAGTAGCAAAGAAGTACTTGGATAGAGCGATGGAAATGAGATACACACAAAGAGAAGGAGCAGCAGGACATGCCCAGATAGATAGGGAGAAGGGGAGGAGGTGATGGTCAGAGAGGGGGAAGGAGGACATTGAGAGAGAGAGAGGGTGGGAGGACACAGACAGAGATATGTGAGAAGGATACGAGTAGATCGAGGAGGAAAGAATGAGATGGACAGAGAGAGGTGTGAGAAGAAGATACACTGTTAGAGATGAGAGTAGGAGATGGATAGAAAGAGAGATGGCAGATGAGGTATACAGAGAGAGGGAGAGGAGGAAATAGGATGTGAAATGGAGAAGACGTTATGGAGAGAGAGAGCTATGGGAGGAGAAGGTGGCGGAAAGTGGGAGAGGACATAGAAAGAGGGAGGAGACAGAAGGACATGGTCAAAGAATGGGAGGAGTAGGATATGAACAGAGCATGGGGGAAGAGGAGATGTATGAAGAGATATAGAGGAAATGGACAGAGATACGATATGATGGACAGATAGAGCTGGAAGTAGGAGATGGACAGAAGAAGAGGGTGAGGAGGAGATATACGGGGACAGCTGGGGGAGGAGATTGACAGTGAAATGGGGAGGAGGATATCGATGGACAGAGTAGGAGATTGAGAGAAAGGGAAGGAAATAAGGTCATATACATAGAGACTGGGAAGCAGAGATGGGCAGTGAAATGGGGCTGAGGATATGCAAAGAAGGAAGTGGGAGTAGGAGATGGACAGGGAGAGGGAGAGGAGGAGGAGATAGACACTGATGGGTTAGAAGGTGATAGACATGTGTATGGGAGGACAGTATAGAGAGAGGGAGAGAGGTGGGACAGTAGGAGGGTGATAGAGCTGTACAGAGAGAGGGGTAGGAGGGTGATAGAGCTGTACAGAGAGAGGGGTAGGAGGGTGATAGAGCTGTACAGAGAGAGGGGTAGGAGGGATGGATAGAGAGAGGGCAAGGAGGTGGACAGAGAGAGGAGGAAGGCATTGGATGACAGCAGGGTAGGAGGACGTGTATGGAGGGTGGATGCTAAAGATTTTGAAAGAGACTACAAGGAGGAGGTGGACACGGAGAGGGGGAGGAGGAAATAAAGAGATATATGGGGGTGGAGCAGATGATCAGAAAGAGGGGGAGGGAGACATGGACAGAGGGTGGTGGGAGGAGGCCATTGACACAGAGAGGGGGTGGAGAAGATGGCCAGAGAAATGAACGAGGAAAAGTGCTGAGATAGGAGGATGAGGAAATGCACATAGAGAGGGAGGTCTAGGACATGGACACAGAGAGGGGAGTGGGTGATCGAGTGCGAGAGGGGTGAGGAAGGTGTGGTACAAGGAAATGATCAGAGGGAGGTTTCAGAAGGAGATGTAGAGAGAGAGAGGGGGGGGGGGTTGAAGAGATGTAGAGGCAGAGGGCTAACAGGATATGGTCAGAGAAGAGGGAAGTCGAAATGGACAGAGAGAAGGGGAGGAGGAAATTCAAAGAGATAGTGTACAGAGGAAGAAAGGTACAGCGCGAGAAGGAGATGGGCAGAAAGTGAGAGCAGAGGAGGAGCTAGATTAACAGAAGATTGAAATAATTATATACGCAGGCAATGTTGGGTGCTCAGCTAGTTAAATAATTATATCAATACAGTGTAATCTGATGAGTCAATGAACTCAGACAACAGGTAATTACGAGTGCATGCCTCTCAGTACTATCAGGAAAGAAGGAAAAGCTTAACATGCCTTTATTGCTGTCTTAGTGAGATTTTTAGTGCATTTTCCTTGTCTAATTTGACTTTGATGTTTAGTAATAAGTAGAAGCTGCAGAGCAGCTATACTTAGATTCCATCTAGCGACTACACAACTTTAGTACTACATTGCGTTTGGTGAAGATGAGCATAGTGAAGTGTATCTGGAGTGAAGCGTCATTTATGTTCAAGGTTTTGTTGCGGTGGTGGGTCATGGCGAGGGTGTAGGCCTGTGGTATCCCAAATAAACAGCATCAAAAGTAAAATATTTTGTTCAAACTCATTGACTACACTTGTAGCGATGCAGCAGCCATGCCCTTCAACACATGGTGAGGACGAAACGTTGTGCGCGGCCAATTGTCGACCAGTAGGCTGCGACAGCTGCACCCAGGAATGCTGACACCAGCAGTTCGCTCAGCGATGCGTCCCACTTAGATGCTTCACATTTGCTCGCGAGAGGCGAGACTGGCGTGGAAGACTGACGGAATACCCGCAAGGGATGACAACGTTTCTCACTGGAAACTGCGCTAGTTAAGATTATTATCCTTTCTTGGATTACCTTAGTAAATCGGCATCGGCACGTAGGGTGTCCTCTTACCTGTACTCTGTGAAGCTCCCATAGAAAATGTCCCCAAAAGCAGATCTGGTAGAGAATTGAATTCTTCAGAAGATGCAAGCACGCGACCTGTGATTCTAATCAGTGGTGGGGATAACTAGGTTCTATGAAATAAGTCCGGGATGTCATTACGTTGAGTTTGCTTAGAAACACCGTAAAATAGCAACAACGATTCGTTTCATAAGGTCAGTAATTCCCGAGAGCATGTTAAAGATAAATATTAAATATGAACGGTACCCAGATACATTCTATCACTAACTCTCGTATATGAACAGGCTCAGAGTACGTCCTATCACCGACTGGTGAACTTTGCGCGCGGCCGAAATCTCCTGCTTCCATCATAGCACTTCGTAGCCCTTCGTATGTTTTCGGTTAAGTTAACAATATTAATTTGCTACTTGAATTTACGGGTTCACTGCAGTGATGACCTGTAGGATTCTCCTAGTACCAGTTATGCCCAAAGGTGACTTTAATCATTAATATTTAATAAAGTAAAATCCGCGCTTCTCACCAGAACCCTGTATCTTTCCTGCCGAATAAGATCCCGTTTCCACTCTTCTCATTCCTCATCGTACCATAATGCATAATTTGATTGCTATCTATACCTCCGTGGTAACCGACTTCCTCCTAGTGCCGTCCTACTCTGCAGCATTGCTTTCAGCCGTGAATTTACTTAGGCTATCTGTCGAGTTTAGATAAACGTAAAATTTGGAAAACAGATACTCTCAAAACAAGCGACACCTCCCACTTCATCTTTTATGATTTCGTCCCAAAACTGGGATTTTTTAAACAAAATTACAATTTAGGAGATAACAAAGTCATGATATTATGGCCAGCAGGAGTAGCTTGTACATTCTGGTCTGTTTCTTTCCTATGCAATAAACTTAATATTTTTTCTTTTGTGTTTCCAAAACGTACAGAACTCTACAATCTCTGCGAAAGTCAAGAATAAACTGCCACGTTAATTCCAGTTTCTAGAGGATTAAGGGTGGGTACAATTGTATATATACACTAGTGGCCATTAAAATTGCTACACCAAGAAGAAATGCAGGTGATAAACGGGTATTCATTGGACAAATATTATACTAGAACTGTCATTTTCACGTAATTTGGGTGCATAGATCCTGAGAAATCAATACCTAGAACAACCAACTCTGGACGTAATAACGGCCTTGATACGCCTGGGCATTGAGTCAAACAGAGCTTGGATGGCGTGTGCAGGTATAGCTGCCCATGCAGCTTGAACATGATACCACATGTTCTTCAAGAGTAGTGACTGGCGTATTGTGGTGAGCCAGTTGCTCGGCCACTATTGACCAGACGTTTTCAATTGGTGAGAGATCTGGAGAATGTGCTGGCCAGGGCAGCAGCCGAACATTTTCTGTATGTGCGTTCACCGCGATGTCGCCAAACACGGATGCGACGATCATAGTGCTGTAAACAGAACCTGCATTCATCCGAAAAAATGACGTTTTGCCATTCGTGCACCCAGGTTCGTCGTTGGGTACACCATCGCAGGCGCTCCTGTGTGATGTTGCGTCAAGATTAACCGCAGCCATGGTCTCCGAGCTGGTAGCCCATGCTTCTGAAAACGTCTTCGAACTGCTCGTACAGATGGTTGTTGTCTCTGCAAACGTCCCCATCTGTTGACTCAAGGATCGACACCTGGCTGCACGATCCATTACAGCCATGCGCAAAAGATGCCTGTCATCTCGACTGCTAGTCATACGAGGCCGTTAGGATCTAGCACGGCGTTCCGTATTACCCTCCTGAACCCAACGATTCCATATTCTGCTAACAGTCATTGGATCTCGACCAACGCGAGCAGCAATGTCGCGATATGATAAACCGCAATCGCGATAGGTTACAACCCGACCTTTATCAAATTCGGAAACGTGATGGTACGTACTTCTCCTCCTTATACGAGGCATCACAACAACGTTTCACCAGGCAACGACGGTCAACTACTGTTTGTGTATGACAAATCGGTTGGAAACTTTCCTCATGTCAGCACGTTGTAAGTATCGCCACCGGCGCCAATCTTGTGTGAATGCTCTGAAAAGCTAATCATTTGCATATCACAGCATCTTCTTCCTGTCGGTTAAATTTCGCTTCTGTAGCTCGTCATCTTCGTGGTGTAGCAATTTTAATGGCCAGGAGTGTACTTCAGCAGGTGAGGAACATTGGTCTATTAGTTTCTCGAGGGTCTTGAGACTTCCTAACCATCTGCCTAGTAGTATATACGATAGGACAATAGCTATACTCTACTTCTCTGTGTAGAAACTGGTTCCTCAAATATACAAGAAGTATTTTTAACCTCTCCCACAGCTTATGATATCGTCCAATTTGTAATAACATTTTAATGACAACAGTAATTAAATCATCAATGTACCTCCATTAAGAACGCATTTGAAGAAGAAGTTAGTTAAAATTCACATTCATATAGCTCTGTCAGTCATTTCGTAAGTAAAATGAAAAACTGTATGATTTAACGTACAATATAGGTCACTAACTTTTAAATAAAGTTATAATTTTTAAAACGAAAAAAGCAAAATAAAAGTTTCTCAAAGGTAAGATCGAAGCTTTATCACCCGCGTGATGAGTGAGTCCACATCACGCACAACCATTACGCTGTGCTGCCAGAGCGTATAAATTTATCGGTAGATGAGCTGAGCGTAAAACTTTAGAGCCTTTTGTCTCAGAATCTTCTGGCTATCATCTCGTTATGAATTTCCGAGACCGTAAAGTCCCTTGTAAGTTTACAAATCGAGCGCCAAAAGCCCTTAGTTATACTGTACCCAGACAGTGTTGTTTAAGTATATGATGATAAATTCGTCATGCGCACTTGTGAAAAGAATAGCGTGTGACATGAATATGTTACTATGGATATTCCTCTGGCGCTACTTGCTCTTGCTAGTTGAGCAGTTGCCCTGCAACATCCTGCTATGACTACGAGTCAGGCATCAGCTTCCTGGCGTACATGATGGCCTAATTAACCTTGGTTTGTAGCTTAAATGCCGTGATTCTGATCAAACTAATAATAAAAATGAAGGGGAAGTTGGTAAATTTCAATTCTGCATGAATAATAGTCATTGGTAGGCTTAATTGAAAAGATATATTCAACTAAACTCTCAAATATAAATACAAGAAGCTTGCCAATCAATTAATGCGATAGAACTTAAATAAGTGGACAAGTGTGCTTAAACTGTTCAATCTTTTTCCCAATGGCTGTCACAGTTCGGTTAGCAGAAGAGAATGACAATTACAGAAATACACAAGAAAATGTAGCGGATTCAGGGAAATGTTCTGTCAAATGGCACCACGATGACTGTAGAATGTTTAGCGGTGCCTGAATGGCAGCATCGATGACTTTACGGTTCTGCTGCATTCGTACATTCGTGCTTTCACTGTCGCAACGGATGTGAGCAAGAACGTGCTTATGAAGTTCGCTCATCGATAACCTCTTCAGCACTCAAGATCACTGCTACAGCACTGGGAAACTGTAACTTTGGTCCATGTGGCCTGGAGGTGAGTGGATTTATCACGGAATTGCGTGTTGATTTCTTCACGGTGCTCCAAAAACTGAGAGACGATGCTGACTTTGGGTAGTATTGAAAGCCTGCGAGAAGAAACGATCGATACTCACAGATGGCACTACTTATGATAGCGAACCTGTGTTTGCAGCAGTTCTGGAAGGATCAATTTGGAATGGTAAGTTACTAGGCACTGGCTTCTCCTAACGGCCAACTTCACCTTTCAAATATATCCATGCGCATGAAAGAGTTCCAAGTTCGCGCAAAGAGTTTTTTACATGGAAATCGCCGTATTGGCGGTAATTAGTAACTTTTCAGCAATTACGTAATGACTCACGAAAATCAGGGCAAAATACCTCTACACCTAAGTACCATAATAGTCTTTTTATAGTCTCCCAGTAGTCCTCACATCAACACAAAACTGATTTACAAATTCCCACACTTGGCTCAAATGGCTGAGCACTATGGGACTTAACTTCTGAGGTCATCAGTCCCATAGAACTTAGAACTACTTAAACCTAACTAACCTAAGGACATCACACACATCCATGCCCGAGGCAGGATTCGATCCTGCGACCGTAGCGGCCGCGCGGTTCCAGACTGTATCGCCTAGAACTGCTCGGCCACGCCAGCCGGCAAATTCTCACACTTATTAATTTCAGAAGTTTCTGAATAACTTGATATTAAGCTTTAAGTACTTCAGATTCTGTAATATAAGTAATTATAAAATATCACTATGTTAACAAGATTTCTTGTCATCTGTTGGTGAGAGTGTATGATCGTAAAAATCAAAGTAACCAAGGAATATATTAAGGACAGCTCACTCATATATGGAAAATGAAAGGCGGCAGTTTGAGCAAGGTGAGTAACTGCAAGTATGCCGTAACGAAACCTGCACAGGTTCCCACTTAACGAAGCCATACGGTTCTGTAACTAATTTATTCCTTCTTTCGAAAACAGTCCCTGGAATACTAATGTGATCACGTAAGTACATCTGACCAAATTGTTAATGCACGTTGCTGACCAGAATTCAGCTTAATCAATAAAAAGAAAATGGAAACAGAGTGAAATATGGCTCAAAGTTGCCTTCAAACTTGCTCTGTAATGGTGCAAAAGCGTTGAGCCATGTGATGTCACTCTCGGACTCTGCGACACGCCAAACGGTTCTTAACGCTCCCTAGTGGTTACACCCTGTATGCCAGAACAAAAACTGCGGTCGCACTACACTCCAAAGATATCAGGATACGTTCAATGGCGCTGCAGCCCCACTATGCTCTTAGAGTAGGACTGAATCATAGGGGGGAGTGGGGCATGTCAGCAGCGTCGAAAGTTGTCGAGTATGTCGTCCTGTTGCTTATCGCACTGCTAACTGTCGTCTTCCATAGCGAAATGTATGTAAATGAACGCTCCAAGGGAAGGGATGGTTTCATTGACACCCTTATGTCACCTCCTATGAACCTTTCACGTCGTTTCCCAGCGTCGGTGTGCCTGAAATATTTTCTTCGGTCACTGATAAGAAAACTATGCCACCATTACGAAAACGTTGGTCCTTGCGGTTCTGACCTGCATTGCAGTGGCGTCAAAAGAAGGGGTGAAGTGTGGGTAAGAGGGGGTGTGACGAACTTCCCGTCATGTGACACGTCCACGATGGCGTTGGGCAGAATTATGGAGAAATTTGGTGCCAGTGTGACATTAATCCAGCCTAAACCTCGCATGAACTACTGAGCTGTGCCCTTTTCTTCGAATATGTCGGCACCTCACTGAAGCGTCGCCGATGCCGAGGATGACGTCGCAGCTGGCCACGATTTTAAACCGTTACTGAGAAAGGTTGTACGCCCCCTTGAGCCAAATTTCAGCCTAATGCGTCACAGTGGGAGAGAGCTACTAACAAACTGCGCCCGTACAGGTCATGGAGGCCCTCCTCAGTCCACAGTCGTCACCGGATGCGGATATGGAGGGTTGGTTGGTTGGTTGGTTGGTTTAAGGATTAAAGGGACCAAACTGCAGAGGTCATCGGTCCCTTTTTCCAAAATACTAAAACTACCCACAGAGAATAAAAAATGTTCAACAAAATAGGAGACAGACGACACAGAATAAAAGAAACAGACAAGGACCAGACAAAACGAAATAAAATCACACGGAGTGTGACGGTGGTTGGCCGACCATAGGAACAAAAAAAGGAAAAGCCAACCACCGAAAACACATTAAAAAAACTTAGTTTAAAACCGTAGGCCAAAGGCCAGAATCAACACAAGACAATAAAATAAAACAGAAACACTCAGATTAAATAATAAAAAACCCCTGCCCGAATAAAACGTAAAACTAAGTCAGCCATAGCAAAGTCATCGGTTAAAAGGGCAGGGAGCGAGTCAGGCAGTGCAAACGACTGCCTGAGCACAGATAAAAGTGGACAGTCCAACAAAATGTGGACCACTGTCAATGCCGAGCCGCAGCGACAGAGAGGAGGGACCTCACGGCGCAATAAGTGGCCGTGGGTCATCCGCGTGTGCCCAATACGCAGTCGGCAGAGGAGGACAGACTCCTTGCGAGAGACTCGCAAGGAGGAGTTCCACACAGTCGTCGTCTCCTTGACGGCACGGAGTTTGTTAGGGGTGGCCAGACTGCGCCATTCAGCGTCCCAAAGCGAGATAACTTTGCGGCGGAAGACTGCCCTCAAATCAGTCTCCGGAAGGCCAATGTCTAGAGTGGGTTCACTGGTGGCCTGTTTGGCCAGGCGGTCAACATTTTCATTGCCTGGGATACCGACATGCCCGGGCGTCCACACAAAGACCACAGAGCGGCCGCAACGCGCGAGACTATGCAGGGACTCATGGATAGCCATCACCAGACGAGAACGAGGAAAACACTGGTCGAGAGCTCGTAAACCGCTCAGGGAATCGCTACAGATAACGAAGGACTCACCTGAGCAGGAGCGGATATACTCTAGGGCTTGAAAGATGGCGACCAGCTCAGCAGTGTAAACGCTGCAACCAGCCACCAAGGACCGTTGTTCGGAATGGTCCCCTAGAGTTAGTGCATACCCGACACGACCAGCAACCATCGAACCGTCGGTGTAAACAATTCCAGAGCCCTGATACGTGGCCAGGATGGAATAGAAGCGGCAGCGGAAGGCCTCTGGAGGGACCGAGTCCTTCGAGCCCTGTGCCAAGTCGAGCCGAAGGCAAGGGCGAGGAACACACCATGGGGGTGTACGTAGAGGTGCCCGGAAAGGAGGTGGAACAGGGAAAAACCCAAGCCCGCAGAGAAGCTCCTTGACGCGTACGGCGATCGGACAACCCGACCGGGGCCGACGGTCTGGCAGATGGACGACTGACTGCGGGAACAGGACACGGTAATTTGGATGCCCGGGCAAGGTAAAAACATGGGCAGCATAAGCAGCCAGTAATTGTTGGCGTCGTAACCGCAGTGGAGGGACACCTGCCTCAACAAGGATGCTGTCCACAGGGCTGGTGCGGAAGGCACCAGTGGCAAGACGGATCCCGCTGTGCAGTATTGGGTCCAGCACCCGCAACGCAGAGGGGGATGCTGAGCCATAAGCTAGGCTCCCATAATCAAGACGGGACTGGATTAACGCCTGGTAGAGCCGCAACAGGGTAGATCGGTCGGCGCCCCAGCGGGTGTGGCTCAAGCATCTCAGAGCGTTTAGATGCCGCCAAACCGCCTGTTTAAGCTGCCGGATATGAGGCAGCCAAGTCAACCGGGCATCGAAAACCACCCCCAAAAACCTGTGGGATTCCACCACGGAAAGAAGTTCGCCGGCAAGATAAAGCCGCGGCTCCGGGTGGACAGTGCGTCGCCGGCAGAAACGCATAACGCAGGTCTTGGCTGCCGAAAACTGGAACCCATGAGCCGCAGCCCAAGACTGCGCCTTGCGGATAGCATCCTGTAGCTGACGTTCAACAGCTGCAATGCCAGGAGAGCTGTAATAAAGGCAGAAATCGTCAGCACACAGGGAAGCAGAGACAGAATTTCCCACGGTCGCAGCGAGCCCGTTAATGGCTATTAAAAACAGGCAGACACTTAAAACAGAACCCTGTGGCACACCGTTCTCCTGGACGTGGGTGGAACTATATGAGGCTGCGACTTGCACGCGGAAGGTACGATACGACAGAAAATTTCTGATAAAGATCGGTAGAGGGCCCCGGAGACCCCATCCATGAAGCGTAGAAAGGATGTGATGACGCCATGTCGTATCGTACGCCTTCCGCATGTCGAAAAAGACAGCGACCAGGTGCTGACGGCGGGTAAAGGCAGTACGGATGGACGACTCCAGGCTCACCAGATTGTCAGCGGCGGAGCGGCCATTACGGAACCCACCCTGAGACGGAGCCAGAAGGCCCCGAGACTCCAGTACCCAATTCAAGCGCCGGCTCACCATCCGTTCGAGAAGCTTGCAAAGAACGTTGGTGAGGCTAATGGGGCGGTAGCTGTCCACCTCCAAAGGGTTCTTGCCTGGTTTCAGAATGGGGATAACGATACTTTCCCGCCATTGCGACGGAAACTCACCCTCGACCCAAATACGGTTGTAAAGGTCGAGGAGCCGTCGCTGGCAGTCCACTGAAAGGTGTTTCAGCATCTGGCAGTGGATGCTATCTGGTCCAGGAGCGATATCAGGACAAGCGGCAAGGGCACTGCGGAATTCCCACTCACTGAATGGAACATTGTACGATTCTAGATGGTGGATGCGAAACGAAAGGCTCCGACGTTCCATCCGCTCTTTATTTGAGCGGAAGGCCAGGGGGTAATTCGCAGATTCGGAACTCATAGCAAAATGCTCTGCCAAGCGGCTTGCAATGACGTCGGAGTCTGTACAAACTGCTC
Organism: Schistocerca cancellata; assembly: GCF_023864275.1. NCBI lineage: Eukaryota > Metazoa > Arthropoda > Insecta > Orthoptera > Acrididae > Schistocerca > Schistocerca cancellata. The sequence goes on from NC_064629.1 coordinate 447,824,151, forward strand.
CATTCAGTGAGAGCCCAGGGACGCTGGCAGGGGTCCGATAGCCGTAGACGCGTCGAATCTTGGCCCACACCTGCGAAGGAGTGACATGGAGGCCAATGGTGGACACATACCGCTCCCAGCACTCCTCCTTGCCTTGGCGGATAAGGAGGCGGGCCCGCGCACGCAGCCGTTTGAAGGCGATAAGGTGGTCTATGGAGGGATGTCGCTTCTGACGCTGGAGCGCCCGCCGGCGATCTTTAATTGCTTCAGCGATCTCAGGCGACCACCAAGGCACAGTCCGCCGCCGAGGGGACCCAGAGGAACGGGGAATGGCAGATTCGGCGGCAGTAACGATGCCGGTGGTGACCGATGTAACCACCGCATCAATGTCATCATTTGAGAGAGGCTCAATAGCGGCAGTGGAGGAGAACAAGTCCCAGTCAGCCTTATTCATAGCCCATCTGCTAGGGCGCCCAGGAGAGTGACGCTGTGGTAGTGACAGAAAGATCGGAAAGTGGTCACTACCACACAGGTCGTCATGCACACTCCATTGGACAGACGGTAAGAGGCTAGGGCTACAGATTGAAAGGTCAATGGCGGAGTATGTGCCATGCGCCACACTGAAGTGTGTGAGGGCACCATCATTCAAAATCAAGAGATCGAGCTGCGACAATAAATGCTCAATGGTGGCGCCTCGACCTGTTGCCACTGACCCACCCCACAGAGGGTTATGGGCGTTGAAGTCGCCCAATAGCAAGAAAGGAGGTGGTAATTGGGCTATCAGCGCAGCCAGGACATGCTGCGAGACATCACCATCCGGTGGAAGGTAAATACTGCAGACGGTAATAGCCTGCGGCGTCCACACCCTAACAGCGACAGCCTCCTTTGTAGAGGGACAGACTCGCTGTGAAGAGATAAGGACATAGATGCAGACGCCAACAGACACCCTTTCATAAGCTGCTCGGTTCTTATAATAACCCCGATAGCCACAGAGGGCGGGGGTGCGCATTGCTGGAAACCAAGTTTCCTGCAGAGCAATGCAGAGGAAAGGGTGAAGGCTGATAATTTGTCGGAGCTCAGCTATATGGTGGAAGAAACCGCTGCAGTTCCACTGGAGGATGGTGGTGTCCATGGCTGAGAAAGGCGTGACGGGACTGGGAAGGCAGATTACGCCGCTGGGTCACCTGCTGCCTCCGATTGAGCACCTGTGCTAGTGCTATTCATGGCGTCTGAGGGACCGGCGAGATCGAGGTCCTCAGCGGACGCCAGAATCTCCACCTCGTCCTCAGACGCAGAGCTGGAAGGTTGCGGTGGGGTGGCTGCCACCGCGAGTTCCTTGGGCTTAGAGCTCTTCTTAGATTTCTCACGCTGCTCCTTGGGTTTAACTGGCTGGGAGGGCTTCACCGATTCAGTCTCCGGGACTGAGGAGGATCGGGAAGCCCTTCGACCTGCAGATTGTGGGCACTTACGCCACTGGCTATCGTCAGCCTTCCCGCCGGTGGAAACCTGGGAAGGGAGGGACCCAAGGGACCCCTTGCGAGCGTGAGAAGCCGAAGAAGTTGGACACTTCTCCGGCTTAGAAGCGGGGACCGACGTCCCCGATGGGGGGGATGGTGTTGCTCCTGAGGTAGGTGGCACAGGAGCAACCCGGTGGGTAGAGCCCCCCACTGGCAAGGGGGCAGGACGAGTTGTACCACTCGTCGATCCGGCCGGAAGGCGAGAAACTGATGGGGCTAGCACAGGTGTTGTAGCAGCGGCGTAGGAAGATGTCATTCTCACTGGATGTAAGCGGTCGTATTTCCTTTTGGCCTCTGTATAAGTCAGTCGGTCCAGGGTCTTATATTCCATGATTTTGCGCTCTTTCTGGAATATTCTGCAGTCTGGCGAGCAAGGTGAATGGTGTTCCCCGCAGTTGACACAGATGGGAGGCGGGGCACATGGAGTATCGGGATGAGATGGGCGTCCGCAATCTCGACATGTGAGGCTGGAAGTGCAGCGGGAAGACATATGGCCGAACTTCCAGCACTTGAAGCACCGCATCGGGGGAGGGATATAGGGCTTGACGTCACATCGGTAGACCATCACCCTGACCTTTTCCGGTAACGTATCACCCTCGAAGGCCAAGATGAAAGCACCGGTAGCTATCTGATTTTCCTTCGGACCCCGATGAACGCGCCGGACGAAATGTACACCTCTGCGCTCTAAGTTGGCGCGCAGCTCGTCATCAGACTGCAAAAGAAGGTCCTTATGGTAAATAACTCCCTGGACCATATTTAAACTCTTATGCGGTGTGATCGTAACAGCAACATCCCCAACTTGTCACAAGCAAGTAAACGTCGCGACTGGGCTGAGGATGCCGTTTGTATCAGGACCGATCCAGAGCGCATTTTGGACAAGCCCTCCACCTCCCCAAACTTGTCCTCTAAATGCTCGACGAAGAACTGAGGCTTTGTGGAGAGAAAAGACTCCCCATCAGCTCTCGTACAAACTAAGAATCGGGGCGAATAACTGCTACTGTCATCCTGTGATTTACGTACCTCCCACGGTGAGGCCAGGGTGGGGAACGTTTTCGGATCGTACTTCTCAGCGTTAAATTGAGCCCGAGAACGCTTAGAGACTGCTGGCGGCTGGCCACCAGCGAGAGACGATGTACCACGCTTCATTGCGGGTCATCCGCCCTGATGCCACCTACTCCGACCAAGGGCCCTCCCCACGGGCGCCACCCAGCCACAGCAAAGGCCACCTGGCAGGATGGCCGTTGCCGGGAGTCCTGATACCCCAGGAGGATAGGCATCTACTCCTTGGCATACGTGGGGAGTTAACGGCGCAGGCATCAGTAGAGCGATCCCTGTGTTGTCAGGGGGCTACAACCAACAGGGTACATGGCGGCCCCAACACAACGGACTGGCTACCGTGCTGGATCTTAGGTGCAAAAAAGTCCAAGGTCGTCGTCGCAGTTAAAAGCAACATTGCAGAGGGCAGCGTGGTAATCGCACCCAGGGACATATCCTCGCCCAAGAGATGGAAAACGAGCGGGACACCACTGCAACGACGAAAAAGCCGGCTAAAGGTCGCAATGCACGACGCATACAGTGCACCATGTAAGGCGCCCTTCCCCAACTGGCTCGCTCTTCGGAATAATTTAGAAAGATGGAGGTCAAACCCGAGAGGGGACCATCACATAAGGCCGAAACATATGAGACTCCTTTTAGTCGCCTCTTACGACAGGCAGGAATACCGCGGGCCTATTCTAACCCCCGAACCCGCAGGGGGAGCGGATATGGAGGGGTGTGGGGTCAGCCGGCCCTATGTCAGTTTCCGAGACCGGAACCACTACTCAATGAAGTAGCTCCTCACTTTGCCTCACAAGGGCTGAGCGCACCCAGCTTGCCAACAGCGCTCGGCAGACCGGATGGTCACCTATCCGAGTGCTAGCCCAGCCCGGCAGCGCTTAACTTCGCTGATCTGACAGGAACCGGTGTTACCACGTCGGCAAGGCCGTCGGCGTGGATACAGCTACGGTGCTTCGAAAAAATGTTCCTTTTTTGTTCGCAGTGTTCTTACCTAAGTTCATCATGCAGATCAAAGTGTACTGGTTCTTCTCGAACATATCATTCCCTTGTCCAAATTAGTATGTGCTGTAACTAGGATTTTTGTAATAAGTATGAATTTGTAAGTCATATGCCAACACTTCCACGCAAAGAAGCCTACAGGATGTAGGAAGAGGATAAAGATTTACATTTGATTTTAGTGTAATACAGTGTAAAGATTAAATATCGTACAATATGCGTTAGATGAGTATGTCCCAAGCAAGATCGAAAGAGATGGAAAAGAGCCTCCGTGGTACAACAACCGAGTTAGAAAACTGCTGCCGAAGCAAAGGGAACTTCACAGCAAACATAAACATAGCCGAAGCCTTGCAGTCAAACAAAAATTACGCGAAGCGAAATGTAGTTTGAGAAGGGCTATGCGAGAGGCGTTCAATGAATTGGAAATTAAAGTTCTGTGTACTGGCTTGGCAGCAAATCCTAAGAAATTTTGGTCTTATATCAAAGCGGTAGGTGGATCAAATCAAAATGTCCAGACACTCTGACCAAAATGGTACTGAAACAGAGGATCACAGACTAAAGGCCGAAATACTAAATGTCTTTTTCCAGAGCTGTTTCACAGAGGAAGAGTGCACTGTAGTTCCTTCTCTAGATTGTCGCACAGGTGACAAAATGGTAGATATCGAAATAGACGGCAGAGGGATAGAGAAACAAAATTGCTCAAAAGAGGAACGGCCGCTGGACCTGATGGGATACCAGTTCGATTTTACACATAGTACGCGAAGGAACTTGCCCCCCTTCTTGCAGCGGTTTACCATAGGTCTAGAAGAGCGTAGCGGTCCAAATTATTGGAAAAGGGCACAGGTCACCCCCGTTTTGAAGAAGAGACGTCGAACAGATGTGCAGAACAATAGAGCTATATCTCTAACGTCGATCAGTTGTAGAATTTTGGAACACATGTCCGAGTATAATGACTTTTCTGGAGACTAGAAATCTACTCATCTAGGAATCAGCATGGGTTTCGAAAAAGACGGTGGTGTGAAACCCAGCTCGCGCTATTCGCCCACGAGACTCAGAGGGCCATAGACACGGGTTCCCAGGTATATGCCGTGTTTCTTGACTTCCGCAAGGCGTTCGATACACTTCCCCCACAGTCGTTTAATGAACAAAGTAAGAGCATATGGACTATCAGACCAATTGTGTGATTGGATTGAGGAGTTCCTAGGTAACAGAACGCAGCATGTCATTCTCAATGGAGAGAAGTCTTCCGAAGTAAGAGTGATTTCAGGTGTGCTGCAGGGGAGTGTCTTAGGACCGTTGCTATTCACAATATACATAAATGACCTTGTCGATGACATCGGAAATTCAGTGAGGCTTTTTGCGGATGCTGTGGTATATCGAGAGGTTGTAACAATGGAAAATTTTACTGAAATGCAGGAGGATCTGCAGCGAATTGACGCAGGGTGCAGGGAATGGCAATTGAATCTCAATGTAGACAAGTGTAACGTGCTGCGAATACATAGAAAGAAAGATCCCTTATCATTTAGCTACAATATAGCAAGTCAGCAACTGGAAGCAGTTAATTCCATAAATTATCTGGGAGTACGCATTAGGAGTGATTTAAAATGGAATGATCATATAAAGTTGATCGTCGGTAAAGCAGATGCCAGACAGATCCATTGGAAGAATCCTAAGGAAATGCAATCCGAAAACAAAGGAAGTAGGTTACAGAACGCTTGTTCGCCCACTGCTTGAATACTGCTCAGCAGTGTGGGATCCGTACCAGATAGAGTTGATAGAAGAGATGAAGAGATAAAGATCCAACGGAGAGCAGCGCGCTTCGTTACAGGATCATTTAGTAATCGCGAAAGTGTTACGGAGATGATAGATAAACTCCAGTGGAAGACTCTGCAGGAGAGACGCTCAGTAGCTCGGTACGGGCTTTTGTTGAAGTTTCGAGAACATACCTTCACCGAGGAGTCAAGCAGTATATTGCTCCCTCCTACGTATATCTCGCGAAGAGACCATGAGGATAAAATCAGAGAGATAAGAGCCCACACAGAGGCATACCGACACCACTCCTTTCCACGAACAATACGAGACTGGATTAGAAGGGAGAACCAATAGAGGTACTCAAGGTACTCTCCGCCACACACCGTTAGGTGGCTTGCGGGGTATGGATGTAGATGTAGAAATATACGATATTACATGACCATTAACCTTGCCTTTTATCGTCCATGTCGGATTGTTGCCAGCAACTGCGACTGTTTGTGACAATAAAAGTCCAAATAAAAGAAGTATCTGCGTCATTCACTGTTTTTATTTCACCCCATGACGCGTTTCGGTTGTTTACACTCATCTTCAGGTGGAGCAATGATATTATACATATATTTGCCAGCTCGCTGCAGTCATTTCTCCGTCATGGTCTCATTTTGCTACAGAAACGTACAACAGGCACTTGTTAGAGTAATATGGCACTAAGATTATAAACCTTAAAAGGCGATAGAGTTACTTAGAATCTGTTCCTGTGCACAGAACCCTGCTGTTCGTCATAAATATACATTTCAACTTATTTTTTCTCACAGAACACGAACCAATAAGACAAACCAACTGAAGATTATTATAGTGTAAAGATATAGTACATTGTTTCAGAAATCAATCATTACTTTGGCTGTAATTAATTGATTATGACCGCATATTAAAACTTAAAAATGGCAAAAAGATGAGAAATTAAACAGATGGGAACTGGATAAATTGCAGGAACCAGAGTTTGAGAGTTTTATTTGGAACATTAGGTATTGATTCATGGAAACAGGAGAAAGAAATATTTGTATAACAGGAAACATGTGAGTCGCTTTGTGAGATGAGATACTGAAGGCAGCAGAAGATCGAATAGGTAAAAGACAAGACCTAGAAGATATCTTTGGAAAACGGAAGAGATATCGAATTTAATTGGCGAAAGGAGAACATATAAAAATGCCGTAAAAGAAGCATGTGAACGGGAATACAGATGTCTACAAATGAAGCTGACGGCAAACGCAAGATGGATAAGTAGCGGGGGTACTAGTGCAAGGCTGTAGAAGCATTCTTGACAATTAGAAATGTAGATGTCGCTTATAGGAATAGAGAAGGGGTATTTAGGGTAAAGAGAAGCACCAGTATGAATATGAGGAGCTCAAATGCCACACCAGTCCTAAGAAAAGAAGAATATGCTGAAAGGTGGAACGGAAATGAAACTTAATGGAGTATTATAGAAAGTGAAGGGGAGTAAATGAAGATGAAATGGGAGATACGACGAAAAGGATTTGACAGATCGATGAGAAACTGTATTGGATTCAAGGCCCCTGGAACACAAGACGTAACTCAGAATTATTGAGATCCTTAGGGTACTATAACACTGTCAGATCTGCCTCAAATCGTTACGGTCAGCATCAGAATTGCTGACATTGCTGATATCAACATCTACACTCCCAGAATCGTCTCCCACCACTATTTCCGGGGATTTCCTCCATGTCCCCCTCTCCCACCAACCCATGGCTAGTAGCATTAAGCAATGTCATCATGCCATCAGCCAATCACTGCAGAGTCCTGGAGCACTAACGTTATGGGCAGCGATGCACAATCTCAGCCCCAACCCTTGAGCAATGTCAATTTTTATAATTAGATTGCGTGTGCGCCATCATTTGTTTCGCTGTCTTTATGTAGCCGTACGTCTCATGTCCTCAATTGATGAGATGCTTGCTTTGAGCAAAAACGTTGGGGAATGTAGCAGGTCATAGTCGACAGCACAGTCTGCTACATCATACTTTGACTGCCAAGCAATCAGGAGGAATAAAGCATGAGAAAGATAGTTTATTATTTCAATAATTATTAGTCAAACTGATGATGTATATGTAAATATATATATTCAATAAAATCTTTTATATTCATTTTCAACCTTATCAATCAATAAAAGCACACATACACTTGCAGTGTAAAATGTTCTGAAACTCAACTCCTTTTCACTTTCGTCATATATCAGCAAAAACATCCTGTGAATGCGTTAGCATCACTGTGATAATTTACTGGGGTTAGGGGTGGACCCCTGTTCTACGACAGAGCACATCGGTCTTTAGCTGTACAAAAGTTGTTTAATTTCTGTATTGCTGTCAAAGAAGCAAACTGGTTTACATAGATTGTGACATGACAATTTCCGGACAGTTGTCAAGATAATATATTATGTCCTGATTAGCAGAAATAACTCTCGACACAACAATATCAAATTTAAATAGAAGGTTGTCTACAAGATTTGTCTTACATCTAGACAGTGAAGCACTGTGAGTTGGCCAATACTACGTCAAAACATCCGATTCCTGTTCTAAGTTCAGTACTGTTTAGGATGACAATCAAGTCTGGTATCATTCTAGTTCTGGAAATTGGTAAAATTGGCTGTGAAAAATTGGCAGGTTGGTAGGACACCAAATCTGCAACTTGAAAATTGGTAAGGTAGATCGAAATGATGTAACAGCCAAAAAAAGAATTACCTGATGTGTCAATCCATCCATTCTTGCTAATGTGCATTTACTTTAAAATATTGAAGTACTTTGTTGCATTAATGGTTGCTACAGAGACTGAACCACTGGTGCTCATATGTTAGAGTTTGACTTTGTAAAGTATTTTGATGTAGTTTTGGAAGTCTCGGCCCCTTCCTAACACAAACGCATTTCTACTAAGTCAGTGATTGCTAAAAGTATTGATTGGGTACATTTGTAAGCCTCAGCTTGTGAGAACTTGTTGCAGACTTACATTTTGTCTACTGCCATGTGTAAACCAGCGCCTGTGACACTACGGGAGTGTTATTTTAAAACAGAAGGAGAACCATAGTTTTTCACCACTATACTGACAAATGAGGAAATTATCGAAAATGACATTAGAATATCCACATGTCCTAATTGTGGAGTGTGATCAGCTGTAAATGTCGTGGCCACCTTTAACACAATTAGGGGCACAACCTCCACTAGAAAGAAAGACACTCTTACTACTCACCAAAGAATCGACATGATGATCCTTCCACATGCAAGACAACCACCATGTGTGTTTTAAGAATGGATGTTTGTGTGTAAGGATACTGTGGCTGCACTGGCCAGCCTAGTTTTGAGGAGGTCCTCTTATAACCAGATTACAGTAGCATAATTGGTTGACTTATTTATAATCACAAATGGGTCACTGCAATCCCATGTGGAAGTCACACAACATGCTCCAGTAACCCACCAGTCATGGACAGAGGCACATTGCGAGTAATCACTGAGCAGTGGTGCGTGGTATGCATGCAGTGTATCTCACTAACTTATAATGTACCTGTATTCTCCAGTCTGTAAAAAGTTTTGTGACTTTAATACTTAATGTTCCAGAGTTGCTGGAAACAAAGCATCTATTTCAAAATTACATTTAACGCAAGAATAAAGATAGGTATTTCGTGACAGCTACCAGGTCTTGTTTTGTTAAGCACAACCATGATCGAAATTTAGAAATGATAAGTTACTGATTCACGGTGGATAACATTAATTTTAAACAGAAAAATAATTTAATAGATTTACACTGCAGAATAATTACCATTGTCAGGTCAAAATAAGCAAAAATTAATTTGGTTAATGACTGATGTGACTGAGATCACATAAAGAACTGCGACTGAATAATAATGCAACAAGTGAACAAAATGCACTCTCATGAGCTTAGATGTTAAAGACGTGTAACATGAACAAAATGATGTTAATTTTTAATACATTGACATGTGTAGTTATGAACAATAGTAAGTAATGACCACCAACACTTGAAGGAAATTGTGCTGAATTACATAACTTACGGTACGGCTCTCTGCAAAATTAACAAAAACATAATAAAAAATAATTAGTGTTTCTTGATGGTAACTTGTCAAATTAAGTTTGTAAATTGTTTCACTTATGGCATCAACCATTTGGCAGTGTCATTGTTATGAGGTGAACACATGAAATTACTTATAAAGCACAGTAAAAAACCATAAAATTACTTTTGCTACAGCACCACCAACATACCTGTGTCACTGAAATAGAAATTAATTTTAAATAACTTTTGGTTTGATTAATTGTCTGCAGTAGTACTGCAACATTGTATAAATAACTGTAGTTACTATTGTCACTGATTTGAATAATTATTTGAAAAGTTAATTGTAAAAGTAATTGGAGGCATCTTCTTTTAATTATTTCTTTCACTGGTGACTTTCTCGGACGTTTTGGTGAAAGGATGGGACCCTGCTGATGGTTAATGACTTAGATGAATTTGTTTGAGTGTGTAAGATTGTGATTTGTCAAAAACACTTTAATGTTCAAAAAAATTAGCTACTACATTTGAAAGCCTTGTACACAACTTGAAAATAACTGACTTCACCATATTTTGCGACGAGATGCTTATGGTGTGACATACTTTTTATGGTATCCATTACTGTCAACAGGCTCTTATTGATTAGGAGCAGCTTGAATGACTCAGCTACACAGCAGTCTTTCTTAAATACCAAATCTTATTCCAATTCTCATAACCATATACTCTACACTGTATACACTGCATATTCAGCTGCCACTACTGCTGTCATTTTATACAGCCCCCAATGTTATATCTGGCCTTCAAGAATCATACTAAAAATATTCATATTCTCTCTCTCACACAGATTGTTAGTCCTGCAGAGGAAATTTATGTAGTTACATTTTTTTCCAGATGTGTTTTCGTGCGATGTCTAATAGTGACTTTCAAACTCAAACTTATTCCCACACTCATCATGCACTGGTCAGGATTTCTAGTATGTTGCTCATGGCACTCCTACTGCTGCACAAAAATTTTCGACTGTATGAATTACTTCACGCTTTCTATCTTTGTTCGTCTTGACTGGCTTTAGTGGATAAATAAAAAAACTAGAAGAATTACAAATTTAATCAAATATAAAGTGATTTGACAATAAGTTAGTGTAAATTTTTAAACCAAATAAGACAATGATAGAAAATCAGTTAAATATAAATTTTTTACTGAATAAAGAATCAAGTGTGCAAAAAGATTTAAAATTTTGAGAATAATGGGATGAAAATATTTAAAAATTTCGTCATATATACATGGACTAATTTCTTAAGAGGCTCAATAATTATTTCGATAATATCAATGAATTAGAATTAGATTTTTTAATAAAAGCACTGGTTGTTAATATTTACACTACTGGCCATTAAAATTGTTACACCACGAAGATGACGTGCTACAGACGCGAAATTTATCGGACAGGAAGAAGATGCTGTGATATGCAAATGATTAGCTTTTCAGAGCATTCACACAAGGTTGGCGCCGGTGGCGACACAACGTGCTGACATGAGGAACGTTTCCAACCGATTTCTCATACACAAACAGCAGTTGACCGGCGTCGCCTGGTGAAACGTCGTCGTGATGCCTCGTGTAAGGAGGAGAATTGCGTACCATCACGTTTCCGACTTTGATAAAGGTCGGATTGTAGCCTATCGCGATTGCAGTTTATCGTATTGCGACATTGCTGCTCGCGTTGGTCGAGATCCAATGACTTAACAGAATATGGAATCGTTGGGTTCAGGAGGGTAATACGGAACACCGTGCGGGATCCCAGCGGCTTCGTATCACTAGCAGTCGAGATGACAGGCATCTTATCCGCATGGCTGTAACGGATCGTGCAGCCACGTCTCGATCCCTGAGTCAACAGATGGGGACGTTTGCAAGACAACCATCTGCACGCACAGTTCGATGTCGTTTGCAGCAGCATGAACTATCAGCTCGGAGACCATGGTTGCGGTTACCCTTGATGCTGCATAACAGACAGGAGCGCCTGCGATGGTTTATTAAACGACGAATCTGGGTGCATGAATGGCAAAACGTCATTTTTTCGGATTAATCCGGGTACTGTTTACAGCATCATGATGGTCACATACGTGTTTGGCGACGTCGCGGTGAACGCACATTGGATGCGTGTATTCGTCATCGCGATACTGGCGTATCATCCGGCGTGATGGTATGGGGTGCCATTGGTTACAAGTCTCGGTCACCTCTTGTTCGCATTGACGACACTTTGGACAGTGAACGTTACAGTTCAGATGTGTTACGACCCGTGGCTCTATCCTTCATTCGATCCGCCGGCCGGTGTGGACGAGCGTTTCTAGGCGCTTCAGTCTGGAACCGCGCGACCGCTACGGTCGCAGGTTCGAATCCTGCCTCGGGCATGGATGTGTGTGATGTCCTTAGGTTTACGTAGTTCTAAGTTCTAGGGGACTGATGAACTCAGATGTTAAGTCCCATAGTGCTCAGAGATATTTTGAACCTTCATTCGATCCCTGTGAAACCCTACATTTCAGCAGGGTAATGCACGACCGCATGTTGCAGGCCCTGTACTGGCCTTTCTGGATACAGAAAATGTTCGACTGCTGCCCTGGCCAGCACATTCTCCAGATCTCTCACCAATTGAAAACGTCTGGTCAATGGTGGCCGAGCAACTGGCTCGTCACAATACGCCAGTCACTACTCTTGATGAACTGTGGTATCGTGTTGAAGCTGCATGGGCAGCTGTACCTGTACACGCCATCCAAGCTCTTTCTGACTCAATGCGCAGGCGTATCAAGGCCGTTATTACGGCCAGAGGTGGTTGGTCTGGGTACTGATTAGTGATTTCTCAGGATCTATGCACCCAAATTGCGTGAAAATGTAATCACATATCAGTTCTAGTATAATGTATTTGTCCAATGAATACCCGTTTATTATCTGCATTTCTTCTTGGTGTAGCTGTTTTAATGACCAGTAGTGTAAATATAAGATGTGATGAAAAAATTTTTGTGTAGCTCAATAATGAATTTAACAATAATTTCACAAGCTGATATAGTTAATAAATGAACATGATTTTAATTATTTTGAAGGAGATATGAAACTAAAATATAAAGGAATAGAAGATATAAACATAAATAGTTTCAATGTAAAGAATTTTTAAACTATGAAATATTTAGTTTTTTCATTTTTTTAAATGTAATAAATTATTTATGTAACAAATTAGCTCTCCCTTAATCTGGTATTCAAATATTTACAATTTATATAAACTCGATTTTTCTGTTTTTAAAAAGTCTAATAAATTGTTTGTATTATAAATTAGCTCTCACACAAATCTAGCATTCAAATACTAACAACTTAAACTCGATTTGCCCATTTCTAAAAGATCCATAAATTTTTTATTTTTCATTTTTGTTTGAAAATATTACATTTTTGTTTCTTAGAAACATAATAAATTCTTTCCTCATAGATGAGGGAGCAATTCAACAGCGCCACAGCATTTCAAATTCATTACTTTTCATTTCGCAACATTAATAATTTAAGGGATATTATAGTTTAAGGAAAGCTAATTAAATTAGTTTTATAGCTACACACATCGTCACCTATGAGAGAAGACTCGAAAAAATAGTAGTCATCGTAGCCCCTTCCGCTACCAGCATATTTTTCTACAATCCCCCTTACTAGAGAAAGGTGGATCTGCGCAAGTGCCGTTTTTCGCCCTGTTGCGGACCGGTGGAGAGGATGAACATTTGGACTGCACAAATTAAGAATAAAAAATAGGAGGGCTAGTAGAAATCCTTGGGTGACAGAAGAAATACTGAATTTAATTGATGAAAGGAGAAAATATAAAAATACAGTAAATGAAGCAGGCAAAAAGGAATACAAACGTCTCAAAAATCAGATCGACAGGAAATACAAAATGGCTAAGCAGGCATGGCTAGAGGACAAATTTAAGGATGTAGAGGCTTACCTCACTAGGGGTAAGATAGATACTGCCTACAGGCAAATTAAAGAGACCTTTGGAGAAAAGAGAACCACTTGTATGAATATCAAGGGCTCAGATGGAAACCCAGTTCTAAGCAAAGAAGGGAAAGCAGAAGGGTGGAAGGAGTATATAGAGGGTCTATACAAGGGCGGTGTTCTAGAGGACAATATTATGGAAATGGAAGAGGATGTACATGAAGATGAAATGGGAGATATGATACTGCGTCAAGAATTTGATAGAGCACTGAAAGACCTAAGTCGAAACAAGGCCCCGGGAGTAGACAACATTCCATTAGAACTACTGCCAGCCTTGGGAGAGTCAGTCGTGACGAAACTACCATCTGGTGAGCAAAATTTATGAGACAGGCGAAATACCCTCAGACTTCAAGAAGAATATAATAATTCCAATCCCAAAGAAAGCAGGCGTTGACAGATGTGAAAATTACCGAACGGTCAGTTTAATAAGTCACGGCTGCAAAATACTAACGCGAATTCTGTACAGACGAATGGAAAAACTGGTAGAAGCCGACTTCGGGGAAGATCAGTTTGGATTCCGTAGGAATATGGGAAAACGTGAGGCAATACTGACCATCCGACTTATCTTAGAAGCTTTCTAGCATTTGTAGACTTGGAAAAAGCTTTTGACAGTGTTGAATGGAATAATCTCTTTCAAATTCTGAAGGTGGCAGGGGTGAAATACAGGGAGCGAAGGGCTATTTACAATTTGTACAGAAACCAGATGGCAGTTATAAGAGTCGAGGGGCATGAAAGGGAAGCAGTGGTTGGGAAGGGTGTGAGACAGGGTTATAGCCTCTCCCCGATGTTATTCAATCTGTATATTGAGCAAGCAGTATAGGAAACAAAAGAAAAATTCGGAGTAGGTATTAAAATCCATGGAGAAGAAATAAAAACTTTGAGGTTCGCCGATGACATTGTAATTCTGTCAGAGGCAGCAAAGGACTTGGAAGAGCAGTTGAACGGAATGGACAGTGTCTTGAAGGGAGGATATAAGATGAACATCAACAAAAGCAAAACGAGAATAATGGAATGTAGTCGAATTAAGTCGGGCGATGCTGAGGGAATTAGATTAGGAAATAAGACACTTAGAGTAGTAAAGGAGTTTTGCTATTTGGGGAGAAAAATAACTGATGATGGTCGAAGTAGAGAGGATATAAAATGTAGACTGGCAATGGCAAGGAAAGCGTTTCTGAAGAAGAGAAATTTGTTGACATCGAGTATAGATTTTGTTGTGGATTGGCAAGACAGCCAACCCACTAGGACAGGAAGCCGAAAGGCACGCTTTTAAGCTCATGCAGGCTGGCGTGAGGTCTGGAACAGGACACGGATTTTAGACTTCAGAAAAAAAGGAAGTAACTGGTAGAATACTTAACTTTAATCCATAATAGGTGAACATCGCTCATGACGGTACATGTTTTACAGCATCAATAGTAACTGATAATGGCGCCTTGCTAGGTCGTAGCAAATGACGTAGCTGAAGGCTATGCTAACTATCGTCTCGGCAAATGAGAGCGTAATTTGGCAGTGAACCATCGCTAGCAAAGTCGGCTGTACAACTGGGCCGAGTGCTAGGAAGTGTCTCTAGACCTGCCGTGTGGCGGCGCTCGGTCTGCAATCACTGATAGTGGCGACACGCGGGTCCGACGTATACTAATGGACCGCGGCCGATTTAAAGGCTACCACCTAGCACGTGTGGTGTCTGGCGGTGACACCACAGATTTAAATGTCAGGAAGTCGTTTCTGAAAGTATTTGTATGGAGTGTAGCCACGTATGGAAGTGAAACATGGACGATAAATAGTTTGGACAAGAAGAGAATAGAAGCCTTTGAAATATGGTGCTACAGAAGAATGCTGAAGATTAGATGGGTAGATCACCTAACTAATGAGGAAGTATTGAATAGTATTGGGGAGAAGAGGAGTTTGTGGCACAACTTGACAAGAAGAAGGGATCGGTTGGTAGGACATGTTCTGAGGCATCAAGGGATCACCAATTTAGTATTGGAGGGCAGCGTGGAGGGTAAAAATCGTAGAGGGAGACCAAGAGATGAATACACTAAACAGATTCAGAAGGATGTTGGCTGCAGTACGTATTGGGAGATGAAGAAGCTTGCACAGGATAGAGTAGCAAGGAGAGTTGCATCAAACCAGTCTCAGGACTAAAGACCACAACAACAACAATTAAGAATGTAATAAACATATTTCTTTTATCATTTCACAGTCTTACTCACTGATCCCACTGAGCTCAGAAACATGTCACAGTGGTCAACTGCAGCCATACTCTAATTGTAATCTACAGTACATTGCGGTTTCTTTATTTTTTCGCCAGTATTTCTGTCAGTATTCTGTTCCAACCATTTGTGTTGTGACTTTTGATCAACATGCACACCTCGCTCTTATCGCACCACTTGATAGCCATGAACCTGTTAGTGGACTTAACCCACTCTGACAGACACACAGTACAAATGTCTTTATTCCGAATCTACTTCGCTTGTTAGGAATAAATTACTTAAAAGATAATCGCCGTTTGAACAGAAACAGACTCATCCATACAAAGCTTCTCATGTGGACGAAATGAATTACGAAACGTCTTACGAGCTTTTTCAACAATTGTCCTAATTTTAAATAGACTGTCGCCTCCAGTACTTGCAGAGTTATTACTGAATTGTAGCGTTCTCAGAAGTAGATAAAAACGGTCTCGGGACATAATTTCGCTTAAAACTGGTGTGTGCAAAAATGTATCTCTGGACCAACAATCACTTAATTTTATCTTAACTTGCACCATTAGAAAGCAAATAGCAACAAAACAATACATTTCCTCAAATACAATGTCTTTCCATTTTGACAGTTGAGAATTCACAGATTTTGTAGCATTTTCTCTGGTGTAAACGTAAAAACGATTTGTTCCGTCTGTAATTAATTGCAACCGTTCTTTAGACACAAATATCACAAAAAATGAGAATTCTTGGGTCTATATCTAGTTGACATTTGTGTCGTGAACTCGAGTTTTCAAAGTAATAGTTTAATGGCTGGAAATCATTCTTTGCAGTCAAACGTGTCACTTAAGCTCACTCATTTCCGGAACGTTTCTCTGTCACTTTATGATTCCTCGGATTCAGAGGAACTGCTGACTAATTCTTGCTCTCCCCTCTGATGTAAAGGGCTGAGGACTACAGCCTCGAGATTGTATAGAAGATTCATCACTGCTAGCATCATGAGATAATTCACTCTGTCGTTTCTAGTGATCATATTCAGGATATCTATCTGTGCAACCACGGCGACGTGACATTTCTCCTGTAGACTACAAGAAACTGACGAAAACACCGGAAGCGAAGTCGAATTCTCCAAAGACGGAGCACAGTAAGGAACATATACGCCTTGTGGGGGCCGGGTTGGCAGTTTTCAGCTGTTGGAAAACTTACAGACTGTGAAACTGACTTTTGTGCAAATTTAAAATTGATGTGTGTGTATACTTTACCTGACAATTTTGTGAATTTTAACAGCATAAAATAAACAATTTCGTGATTGTGTTTGTCAGACCTTCGGACTACGGAACTACCATGCTTGTAAAGGTTAAGTCTGGATCGAATTTTCAGTGTAATTAGTTATATTGTAATGTTTACAAAAGTCATTTTTCTTTCATTACTCTAATGGGCACGGCTAAATTAATAATATGAACGAAATAACCGATTATGCTGGTTACATAGTAGCCCAATCAATAGTGACCAAAAAAGCTTCAATATCGGGAATAGTTCGTTTGCTCGGACATTTTTGTACAGTGTTATGAGACACTAATTACAAACTACAGATCCTGACTGGTGAGGGATGAGTGTGGGATTGGAGGTGCACTTTAAGGTCATTTTTGTATGTTTTTCTTGAATAAGTCGATAAATGTGGCCTACAGCGAAGATGTATCCCGCTACAAAATCTAACTATATTGAATTTCCTTTCCATTTTTTCTGCAGGACTAATATTTCATTCCCACTTAGAAGTATCGCTGTAGATATGAATCAGTACTGACGTTTGAATGAAGGCTTAAAATATATTTTAAGGGCCACACTTATGTATTCGAAATTCACCTGAGCCTTAACTGTGCAAAGACAGGGAAGAATGTTGTGAAGGTCTTTAAGCAGTCCCTGAAGACAGGGCCGTATCACTGCCCTATCTTCAGCCTGAGTATGGCTATTGATTTTACAACAAATACTTGATGTCGGTCGTGGAACTTTATGGAATAAACCACCACTTCACATTCTCCCACGTGAAAGCGAATATTATGGAACATTTGAAGCGGACATTAGAAAACTGTATGTGGATGATTATCTAATCTTAGAGAGTCATACAACCATTAGACATTTTCCCACAAATAGCTGAGCAGTAAAGTTGAAGTAGGGATCGTATGGTTAACAAATACCCATTGATGTACATGATAATGGGTTACAAATGCAGTTCACGGATGTAGTACGATGGTGGACCCCTGCAGCTAGAAATTAAATGTTTTTGATCTGGTGAATGTTTCAAAATACGAAACTGCCGTAGAGAAGTCTTACCTGCTGAAATGGTCAACGGAGACATTCACAGTTTCCAAAGTACAACACTCAAACACAAGAACTTACATCTTACAGGACAGTGAAGGTGAATAAATTGTCAGAACTTCTTACACAGAGAAATTATGAAACATCTCTGAACCACGCTTGTCTCTTGTAGAATGTGTATTAAGACTTCGAAGAATCATGGCTTTTGGTAAGTGTCTCGGCAAACCATGAAAGATTAACAGCTTGGTGAACGTTCAGGGTTTGGTATATATACAGGACCATGACGTGAGTATTAGGAAGCACGTACTGACAGGCTGGTCCTGGGAGAAATATGAATACATGTGCTTTTGGCATTTTTCGCAGTACGGAAGAGACCAGCTGGCCACTGGTGCACACATGCATAATTTTGGGAAGATGAATCAGTTCAGGGCATTCATGATACTGAGACAGCATATGCTTTTCTGCAGTGTATTCATTATTGACAGCGGTATGGAAGTAGCATTGTGTGTCCGTTCAGGACAAATTGTTCACACACATCTATATTGACAATGTTTGCACTCTGAGACGTCACTGTGAGATAAGGTGCATGTGATGCAATACCTCTGCATTTAAATTACACATTGTATGATTCCTGTGAAAGGTGAGTAATTTATGATACAATCAGGTGGCAGTAATGCATACGCTGTGGTGCCTGTACATACATCTACATCTACATTTATACTCCGCAAGCCACCCAACGGTGTGTGGCGGAGGGCACTTTACGTGCCACTGTCATTACCTCCCTTTCCTGTTCCAGTCGCGTATGGTTCGCGGGAAGAACGACTGTTTGAAAGCCTCTGTGCGCGCTCTAATCTCTCTAATTTTACATTCGTGATCTCCTCGGGAGGTATTATTAGGGGGAAGCAATATATTCGATACCTCATCGAGAAACGCACCCTCTCGAAACCTGGCGAGCAAGCTACACCGCAATGCAGAGCGCCTCTCTTGCAGAGTCTGCCACTTGAGTTTGTAAAACATCTCCCTAACGCTATCACGGTTACCAAATAACCCTGTGACGAAACGCGCCGCTCTTCTTTGGATCTTCTCTATCTCCTCCGTCAACCCGATCTGGTACGGATCCCACACTGATGAGCAATACTCAAGTATAGGTCGAACGAGTGTTTTGTAAGCCACCTCCTTTGTTGATGGACTACATTTTCTAAGGAGTCTCCCAATGAATCTCAACCTGGTACCCGCCTTACCAACAATTAATTTTATATGATCATTCCACTTCAAATCGTTCCGCACGCATACTTCCAGATATTTTACAGAAGTACCTGCTGCCAGTGTTTGTTCCGCTATCATATAATCATACAATAAAGCATCCTTCTTTCTATGTATTCGCAATACATTATGTTTGTCTGTGTTAAGGGTCAGTTGCCACTCCCTGCACCAAGTGCCTATCCGCTGCAGATCTTCCTGCATTTCGCTACAATTTTCTAATGCTGCAACTTCTCTGTATATTACAGCATCATCCGCGAAAAGCCGCATGGAAATTCCGACACTATCTACTAGGTCATTAATATATATTGTGAAAAGCAATGGTCCCATAACACTCCCCTGTGGCACGCCAGAGGTTACTTTAACGTCTGTAGACGTCTCTCCGTTCATAACAACATGCTGTGTTCTGTTTGCTATAAACTCTATCCAGCCACACAGCTGGTCTGATATTCCGTAGGCTCTTACTTTGCTTATCAGGCGACAGTGCGGAACTGTATCGAACGCCATCCGGAAGTCAAGAAAAATAGCATCTACCTGGGAGCCTGTATCTAATATTTTCTGGGTCTCATGAACAAATAAAGCGAGTTGGGTCTCTCACGATCGCTGTTTCCGGAATCCATGTTGATTCCTACATAGTAGATTCTGGGTTTCCAAAAACGACATGATACTCGAGCAAAAAACATGTTCTAAAATTCTACAACAGACCGACGTCAGAGATATAGGTCTATAGTTTCGCGCATCTGCTCGACGACCCTTCTTGAAGGCTGGGACTACCTGTGCTCTTTACCAATCATTTGGAACCTTCCGTTCCTCTAGATAGTTGCGGTACACGGCTGTTAGAAGGGGGTCAAGTTCTTTCGCGTACTCTGTGTAGAATCGAATTGGTATCCCGTCAGGTCCAGTGGACTTGACTCTGTTGAGTGATTCCAGTTGCTTTTCTATTCCTTGGACACTGATTTCGATGTCAGCCATTTTTTGTTTGTGCGAGGATTTAGAGAAGGAACTGCAGTGCGGTTTTCTTCTGTGAAACAGCTTTGGAAAAAGGTGTTTAATATTTCAGCTTTACGCTTGTCATCCTCTGTTTCAATGCCATCATCATCCCGGAGTGTCTGGACAAGCTGTTTCGAGCCACTTACTGATTTAACGTAAGACCAGAACTTCCTAGGATTTTCTGTCAAGTCGGTACATAGAATTTTACTTTCGAATTCACTGAACGCTTCACGCATAGCCCTCCTTACGCTAACTTTGACATCGTTTAGCTTCTGTTTGTCTGAGAGGTTTTGGCTGCGTTTAAACTTGGAGTGAAGCTCTCTTTGCTTTCGCAGTAGTTTCCTAACTTTGTTGTTGTACCACGGTGGGTTTTTCCCGTCTCTCACAGTTTTACTCGGCACGTACCTGTCTAAAACACAATTTACGATTGCCTTGAACTTTTTCCATAAACACTCAACATTGTCAGTGTCGGAACAGAAATTTTCGTTTTGATCTGTTAGGTAGTCTGAAATCTGCCTTCTATTACTCTTGCTAAACAGATAAACCTTCCTCCTTTTTTTGTATTCCTAGTAACTTCCATATTCAGGGATGCTGCAACGGCCTTATGATCACTGATTCCCTGTTCTGCACGTACAGAGTCGAAAAGTTCGGGTCTGTTTGTTATCAGTAGGTCCAAGATGTTATCTCCACGAGTCGGTTCTCTGTTTAATTGCTCAAGGTAATTTTCGGGTAGTGCACTCAGTATAATGTCACTCGATGCTCTGTCCCTAACATCCGTCCTAAACATCCGAGTGTCCCAGTCTGTATCTGGTAAATTGAAATCTCCACCTACGACTATAACACGCTGAGAAAATTCATGTGAAATGTATTCCAGATTTCCTCTCAGTTGTTCTGCCACTAATGCTGCTGAGTCAGGAGGTCGGTAAAAAGAGCCAATTACTAACCTAGCTCGGTTGTTGAGTGTAACCTCCACCCATAATAAACCACAGGAACTATCCACTTCTACTTCACTACAGGATAAACTACTACTAACAGCGACGAACACTCCACCACCGGTTGCATGTAATCTATCCTTTCTAAACACCGTCTGTACCTTTGTAAAAATTTCGGCAGAATTTATCTCTGGCTTCAGCCAGCTTTCTGTACCTATAACGATTTCAGCTTCGGTGCTTTCTATCAGCGCTTGAAGTTCCGGTAATTTACCAACGCAGCTTCGACAGTTTACAATTACAATACCGATTGCTGCGTGGTCCCCGCATGTCCTGACTTTGCCCCGCACCCGTTGAGGCTGTTGCCCTTTCTGTACGTGCCCGAGGCCATCTAACCTAAAAAACCGCCCAGCCCACGCCACACAACCCCTGCTACCCGTGTAGCCGTTTGTTGCGTGTAGTGGACTCCTGACCTATCCAGCGGAACCTGAAACCCCACCACCCTATGGCGCAAGTCGAGGTATCTGCAGCCCACACGGTCGCAGAACCGTCTCAGCCTCTGATTCAGACCCTCCACTCGGCTCTGTACCGAAGGTCCGCAGTCAGTCCTGTCGACGATGCTGCAGATGGTGAGTTCTGCTTTCATCCCGCTAGCGAGACTGGCAGTCTTCACCAAATCAGATAACCCCCGGAAGCCAGAGAGGATTTCCTCCGATCCATAGCGACACACATCATTGGTGCCGACATGAACGACCACCTGCAGATGGGTGCACCCTGTACCCTTCATGGCATCTGGAAGGACCCTTTCCACATCTGGAATGACTCCCCCCGGTATGCACACGGAGTGCACTTTGGTTTTCTTCCCGTCCCTTGCTGCCATATCCCTAAGGGGCCACATTACGCGCCTGACGTTGGAGCTCCCAACTACCAGTAAGCCCACCCTCTGCGACCGCCCGGATCTTGCAGACTGGGGGGCAACCTCTGGAACAGGACAAGCAGCCATGTCAGGCCGAAGATCAGTATCAGCCTGAGACAGAGCCTGAAACCGGTTCGTCAGACAAACTGGAGAGGCCTTCCGTTCAGCCCTCTGGAATGTCTTTCGCCCCCTGCCACACCTTGAGACGACCTCCCACTCTACCACAGGTGAGGGATCAGCCTCAATGCGGGCAGTATCCCGGGCAACCACAGTCTTAGTCCGATCGGGGGATGCATGGGACGAGCTGGCCGTCTCCGACAAACCCCCATCCGGTCCCCCACAGTGATGCCCATTGGCAACAGCCTCAAGCTGTGTGACTGAAGCCAACACTGCCTGAAGCTGGGAGCGAAGGGATGCCAACGCAGCCCACATCCGAACACAGCAGTCGCAGTCCCTATGCATGCTAAATACTGTTGTGCAAAGAACGTCTGAACTATTCTACAGAGAGCGCAAACAAATCGACACAAAATTTAAACGGTTATTAAAATACAAGATTGCCTAGTAAATGCAGTAATGCTGCCACTTGTGCACTGCTGACACACTGCTCGGCGGCGGAAGGAGACTACCCGATTTTACACTATTCAGGTACTAAAACGCGATGCTACAACTCAAATACTATAATACGCCCGAAATTTATGAATTAAACAATGCAAGTACCAAAAACACGCAAAGAAATTAAGAATTAAACTATGTAACAAATGAGTGAGCTAGGAGTATACGACTTGCTGCTGCAGCTGCTTATCCAACGGCGGCAGGGAGCACACGTTTTGTGATAAGTCAAATTCAGCAAGTGCAACTACAGTTCTGGTTTTGGTGGCTTCATTTCGCTTTGAGCAGTCAGTCACCTCTATGGGTGCTAAACCTTTCAATTTCTTAGAAATGACTATACAGCTAAATTCAGTGCTCTCCTACTAAGAAGAGTGAAACCTCATGTACATATTATACAGTAGACCACCACTTATTATTGCTCCAGTATGGGCGTATGTTATCAAATAGAAAATACCCAGTTGTCAAATACACTTGAATACACTTTTTCATTCCCTTTGCTGTCTGTTGGCAGCACTAGAATAATAAATCAAGACGTTCCTGAATGAGATTTTCACTCTGCAGCGGAGCGTGCGCTGATATGAAACTTGCTGGCAGATTGAAACTGTGTGGCGGAGCGAGACTCGAACTCTGGACCTTTGCCTTTCGCGGGCGAGTGCTCTACCATCTGAGCTACCCAAGCACGACTCACGCTCCGTCCTCACAGCTTTACTTCCGCCAGTACCTCGTCTCCTACCTTCCAAACTTTACAGTTCTCCTGCAAACCTAGCAGAACTAGCACTCCTGGAAGAAAGGATATTGTGGAGACATGGCTTAGCCACAGCCTGGGGGATGTTTCCGGAATGAGATTTTCACTCTGCAGCGGAGTGTGTGCTGATGCGAAACTTGCAGACATATTAAAACTGTGTGCAGGAGAGCTTCTGTGAAGTTTGGAAGGTAGGAGACGAGATACTGGTGGCAGTAAAGCTGTGAGGAAGGGGCGTGAGTCGTGCTTGGGTAGCTCATTTGGTAGAGCACTTGCCCGCGAAAGGTAAAGGTCCCGAGTTCGAGTCTCGGTCCGGCACACAGTTTTAATCTAACACTATGATCAAAACAAAACCTCCAGAATTCCCTAGATATAATAGCCGGAGCATTACCACTAACGTGGGTGATTGGTGGCCTAAAGACAGAAAGATTTTGGTAAGATACTGTCCAGATTCATCACTAGGGGCTCAAAAGATCGGTATTAACGAGTTAAAATGGGAAAACCATCCACCACCACCGCCAAGACGTATTGGTCCCACTCCCTCCCCCCTCCCCCCCCCATGTACGTGGAAGCAGTCCTATATAGTCCATGACGAGACAGTGCATGGGTCTGCTCTCACGAGTAGACTAGCGAAGACCCTTGTGTGTTAGAATTTGGTTTCCCTTGTTTGCATAACTGACGCACCAAACTACCTGGAGTATATCCTTACACATAGACGGCCAGACGACATGGTGTCTAATTTTCGCCAAGGTCTTATGAAAACCTAGATGACTATCCACCGCAGAGCTATGAAAATACTTAAAAGCATTGGGAACTAATATCTGAGGCAAACAAATTTTGAATGTGCGATCACACTTCCCTTTTTGACAAAAACCTTTGTTAAGAACATACCCGTCTATGCGCTCGCTATTTAAAAGCCATTTTTTATTTAGAAAATTGGGGTATCTTCTTCCTGTCTCCCCTTGCGATCGCAAAAGAGTTGAGGAACTTTAGTCAACGCAGAGTCGCCCAAAGAAAGTTGGCCTCCACCCTCTGCATATTGTGGGGAGTCGCAATCTTCATACATGCGATGTAAATTGTCAGCCATGCTGTTGTCAGGACCCCTGATATGAAGAATTTAAAACTAAATGCGGACTGCCCAACGAGCAACCCTACCAATTTTTCTGGGGCAGGCCAATACCCAAATGAGTGCCCGATTATCAGTCTGAAATTCCCTATGCTCTAGGTAGAACGTAAGCTTCTCTAAGGCGTAGAGAACTGCTAAAGCTTCCCACTCAAACACTAAATATTTTAATTCAGCGGGAGATAAGGAGCACGGTGCATAGACGACAGGGCGCCACTCCCCCTGATGTTCGTGCAAGAATACCGCCATTACCCCAGAACTGGATATGTTAGTCTACATAATAAATGGCTTGCTGAAATCCAGGATAGCTAACACAGGAGCGTTGCTAACGGCGGCTTTAATTGACGACTACTTTCTTGCTCTTGAGAAGGGGGCGGGGTGTCAGTAAGTCACGCAAAGAATGAGCCCGTCAGTGCTGACACCTTAGGCCGAAAAAGGATATACGTGGGCGAGCTAGCGTAATCTTGGAAGGCTTGACAGTAACTCTGGTCTCTCTAAGAAATAACAAAAAATCTTCGAGGAGGTCCAAATGCTCCGCGAACGTGGCACTGTAAACCATCGCATCATCAAGACAGTTATAAGCGGATCTTAACTTCAGATCTCGCAAATGGTCCAAAAGACGAGACAATACGGCTGCGCCAGTAGACAGTCCGGAATGAATCCAACTAAACTTGTAAACGTTACAATCAGTGCAAAAGCCAAGTTACTGGTTTTGAATCATTCGTCGGGGGTATCTGATGGTAAGCTTGATTGAGGTCCAGTACAGAGAACCAACTACCAGGTGAAGCAAATGTGAAGGTTGGACAACGGAACTGATTCCAAGACGACTTTGTGTGAGAGCAATATAATCGAGGACAGGTCGATAATCTCCACTGTCTTTGTGGAACAAGAAAAATAAGTGAAGCAGAGTGATAAGTCGAAGGTCTAATGGCACCATCCCAGAGCATGTTATTAATTGTCCCACATAAAAGCTTCATCGGTGGGGGTAATCTATAAGGCGCCATACAGGAATATGATCAGCCAAGCAAATCTTGTATTGGATCTTCCTAGTGACACCTAATTTATTAGTGAGGACATTGGGAAACCGAGATAACAAGTTCAGCAGTGGCCTATCCTCGCCAGGTTCCAAATGATCAGTGGCAAATTCGACGACCCCGACTGCACATTACTAATTGGTTGGGAGCGCCGACGCGAACACAATGCTATCCTTTCAGTAGGGTGAAATTTGAAACAAAAGGCGGGAGCTTGATAAGTAAGAACTAGACCAGTATGCTGACTGAAATCATAGCCCAGTACCAAGTTAACTGACAAATTCTTAGGAACGACAAAGTTGACAGGCCATGTAAAATCCAGCATGCCTAACTTGCCCGAAACTCTCGTATCAGAGGCAACTCTTGTCCAATAACCACACGTCATCTTCGACATGTGGAGCACAGAGGAGGCATTCTACATAAATTCCCAAATTCGATTTACGAATTATAATCAAGTAGTGAAACAGAGATCCTAGAATCCAAACAGTACATACAGACTCATTCAAGTGGGCACACACATAAGGAAGCTCTAATGTGGGAGCAGTTCTTAACAGGAAGACAGGTATCTCCTCCCACCAGTATCCTATGGCGTCAGATGTTTGGACACCGGACCCACTTCACTACACATGATTTCACAAAATGTCTACTACTACCACACCTGAAACAGAGCTTGGGTTTAACCATACCGGGCACAAATCCCTTTCATTTCAGTATCCGAGGTATCTCATTCCATGAAGATGGCAGGTTTCCTATAAAAAGCTGCATATAACAAGTCCTCAGGGTCATACCTTCTTATTTAGTCTTAACCACATCACCTTCAACTACTTGCAACCCCGGAGCTAACAAAGCAGTGCAGATATCAATGTATTTAGGCAAGGTCTCGTGCTGGTATTTCAGACTCCAAACATACCTGCACTGCAGCTCAAGCCTGATCCAGGGTGACAACTTTAGTTGAATAACGTGCTGTTTCAAATCAGGAAGGGCTCCTCTTTGCATAATTTCAGGGAAAATTTTGCTTGAAACCCCCCCGGATTAATGGATAAAGAAGCTGAAGAACAATGGCGTGTGACATGCACAATGGATAAGCATGAAATTCAAGCCAAACCGTTAACCATAACACAAAGTCGACATGTTCAACCTGTTCGATAGAAAGCTCGTTAATCCCTTGTAGAAGATGCAAAGTGGGGTTAGCCAACCTAGCAATAGCATTAGAGGAGATCACATTGACTGGTCCCTTGGTTTCCTGCCCACTCTCCTGTCGGTGCAGGTTATCACCTACACTGTCCCTCCTGGCTGCACTAGTTACGTCATCTAACGTGAGAAGACTCATTTCTACCTGTAGCTCCATAAATTGACTAATTACTCTATGAACAGCAGAACTTTCGTCGGACATCAGGGATGCCTTGTTTTAAATCACCAAGACAATTAACCCAATGTGTGTCCTCAACCTGAATCCTATACACACGTTTGCGGATAGGCTGACTGTCACGTAAGTAGTTCACATTTTCCTGCTGTTATGCCAGAGCCGGTGAATCATCACCGAGCACAGCACCTACCTTACCAGTGGAGCCGAGGCCGAGGGTTTTCCCCACGGTGCCACGCAAATGAGGAGCCAATTCAGGCACTGCACTAATCCTTATTGCTGCGTAATTAGTAACTTTTTACAAAAGGTGTTCTTTCTTGAGGTAGGCTATCACTGGCCACGGCCTGGCTTCCACGGTGACAGATGCTACCTGGAGAACAGTACGTAATTAACCAAATACAGTTTACAGTTAACACGAGTAGGGTAATAAACTGATAATGCTGTTGCAAGAACGGATTGAATGACCCCCCCCCCCCCGGTCTTTGTCTTTCCGGAAAAAGGAAAATAACCACGGTCTGGGATACCAGATGATAACTAGGAATTCGGGTGAGAAGATTTGGGGTTGGATCACCGTAATGGAACAACTGGGGTCCCCACATCACTGCTTCAGCGTTCATCAGCTTTAATACATAATTTGCCTTTATTAAATTCAAACTAGTTTTAAAGACAATAAACAGTAATATTAACTCAGCAGACTTAAGAAAAATGACTTATTAACAGGTGCTGCAAATTATGAGAAGCAAAACATTAACTATATCTCAAAGGTACAGAATTTTAGAAACAAGAAACTGAGCAGCTTTAAACAGCTGCCATTAATTATGAACCCACTGTCACTCAGACAGCAAAGGTACAGAAATTTAAACAATTAACAGTCACTGAGTAGTTACCTACAGTGAACCAAAATTTCCTGATCAGATTGCAAGCAAATGATTTTTAAACAGCTGTAGCTAATTATGAAGCCACTGTCATTCAGTAGACAGCAAAATACAGAATTTTAAAAGTAGTTAGCAGTCACTGGATAAGCTGCTACAGTTAGCCGAAATTCATTAATTAGACTTTAAGCAAATGACTTTGTTATGATGTCGACGAACGAATCGTCGCCAATGTGAATGAGTGGTGGCCAATGCTAAATAGAAACATACAAATCTCTTCTTTATATATACAGCAGGTTTGTCAGTGAAGTCGATACGCTGCTGGCTGCATGGTCTGGGTCTACAACGACTAAAATAAATATAAGTCGTTGGTAAAAAATAATATATTGTACTTAACTGGTGGTACAGGAGTCTTCATAGTCTGGAGCAATATAATTAACTAAGCGCCTTGTTAGAGTTTGCTTCCTATCAGCTGAAGGTTATACTACTTTCCTACTTGACGTCCTGAGCAAGAGTGACCGAGCGCACGCTAGAGACTTGTTGCAAGCAGCGGAGCGGCGCTAGTCTCGACTCGCGGGTCCAGCGATACTAGTACGGATCGCGGTCGATAACTGCAACCCCTAACAAGTGTGGTATCTAACGTTGGTACCACAGACTTATAAACAGATGCCATCTATTACGAACCCACTGTCATTCATTACACATACAAAGTACAGAATTTTTAAAACAATTAGCAGTCACTGAATAGGCAGCTATAGTTAGCCAAATCTCACTGATCAGATATGAAGCAAATTATTATTAAATTGGAATTGTGGTTGCATAACTCATCGGTGGCCGTGAGTGGCGCCTGGGGGGGGGGGGAGAGGGAAGATGAGAGGTAAGGGCATACACGAAAATTACTTAATTGGACTGGATGGCTGTTGTCCTTCGACTCCCTAAGCCTGCAAGAGACCAGACCGCCTTCACTAGCGTCGAATCGGCCAAATAATCTCGAAGTCGCTGGTGTGTTTTCCACGGAAAACGCTTCGCAGGGCAGGTAATAACCCACAGCCAAAACAAAGCTCGGTGCCTTCACAGGAGCCGATTAGATCTCTCGTATACCATCCTGTACTCTCGTGCCCCCGGCCGACTCGCTGCTCACATGACACTCAGTACCTAAAACCATCCTGCTTCATGACTTCTATTCCTACCGATGGCCCCACCGGCGTACCTTCAAAGTTATTTAGAGAAAGATCGTCAACGAGGGCCGAAATTGGTAGAAGGCCGAGCCAGCACCTCTCAGAATGTATGAATTATTACCTGTAGCATACCGAACTAGAATCAGTTCCTGCTTCGCATTCGTAACAACGGCTTTGTTGTCCTCTAAGGAATCCATTAACATTTTGAGCGGGATAAAGACTCTAAAATAGCCATCTGTCAATCCATCTGTGAAGCATCCTGCATTTTCTATGGCATTCAGGTCTGACGTATGTTTTGAGAGTCTATATGATTTCAACATTTCTTTTGCAGTCAAGCTCTATACTTATTCCTTGAAAGAGAAAGGCGAATGTATTATGTGTATGCCACAATGTTGTTGTTGGGGGAGTTCTTCCAGTTTTATTTGTAGTCACAAATATTCCTTAAAAATGTTGGTAAATGTTCCTTGGAAGGGTTAGCGCATCCTGTTGTTAAATGAGAAATCTTGTATCATCGTTAATAATAAGAATCTTCGAAGCAAAGGTTTGTGGGAGAATTCGTCCTGAGAAATCGTCCGCATACTGAGGTGTTATCGCGTTCTTCTTCCGCTATGAAGTAGTCTTCTTATGGATATGCGCGTCACATTTATACTTAATACCCACTCTGCTGCCTTATATGAAAATGTACTACAATTTTCTCACTGTAAATATCTGCTGGGTTCCCGTTGTGATTTATGATACTCAGCTCGAGATGGTCTAATCTCTGAACAGTCACAGGTTACTATATTGGATTGCTAGGCTCCACAATTTTTTAACCTGGACTCAAGGTAGAAAAAATCCGAAGTGTTTGAATTAACCTATCATTAAGGTACAAATATTACGATATTACATTCAGCACAGATCGGACTTACAGGTAGAGCACCACTTGATTCGACTTGAAAATTTCATCAATATTATCCTCCAATACTGGGTTCCTCGAGAACCCTACTGATGATCCTACTGAATATTTTTGCCTAAAGTCTAGTTTCTGTTTCGTTGTTTTTTATATCTGCTTTAAGCATATTAACATTTGCACGTAACTCAACGTCTTGTAAAAATCCCTTTATACATGTACTCAAATCATTATATCATATGAGCCAAGAGTATGCCCACAACTCTATCACTTTATAATGTAGTTTATTGTTCACCTCGGTGATGTTAAGTATCTTTTTACATATTTTCAGACCGATCAATGGAATACACCATTCTCCCTTCCTTGCATCTATTGGGGAAGAGTAGTTCACTCTTAATATCATCGAGTGGTCTTTTAAAGTACGCGAATATGACATCACATTTAAACGTCAGCTGATGTAGTAATGTGCATACTGCTTGTTTCGACGCATTTTTCAGGTGAAACATTAGACACAGATGACTCCAGAGATATGAATTGAAGCCTTGGTAGCGTCTAAAATTGAAGGATACCTGATTATGGTCTGTAAAGTATGGGAATGATTTTTGAGATGGTCCCAACACACTACATGATTCTAAATAGCAGTTATTTGGTTTTCTTATACATACGTAGCCCAGTGAGTGCCAAGTCCTCCTGCAACATCTTAACTAACAATCCCAAATTCCTTGCATTTCCACATCGTCTTTGGCAGTGTGTTGTGCATAACTACTCCACGAAATCGTGGTATTTTGAGTTTCTAGACGAATTATAGAAAATCTGAATTGGTAAGTGGCCTCTCCAGTACTATAGTTACAGGGCTCTTATCTGTGAACATTCCAAGTCGTTTCTTGCGTGGTTTTAAATATAACCCCTTATTGACAGCAACGGTCTTTTATATTACTGTAATTGCTCCTCTGAATTTTATATGTTCTTTAATGTTCAGGCTATAGGATCCACTCCTCTGGCCAGTGACCCGATAGCTGACAATCTGGCTACTGCTCGAATTATAATTGGAATGATGAGACCAGAAATCTTAAGTACTGGTAAAACCTTTAGCAATTTAACACTGTTACCTATTTTTTGTCCTTCAAAGCACTTTTAGAAACTGCCACCGCTGACTGGATCCAGTTTCTTTAAAAAATTCTACTGGTTTTTTCCTTCTTGTATGACGAGTTGTCTTTATAATTTGCTTGAAATTTATTCTAGCACCTAATTTAAGTTCGGCAAGCATTACTTTATCAACTACAATTGCTGTAATGTTGTCATCTGCCTTTTCCTTTCTTTCGCTTGTGTCTTTGGCTTTATAAGCAAATATCCGCTCTACAGCATGATGATATTTACTTATAGTGCAAACAATATCATGTTGCTCACAAGTGTCATCTAGTGTATTAATTCGCTTATCGCCACAAGCTTGATGCTTTTTGAGCATCGTTCCACGTGCACAATAGTTGCGTTCAGGCATATGCATTTCAGCTGGTAATTTGTCGAGAATATCACCAGCTACTAGCACTCATGTCACGCTACTGCATAGCTTAAGGTCGATGCGTCCTGTATACATACTACACTGTGAACGCTCATTCAGATGTTGTTCTTTCATGAGTAGCCAAGGCATGTAACTAAAACCTTATTCCCTTGATGTTTTATAACACGCTCTACAATAAACATGTGAGGTTCTGAGATTTTCTGTAATTCCTCCGTGTGAAAAGTTACGACAGTTTCTTCACCTTCACTGTCCTGTATGATGTTAAGTTCTCAGGTTTGTACATTGCGTTCGGAAACTAAATATCTCCGTTCACCAATTTATTAAGTAGTACTCCTTCAAATGCAGTTTTTCTTTTTTAAACATGCACCAAATCAACTACATTAAATTTCAGCTACATTAAATTTCTGTCGGCTGTATTTTAATATGACTGAATACTGAATTTAGAAATCCACAATCATGTACAACAGTTCGTCCCTGATTTGTCTGCTGTTTGAATGAAATAACAGGGTTCGCATTATTCTCTTAAAAACTGCTTTGGAATCCTGTAATATGTCTGTCTCAAGATATTAGCTTTCATATGATGACCAAAACAAAAATATATGCTTATTGGATCCTGGTTTTCCACTACAATGTTATCAAATAAGAATACGCTGCTTAGTTTTGCTTTCTCAAGTGGTGGGATGTCACTGTTTCTGAAGAATGTCTGGTAGATTACTCTGCCAATGCTATGCAAAATTTCATGCAACAGTTGATATTAGTGTAGCAGGACTTTTCTGTAGAGTAAGAGTGGGCGAGTGGATGTTTGCTGGAAGTGGGAAATAGAGCAAGTAAATAAGTCAGCCAATCAATTGATAGAACACTTTACTGGTGAATATACATGGTTCAGGATATCTGAAATAGACAGACTGCAGACGATGAGAGGTGATCGTTGGGTCTCAGCACAGAGGTAAGGGCATGGCAAGGCTGGCATTTCCCATGGACGGTAGCGGTGGTTCAGCTACCACAGCATGCTGGTGGATGGCGGTTGAAGGCTGTAGGCTAGCAGTGCGACAGTGGGACGACGTTCCACGTGCTGACAGTTGCAGAAGGCCTCCTGTATTGACGCTGTGTCGAAACATTTGGAGTGAGGTGGATGGCCTGGCGTGGCGTAATCAGAAGATCGGTCACTCATGTGACAGGGGTCCACGTGATCTTTCTCACGCAAAAGCACTGGCTGCAGAAGCCATGTCTGCTGATGCTGCTAAGCTGACTAGGCATTGGCCAATAAATGCAGCCTGGTTTTGGTTGCTGGATTTCAGTCCATGCTGTTGGTGTTTGTGCCGTTACGTCAGTGCTGAAATACGGTTTTTGACAATATATATATGCTTCAAGCGAATCATATTATGATGTGCTAATAGCGACAGAACATAAGCAAATGGCCTGACAGCCAGAGGTTGTATAAATTTCATAAAGTCTGACATACAGCAGAGCGTGTGAAAATACTGAAGTAAGACTGTAGATCTGTGCCTATTCCTCGCACAGCTGCTCATACATTTCCGCTTGAATCACTGCACAGTATGAATCTTACCATTGAACGATGGCGTCTTCTGATCATCGAACAGTTTTGAATGTCATTTGCAACAGATCACTTCACAGTTTCTTATAGAACCAGTTGCCAGCTTAGTCCACTATATAGCTCATGCTGAACTGCGTAAGTGGGAAGCATTGGATTTTTAAACATGTGTTCCTGTATATGTGTGCACTATCTGTCATTAAATATTTTTACTGTTTGCAGGAAGCCCCTGAAGAAACCGAATGTTTGCCCAGCATCATTTAGGGTGAGTGTGCATTTCCATGGAAGAAAGCAGACAAATCCACTAATCCAGATATAATTTTATTTTGTCATCACTAAATCGTGAGTTTTCCAATACTACTATGAGAAAATTCCAGCAATTAGCGCTAGTGGAGAGGCTTTCTTCTCAAGCGCAATCCGCAAGTGGAAAAGAGAAGGAGGGTCAGGTAGTGGTAACCGAAGTATCCTTCGCCAAACACCTTCAGATGGCTGGTGGAGTACTGAAGCAGATGTAGATCATCACCTTTTAGAATTCACGATCCAACTTCGTACCCACACTGGTACATTTAGTACCTCATTTCTTTAAACTATAAGTATATTTATATAATATTATTTCTGCGTTAGGCGACTGCTGCTACTTCAATGGCGGCGTGTCGTCTGTGGGGAAAAAGAACAACAAATTATTACTTAAGAACATTATATTTTACCAAGAACATCTTTTATTCATCACTGGTACTTATATTTACAAGGTATTGCAACTATTCATTTCGAAACATTTACTGTTTGAGAGTTCTCGCAGAACTGATTGAACAGTTTATCGATAGCTATAAAAAAATAGGTTTAGGAACAATGAATGGCGTTATTATCTTTGATACTAAATACGGTGCTCATTTTTAATATTCATGGTGTATGTTTATATTAATTCGTGGCACCGACGTATGCTCAAGTGCTTAAATATTTTTTTAGGAAATTATTCCATTCTATTGGAGTTACAGAGTATTCTAGGTGGCTTGTGCGTGCTGTGAAGTGGTGCTGATTTCGTACTTCACATCTGGCAGAGGGCAGAGCTGTGGTTACTAGCGAGAAGTGTGTCAATTAGCGAGAAACACCACATGCTAGCTGTGCGCTGTTGTTTAGTGTAGCATCACGATTAATCTGCCAGAAGAGGATAGATGGGCTACAGGAGTG
The DNA here is from genome assembly GCF_023864275.1 of Schistocerca cancellata. Taxonomy (NCBI): domain Eukaryota; kingdom Metazoa; phylum Arthropoda; class Insecta; order Orthoptera; family Acrididae; genus Schistocerca; species Schistocerca cancellata. The sequence goes on from NC_064629.1 coordinate 447,858,202, forward strand.
TGTTGTGCAGATTCAGTGTGATGTGGTGATACGTTTATAATTATGCGTAAAAAGCCGCCATCCACATGTACATATTCTGGCTGTATCACCATTCGCTGTTAAAAACTAAACTGGCCAGAGCAGCTACAGTATAGTTATGCATAAACATCAAGCATTCTCAATACTCACATAGTACTATTTCGCATTGGGCTGGTACATCATATCGATTCTTTGGCAAGTAGCAAAAGTTTGTCTTTCTTTCTAATGGAGGCAGTGCCCCTATTCATGTTAAAGGCCCTCATCACAATTTATGGCTGGTCACACTTGACGAGGACTATGTCAATATATTAATATAACTTTTGGTAAAATCCTTGTTTGATGGTATGGTCGTGCAAAAAAATGTGTTCCGGCTACTGATTTAAAATAACACATTCGCAGTGGCATAGGCACTGGGTTACACACAGCACTAGAAAGAATGTTCATCTGTAATATGTGCTGACAAGCTGAGTCTTGCAAAAGTACTTAGTCAATACTTTTAGCAATCACTGACTCAGTGTGTGTGTGCCAATTGTTTAGTTTACCTGTAGCAACAGCAACGATCTTTTGTGTATTCTGTCCACTTACCTTACAAACTTCAAAATCATGGCTTTGTTTGTGTATTTAACATGTATGAGGGTGGACGCAGCCTGTATTGGCATGATGCAGCTGCTACTTTGAGTTCAGTGTACAAAATGCACGTGTGCGTGTGCGTGTGCGTGTGTGTGTGTGTGTGTGTGTGTGTGTGTGTGTGTATGAGTGAGCACGCTGTTATTAATGTATAGCCCTCAAATATTTTAATTTAAATGTAAATGTGTGATCTTACCAATTTTACCAATTTATGTGCTACCAATTTGCCAATTTTATAGCCTACTTATTCAATTTCGAGATCAAGAATCCTACCAAATTTGCAAATTTTACAGCTAATTTTACCAATTTCTGGATTTGGCATCCTACTAGTTCGTCAGTTATACAGCCAGTTTTACCAATATCCAGATTTGGTGTCGGTTACAAACATTTTGGAGGCTACGGCATTACATAATTATTTTATACTGTAAAAGTATCTTAGCTCGTAAGTTTTTAACTCGGCTTCTTACTATAGAATTGCATAATTGGAATAATAGTAAAAAATGATCACTTATAACAATTCCTCCCTCTCTAATCATCTCGGGTTTCTAATATAAATTTCATTGAGACAGGAACGATTGCTTGTGTATTCGGTCCATTTACTTGCTGTTTGTGTACTTGATATGTATGACATGGGACATACCCTGTATCAATGTGATACAGTTGCTGCAATGATATCAACTAGCTATTAAAGCTACCACTTTACAAAATGTTAATGTGTGTGTGTGTGTGTGTGTGTGTGTGTGTGTGTGCACGTGAGTGCATGTATGTGTGCTGTTATTGACTGACAGGTTTGAACAAGGAAAATTAAACAATTTTATAGGATATATTCATTTACATATACGTCATCAGTTTATAATCGAAAATTATAGCCAATCGTTCTCATGCTATACTTCTCCTGGTTGCTTGGAAGTTCAAATAAACTCGATGTAGAAGGCTGCTCCTGTGAACATATCCATGATGCCCATTGCACCATAGATTGTTGCAGCTGTGGTCTTTCAGTTCTGTTTGCGCTGTAGTAGTAACAAAATCCTAAGTATAACAGCAAACACAGATAATAATAATAATAATAATAATAATAATAATAACAATAACAATAATAATAATAGTGATGAAGTAAAACTACATATAATTTCAGTACAACTTTCAACCACTTCTAGTGTGGCAGGAAACTGCACAGACATTTTAACAAGGGTATACAATTCTTGCAAATACAATACACCATGATGGCAGATGCAATAAGGTAATGCATCTTCTCGCCATTTTGTTGCATTGCTATTATATTATTGCTCTTGTTTGCAGTCATATGCTTCTCCATTATCATGCGTTTTATTCTTGATGCAGATAGCTGTGAATACTTTCTCTGATGGATGATTACATCAAATAGACTTGTTAAAATCTCCTTTATTCAACGCAAGCAACATATCAGTGGAGCACATGCGATATAGATCTATGTACAGACAGCAAAGAAATGAAGGCGCTCATGCAATCGAGTTTTAAAAGTTAAAATTGCTTGTGTCATGAAGGGCTGAGCTTGCATGCCATTGGCCCATATGCCAGTGCTCTGTGACCTCATCTGTGACCTCATAACAACTGGCTGTCAGCACACTGATGTTGCGCCATGCCGTTGGCATTGGGGGAGGGGCGAGAGACAGGGGGAGGGAATAGTCGAGGGGGAGGCAATACTGGGAATGCTGATGCTCAAGTCAGCGATTCCAGGACGGCTGATGCTGACATCTGATATTTTTGCCAGAACTGTCAGTGATATACTACCCCTTGGCAGAGCCAGCATTCAAAGAATTATTCTACCTGTTGTGCGAAATAACCTCACACTTCAAGACTGTAATATTCCAATTCCAATGGAGGCAGATGCTGACAATTGTGACAACTGGTGGGCCATTACTTTAATGAGCTGTGGTTGCAAAGTACTGATGTGCATTGTTTACGGAATGGAAAAACTCTTAGAAGCTGAGCTCAGGTAAAATCAGGTTTGGTTCCAGATAAATGAGTAACACATGAGGCAATATTGACCTTTCTTGGACACTAGGTTAAAGAAAAGCAAACTTACCTTTTCTATAGTATGTTGATTTAAAGAACGTATTTGACAGTGTTAGGTGGACTGCACTCATGGAAATTCTCATGATAACAGGGATAAAATACAGTTAGCGTAAGATTATTTATAACTTGATAGCATCGAGATGACAATCGGAGTTTGTGAAAGAGCTGCAATGGTTGAGAAATGAGTAAGGCGGGATTGTAGTCTTTTTCCACTCTTATTCAATCGGTAAACAGTGTAGCAGTGTTGGTCCCGGGAAGCAAATCACTGACAGCATCAGTCTCAGATAAAAACTGAGGCAATAGTGTTTGTTGTATCCAAGGCCACACTCTGGGAGGGGAGATGAGGGAAGCAGGGGAGTTGGTCGGAGAGAAAGGAGGGGAGTGCGACCAACTGTGTTTTATCAAAATCATGATGCTCTTGCCAATATCCACATGTCTCCACTGCTCTTAGGGATCATCCGAGGTCTGCGCTCTTCTGTGAGACGACCACAACTCCATCCTAACTGTACTCATACATATCAGAACAACCTGACTTCATGATGTCAGTGTTTCATCACATGAACATCAGATCAATATCGCAACATGTCAACATTGTGTTAGATCAGTGTCGTATTACATACTCATCATGATGCACTCCATTCGAGATCTGTGTTCTGTAGTAAGAGGACCATAATTAATTTGGCATTAAAGTAATAACAAAATCGGTAAACTCGTAGGAGATGGAAAAAATTATAAATATACCTGCCCAGAAATTAAACATTTTATGCTGATGCATATCTGCCTACAGTACTGTAAATTGAAGGGTAAATGTGTCTATACTTCTAGAAAAAAGGTATGTAGTGCTGACGTAATTGCACATTACCAATAATAATTACCTGCCTGATTTTAAGTGTACTAGTTCATATTTCAACATTTACAATTTGTTATAATAAGTTAATTACAATTTCTTTTTGAGTGCTTACATAAGTCTAGTCATCAGTATTCTGTAGGGAAGGGATCAGATTTATTCTGTAAGTAACAAAAATGTTATATAACAAAATAATACGAGGAAAGACACTTTGGTATTACAATGTGTATAGATCAATGATGTCATAGCACATTCTGCAAAATGAAGGTAAAAATTAACGTCAGATACTCTGACATTACAGTGTGTATAATTTAGCATCATAGTAAAACATGTTAGACAACCATTCCTCTAGGTGAATTGTGAATTGCGCATATGTGAGACAGGATGCTATCCCACCTAAAAATGCTAGCCAATATTACCATAGTTAATGTTTCATAAAGGTATACAGTAATTGGGATAAGAGTTGCTATTAATATAGCACCAGGGAGTGACCTGATATACAGTGCATAGTGCACCATTATTATTTTCATAAAAGGACACACACACACACACACACACACACACACACACACACATATATATATATATATATATATATATATATATATATATATATATATGTGGGAAATTCCTTTTCAGTAAGAGTGCTGATACTATTTTTTCCCTATAATTGTGTAATATCCAAAAAGTACAGACGTTATGTGTTCTGACAATGTAAGTGGAAGATTTATATGTATCCCTTAAAATACGGAGAACTTATTGGTATGAGATGAACATGAAACTGATACACTCTTCTTTCTGTCATGCAGACACGATAAAAACCATAAACTAATGTGTCTACTATTCAATAATATTTTATCATTCGATTCTGTTAAGCAGGTGTTTGCAGGGGCGAAAAGCGTTGCTATAAGACGTACCTGCAGAGATAGATATCGATCTGGTTTTGAGTGTCTGTTTCTACTTTCATACGGGAACCAGTCATAATTTAAGATTGGCCGAATTGGAACTCTGTACACTGTAAGTTTAAAAGAGTGGTGAGATGTGTTCGCACCAAATACCAGCTACTCAACGTTTCAGTTTTGTTTATAATTTGTTCAACGTGGCTAATCCAGGTAGAGGGAATGTCAAAAATCAACTCTCCTTATGAATGTGAAGAACTTGTTTCCTCTATGTATAAAATCGTCTAAAAACTGTTATCAGTCACGTGGTGAAATGGAAAACTGAAAATTTTATCTTAGAAATTTTTTAAGACGTTAATGCCCAGCTATTATGTCAATGCTTTCTTTGTCTTATCTAATCTTCGTCAGAGATTACACTTATTTTCAAGTGGCAGAACATGATTATAATATTAAAAAGTAAAAACTTTCTGATGTTCTGCTAAATTATATTTATTTGATTCACGAAACACCTTTCCGCTTCTTAGGCTATCCTCAGGTGTCAACTGAAAGTCGTAAACACAGATGCAATGTCGAGCGACTTACACGGATATTATTTACACAGAAGATAAAAAAATGATGACATTTAGAGTGTATTCATGAGGAAAATATTACAAATCTTTGTCATGCTGAAACAATTACATTAACTGAAAAAAGAAACAAAGTGATTTTGAAAATCTGAATTTATATTTTAAATCTGTTATTTGTAACTAAAACTTAATTTAAAAGAGGGGAAAAAATGGAATGTAATTTGATTACTTAATACTAATATAGCATTCTGTGTCAAATGCCTGTTGATTTAGAGTGTTTCCAGCAGGGTCATCTTTCTAATTTTCTTTCCAGAAATTGCACATTCTACAATATATGAACAGTAATCTGTTAAGAAAGGTTGTTAGCAAAGGTTGAATCTTTCTGTCCTAGTCTCCAGCTTTTCTCATGTTTGAATAACCTGATTGTCACAGCTCTGCCTGAAGAACAATATACGCTTTCCCACAGTGCTGACATGTGATTTTATGTTCACCACTTAGAGAAAAGGTTTGTAGTTCGTTATTACTACAGGATAAAAATTTTGATATTCTGTTGCATTAAAAATGTGGGTCTACCCGCCTGGACAGCTGTATGTGTTAAAGTGCCGTTCCCGGAGTAGGAGGCTGCGTAGACCCTGGATCGAATCCGCCCTGCGGATTAAGGACGAGGGTCGGTGTATTGGCCAGCCTGGATATGTGTTTTAGGCGGTTTATCACATCTCATTAAGTGAATAACAGGATATTACAAAGTTCCACTTTAGTTGGTTCAAAATGGTTCAAATGGCTCTGAGCACTATGCGACTTAACTTCTTAGGTTATCAGTCGCCTAGAACTTAGAACTAATTAAACCTAACTAACCTAAGGACATCACACACATCCACGCCCGAGGCAGGATTCGAACCTGCGACCGTAGCGGTCGCGCGGTTCCAGACTGAAGCGCCTAGAACCGCTCGGCCACCAGCGGCCGGCTCCACTTCAGTTACATGATTCGCAAACTGTAGAAAATTTCGCCCCCTTGCACATGATTAACACGGCATGTAGGCAGTTGGGGTACACATATTCCGTCCCAAAGGGTCGAGACAGGAAGTGCATTCAGCCATCTTTGCAACTAACCATGCAAAAAACCATGCTTACCCTTAGCCGATGTTGGACAGAAGCAAAAGAAATGAACATGAAAATAGAAGATTATAAAACGCAGGTATATAATTGTGAGATTTCAATTTTCTACTGACATTATCTGAAATTCTGCGGGTATGTGGGATGGTGCACCAGTATTTGTAACTATAGAGTGGTTCCTGTTGGTTAACAGACACAGATGGTGTAATTTTACGGATTTTCTTTTTTTGTAGTGTATTATCAATAAGGGCCACGTTGTAACCATTACTTGAAGCGATACGTTGGATGGTTAGTAGTTCTATTTGAAAGACAGATTCAGATAATGAAAGATATAGGAATCGATGCAGCATTGAATGGAAAGCTGCAATTTTGTAGCTGTGTGGATGCTGGGAGCTTGCAGGGATTATTGTATGTGCAGCGATGGTTTTTCTGTAAATGTTAAATAAGTGTTTCTTTGTGCTAATGTCTATATTATCTTCCTATATTGTCTAAAAATTTCATGTACAGTTATGAACAACATTTAGTACACAGATAATTGCTAAATTAAGTATTGGTTAAAAAATGTGGATGATGTGATGTGTATGTGGGCTGGTACCAGTAGAAAATTAAATAAATTACTACAACGCTTAAAATCCGGATATAACAAAATTCAGTTCACAATGCAGCTGGAGAGACGTTTCTATAAATGTATTCAATCAGCATATAGATATTAGAATAAAGAGGCACTTATTTAGCACTTACAAAAATACCATAGCTACAGATGCAGTAATCCCTGCAATCTTCCAGCATCCACACAACCACAAACATGCAGCTCCCCAGTCAATACTGTATCCCCTCATATCTGTTCCATTATCTGAAGCTGCCTTTCAAACAGAACTGCAAATTATTGAACATATCGCTTCAAGTAATGGCTACAGCTCTATCGAAAATATAGTACAAAAAAGAAAATCTATAAAATTACATAACTTCTGTATGTCAGCCAACAGCTACCAGTTAGTAGTTACAAAAACGTGTTCATCACCACATTTACTGGGAAAATTTCACATTAGCTCGGTAAAAGGTTGAAGTATCGCAACAAAAATTAGCATTTCATAATGCCAACTGTATATCAAAATTTTTATTAAGTAGTAAGGACGAACTGCAACCTTCAGAACTGAGTCGTGTAAAGAAAATCACATTCAAGCAATAAGGGAGGTTATGTATTGGTTTCTCATGTAGATCTGTGGCAGTTAGCTTATCGGAACCTGTAAGAAGTTGAAGATCAAGAAAGGAATATTCAATCGTTGTCGATAATCTTGTAACAGGAAACCGCTCTTATGATGTAAAATTTGAAATTTTGCATTCTGTGAAGAAAGATGACCGTGCTGGAAATACTGGATATCAATAAAATATGACACAGAAGGCTAACTTAGTACAGGGTGGAGCAAAAATAACGTATGAATTTCAAACTGTCATGATTAGATTTTTATTGACCACGTATGAAATGTATTTATACCAAATGAGCCCATAAGAAGGCGTCACAAACCGACAGATCGGTGAGCTTGCATATCAATGGAGGTCACCGAAACGTCGGATCAAGTTTTGACGACACATTTCTCGAACAACTGCCGTGCATAACTTATTCGTGTGGGCTGTGGTTCTATCTTGTTGGAACCACATTTGAGCCATGGTGGTCCCCAAAGCCCCAAGTTGTGAACGCAAAAGACTGCGTAGCATTGCAACGTAACGTTCGGAATTTACTGTTGCTCTAGCGGCGCCTTCTATACAAAAATAGGGCTTAACGATCTCCACTTTGGAAGCTTCACACCACTCGGTCATTTCATCGCCGTACATTGGATTACGATGCAGTTCTTTTGGCTAATCTGCTGCCCAGTAGAGGCAGTTTTGCTTATTTACAAAACCGTCCAGGTGAAAGTGAGCTTCATCGCCCATCAGTAGAAGAACATCAGACAGTCTCCAACAAAACAGTCTCCGTTCGTCAAAATCACGTTCGTCAAGGTTCTGTACGGTTATGATTTTACGCGAATGGATCTGTAACTCACAGTTCAGAAAAAATGGTTCAAATGGCTCTGAGCACTATGGGACTTAAAATCTGAGGTCATCAGTCCACTAGACTTAGAACTACTTAAACATAACTAACCTAAGGACATCACACACATCCATGGCCGAGGCAGGATTCGAACCTGCGACCGTAGCAGCAGCGCGGTTCCGGACTGCAGCGCCTAGAACCGCTTGGCCACAGCGGCCGGCTCACAGTTCAGGATGCGCTGTAGCGAGTGACGAGAAATGGCCAAACTCGGAGCGCGCCTCCTATTTTAGTGTAGCAGCCAGGATTTTTATGAACAGACGCTCTTACTCTGTCGATATTTTCTGGAGTTCATGGCGTATGAGAACGACTAGTCAACTTTTCCTTCATAACTGATTCAGTTACGCAAAAAGAGTTAATCCAACAAAGTACTATGTTACTATCAGGTATCGAATCATTACGCTCAACACTGAAGTGTGAACGGAAAAGCAAGAAGTTGAGCGGTGACAGCAGATTAATTACTTTTGAAATAATGTTCAGCGATGAAAACATTATGCTAAACGGTCCATTGCGCCATTTTTGCTGAAACTGGACGCTCTAATCTACAGAATAACAGCACTTGTGGGTGACTGACAGCTCCACTCCGGTTCTGTTACGCAACTCAAATCTATGCATTAAGTTGGCCACTCTGCTTTAAATGATCAAACCCTAATACCTCTTGCCCCTCTTTCAAGTTAAGTTTTAGTCACAACCAATGAGCTGAAATCGTAAATTCAAAATTATTGTCATCAGTTGTTAAATGTACCTCTACAAAAACTTTGTTTCCTTTTTTCGTGAATATAATTATTTCTTCGTGACGGGAAATGTTATACTTTCCTGTGGAAACACTCTACATATCATTTTGTATTTTACGTGTAGGTGATATTTTGCGTAAGTCGCAAGTCATTGTATCTTTGTTCGAGATATTCAGTTGTCACATCACGATGACCTAAGAAGCCGAATGGCGGTTTGTAAACAAATAAATATAATTTTGCAGAACAATGGAAACTGTTTCCTATTTAACATTACACATATTTTGTCCACTGTGTATACACAAATACCGTCAGCAAACTGCAACACCTTAAACGCTCTTCAGTTCCCGGGTGCACACTGCACAACGAAGAGCGCTTCGAATCGCTTCCTGTAATAATGATGTTAGACGCCAAAGAAAGGACAGGAAAGCTCACCCTTTCGTCTGTGGCACGGTTTCAGTAATACTGATGTATACAGGAGACATACACAGAGCCGAGACAAGCTGACGCGACTCCCCGCCGCGAGCAACGACACGTTTTCCGTATACGAGCAGAAGCAGCGTAGTGGCGGCTGGGCGGGTGCTGTGAATGAAGTCAGCGGGGTCAAGGCCGAGTGAGTCAGCGGCCTGCACGCCCAACGCCTCTGCCGCACTCTCTCCTCGTCCGTTAATGGTCAATGTGAAACGCACTGCCAGAGGTCGTTTGATCTAGGGTTTTCGCTGTTAATCAGTACGTACTCTAAATTAATACGAGTTATTAAAAGCATTTATTCGCTTCGTGGTAAAGAATGAAGAATAACTATGAACAGTCAAATATACAATAACTATGTTTCCACTCTCGTAGCAACACTACGGGAAATTGAAAGTGTTACACCATGAAGCACTGTTCCAATAATGATCAAACTTTGTGCAGTTATTCAAGACATAATGGATATTACATCTATATCTGCATACATACTCTACAAGCCACCGCATGGTGTGTGGCAGAGGATACATTGTACCACTACTAGTTACTTCCTTTTCTGTCCCACTCGAAAATAGAGCGAGGGAAAAACGGCTGTATATGTGCCTATATACAAGCCGTAATCTCTCTAACCTTATCTTCATGGTCCTTACGCAAAATGTACATTGGCGGCGGTAGAATCGTTCGGCAGTCAGCATTAAATACCGGTTCTCTAAATTTTCTCAGTAGAGCTCCTCGCCTTCCCTCTAGTGATCCGCGTTTGAGTTCATGAAGTGCCTTCGTAATACTTGCGTGTTGTTCGAACCTACCGGTAACAAATCTAGCAGGCCGCCTATGAACTGTTTCGATGTCTTCCTTTAATCCAACCCGGAGTGAATCCCAAACACCCGAACAGTACTCAACAATGGGTCACACTAGTGTCCTACATGCGATAACCTTTACATGTGAATCACTCTTTCCTAAAATTCTCCCAATAAACCGAAGTCGATCATTCGCCTTTTCTACCACAATCCTCACATGGTCATTCTATTTAATACTGCTTTGCAACATTACTCCTAGATATATACTCAATGTGACTTTGTCAAGCAGAGCACTGCTAACACTGTATTCGAACATTATGGGTTTGTTTCTCCAACCCATCTACATTGACTTACATTTTTTACGTTTAGGGCTAACAGTCATTCATCACACCAACTAGAAATGTTATCTAAGTCATTTTGTATTCTCCTACTGTCACTCAACGACACCTTCCAATACATCACAGCAACATCGGGAAACCGCCGCAGACTGTTGCTTAACCTGTCCACCAGATCATTTATGTACACAGAATAAATTATATTAAATGATTAAAGTTTCATTTCATGCGGGACTGATATCCATGGTCAGTATGATGTACGACCTCCAAAGGCACGAATTCACACTTATAGCTTCCAAATGTTGTCGTGAGGAATTTCTTGCTCTCCGTGAAACACATTCTATGTAAGCTGATGAAGATTGTTGGTCAGAGGTTGGTATGGGAATATACGTCCTGCCATCGCGTTCCAGACATGATATATGGGTGACAAGAGAGCGAGGACGCCAGTAAGGAACCCTTACGTATTTCAAGCCGTTTGTAGTGTAAAATTCAGTATGGGATTTTGCAATATACTTTTGGAATATGCCATTTGGTGCCCTCATCACGGAGGGTATGACGTCAGTGTTCACCATTCTCGCCACAAACTGGCAGGAATTCAGCCACCCTTGATCAGTTACCAAATACGTCCTGATGGCATATTCCATAGTTCTCCATACCATGATTTCAGGACTGTGACGAGTGTGGGTCTTGAGAATAGTTGCTTTCACCAGATCATCTACGGACACATTGGTGCTGGTTTGTCCACCACCAACAGAGAGGAGACTCGTCAATAAACAGCACAGAATGCCACACAGTGTCCCAATTGGCTCTGGTTCTGCGCATACAACTATATGTTGTCTAAACATTACAATTTGTGGTGTCAGCGGAGAAAAATGTGTGGTAATTCGAGATCTCAGCCCAGATTCTAACAATGTATTCATGTCTCCGAATTTCTGTCCTTGTTATCTGCCCATTCGTCAGAGGCAGTCGAACAATCCTGCAGCTACTCTTCTTGCCGGACAGTTGACCTGAGGTCATCTCATTATCATTTGATCTGTAGTCTTTACACTACAGTCAATTATCTGTGAGATCCGCGGGTATGATGCTACAAAGTCCCACATGCCAGTCGACTGCTTGTGTACATCTGCGATGAGTATATGAGGAACAATTAATCGACTGGTTACGTACTTGTACGGGGACAATTCTGGAAGTAAGGTCCGATCCGGCGCTAAATGGAAATCACAGTTGAAATTCGATGAGGCTTTGTACATATGTGTTGGGCAGTGTCTCTAGTACGGCCGTTGATCACGTCACCTCGCTTTTTTCAATTCTGAGTGCACAGTTAGCACGTAAACATGCCTAGAGAACAGTGTCTCCTATTAAGTATGAGTGCCTGCTCAGAGATTTCGCCTATTTTCAAGCAGTCAACATAGTGTAAACTGCCAAGCATTTCCTTCTTCATGACACTTCTCGGCCGCACACTGCAGAAGCAGTGAATATGCTCGTGCAGCGTTTCGATGGGAAATGTTTGATTGCCCACTATACAGCCGTAAATGGCGCCCCCTGAGTTTCATCTCTGCTCACATGAACTGCTGGCAATGAAAACAACATTTTGGCACAGACAGAGAGCTGTAGACAAGCGTAGAGAAGTGGCGGAAAGCATAGGCAGGTGTCTTCTATGGTGAGGAAAGTTGATACAACGTTAGGACACATGTCTAAGTCGGAGCGGCGACCACATAGAGAAGTAGCTGAAAGTTGCAGCTAATTGTTGCAAATAAAAAAAAATTGATTTTCACCGTGGTTTCCTTTTCGTGACCGATCTGACTTTACTTTCCGAATAACCCTTGTACAATGAGTATGAGGTGCCCTTCATCGGTTGCTTAGGTATACGCATGGTGCGTATACTAGATGTGTACACGTGTGTTGAGTAAACGAGATGAACCTGGTCGGTTGCTTGTGTACATATGCGTAAATTAGGTGGTGCTCTTCAATGTGGCTTTTCATTATTATGTTACAATGGTAATTGTATTTGACAGTATTCTGTCATGAGGCTATATCTAGAGATACATGTTCACTGAAACTATTTTTAGTCTGTCAAACAGATTATAGTCTCTGAGGCAACCGTGTAGTCAAATGTAAAGAAATATTTTCAAATATTTTATTTTAGAGCGACAGCTACATATCTTTGCGAACATCTCAATGATGTTGTAGTCAGGTCACCTGATGATGGCCGTTGAACATATCTGGTAGAAAAAGATGAAGTATTTATGAAGATCAGCGGAGATGGTAATTTATATATACCATACGACACAGATTTCTCTACTCGCACTCGATATGCTGTAATTATCAGAGGAAAGTGAAAAGGTATTCCGTCTTAATGAATCTCACAAATGCGTTAGAACAGTACCACAAAGACTACATCTACATGGATACTCTGCAAATCACATTTAAGTGCCTCGCAGAGGGTTCATCGAACCACTTTCACAATTCTCTATAGTTCCAATCTCGTACAGCGCGCGGAAAGAACGAACACCTATATCTTTCCGTACGATCTCTGATTTCCCTTATTTTGTCATGGTGATCGTTTCTCCCTATGTAGGCCGGCAAAATATTATATTTCCGCATTCGGAGGAGAAAGCTGGTGATTGGAATTTCGTGAGAAGATTCCTCCGCAACGAAAAACGTCTTTGTTTTAATGACGTACATCCCAAATCCTGTATCATTTCAGTGTCACTCTCTCCCCTATTTTACGATAACACAAAACATGTAGCCCTTCTTTGAACTTTTTCGATGAACTCCGTCAGTCCTATCTGGCAAGGATCCCACACTGGGCAGCGGTATTCTAAAAGAGTACGGAGAATCGTAGTGTATGCAGTTTCCTTAGTAGATCTGTTACATTTCCTATGTGTCCTGTCAATAAAATGCAGTCTTTCGTTATCCTTCCCCACAACATTTTCTATGTGTTCCTCCCAATACAGGTTGTTCTTAGTTGCAATTCCTAGGTATTTAGTTGAATTTACGGCCTTTAGATTTGACTGATTTATTATGTAAACGAAGCTTAGCTGATTCCTTTTAGCACTCATGTGGGTAACCTCACACTTTTCGTTATTTGGGGTCAACTGCCAATTTTCGCACCACATATGTAAAAATTTCTAAATCGTTTTGCAATTTGTTTTGCGCTTCTGATTACTTTACTAGTCGATAAACGACAGCGTCATCTGGAAACAACCGACGACGGCTGCTCAAATTGTCTCCCAAATCGTTTATATAGGTAAGGAACAGCAAAGAGTCTGTAACACTACCTTGTGGAATGCCAGAAATAACTTCTGCTTTACTCGGTGACTTTCCGTCAGTTATTACGAACTGTGACCTCTGTGATAGGAAAGCACGAATCCAGTCACATAAGGGAGACGATATTCCACAGGCACGCACATTCACTAGAAGCCGCTTGTGTAGTACAGTGTCAAAACCCTTCCGCAAATCCTGAAATACGGAATCAATTTGCAGCCTCTTGTTGATGACTCAACATTTCGTGCGAGCAAAGAGCTAGTTGTGTTTCAAAAGAACGATGTTTTTTAAATCCGTATTGACTGCGAGTCAATAGACCGTTTTCTTCGAGGTAATATTGTGTATTAGAACACAATATGTATTCCAAAATCCTGCAGCATATCGACGTTAATGATATGGGCCTGTAATTTAAAGGATTACTCCTACTATCTTTCTTGAATATTTGTGTGACCTGTGTAACTTCCCAGTGTTTGGGTACGGATCTTTATTCGAGCAAACGGTTGTATATATATATATATATATGATTGTTAAGTATGGAGCTATTACATCAGCATACTCTGCAAGGAACCTAATGGTATACAGTTTGGACCGGAAGACTTGCTTTTGTTAAGTGATTTAACTTGCTTCACTACTCCGATGATATCCACTTCTACGTTACTCATGTTGGCAGCTGTTCTTGATTCGAATTCTGGAATATTTGCTTCATATTCTTTTGTGAAGGCATTCCGGAAGGCTGTGTTTAGTAACACTGCTTTGGCAGCACTGTCTTCGAAAATATCTCCATAGCTATGGTGCAGAGAAGGCATTGATTGTGTCTTGCCGCTAGCATACGTCACATACGACCTGAACCTCTTTGGATTTTCTGCCAGGTTTCGAGACAAAGTTTCGTTGTGAGCATTGTTATAAGCATCTCGCATTGAAGTCCGCGCTAAATTTCGAGCTTCTGTAAAAAATGCCAATCTTGGAGATATTGCGTCTGTTTAAACTTGGAATGTTTTCCATTGTTTATACAACAGTGTTCTGACCAGTTTTGTGTACCAAGGAGGATCAGCTCCGTTGTTTGTTAACTTGATTGGTATAAATCTGTCAATTTCTGCCGATACTATTTCTTTGAATTCAAGTCACATCTGGTCTGCACTTGCATTGTCAATTTGGGAGGAGTGGAGATTGTCCCTTAGGAAGGCGTCTAGTGAATTTTTGTCTGCTTTTTTGAATAGGTATATTTTTCTTTTATGTTTCGAGGATTTGGGGGTTACAATATTCAATCTCGCTATGACAACCCTCTGTTCACTAATCCCTGTATCCGTTTTGATGCTCTTTATTAACACAGGATTATTTCTTGCTAAGAGGTCAAGTGTGTTTTCACAACCGTATACTATTTGCGTGGGCTCATGAACTAACTGCTCGAAATAACTTTCAGAGAATGCGTTTAGCACAATTTCAGATGATGTTTTACTCGTATCTCCGCAATTAAACATATATTTTCGTCAACACATCGAGGGTAAATTAACCCTGTGGTGCATAGCGTCCATTACAGTGGACAGCTGTTAATGTTCGCTTCTTTGGCATTTTCAATCAGTCCTGAGGCTGCAAATGCACACAGTTCACTGCAGTGGGCACTCCCTATTGGTGTTGTGTTCTGCATGCATTTGCAGCCTCATGACTGATTGAAAACGCCAGAGAATTGACCATTATAAGTTGTCCACTGCAGAGAAAATCATACACCACAGGGTTAAAGTACAACCAACTACAATTGTATGAGTCGGGTACGTGTTTAATATTAAACTCACGTTTTCTTTGAACCTTTCAGCAATTGTATCATCTGAATTGGGAGGTCGGTAAAAGGCTCCAATTATTATTTTATTCCGGTTGCCTCTGCCCATACTAACTCACAGGAACTATCTACTTCAATTTCGCGACAAGATAAACTACTTCTAACAGCAACAAAGACGCCACCGCCAACTGTGTTTAGCTTATCCTTTCGGAACACCGTTAGATTCTTCCCAAAAGTTTCGGCTGAGTCTATCTCTGTCTTTAGCCAGCTTTCAGTGCCTATAACGATTTGAGCAACAGTACTTTCTATTAGCGCTTGGAGCTCTGGTACTTTCCTAACACAGCTACGACAATTTATAACTGTTATACCGATGGTTCCTGTATCTACGTTCTTCCTGTGTTCCGCCTGCACCCTTTGTGACTGAAGCCCTTTTTCCGTTTTCCCGAGACCGTCTAAAGCGCTCAGTCTAGGCCACACAGCCCCTACTATCAGTGCAGCCACCTCCTGCGTGTAGTGCACTCGTATTCAGCGGAATCCAAAACCCAACCACCCCATGGAGCAATTCGAGGAATCTGCAGCCTACACGGTCGCAGGAACGTCTGAGACTCTGATTCAGAACCTCCACTCGGCTCTGTACCAGAGGTCCGCAATCAGTCCTGTCGACTATGCTGCAAATGATGAGCTCTGCTTTCATCTCGCAAGCAGGACTGGCAGCCTTTACCATTTCTGTTAGCCACTCGAAACCAGAGAGAATCTCTTCCGATCCAAAGTGACACACATCATTGATACCGACGTGAGCCACCAACTGCAGTTGGCTGCACCCAGGGCTCTTCATGGCATCCGGAAGGATCCGTTCCATGTCTGGAATGACTCCACCCGCTATGCACACGGAGTGCACATTGGCTTTCTTCCCCTTCTTGGCAGCCAAGTCCCTAAGGGGCCCCACAACGCACCTAACGTTGGAGCTCCCAACTATCATTAATCCCACCTTCTGTGATTGTCTGGATATTGCAGGCTGAGAGGTTTCCTCTGATACAGGACAGACGACGGCATCTTGCTGAGCGACTGTGTCAGACACAGACAGCACCTGGAACCTGTTTGTCAGACTAACCAGGGAGGTCTTACATAGTGCTCCCTGGGAAGTCTTTCGACACGTGCTACGTCCTGGAGCGACCTCCCACTCTGCCACAGACGAGTGGTCAACTGGAGTGCGACTAGTAGCTGGGCTGGCCACTGGTGAGGACCGATCGGAGACTGACATGCTGGACGTCCGTGGGATCCTTACGACCAGCCCACAACTGTGGTGCCCATCCACTGCAGCCTCAAGCTGTGTAACCGAAGCCATAACAGCCTGGAGCTGAGAGCGAAGTGTCACCAACTCGGCTCACATCCGCACACAACCGTGACAATCCCTATCCATACTACAGACCGTGGAAAAACATACTACCCAGATAGCGGACTATCGGCACGTGCTGCGGAACTGTACTGTAGACACTGACGAAAACGCAGGAACTGTGTCTAAAAAATTAGATTAATAAGCAGAGATTCGAAAATATAACTACTGAAGCACTCAGGTGAAACTAAGTAAATAGCCCCTGACTAGGAACTAGTAATATGTCACAAAATCGGTTTACTTTCCGTCGCAAGCGAAAACGCGAAAACTGTGGTTATTAGATGTTTAATTAACATGCAGAAACTCAAAAAACTGAACTATCAAAGCACAAAGATGAAATTATACAATTCGCTCTTGATTAGGCACTCGTAAAAGTCACAAAATTGGTTACTTCTCTGTTGCTGCGTCTGTCTCGCACGGCTGCGGCTGCCTGACAAATTACGTAGAATCGACGAAACGAAGAATCTTCACGGATGTGTGACTCGCTTGAAGAATGTTTGGCTAAAAGAATCCAGTAGATTACACAGGATGGTGAATTAAGAAAGCTAAAGGAAAACTGGATGTTCTTGCGGAAGCGTAATTGACCTACCAATGATCCCAATTAGTACAATTAGCATAATCTGTTTATTAGATACTGTTAGAATCACTTTCGCATTGCTCGCTAACGATGTCCACAGGAAAGTTTCATCGTTGGACGAATGTAAGAAACTTCAGGAAGGATTGCATAGAATTTTGTTTGGCCTAATGTATGTACACTCTCATTACATGTCAATAAATATAAGACAATACTTGTAAAAAAACATAACAAATACAGACTTCCGGTGACAGAACTTTGTTATTTCTTGTAGGTATAATGCATTTCAGGTAATTCGTACAACACCTTGCCACACCTACTACATATGAGTTTCCTTGCATAGAAATACTACTTTTTACATGTTTAAAATGAAATAAAAGGATATGATGTTGTCGCTGATTTAACCCGATTGTTTTACAGGAGTTTGCCTTGCAGTCAACTTCCACGGGTGGACTGGGTCCAACGTAAGTAGGACAAGAATAAAAACTCTGGCTCAAACGTATTCATCGCATATCCTACAAAAAGTTCGAGTTATCCATTCCTGATATTTTTATTGCTTTAGTTGCTGGACACATATGTAGTCAGCAATCGTCCCTTCTCAGCATTTATATCACTGTTTCTACACCAGCATTTTGGTCTATTAATTCACTCTTTTCACTAAGAGATTCGAAGCTTTTGGAGTTGTTTGTTGCCTAGATACCATGGATATTATGCTATTGAATCATTTATCTGAGAATCTGTTCCAAAGTATCTTTATGAAAACTTGTATTATATCATTTTACATAAATTCCTTCGTCATTGGCATTATTAATTGCTTGCATCATCCCATTAATTACTGACACGTTGAATTCATCTTGAGTTGTTACTGCATGATCAGTAACTTCATGGGCGTGCGAAGAAAATGTCATATGACGTATTCTACAGCTTAGATGATTGACTTAGATGGTCGATACAATAACAGGATGCTGTAGTTGGATAAAACTGACGTCAATTTTTTTATACGCTGCTTACATCGTCATTCGTTTCATTTGGCTGATATATCAGTTATATGTATCAAATGTCAATGAAGATGCCCGGCCGGCCGCGGTGGTCTAGCGGTTCTAGGCGCTCAGTCCGGAACCACGTGACTGCTACGGTCGCAGGTTCGAATCCTGCCTCGGGCATGGATGTGTGTGATGTCCTTAGGTTAGTTAGGTTTCAGTAGTTCTAAGTTCTAGGGGACTGATGACTACAGATGTTAATTCCCAAAGTGCTCAGAGCCATTTGAACCATTTGAACCATTTGAAGGTGCCCGTAGGCTCTGTGTTATGTGGGATCGCAAACTGGTAAACTGGTCATTTTGTTCGACAGTTTGAAGTTAAGTTGCTGTGGGGCGTTCAAGTTTGAGAGCGTTGGCGTCAAAGCGTCTTCGGATTGTGTTTGGTATCATGATTAGTTGTGCACTACATTAAGAATCAGCATAAGGTACACTGATGAGCCAAAAAATTATGATCACTGCCCGTCGCACGTTTGAACGCGTCCTGGTGGTGTTGCGGGAACGCGACGCAGTAAGAAAAGAATGTAAGCGGAAGAGAGACGCATGGGCAGTTACTATAGCGAGTGTCGGGGCTGCAAATTCGAAATCCAATGATAGAAGCAGGTTTGACAAGGGGCACGTTGTTGTGACGCTGCGGCTGGAAAGGAGAATCTCTGAAACGGCGAAGCTTGTCCCCAGTTGGCGTACTACTGTCGCGAGCACCTATGGAAAGTGGTTGAAGGCTGGTGAAATAACGAGTAGACCGTATGGCATTGGATGACCACGTCTCATCACAAAAGGTAGAGGTCGGAGAATCAACCATTAAGTAGGCTGCGATGTATGGCAAATCAGTTGACAGAGTGCAATGATGGTGCAGGAGCAAGGGTTTCGGAGCACACCGTTCAAAGGGCAATGCTGAATACGGAGCTCCACATCACACTAGCTCTATGTGTTCCTGTGTTCACCCAACGACATCATCAGTTATCATCGCAGTGGCACAGCGTCACTGAGTTTTCGCCGGGGATCAATAAATACGTGTCGCCTGTCAAATGAATCGTATTTCTTGTTACACCAGGTCGATGGTTGCGCCCTTACAAGCCGTCATACAGGCGAACGGCTGCGCGAAACATCCACTGCACCACGGATGCAGGCTGGTGTGGGCAGACTTAAAGGCCGGTTCCCACTAGAGCGCGGCAGCGCGGCGTGCGGAAACGGCAGCGGCAAGCGTTTTCCGCTTTGACGCGGCGGCTCGCGGAATTGGCGTTCCCATCTGGAAGCGGCAGACGCTAACGGTAGCCAATGACGGACAGCCACTGAGGTACAGGGTGGGACCCACCGAAACGACCGGTGTGTTTGAATAACTGTATCTTACACCTACATTAAGGAAAGACGAAGTTGGGTGAAGACATACCAATTTTTCATTTTCTGTACAATGTACTCTTTCACATATTTCATTATTCATGTTTTCTCATTTCAGCATAAACAGATTTCATGACTACCGTTCATGATTGTTCACTATCTCCTAACACATTGAAACAATGTACGATAAAAGAGATTATTCAGATAGTTAAGCGAGACAAAAATTTATAATGTGATACGTTAGCAGGTACACGAAAACAGTAAGAACACAAAAGCTAGGTGGAAGGGATGAAAGTGGAAGCCACCTGATAGAATTTCCCACAGAGCATAATGTAATCATCGCCAGCACCTTGCTTAAGAATCACGAAAGAATAATATATATTTGGAACAGAGTTTTCGAAACCAGATTTTAAATTGTAAGGCATTTTCTGGTGCAGACGCTAACCTACAATAATTTATTGGTTACGAGCTGCAGTTTATAACTAAAGAGACAGTAAACGGTAGCAAATTAAGGAAATGGAACTTGAATAAGTCAAGACCCACAGTTTTTCGATAATCTTAAAGTTACCGTAATGCAACGACTGACTGAAACAAAGGAAGGAATCCGCTAGAATACGAATGGATATTTTTGAGAGAGGAAGTGGTGAATGCAGCAGAGTATGTGAACGGGAAGAAGGTACAGTAGAAATCGTTAGATAAAACGTGATATATTAAATTTGACAAGAGGGAAAAATATAAAAATGCAGCAAATAAAGTATGCCATGGGAAATAGAAATGTCTAAACATGACGTTGACAGGAAGTCCAAAATTGCAACGCGATTTTGTACTTGGAAAACATAGGGGAATGAAAATGAGAAAGAACAAAGAAAACTTTGCTCAAAGGACAAGCAACTGTCAAGAACTCATTTGGCAAGCCAGAACAAAGCAAATAAGAGAAGGCTAGAAAGTGGAAGGAATATGTAGAGAGGAGAGGTGGAGGGGTTGTACAAACTAACATAAGCACAATGTTAGATTCCTGTGATATGTCTGAACACGCAAGGCAATACTGATCCTACCACTTACCTAAGTAGACAGACTGAAGAACTGCGAAACTGTGTTTACAGCATTTGCATGTTTAGAGAAAGGTTTTGACAATCTTAATTAAAACATTCTTTGAAGCTCTGGAGATGTCATCGATAAAACACAGGGCCACAAGATTATCTACAACTTGTACAGAAACCAAACTGCATTTCTAAGACTTCAATGACTTGAAAAGGAAGCAGTAATTGAGAAGGCAGAAGCAGAGAGGATATAAAATGAAGACTGTGAATAGCAAGAAAAGCGTTCTGAAAAAGAAAATTTGTTCATATCGAATATAAATTCTAATGATTGGGTACTATTTTACAAAGGTATTTGTGTCGAGTGCAGTATTTGTGTGGAGTGCAGCTTTGTATGTAAGTGAAACGTGGGCGATGAACACTTCTCTCAAAAAGACAATGGACGCTTTCAAAACGTGGTGATCAATAAGAATGCTGAAGATTAGATATGAGGATCGTGTAACTAAAGAAGAGGTACGGAATTAAATAGCGGAGGAAGAGGAAATTACGGCACAGCTTTGACTACAAGAGGGGTACGTTGACAGGACATATTATGAGGCGTCAAAGAGTGAGGACAAAGGGGTTGCGTGATAGTTATCTGATAATAATCATCTGTTGAAATGCTATTCTACTATTTTATCTATTAATGTAAGCAGTGAATTTACTCTTCCATGCAC
The DNA here is from genome assembly GCF_023864275.1 of Schistocerca cancellata. NCBI lineage: Eukaryota > Metazoa > Arthropoda > Insecta > Orthoptera > Acrididae > Schistocerca > Schistocerca cancellata. The sequence continues at coordinate 447,879,876 of NC_064629.1, forward strand.
TCCTCCACAAAACATTTAAACCAAAACTGAAATCAGCTTAACACCAAATCTTTCAACCACTGTCTGACAACTACTGCATTCACTTTCAACTTTCTATAACTTCACTGGCTAGCCACACACACATACAGATATAAGGAGAACAGAAATAAACAAACATTAGTTTTCAGCACATAATTCTTTAGGCAACATGTACGTAAACAAACCAAACAGGAAGGGACATGAGGTGAACATACTGTAGTTACGACTTCAGATCAGTGTTTTCGGTAAAATGTCTACGGCTATTGACAGAAGAAAAAGGAGCGAACACGAAAATTTGGTTCAAATGGCTCTGAGCACTATGCGAATTAACTTCTGAGGTCATCAGTCGCCTAGAACTAAGAACTAATTAAACCTAAGGACATCACACACATCCAATCGGAGGCAGGATTCGAACCTGCGACCATAGCGGTCGCTCGGTTCCAGACTGTAGCGCCTAGAACCGCACGGCCACTCCGGCCGGCACAAAAATGTACTTATGTTCCATAATATAAGTTTCAGTTCAACCTCCAGCATGTGACCAGGTGAGGGGAAACGCAGATGTCCGCCAAAACCTCGATTCACTGAAAGTATTCAGTTATTCACGTAAAAAAATATGTGAACTGTTTTATAATCTTCATGTATCACATATCAAAACAAAACTGAATCATTCTAGATTCCACCGAAGATGCCTTAAAGTAAAAGGCGAAAAGCGTCTTGAACCAATAGAGTACACTGGATAAAGAAAAAAACGTTTGTTACTTACCAAAGGAAATAATCAATAGCTGTAGATACTTAGCCAATTATGTCTTATGACATACCAGCAAATTAGTTTCGGTTTAACTTCTCATTCCACATTCTATTAAATGCCGTTTAAAAAAATTCATCTATCCCTTCTGAAAAACTGTGGTTACTTTCATATCTTGGTAGATAAACAGATTTTGTGTATTTATCATGCGATGAAATATGTGGTGTCACCGCCAGACACCACAGTTGCTAGGTGGTAGCCTTTAAATCGGCCGCGTTCCGCTAGTATACGTCAGACCCGCGTGTCGCCACTATCAGTGATTGCAGACCGAGCGCCGCACGGCAGGTCTAGAGACACTTCCTAGCTCTCGCCCCAGTTGTACAGCCGACTTTGCTAGCGATGGTTCACTGACAAAATACGCTCTCATTTGCCGAGACGATAGTTAGCATAGCCTTCAGCTACGTCATTTGCTACGACCTAGCAAGGCGCCATTACCAGTTACTATTGATGCTGTAAAGCATGTACCATCAAGAGCGATGTTCACCAATTATGGATTAAAGTTAAGTATTCCACAGCTACGTCCTTTTTTCCTAGTCTAAATACCTTGACCTGTTCCAGACCTCACGCCAGCCTCCGTGAGCTAAAACGCGTGCCTTTCGGCTTCCTCTCATAGTGGGTTGGCTCTCTTGCCAATCCACAACAAAATACATGACTTTTTACAAGTTATCGTTTGCAAAAAAACACGTTTCGATTTCTTGAACCGTTTACGAAATTTGCGGTTGATACAACCACATGGTTTACGACGAGTAAGACGAAGTACCGGTCGTGTCGCGAGCGACCAGTGCGCGCTCACCGCACAACCCGTCCGCCGACATATCATTCAATATCTCGAGAACGGTGATAGCTATCGTTCTGCTCTCAGCTTTAAAAACAATTTCGATATGTTGACTAAATTTCATACGCAATAATGTATTACCTAAAATGAACTGTACGCAAAGTCCACGCAATGTGTTTTTACCTCTGCACACTCATTAAAATTTCGTGTAAAGGTTTACGTAAATGCGATACAGCAAGTAACCACGACGAATAACGAAAAGAAATTCGGTCCTTTATCGAGAGAAGATATCAGGCTGTAACATGCCCAAGAATCAAATTTTTCTACCGAATAGTTTCCTTGGAATCGGATGATAAGTATTTCATAGCTGCCGCCGCGTCCGCACCATCGCTTCGGCGGAACTTCGTGTGGCCCTGGGTGCTGTACCCGACGTCACGCTCAGCGCGTTCTGTGATTGGCGGCGCGCACCTGGAGCGGAAGCGGTTCGACATGGTCAAACCGCGACGCAGAGCCCGCCGCGCCGTGCCGCTGACGCCGTTTCCATGGCAACCACGCCGCTGACGCGCGGTTTTGACGCGCGGCAGCCCTAGTGGGAACCGGCCTTTACGCTGTGGGGCGCATTGAGTTGGGCTTCCGTGGGTTCTGTGGTGTCAGTCGAAGGCACCATGACAGCAGTGAACTCCATGAATATCATTGCGAGCCACCTGCAACGCTTCATGCTTGAAGTCTCCCCCTACGACGATAATCTCTTCTAGCAGGACAATTGTCCGTATTGCAAGGTCAGAATCGTGCTACAGTGAAAACGCACATTTATGTCATGGCCAGCAAATGTACTTGATCTGTACCCACTGGAACACATAACGGGCGCCAGCTGCGTACCCGTAAACCACCATCCTGCAGTTTGCGATAACTGCTTGCTCTCTGCGTAGACATCTAGTGTCACATACTTCTGGAATCCTGCCAGGGACTCATAGAATCCATGTCAAGCAGAATCTCTTGTTGCACTGTGTATTAAGAACACGCTACCAAACAGGTGGTCATAATGTTTTGGTTCATCGGTGTAGATGTACGGGTTGTACCTACGGAGTGCTTCATATGTAGGACAGGACGGTAAAACGACCATAATGAAGAGTCACGGAACGTCACGGTGTGGTTGATGTGGGGAGTCAAGTAGATGCCAAACATTAGCGTCGCTTAAAAATCGTCTCAATTTTCCTAGTCACTGTTCCCACACAGATCGATGTTAACTGCAATCGGATGTAAAGACCTTGAATCATTTGGATATCTTGAGGCCGCGCAGGATTAGCCGAGCGGTCTAGGCGCTGCAGTCATGGACTGTGCGGTTGGTCCCGGCGGAGGTTCGACTCCTCCCTGGGGCATGGGTGTGTGTGTTTGTCAGTAGGATAATTTAGGTTAAGTAGTGTGTAAGCTTAGGGACTGATGACGTTAGCAGTTAAGTCCCATAAGATTTTACACACATTTGAACATTTTTTTGATATCTTGACAAATGTAAATACCTAGAAACAAGGCTTATAATTTCTAACTGCTGAAGCTCAAGTACCCAGAGATCATTATGAGACAGCTTCTCGTATAAAAGTTATAATTACCTTACGAAAGATCGAAACGAGAGTACGTTGCCATCCTTTTGCACCCGTAGCATGCCGTCCTGCAGCTGCAACTGTCGATGTAAACAGAAGCAGGGAGGGAGGGGAGGTTAGAGTTTAACGAACTGTCAGATATGAGGTCATCTAAGATACAGTAAAATTACGAATTGGGGAAGTGTGTGGAAGATATTTGGACGTGTCAGTTTCAAAGGAATCATCCGGCCAGTTGTCAAAACCGATGTAAACCTCATAAAATGACGAGCTGTAGTCGCATTAAGTTGCAATAGCATTTAAATCATGTGCTCAGCTCACAATTGGACGCCCCACTATATGAACTCACGGGTATAACAAAATCGGTGGGTGCAAGTAAAACCTGCTACACCGCCATTAGGAGCAACTTTTAGCGAGTATCACATCTATGAGACTTCAGCCAAAAACGTGGACTCATTTCCGGATGCAAGTTAAACACAACTGAGTGGGAAAAAGCCACAAACTGGTGGGCTGTGTTCTGCTCGAGAGGAAAACGAAGTGAAAGCGCATGGAAGTGTAAAAATTGTGGTGTTGATCTACATTTAGAAGACACTTTTGTAGTGTCCCGTACCCAACAATCAACTAGCTGATATGTATTAAATCTGCTTTCAAAGTGACCAATAGGTTATTTAAATAACCTGTCCGCAAAGAAAATTAGTACATCTGCAAAGACGACGTCGATATTGATCCGATGACGGCATATGTCAACTGGGGGTGGTACATGTACTGATAATAGTTTCCGAGTAGTCTGCCAACAGATAGCGTAGTGGCATAGCTACCGGAGCGCCATCTGTGTCTACCCTTCAATAGGGAATGCTCACAGCCAGAAGGCTCAGTGTCGCGCATCCGTGTGAAGCAAGCAGGCAATCATGCCACGGAGACGCACTCGAGCTTCCTACAGCCAACTGACGAGCTTGAAAGGGCTCAAATTGTGGCCTTCCGGGTGGCAGGATGATTCTTTCGCAAAACTGCCGCACAGGTTGGACGTGCTGCGACACTTGTGCAACGATGCTGGTATCAGTGGTCTCGTGAACGTTCTCACAGCCGGCCGCGGTGGCCGAGCGGTTCTAGGCGCTTCCGTCTGGAACCGCGCGACTGCTACGGTCGTAGGTTCGAATCCTGCCTCGGGCATGGATGTGTGTGATGTCCTTAGGTTAGTTAGGTTTAAGTAGTTCTAAGTTCTAGGGGACTGTTGACCTCAGATGTTAAGTCCCATAGTACTCAGAGCCACTTTTGAACGTTCTCACACCCATAGATGAGGTTCTGGACGTCCACGCAGCACAGACGCCCACCAGGATGGTCGCATCTTAAGGGCAGCAGTGGCAGATCGTATAGCTAGCAAAGCACAGGTAAGAGGGCTTGTGAGCCTAGGCTTGTCTACACGAACTGTTGCGAACCGGTTATTAGCAGTGGGACTACGGGTACGCACATCTCTAGCCCAGCTTCCATTCATGAGACGTGCATAGCTCGACTGGTGTCGTCAGAAGATCACTTAGAAGATGGAATGGCGCGCGGTGGCCTTCAGCGATGTGAGCAGATTATGCCTGCATGCAAATGAAGGTTTTTTGCGCATACGACGAAGATCTGTTGAGCGGTGTTTCGTAGAGTGCACTCGTCCGAGACACATTGGCCTCTCGCCTGGCCTTATGGTCTGGGCTGCGATAAGGCACAGGTGTCGTTCACCACAGGTGTTTCTGGTGGAGATGCTAACTAGCACTCTGTACGTGCAGAATGTTGTCAGACCCGTTCTTTTGCTGTTATCGCGACAGGAAGGTGAGTTCTTGTTGGAATTGGATAATGATTCTCCACTCCTGCCCGTGAAACGCAACGTGCTCTGCAATACGTGCAGCAACTTCCCTGGCCAGCACGATTTCAGGATTGGTCTCCAGTCGAGTATGCGTGGGATGCGATGAGACGAGGAGTAACTCCTGCGACTCGTCACCCAACAACTCTTATAGAACTACGTGAACAGGTAGAGCATGCGTGGCATAACGTATCCCAGGACAGTTTTCGTCGTCTGTACGATTGACTGGATGCCAGTGTCAGCGCCAGCATTTGCGCCCGTGGTGGCTCCAATACGTACTTATATGGGCAATTCAGCATGGGTCGATACGTGGTACCTCAAAATCACTTGTGCTGTTGCTCTGTAAATGTAATAATTTCATGTACTCCATATGCACTGTTGTAACAATACGTCTTGAGTGAGTTTGAAACCTGTAAAAGGATGAAATAACTGGTTCTCCGGTAGTGTACGACGTCATTTGGATAAGGATGGTCGGTAGGGTTTTTGAACCGCCTTACACACGAACGCATATCAGTATGTTAGCCACTGTACCGCCTCGCTGAGTGGATGCGAATAAGGTCAAGTAAGAAAGGAACGATTTCTCTTGAATCAATCACAAGGAACATAAAATTTGCCGACTGAGCAACGCGTTTGGTTGCAAAGCACTCCAAGTTTATAGAATTAGCTGCAGAACATAGTAGTGTACCAGTTAAAGCAATGGTCTCGAATTAGGAACGAGCATGGTTCGAATATCCGCCCAACAACCTTGGTTTAAGTTTACCGTGGTTTCCATAATCGCTTCAGCAGAATTCTGGGATGTAGCGACCCCTTCTTCGTCTCTTTCTCTAACGTCCTCCTCCTTAACGAGATGTTTCACTACAACCTTACTTTGCTTCGAATCTGTCATCTAGACTGATGACTGTCCGCTTAGACCGAGCGACGTCGTACAGTGGTTAAGAAATTTTAATTTTATTCTATTGCACAGAGTTGCAAATCATGACCTCGACTCACAGTTTCCATGGATTCACAAAATGTTTAACACTTTTTTTTTTTTACAAATGTCGTCGATATGATCATTTTATGGCATGTGCACAGTAACAAAAATCTCAAATTTTGATTCAGGACTTCTCCAAATTAACATTACTATCTATTTTCTTCATTTGGTTAATTAGAATCCATTGGTGTGAGTAATTTACCTAAAAACTATGCTTATAACAAGTACCAATAATATAAAACTTCGTTACCATTGTTCATAAAAACGTAAACCTGACTACTAACTTCCTGACAGAATAGATCAAAAAGATATTGAAATAACTATTATATCCCTAGAGCCAATGTTGGAAATATGTTAACAACTTTTGGTTTCAGAGTTATTAGCAATCTTAACTAAAGCATTGTTAGTGAACTAGAATACCATATTTTGGCAAACTAGACGGTGTAATTCAATAGAGATTATTGTTGTATCTAAAAGACCGCATTAGAAGAATCTTCATTTACTATTCATTTGCTGAGAAATGTAAAACTCTAACTGTAATATCTGAAAATCCAGCGAATAACTAGGCAGGTTTATGAAATGTATAAGATCTATGTCCGCCGATAAGGGGAAGTGTACCACAGGCAAGTTAGCACAAACTACAAAAGATAAAATGTGTCGAGTTGTATTTAAATTTCACATCCGGGAGATGATTCTGTAATTTAGTGACTGTTTTCTGTGTTTAACTGGACAGTGAATACGTAATTATTATTATGGATTGGATAAACAATATTCACAGTGACAATAGTAAAGGACTGTCACCTGTGTTATTTCCAAATTATACTTACTGTGCACATCGTTGTGCGTACTGATTTGACTGTTAGATCTGAAAGTCAGTGTGTTAAGAACTTTAATCTGTGACTCTGATAATTATATGTTTGCCACACGCAAACTGTTGTGTTACTTTAGCTTTAGGTTACTGCACTCGGACAATCACGTTACAGGATATTAACCGAGTATGTGGCTTACTGTTTATCTGTGCATAAATCACAGTAGACGAAACTCGATCTGGCCATAAACAGTGGTTTAAACAACATCTAGAGGCAATTAAAGTGTATGAACTGCAAATCAGGTGTGGACCACATTATTAACAGTAAACTGTCCCCGCGAACAGCTTTTCAGCCAGATTCGACGGAGGCTCTACTACCTAAGGCATATTGGCACCGGTAAACGCCTTTACGCTACAGACTGAAGTAGGTACTTGCGAGGTGCCAACAGACGGTATGCAAACGCTGTTGACCGTTAAAATTGCGTCACCATGAAAGCAGCTTGTAAAAAAAATTCAGACTACCATGTTGTGTGCAATGTGCTTAGATATTTAAATGAGCAGCGCTTCAGCGCAACTGCGCAAAGTACGTTGGAGTAACGCCATCGCCTTTCTGTACGTATGTAAAGATTAGGCAATGGTTTTATTACTCAGAAATCGCATTTGAACGTTGGTTGTTTGTGAGTAGAAGTTGTTACGCCCCATGTAAGAAAGAGAAACGTGTACGAGCACTTATCGGAATGTTGTGCCGCGATATTTCTGCTCGAGTTTGACTGTCATGCGAGTATGGATAGATAGGATGAAGAGCGCTACACTGAACGCCGTGCAGGATCTCGACATCCCCCGGCAACTACCACCTCTGACAACAGATATATTGTACTCTCGGTTATTTATAATCTTACAGTCGCTTCATGTTCCTTGAGTCAGGAAACAGGCTCATTGCCAGCAAGATGAGAGTCCATGAGGGCACTGCGACATCGTCAAGAGCACGTTGAACTATCATTACTGAGACCAACGTTGTGGCTTCTCTGGAGGTGACGGGAGGGAGAGAGAGTTGCGCCGTCAATGGTGTGCCCAACAACTACATTGGACCCAAGACTTGCACCTCGTCGACTTTTCAGACGAGTCCCGGTTTGGCGTACAGTATCACGAAGGACGTGTCGGTGTGTGGACACTACAAGGGGAATGAACGTGTCAGCATTACATTCATCGTCGTACCGGCCCATAGGCTGCAACTGTGTACACAACACGATCATTACTGGTTCGCGTAGCCGGTAATTTGGACAGCAGACGTTACCATCAGTTGATGCCTTATCTCTGATGTCTCTGTAATGTTATATTTAAACGTGAGAAGAGAAGACTGGATTTGGCCTGTGCTGTGTTGACCTATGTAGATTCCTCCTCTACTCGTATGCTTCCTGCTGGACCTTATATGCACAATAAGAAAAATTTCGTTATTTCCTTTTCTTCCTGTTGTTCCAGTTTTAACGGCTAATAGTATAGTATGCACTGTAATACAACGAACTGTCTGAGACAATCCTAAAACGTAACCTGTCCGGATAGGCATGCATGTTGAAACGCCGCTTCCGGGACGGGCGACGTGCGCCGGAATCGGATCGAATCAACCCGGCGGTTATCGTTGAGGTTTGGTGTGCCGACCAGCCTGAATATAGTTTTTAAGTGATTTTCCACACCCCACTACGTGAATACCGGGCTAGTGCCCAAGTCTCGCCTCTGTTACACGATCTGCAAACATTTAAAGAAAGCCGCTGCTCACATTCACAAGAACAACACTACACGCAGACGGTTGGGGTACGTATATTCCGTCCCGGGAGGTAATGGGATGGCAGTAGGAAAGGCATTCGGTCACCACTTACATTAACCATGCCAAATCAGTTAATAATCATGTCGATTTTACACCGATGCAGGACAAATGCACAATAAAAAAGAGAAGCTCGATAAGAGGTCAGTGCAGCAGTGTTTGGTCACAGTGATCAGCTTTGGCTCTCTGAATTTCAAGGGGTGACTACACATCGGCGTAACATATTCCTGAAATGGATATCGTTAGCTACCTATGCTGTAATTAAAATTATCAAAATTCAGGTTCGATGCAGAACGCACTTTTAGTGACAGAAAGTGAATTATTTTCAGTAAGACAACGTATTTCCGCAAAGAAGACCATACATTGTTTCTTGCGAGTGTTTTAGTGTGGTCAAAGATGGCTCATTATTACACAAGTTCGACTAGTAACGCCATAAGTGAGCAAATAAATAATTTATAGAGCAATCCAAATTCTGATTCCAGGATACCAAGGAAAAATGTTAAAGTCACAGAGTGAGTTCCCAAAACTAGCGCTACACAACGGAGCCCACCCTAGCTCGCGCATGACAATGTGTGTGTATTACAAACATCTTTCACCATAGCATTTATAACTGCAGGGCATGCAGTCTCTACAGGTGAGAGTTTTAAAATTGTGGTGGTTAATTGCCGAAAGATTCGTAACAAAGTGAGTTCGAAATGCTCCTGGGTAGCAGTGAAGCTCAAATAATACAAGGTGCAGAAAGCTGGTTGAAACATGAAACTGATAGCAGTGACGCTTTTGGGGAAAATTTAAGTGTGCATCGAAAGGATAGGCTAATGGGAAATGGAGGTGATGTATTTGTCGTTGTAAACAACAACTCAAATCCACTGGAATAGAAGTTAAATCTGCATGTGAGACTGTTTAGGCAAGACTTAGTATCAGGGATGAGTATAAAACGGTAATCGGATACTTCTGCCGTCCACTACACTCATCTCCTGATACAACGGAAAACCTTAGAGAAAACCTCAGTTCGCTCGGACGTAAGTTCCCCAGTCGCACTTTAATCATCGTCAGAGAATTTAATCATCCTATAATGAATTGAGAAAATTACAATTCTGATAGTGGTGGGCATGATAAGACATCCTGGCAATCATTATTGATGCCTTCTCTGAAATATACCAAGAGCAGGTAGTTATGAACCCCCACTCATGATGGAAATATATTGGATGTAATGGCAAAAATGAGAGTGCTACAACCTCCTCTGCTTGCACCGCTTCATCACTATCAAAGTGAAGTCCTCAAAGGTGGTCTTTAAGTTCTGGAAACTTGAAAATTGGATGGGGCCAAGCAGGGAATGAACAGAGGATGATCGATCAATGCGAACCCAAGGCGTCGCATTGTTACAGATGTCGCGTCGCCTGTGTGTGATCTGGCATTGTTATGCTGAAGAATAAGGTGCTCCATACGTTGACAAAATCGACAATTCGAAAAACGATGACAGCATGCTATGTCTCACGCATCGACATACAGTATTATGTTACAGACTGGCATGATACACGTTAAAATTCGGAACCCTGTAGCGTCAGACGACTGCAAATATGTACACTTAAAGAATAAAGATGTAGAATATTAATATAGTTTAACAGTTTTCACACAAAAATATCGGAAGCTTGACTTTCCAGCACGTCCTCCTATTAAGTAGACTCCCATCTACATAGGGTGAGATGACCATCATAATATAGTAAGCGAAATCAGAGCTCGCTTGGTAAGATGTAAATGTTCATTTTGTCCATTTTCTGTTCGACAGTGAAACGGTCAAAAAATGGTGGGAAAGTGCTTCTATGAACGCTTGAGAAGCACGTGAGTGTAGGTTGCTGAGTAGTGAAGTAGATTCATAGGGTCTATTATAGTTAATTTCATAAAACCTTATAGTTGAATTACACGATACTAGAAGAAAAAAGTCCGGTAAACATGGATCCTAAATTCCATAACGTGAGAGTAACAGGTACTACTTCATCTTTGACACTGTGAAGGGAATGTCTTGTACTGAGAGATGTTTGTTTTCCAAATGTTGAGAGGCGGTAGTATGGACTAAAACAAGAAAAATATGTCCAATAAAAATGGGCTCTAAAGTGCATACCTTAGGAGCTATGACCACCTGTTCATCTTTGCTTCTGTTAAACATCTCCTCTACTGAACGAGTGCTCATAGCTCATAAAGCATGGATTTTAAATAATGCGGAATGCGGTCTGGAATTTATTGCTTCTAGTATCGTGTGCTTTCATCTGCATGCGTTTACGCCATAGATTATAATACGCCTTGTAGATGTAGGCGAAGCTGGAGGCGCTGGAAACATCTATCCACTTGTCAACTGCTGCGATAAAATGTTGAAGAACGGCTGTTCCTCAGTGAGTCCCCACTGAATTTTGTAGATTGTCACCACTTATTTAACAGATATTGCAATTGAGAATACAAAGCTTTAAATGAACCCTAGCTATCCTTTTGTCTATATGGAATAATTTACCCCAAACTAAAATACGAGTCCCCTATCCTGAACTGTAATCAGAACCTTGGGCCATTGTTATGTCAGTATTTAATCACTTGAATTAATCGAAACATATTCACACAGTTACTATATCAAAAATTATATAAAGGAAAGTTAGGTTGCGTTCCACATGGTAACTCTTACAGTCGAATTATTTTTTTCCCACTATCCTCCACTTACGTAGATGGTATTATTCCAATTATTTATAATCAATCTCGTATAACTGCGAACACATGAATGCAGTGTTATTGTGCTGCCACGAATGTAAAAGTGAATGTGTCTCTGTTTTTTTCTTTTTTTTGTCGTACTACTGCCTTTTTATTGGCTGTGATATTTCTGTGTTGTAAGTAAACCGGCGTTATGGACCAGCGTTACAGACCTGTAGTTACTTAAATTAAAATTTTGTGGAAAGTGTTCTATGACCTTTGTTTGATTTCGTTCTATATGTTTTGTGTGCCTTATTTTCTATGAGATAAATTTTTGCCATTTTTGTGTCTTATTGTGTGATTACGTAATGGTGAGCATTCGGGCCTCATCCAGACCAGGTAACAGCTTGATTGCATACAACAACAGGACAAACTTCATTAAAATGGAATCCTACAAAAATAGGGAAGCTTTGAAGAAAATCAAACAAAGCATTTATGATTTAAAAATGGACCTGGACACAAAAGTAGACAGCACAGGCTGAAAAAAGGGGTGCAAGAAGCACTACTAGAATTTAAAAACAAGGTGGTGCAGTTACTATAAGTGTTTCTTTATGTGCTTTTGAGGAAATCTGAAGGAAATTTTTGTTCTGTATTTGAGCTGCCTGAGGTTGTCGCACAGTATGTGAGGATATAGTAATTGCAAAAAGCAACTGATGGAGCAGTATTTGCAAAAAAATAGGGGTGATTATTTTGTGGAGCAGACGAATGGAAACCAAAGAGTATATTATCTGATAAAGTTTGTATCTGACGCTTGCAAGGAAGACATGCCAACACTTGGGATAAAACTGATTTATATTGCATCTTATCGTCTGGCCAATAATTCCTTTGTGAAGTATATGCATGAATTAAGACACTGATGCAGAATTTATTGTGATAAGATTCACAGACTGTGGGATAAACTTTGTGCAAAATATAGAACATTTACTTAACAGTGATAAGCATAAGACCGCTAAGTTAATCCTATATGAGATTATGATAGGTCACAGACCTCAGAATTTATGCGGGAAGTTATAGCTTACGCTCCAAACACAGGCATGAAACTGTAAGGTAAATTAGAACAACTAAGGGAAGTGTGGCTAAAGTGTGTTTTAGCTAGGAAAACAAGACATGATCAAAAAATTTGAAATACAAGAATGAACATTGGGACATTAGCCATAGTTAAACGTAAGGAAAATATAAGGAGATACATTCTTAGATTTCTAAATTCTTTAATATTTATGAGGGACTCTTTGAGGTGACAAATGCTCCAAACACAAATGTGTCTTACCTTGCGTTCCCAAGATCTAAAAAGAAATATGGAGAGAGGAATGTGGTGGCCTTAAACCCAATATCAAGAGTACAAACAGTAAAGAGAGTAAATGTAGTAAATACATAGACAAATAGAAAAGATAAAAATAAAAGATGATACTCAAGAAACGAGCAAGATTTTTACTTAGAGCCTAATAAAAAAAATGGTTCAAATGGTTCTAAGCACTATGGGACTTAACATCTGAGGTCATCAATCCCCTAGACTTAGAACTACTTAAACAGAACTAACATAAGGACATCACACACATCCATGACCGAGGCAGGATTCGAACCTGCGACCGTAGCAGCAGCGAGGTTCCGCACTGAAGCGCCTAGAACCGCTCGGCCACAGTGGCCGACGCCTAATCAGAGGAGGACTTTTGATTAAGATAAGTTTAGTTTTTTTAAATAATCACAAATTCTGATAATTGTATTTACATGTCTCCTACCTTAATTTCCCATTTTAAAATGAAATTTGTGAATTAGAGTATGTGTGATATTGAATGAATAAGATAGTACAAACGTACACTGCCTGACAGAAAAGGCGATGCATCCAGAAGGTGAGGAGGAAGTGAAATTCAACTTTACAGATCGAAAATGTATGTGGTGTTATGTCAGTGATTACAAAGTGAAGCCAAATTTACAAAGAACTTGGCAGCATGAGCCCACTATCAATATGATTTTGACTTCTTATGGCCTGGATACACTCACTGACCCAGTTGGGAAGAGGAGGAGGAAATGAAATTCACTTTTATTAAGTGAGAGTGCATGTGATGTTATTCTAGTGACTACAAAATCAAATCAAATTTACAAAGAACTTGGCAATATGAGCTCACTTATTAATTTGTTTCTGACCTCTTCTGGCCTGGATGGATGCACTGATCGAGTTGGGAAGGATGTCATAAACCTGTTTTATCCTCTACTGAGGCGTTATGGCCTACATCTGTTTTAACTGGCCTTGATGTCGCCTTATGCATGTCAATCTAGCTGGCCACAGGAGTACCTCAACATCATGCAGACAGTTCATAGAGACACGTGCCAGGTGTAGACGAGTATCGTCTTGTTGACATACGCTTCATGACATTTTCGCATGAGAGGTAACACATGGTGAAGCAGGGTGTACGTGGCATACCATTGTGCCATCAGAGTACCCTCTGTCACTACCAGCCACAACCTGAAATCATATCTGATTGCTACTCACATTATGCTGCTAGGAGTAACACCAATGTACGCCTCCAAAACATCGGAAGAAACAGATAACAGCCCATATCACCACCATACTCACTGACAATAGTCATCTAAGATAGTTCAGAGCCATGATTCATTTCTGAGACACCATTTTCAGCAGTCCATGCTTCTCGATCATGGTACCACTGCGAAGGCATCCGTTTGTATTATGGGGCTATTTGCTGCCTACACATTCCCTAGCTGGTGGCTGTCAGCCTCTGACAGATTGTGTGGTATGGCAAAGAATGTTGCGGGTAGCTCGTTATTTGTTCTAGGATGGCAGGCGAAAATGAGAAGGAATTACAATGCGTTTAGTGCTCAATATAGCGATCCGCCATTGTGATTTTCAGATGTGGCCGACAGGAAAATTGACGATGAGTATGTCTGCCCTCACATTTCCATGCAGTACAACATTGGGCCACTATCACAACCAAATACCCCAGAAACCTGGGTACAGAGGCATTCGAGCACCCAGGAAAATGCAGCACCACAGTGAGGCAGGCCTCTTTCTGTCAGGTGGTGATAACATTGTTTCAGACGAGTATGCAGCATTTCTGATACTTCACAGGTATCATTCAACCTCTGATGCTGTTCACGCCGCTTATATACCCTACTAGGCCTTGTAGAAACACTAAACATGAGCCATACTAATCCACTCTGGTGGTTGTTCTACCTGTCACGCAGAACTATAACGCTATTCATTTACAAGCCGCCCATCACATGTAATTGTGCGAAGTCACACTATCATCCAGCAATGTTTTCTAGGTGCTTCAATTTTTTGTCGGGCAGTGTATTTTGAAGTCAGTTTAAAAATTTGTAAAATCAAATATGTAGTAACTGGTCTAGTGTTAATGTTTATAGAGAAATTAGATTCTCTACGTCCGTAATCAAAGTTTATGGATCCGGCAGAGTAATATAAATAGAAACACTGAGGGGAATAAAAGTTAATTTGTTAGAAGTGTATGTTGTTTCAGACTGTAATGTTTCATTGAAGGTTGGCGTGTACAATAAATGTCTGCCGTTAGTGGGAAATTATATATGACGCTCAGGGAGTGGTGGGAATGGATGAACACTACGAAAGTCGTGAACTATAATCGTCACAAGTTAACACAGCGAATGAATAGGTCAGGAATGACTGGTCAAAAGAGAAACGAGTAAATGCTTTGTATTTTTTTACCTATGTGTCACTGTAGGCACCTTGTTTTCTTTAATCCAATTGAAAAGAAATGAATCAAGGGTGTAAAGTTAATTTTATTTTACTACACTTATGGAGGAATCTACATCTACATCTACATCTACATCTACATATACATACATACTCCGCAATCCACCATACGGTGCGTTGCGGAGGGTACCTCGTAGCACAACTAGCATCCTCTCTCCCTGTTCCACTCCCAAACAGAAAGAGGGAAAAATGACTGCCTATATGCCTCTGTAAGAGTCCTAATCTCTCTTATCGTATCTTTGTGGTCTTTACGTGAAATATAAGTTGGCGGCAGTAAAATTGCATTGCAGTCAACCTCAAATGCTGGTTGTCTAAATTTCCTCAGTAGCGATTCTCGAAAAGAACGCCTCCTTTCCTCTAGAGACTCCCACCCTAGTTCATGAAGCATTTCCGTAACACACGCGTGATGATCAAACCTACCAGTAACAAATCTAGCAGCCCGCCTCTGAATTGGTTCTATGTCCTCCCTCAATCCGACCTGATAGGGATCCCAAACGTTCGAGCAGTACTGAAGAATAGGTCGTATTAGTGTTTTATAAGCACACTCCTTTACAGATGAACCACATCTTCCCAAAATTCTACCAATGAACCGAAGACGACTATCCGCCTTCCCCACAACTGCCATTACATGCTTGTCCCACTTCATATCGCTCTGCAATGTTACGCCCAAATATTTAATCGACGTGACTTTGTCAAGCGCTACACTACTAATGGAGTATTAAAATATTAAGGGATTCTTCTTCCTATTCATCTGCAATAATTTACATTTATGTATATTTAGAGTTATCTGCCATTCTTTACACCAATCACAAATCCTGTCCAAGTCATCTTGTATCGTCCTTCAGTCACTCAACGACGACACCTTCCCGTACACCACAGCATCATCAGCAAACAGCCGCACATTGCTATCCACCCTATCCAAAAGATCATTTATGTAGATAGAAAACAACAGCGGACCTACCACACTTCCCTGGGGCACTCCAGATGATACCCTCACCTCCGATAAACACTCACCATCGAGGACTACGTACTGGGTTCTATTATTTAAGAAGTCTTCGAGGCACTCACACATTTGGGAACCGTCCCATATGCTCGTACCTTAATTAGGAGTCTGCAGTGGGGCGCCGAGTCAAACGCTTTCCGGAAGTCAAGGAATATGGCATCCGTCTGATACCCTTCATCCATGGTTCGCAAGATATCATGTGAAAAAAGAGCGAGTTGCGTTTCGCAGGAGCGATGCTTTCTAAAGCCTTGCTGATGCATGGACAGCAACTTCTCTGTCTCAAGGAAATTCATTATATTCGAACTGAGAATATGTTCGAGAATCTTGCAACAAACCGATGTTAAGGATATTGGTCTATAATTTTGAGGATCCGTCCTTCTATCCTTCTTATATACAGGCGTCACCTGCGCTTTTTTCCAGTCGCTCGGGACTTTACGTTGGGCAATAGATTCGCAATAAATGCAAGCTAAGTAAGGAGCCAATGCAGTAGAGAATTCTCTGTAAAACCGAATTGGAATCCCATCAGGACCTGGCGATTTATTTATTTTCAACCCATTCAGCTGATTCACATCCCCAGGGATATCTATCACTATGTCCTCCATACGGGAATCTGTACGAGACTCAAACGGCGGTATGTTTGTAGATCCTCCTGCGTGAAAGATTTCTAAAATGCTAAATTTAAAATTTCAGCTTTCGTTTTGCTGTCTTCCGTTGCCAGGCCAGACTGATCAGTGAGTGACTGGATGGAAGCCTTCGATCCGCTTACCGATTTTACGTAAGACCAGAATTTCTTTGGATTTTCAGCAAGATATTTCGCTAAGGCATGACGGTGGTAGTGGTTGTATGCTTCGCGCATCTCTCTTTTTACAGCAGCACGAATCTCTACTAACTTTTGACTGTCCTCATTCTCCCGATCGTTCTTGTACCGCGAGTGCCACTGTCTTTGCTTCCTGAGCATTCTCCGAATTGCGCTGTTAAACCACGGTGGGTCATTTCCGTCCGTAACCCACTTTTTCGGCACATACTTCTCCAATGCGTGATTTACAATGTGTTTAAAATTTGCCCATAATACTTCCACTTCCATCGTACCGGAAGTAAATGAAGTCAATTCTTTTAATAAGTGGGATGCTAACAACTGCTTATCTGCTCTTTCTAGTAAGAATACTCTCCTAGCCTTCTTGACCGACTTTTTAACTTTCGTAACCATAGTCCTCATGACAACATCATGATCACTAATCCCTGTCTCAACACTGACACCGTCGATGAGGTCTGGTCTGCTCTTGGCTACCAGATCTAAAATTTTCCATTACGCGTTGGCTGTTGATTTAGCTGCTCAAGACAGTTTTCGGATAATGTGTTCAAAAGTAATTCACAAGACGGCTTTTCTGTACTACATGTAATGAATCCATAGACATCCCAGTCTATACTAGGTAGGTTGAAGTCGCCTCCGACTAATATAGCATGATCCGGGTACTTCTGCGATACAGAGTGTTGACTCCCTTTGAATGATTCTAGAACTGTCACGGTGGAACCTGGTGGCCGGTAATAACACCCAACAATCAACTTTATTTCTCCTAGCCCTGTTGAACGTGTCCAGATAACTTCAGAATCACACTCTACTTCGACCTCAGTAGACACAATATTTTTGTCAACTGCAATGAAGACACCACCTCGTACGGTGTCTAATCTGTCTTTCCGATACACGTTCCAACCCTCTATAAATATTTCAGAACTTCCTATCTGAGGGCTCAGCCAGGCCTCAGTCCCGAGAATACTTTGCGCGCCACACGCTTCCTGGAGGACAGTAAATTCAGGAACTTTATTCCGAACACTCTGAAAATTTACTGCTAATATCTTGATAGCTGAAGTGTCTTTACACTGAGAGCGTCTTGATTTTCCTGCCTGCCCGTCGACTGGTGAGTGTTAATCAGGACACCTCGCACTACTGCCTAGACTAAAAACCCCCCATGTGCACGCCACAAGTACTCTGCTACCCGAGTAGCCGCTTCCTTTGTGTAGTGCACCCCTGACCTACCTAGGGGCGTCCTAAAATTCCCCACCCAATAGCGCAAGTTTAGAAATCCGCAGCCATGACCCTCACAGAGTCGACGAAGCCTCTGGTTGAGACCCTCCACAAGGCTCCAAACCAAAGGACCCCGATCCACTCTGGGAACGATGCTGCAAATAGAGAGCTCTGCTTGCACCCCGCGTGCGAGGCCAGCGGTCTTCACCAAATCCATCAGCAGCCTGTACAAACTGAGTATCGCCTCAGAACCCAAGCGACAGGCATCATTGGTTCCGACGTGAGCAACTACTTGCAGACGACTGCACCCCTTAGGCTCGATAGCCGCAGGCAAGGCTGCCTCCACATCTTGGATGAGGCACCCGGAAGACAAACCGAGTGCACGTTGGAATTCTTTCCAGCCCTGTACGCTATTTCCCTAAGGGGCTCCATCACCCGCCTAACGTTGGAGCTCCCTATAACCAGCAAGCCTTTCCCCCCGTGTGCCTGCTCGGGCCCTGCTGAAGGAGTGGCCACCCGCCCACTGACAGGATGAACGGGCGAGGCCAACCGGCTACAGTCTGGAACCGCACGACCGCTACGGTCGCAGGTTCGAATCCTGCCTCGGGCATGGATGTGTGTGATGTCCTTAGGTTAGTTAGGTTTCAGTAGTTCTAAGTTCTAGGGGACTTATGACCACAGCAGTTGAGTCACATAGTACTCAGAGCCATTTGAACCATTTGAGGCCAACCGGACAGCCTCCACATTGACCCTCCGCCTCGAGCGACGCGGACGCGTTGCAGTCCGCCACTCACCCTGAGGTGAGGGCGGCCCCAACGCGCCGGGTACACTAGAAGGTGCCTCGGCGGCTGAGTCAGCGGACGCAGTAAGCGACACCTGGGGTGTCTCAAGCGACGCGCCAGAACCTCGGCCGTCGCTGCACCTCGAAGCAGCAGCCTGAAGGCGGCTGACCGTGGCCAACAGCACGCTCAGCTGCTCGCCAACCGCGGCCAGTTTCTCTTGCGCCCGCACACAGCACGCACACACCCTATCCATCCTACTGCTAATAATATCTGGACGTATAGAGTTGCGACAAATAAAACAGCAATATGCGACTGCACAGTTGCGTCACCAGCGCCCGATTGAGCTGCGATATATAAACAATTACTTACGAACCAAGCAAAATGGCTCTGAGCACTATGGGACTTAACATCTGAGGACATCAGTCCCCTAGAACTTAGAACTACTTAAACCTAACTAACCTAAGGACATCACATACATCCATGCCCGAGGCAGGATTCGAACCTGCGACCGTAGCAGTCGTGTGGTTCATGACTTAAGCGCCTAGAACCTCTCGGCCACCGCGGCCGGCACGAACTAAGCATTCAAATGAGTATTTTGTTAGTATTGAAGTAAAGGACATGGTATGAGTGTGATGTGAAGGAAAGAATGCAGTCTTCTGTAAGATACAAAACACTGGGAATGAGACATGTGTGAATTAGTGTAAAATTTAAGTAAAAAGGAAAAGCTTTGAAAAACAATTAACTGTTTGTATTTTTTGTTCCACAGGTGCTTAGATCACAAAGTGTGAGAATTAAAAGAAAAATTTCACATGTATTTATTATAAAAGTAAAGTTCATTACGATGATACACAAAGTCATTAAGTGCATCGATTACAACTGCTCAAGTTTAAAAGAAAGTCATTTCCATATCGGCAAAATGTAAATGATTCTTTTTATTGAAGCTTTTCTTGTGTTTAGATTCACTAGACAATAAAATTTTATATACAGTTATATGCCGTCAATCACTAGCAAAGATGTACTTAAAAATTTCGTTTCTTAATGAAATGTTTTTATGATTTTGTTCTGTAACTCAGTTTTTTAAAAGACACCATGTTTAGTTGACACTGAAAGTATACAAGTTTCAAGATTTTGAAAAAGACCACAGAGACAGTTTTTTACGGCGTCATCCAGAGGTCGCGGTGCCACATCAAAGTTGGCAACCCGATTCGATACCACAGACATTAACAAAGGTTCGTTGCAATCTACAACAACGTATGGGAGGTACATCAGATGACACGGCTTCCAACAGCAGCACCCTCGCACTAAGGACAATATTGTTTTGAGCATCCAAGAACTCTGGCCTCAGCTACACCCGTCAACATCGTCGTCTAGGCCGAACAACTAGTTGAAATTACAGATAAAATTGTAGTGTTGTTAATGTTGAGCAATGTATCCCAAGAAAACAGTTTGTTAAGTAGTGCATCAAGCAAGGACGTACCCAGGATTTTGTCAATTGGTGGAGGAGGAAGGAGAGGTCCGATTTATTAAAGAGGACCTTAAAAAGACTCATGTTTTTCATTTGTTCTTAAAATTTCCATGAAGAACAATAAACCATATTATTCGACTATGATCTCTTAGATTTCACGAAACGGAGAGATAACCCCGTTACTTAATAATGCTGTATTTTGGCAAAACAACAAAGAAGCAGACATGCTCCATCCTCCCTTCACCTTCCAAGGTCATATTACACTCTTCTTCTTTCAGTTTGGATTTGAGCTGAGAAAGTTATCAGGAACAGAGGAGTGCTAATTTTTGAGTCACTGTGATTATTAGCGACGAGGCTTTTCGAGTAAAGTGATCTCTGGTCGACAGAGAAACTAGAACAATTTGTGGTAGCGGAAATACAGAGTATTC
The DNA here is from genome assembly GCF_023864275.1 of Schistocerca cancellata. Taxonomy (NCBI): domain Eukaryota; kingdom Metazoa; phylum Arthropoda; class Insecta; order Orthoptera; family Acrididae; genus Schistocerca; species Schistocerca cancellata. The sequence goes on from NC_064629.1 coordinate 447,900,682, forward strand.
GGAGTTATTCAGCCTGACAATTTCCCCAACTTTTCTCATTTCGGTACGCATCTCTCACTTCTTGCAATGTACGAAAAATCACTTTCTGCATTAAAGAATGTCCTACCAGATAAGTATATGAATCTAAACGAGGAGAATTTGGATTCGCTAATGATATGGCTTTTAGTGCTATGATTCTCCAAAGAAAGGCTCTGCTCGCCTTCGACACAGCTCTTTTCATGTAAGCAAAGGGGCTACAAACAAGGGAATTGGTATCTTTCAGGGAAAGACAGATATTCGGAAGGAATTGGTTGTGGTCTATAGTAAGGGATCAGCTATGACATTTGCCTAAATTGAAAATGGGAAACCATAGAAAACCATTGATGTTGCTGGCCGATGGATTCAAATCACCTCGCCTGCCCAATCCAGAAGTTGCTTGCTCAGCGGCCCAACAGGCAGAGATACCCCAGGTCTGTTGAGAATATGGCAAAACTGATTGTTGTACATTGTTTTAAAATGAAATAAAATGCATCACAACAATGACTGAATTCTGACATTGCACGTTTTTCCTTTAATTGTGGATGGTTGTACATCTGATCAAATTTTGAGATTTAATTGTGCATGGAATTACTGTGTTCTTTTATTATAGTATTACAAGAACGCAAATAGATTTTGGACGAAAGGGGGAGGGAGGGATGCAGAGCGTAGTAGGCTCGGACGAATTCAAGCAAAATACTGAAAAAATCTTTTAGAAACGAACTAATTTTAGAATGTGCTGTCATCCCGTACCCCTTCTGCTCTCAGCAAACCTCTTCCAATCCCTTATCAGAATTAGTTTTCATAACTCAGAACCGTCCAGGTGACCACATTGGGCGATATTTTGTCATTTGGACTACTAATATAGGATATTTTTTTAAAAAATGCAATCATTGCTGTTTGGGCGATATTTTTGTTGATCAACGTGATTTTTGTGCGACACAGACAAACCCAAGAGTATTTTTATGCACTGATTTTAATTTAATGTTATTTTTAGTGATACTTATCGGTCCACTGCCTTGTGAAGTATTAAAATATTGCAAACCCAAAGGTCTAAAAGCTTCCAAATAATGAATCCTGTGCTGACATTGAACTGTTATAGATAGGTAATTTGGCTTTTATAATAGTGCGTACATATTTTAACATACCATGACGCTTGTGGATGACTCAAAATCGAGCTTCCTCTTCCTTTTTGGTTACAAACTTATCTATAATTAACAACTATCACAACAGCACACAGCACAAAAACAATTAATGGTAGCACTTGCATTAAATTCAACTCCTAGTAAGAACTGAACTGATTAACGAAACCCCGATTGAGCTCAAGCAAGGCCAAGAATTGGTCTTAGCTAAAATAGGGATGGGTAGAACTATGGATATACAGATAGGTTAAATCTATCGTTGGCCTCGCTGACTATCGATAGTGCATATCCCTTTTTCGTCTCAATCAAAATATGTTTCAATTTCAGGACACGGCAACTACGTCGTGTGTAATTTCATGTAGGTGATACGAGGGTTCGGACCTCTGCATTTGATGTAAGGCCGTAGCCAAAGAAGGGGGGGGGGGGGTTCTTTGGTTACGGCCTTGCATCAAATGATGCTTTGCCTGTCCACGACAGTTGTAAATTATCTATTACTCCTGTGGCAGAGAACTGTGTCAAAGTTAAGTAAATCGTTTATTCGTTCATGTAATAAAGTGAACTAATATTTCATGTGTTCTAGTTTGATGAGCCTTCTCCCATAAGCAATCAAATACCCCACAGTTGCGGCCAGACAAAAGTAGTTTGTACTAATCACAACAGTTTTATCATTTTTCTAGGAACGGTTGTAAAACATCTATCATAGGTCAATGCATATTCTCATGCATTTTTCTTTGAGAGAGAAAAGCTCATGACATAATAGAGGGCACGTGTGATACTAAAGGTATTCATGTAAATACCATTATTTGCTTTTGCGTGGACCATATTTTCAATTGAGTGTGCATATGCACTATTTGAGAACTGAATGGTACCATCTGTTGGCCCTTTTAAAATCCAGTCATATAGTTATTGACCCAAAAACGACACAGAGCAAAGTTATCACAAACCGCGACGTAGTCATGAATAAAAAGAGAGATGCAGAAAGTGTAAAATTTGTTTTGTTTTTCCTGTCTATTCTGACGATACAGCTCCCAAGACGGCACCTTATAAACTTTGGGAGAGGACGCAGCCGAAAACGCGGAGCTTGTTATGCTCTGTGCGACAGTTGTCGGCACGCGAGCTTAAGTTTGACGGATAAAAGGAGTTGGTAGCAGGCCACGTGGTGGTTGTTAGCGGCCGGCCACAGCGGTAACAAGACTTGTAGTTCGTCCGCTAGATGTCGACCCTCTTTCAGTTCTGGTATTGGAGGGGATCCTATGTATGAGAAATTATGATGCTAGTTGACGGCTAACTCACAATGAAAGCACGTGGCCGGTAGTTCCAGGGCTCGAAAGCCGTTGGGGAGAAAAATTGTGGAAAGGAGCGCTTTGACAAGCTAAAGGATCTTGTTAACGATAAAAAGTTGGTAAGTTCTAATAAAATGTGAACCTAGGAAGGTAATGGAAAGCCAGTGCTATAGAAATAAAGGGAAAGTGACAGCAGTTACTAGGGTATATTTGCACCTTCGGTGCGATACATAGCTCTCAAGTCGTTCTGTGTAAAAGAACTTATAAACTGTATGAAATTTAAAAATCTGTAGTTCGGTGAGAACTACACCGATTTTCATAAACGAAGTGTGAATGGATAGGTCTCGTGGAGACCTATCAAAGAATTAAACTAAAATTGTAATAAAAATTAATATTTCTTAACTGTAGCTGGAATGTTTATTCCATGCTGAAATATCGGCAAATTAGCCTCGAGAATAATTTATATCGTAAAATTAGCGGCAGCCTTAAAAAATAATAGTTAGGAAAGTAGAAATGGGTTCATAATCAATTATTTATATTTGTTAACAATAATATCACCAAAAGTAACTTTTTTCACATTAAAAATGTAATTTATGCGGAAACCAGTGTTGAAAATCTGGTAAAATTTAGATTTGATTTCACATATAATACTTATATATATCAAAAGATTTATATTTTTACATGATCAGAAAGCAAATATACTTGATTTGACACTTGTGACCTATGCGAAAGCATAAATACTCGGACGTCATCTTGGCAGAGGCAGGCTGCTTAGGGCAGTACTCATCAGCAGTCTCTGTGTGTGTGCGTTGGATGGGCGGTGAGTTGGTCGTGTCTTGACAGTATTGAGATTTTTCTAAATGCCAAGTTGGGGCCTTAGCAAATTTTCGCGTGTCTAGCCAGTGAACATTTAGTAATATTTTCGAGCTGTGGACTTAAGAGTAGTTTTTCGTCTGCGGACGATTCGGAACTCTGAAATTTTACCGCTGATGAAGACTGTGGATTCGGACTTGTAATTTCTGCCAGTTAGTCTGAGAACTTTAACTTGAAACTGATGCAAGTTGGACTTCGAATTTTTCGAGGCTTTGACGTGAGTGTGGACCTAGCTGAGATACTGCCTGGTTATTTACATTCTCGCATTCATCCATGAAAGTTGATTCAACTTGTTGCTGCGGGTCACGAGGAAAATAAACCTAACAATTTCGTGAACCTCAGACCCTTGTGAGTTGCGAACTTTATTACGGAAATTCCTGACTGCGTTCTGTTGAATGATTTGGGCAAATGCGGCGGTACTAAAACCTTAATATACAGATTGGCATAGTAGCACTGGGGCTCAGTACTATTTCTCTGATCTATTACTCATTGACTTTCAAGTGACGTTTGTTCAGTTCAGTTCAGTACTTCAGTTTTACATTTACATTATCCAGTGAGCTAGTGCATTTAAGAATTAGTGGACGGTGCAGTACAGCCTATGATGGAAAGAATTGTCCTGAGACTGTGATCTTCAGTTAGTGGTGACAATCTTCATATCTGTTTAAAAGATTTCCTAGCATAATAAAGCCAGAGTAGCTTCGACAAATCGTCAAAATTTGCAAACAAAATCAGGTAGGCTTCATCGAACATAACTAAAAATATTGTCTGAACCAGATTGCAGTGCCATCAGTCATCTTGTCAATGGCACTACTGTTCACAACAACATGAATCTTTTCGGGAAAAGCAGCCCCGTTAAAATGGTGGTGTGCAGTGGCCTATTTTTCGTTATGTTGGACGAGGTCTGTCTGAATTGGTTTGTATAACTTGACGATACAACTCAGGTTGTATTATATTAGGTTATGTTTCAAACGTATCTGAAGATGGTTACCGCTGGCCAAAGTCGCTAGTTTCAGGACAATTATTTTCATCGTTTCACTGAAAGAAGTCTAATATGATATAATTTTTAATTAAAAGGGGTGAGATCAATCCCAGCGTGACTACTGAAGTGAAATCATCAGGATGATGAAGACAAAAAGTACAAGAAATAAAAATTGCCGGCCGGTGTGACCGTGCATTCTAAGCGCTTCAGTCTGGAACAGCGTGACAGCTACGGTCGCAGGTTGGAATCCTGCCTCGGGCATGGATGTGTGTGATGTACTTAGGTTAGTTAGGTTTAAGTAGTTCTAAGTTCTAGAGGACTGATGACCTGAGCAGTTAAGTCCCGTAGTGCTCAGAACCATTTTGATGCTTGTACCTTAGGTAACTGGGCTACGCACGGCTATGTTTAAAAAAGAAAAGCTCTATGTAGTCATAGGTAGAACGTGTCGATAAAACACTATTCTTTCGTGTGCGTTGTTTTCATTATGTTCAACAAATTGTTGAAGAAAATGTGGTGAATTACCTTCTCGGCAACCTTTGTAAATAAGGAACAGCAGAGGGCCTGTACCAGTACCTCTATAAATGGAATAGATACAGTTATGTAGCTTTCAAGGACGATAGCTGTAGTGCAATGTCGTCATCTGAGACATATGCAATTTGATTATAAGCTGCTTCTGAGGTAAGGTATCAGAAGCCTTTTTAAGAATCTAGAAATACGGAACCAATTTGAAATCCCTTGTTAATAGCACTCAACATTGTGTAAAGTCTATGAATTATCTGCTGTCGACAGAAGTAGAGTTAGTCGCTGGGTACGGAGGGTGAGGTTATCAGAAGGCGGTTCGGACGAACTCCACGATTTGGATCGGCTGGGGTGACCATCCTCACATAGCCCATCATACCTGTTCTTCCCCTTGTTTGGGACTTAATAAGATGCCATTCGTGGAAGACATTTTAAGGACGATGATGAGGTGATTCACACAGTGAAGCTCTGGCTCCGCCACCAGGACAACGAATGGTACCGACAGGGCATACACGCCCTTTTTTTCGCGGTGAAGGGTCATAGAACGGGATGGAGATTACATGGAAAAATAGAATGTGTCGATAAAACACTATTCTTTCGTGTGCGTTGTTTTCATTATGTTCAACAAATTGTTGAAGAAAATGTGGTGAATTACCTTCTCGGCAACCTTTGTAAATAAGGAACAGCAGAGGGCCTGTACCAGTACCTCAGGGAACGCCATAAATCACTTCAGTTTTACTCGATGACTTTGTCAGTAACTACGAACTGTGATCTCTCGGAGAGGAAATCACAAATCAAGTCCCATGAACGACGAAATATTCCATATGCAATTTGATTATAAGCTGCTTGTGAGGTAAGGTATCAGAAACCTTTTTAACAATCTAGAAATACGGAACCAATTTGAAATCCCTTGTTAATAGCACTCAACATTAAATATGAGTAAAGAGCTAGCTGTGTTGTCTAAATCGTATTGACCGTGTGTCAGTAGATAGTTCTCTTAGAGGTAGTTCATAATGTTTGAGCCCGATATATGTCTCAATATAAAAATAATATATTGCAACAATATTTAAATACACTCCTGGAAATGGAAAAAAGTACACATTTACACCGGTGTGTCAGACCCACCATACTTGCTCCGGACACTGCGAGAGGGCTGTACAAGCAATGATCACACGCACGGCACAGCGGACACACCAGGAACCGCGGTGTTGGCCGTCGAATGGCGCTAGTTGCGCAGCATTTATGCACCGCCGCCGTCAGTGTCAGCCAGTTTGCCGTGGCATACGGAGCTCCATCGCAGTCTTTAACACTGGTAGCATGCCGCGACAGCGTGGACGTGAACCGTATGTGCAGTTGACGGACTTTGAGCGAGGGCGTATAGTGGGCATGCGGGAGGCCGTGTGGACGTACCGCCGAATTGCTCAACACGTGGGGCGTGAGGTCTCCACAGTACATCGATGTTGTCGCCAGTGGTCGGCGGAAGGTGCACGTGCCCGTTGACCTGGGACCGGACCGCAGCGACGCACGGATGCACGCCAAGACCGTAGGATCCTATGCAGTGCCGTAGGGGACCGCACCGCCACTTCCCAGCAAATTAGGGACACTGTTGCTCCTGGGGTATCGGCGAGGACCATTCGCAACCGTCTCCATGAAGCTGGGCTACGGTCCCGCACACCGTTAGGCCGTCTTCCGCTCACGCCCCAACATCGTGCAGCCCGCCTCCAGTGGTGTCGCGACAGGCGTGAATGGAGGGACGAATGGAGACGTGTCGTCTTCAGCGATGAGAGTCGCTTCTGCCTTGGTGCCAATGATGGTCGTATGCGTGTTTGGCGCCGTGCAGGTGAGCGCCACAATCAGGACTGCATACGACCGAGGCACACAGGGCCAACACTCGGCATCATGGTGTGGGGAGCGATCTCCTACACTGGCCGTACACCACTGGTGATCGTCGAGGGGACACTGAATAGTGCACGGTACATCCAAACCGTCATCGAACCCATCGTTCTACCATTCCTAGACCGACAAGGGAACTTGCTGTTCCAACAGGACAATGCACGTCCGCATGTATCCCGTGCCACCCAACGTGCTCTAGAAGGTGTAAGTCAACTACCCTGGCCAGCAATATCTCCGGATCTGTCCCCCATTGAGCATGTTTGGGACTGGATGAATCGTCGTCTCACGCGGTCTGCACGTCCAGCACGAACGCTGGTCCAACTGAGGCGCCAGGTGGAAATGGCATGGCAAGCCGTTCCACAGGACTACATCCAGCATCTCTACGATCGTCTCCATGGGAGAATAGCAGCCTGCATTGCTGCGAAAGGTGGATATACACTGTACTAGTGCCGACATTGTGCATGCTCTGTTGCCTGTGTCTATGTGCCTGTGGTTCTGTCAGTGTGATCATGTGATGTATCTGACCCCAGGAATGTGTCAATAAAGTTTCCCCTTCCTGGGACAATGCATTCACGGTGTTCTTATTTCAATTTCCAGGAGTGTAAAAGGAAAGTTATAAGCAGTCACATTCAGATAATTTACAATAAACTAAAAGTAAATATTTGTCATAATTAAATAAGCTAGTATTTTTACGAATGCGTTAAATGATGACGAATTGTTGTTATATATTGTTTAAACAATTGTGTATACTTGCTTGACAGAAGCGTCTTTTGGCACTCTTTTTTAATAGCAGTGTCAGACAACGAAAGCGAGGGATCACTTCTTTAATTACAATGGTTTTGTACTAGCAGATGTAATTAATATTTAAATAAAGTTACGGCAAAATAGTAAAAATTCATAAAATGAATTCGCAAGTATGAACAGATATGATTTATTCAAATGGTTCAAATGGCTCTGAGCACTATGGGACTCAACTTATGAGGTCATCGGTCCCCTAGAACTTAGAACTACTTAAACCTAACTAACCTAAGGACATCACACACATCCATGCCCGAGGCAGGATTCGAACCTGCGACCGCAGCGGTCTCGTGGTTCCAGACTGTAGCGCCTAGAACCGCACGGCCACTCCAGCCGGCTGAGGTATTCATGCTACATTCATTTCAAATGAAATTTTGCTGTATTATAGTGCAGAATACGATGTTCTGAGAAATATTTGCGTAAGAAAATTGTATAAAAACGTAGTAAATCTATAAATGGAATAGATACAGTTATGTAGCTTTCAAGGACGATAGCTGTAGTGCAATGTCGTCATCTGAGACATCTTTTGTTGAAGCTGTGTGAAGCTTTTAGAATTTTTAAATCCAGGTGTTCATTGTGAAAACATTTAGTCACTGTAAATTATTAACTTTTGTTATTTTAAAGATATTGAAGATACTGTTGTCATTGGGTGTGCCTTGTTTTTGTAAGATCGCTGGTGTATTCAGATTTGCTTTATTATTTGACTGTGAATTATTTACGAATTTCTAAGCTCTGTAAGAAGACATGTTTCAGCTTGTCTGGCACTCCACCGTTTATGGTGCGTTGCCTGTCCTCTTAAACGTCCAGCCGTCTATCAAATTCCCCCTACCGAGATTTCCCCCATTTCTGAGTACCTGACTGGCTTGTATTGATTGCTTTGCAGGTATACCTTCACAAACAAATTCACCTTACCCTACCATACCTCACCTCACCTCGCACAAATTCTAGGTGGTCAATTAGCTCTCCTACATTCGAGTAATGTTACGGTGCGAATGAATACATTTTTGCAGACCGACAGAGACTACTGGAAACCAATTACAGAAGAGAGTCGCTTAGTATTCTACGTGATACTAACTAGCTCAGCAGACCCAATGACTCTGTACGTTGGACAATATTTTAATTACCAGGAAACAGAATAGAATGAATCATTGATCGAGTATTTGGTGAGTACACTAAAAAGATGAACCAAATACACCTTGGTGCTGCGTGACACTGCTGCTCCAAATGTATCACTACGCCAATGTCTGGTATGTTTAAGCTCACACAGAGAGGAACTATCATTCTAAAAGTGTGTGATGGAAGGATGTGAGAGATCATGGAAGTAAAATAAACGAGACCGTGAAAGCCACCTACCAAAAGCCTACTATTTAGGGCAGTTCACAAGTTGGTCGGCGTCAGGGAGATGGTTCTACGGTGGTGTGATCCATGAAACCCTGGGATCCTGACTGGTACTGTGCATGAGAGTTAAATTATCGGCAGCTTGTAGAAGGGGCCTGAGGATGGGATGCAAATACCTCGAAATTTATTGCATGCGAAGATTTTAAGCAACACAACTGTATCAGCAACTGAATTCAATAACTAGAGGAGAAATTGAATTGGTGACATCTCTAGCAGTAGCAACATTTGATGTGGAATGTTGTCCACCTTGACGATAATATTACTGTTCGATCTGGACGTTACGTTTGGACCATAGTGCACAAAGGAAACTCAATAACAAGGTTGCGAGGGAGGGATAATTCTAAAATCGTATCAGAAGTGGTGGTATGTTTCCGAATCTGCAGTTGAGTTGACAATTCCATGTTGTGTACGGTATGACTATTGAGACAGTCGTCATCTTCAGGTGCTCCGAGTAGTGGTCTTTACGTGTGTTCACTATCAGTACTGGTGGTATGGCACCTCACGTGTACTTGTAACAGAGTTCGCCTCCTGTCTGGACTCACGACTGACACTCGAGACTTCTGATTGCCTAATGGGCCTCATCAAGCGACGACGTACTACAATATCAGCGTACTTCGTTGTTTACGTTTTACTAGCGGTGTCTCTATTAAGTCTCTACTTGCTTGGTGATAATTTTTTGTTGAGGTGATGTTAATTCATTTGCACTCAATTACTCCAGCGATACGTGTATTCGCTTAGCAAATGTCATTCCCTCTTCGCAGGTTTGTTTCCGATGAGGTCTGCATTGTTCTTTCCGCCATTTCGGATGGAAATCTATGGCATTCAGAGCAGCGATTTCCTCTCTTCCTGTCAGACGACTGAATATTTATAAGCGTTGGCACCGATGCGCGCGACCTTCTTACGGAGGCCAATTACATCGTGCGTATACCGTGTCTAGCGACCCCACAGTTCACTCACTGCTCATACGTTATTTTCCGTTTGAGACAAAGTACAACAGGAAACAAATGCGACCTCAGAGACATTTTTTCTTCGCGTTAATGACTGAACTTTGAGGGAGCATTGGAAATTCTCACAATAAATCTAAAGGTCATAAATGTGCTACCACAGTTTTAAAATATTGTCACACGCTTTCATATTTATGAATAACCGTAGTGATTACTATTAGAAGTCGTTTACCTTGTAGCGAAATTGAAGTAGATAGTTCCTGTGAGATAGTATGGGTAGAGGTCATTCTGGGAAACCGGAATAACGTAATAATTGGATCGTTTTACCGACTGCCCAACTCAGATGATAAAATTGCTGAAAGATTCAAAGAAAACTTGAGTCTTTCAAACACGTACTCGACGCATAAAATTACAGTTCGTGGTGACTTCAGTTTACCCTCGATATATTTGCGAAAATACATGCTTAAATCCGGAGGTATGCGTAAATCATCATGCGAAATTGTGCTAAACACAGTCTCTAAAAATTATTTCGAATAATTAGTTCATGAACTCACTTGAATAGTAAAAGTCTGTGAAAATACACTTGAACTCTTAGTAACAAATAATCCTGAGTTAATAACGAGCATCAAAACGGATACAAGGATTAGTGAACACAGGGTTGTCGCTAAGAGACTGAATACCGCAACTCCTAAATCCCCCAAAAATAAACGAAAAAATGTACCTATTCAAAAAAAGCAAATAAAATTTCACATGAAGCCTTCATGAGAGACAACCTCAACTCCTTCCAAATTAACAATGTAAGTGCAGACCAGATGGAGCTTGAATTCAAAGAAATAGTATCGACAGAAACTGAGAGATTTATAACAAAAAAATTAACAAACAACGGAGCTTAGCCCCCATGGTACACAAAACACGTCAAAACACTGCTGAAGAAAGAACGGAAAAAGCACGCCAAATTTAAACGAACGCTAAACCTCTAACATCGGCGATCTTTACAGACGATCGAAATTTAGCGCGGACTTCAATGTAGGATGATTTTAGTAGTTTCCAAAATGAAATTTTGTCTTGAAACATGGCAGAAAATTCAAAGACGTTCTGGTCTTACGTCAAGTATGCTAGCGGCAAGACACAGTCAACATCTTTCCCGCACGATAGCAATGGATATACTGTCGCTGATAATGCTGCCAAAGCACAGTTACTAAACACAGCCTTTCAGAATTAGTTCACCAAAGAAGACGAAGTAGATATTCCAGAACTCGAATCGAGAACAGCTGCCAATATGAGTAACTTAGAAATAGATATCCTCGGAGTATGTAAAATTTGAAATTTTCTCGGCGAATCAACTGGTCAAGTTGTCTAGCCGAAATATCGTGCAATGAAGTTTACGACGACCGGCTGCAAACCCGAAACCTTTTTGACCATCCTCGGAGTAGTGAACCAAATTAAATCACTTAATCAAAGCCAGTCTACCGGTCCCGATTCCTTTCAGAGTATGCTGATGCAATAGCTCCATACTTAAATCATATACAGCCTCTCGCTCGACTAAAGATCCATACCCAAAGATTGGAAAGCTGCGCAAGTCCCACCAAATTCAAGAAAGGCAATAGGAGTAATTCACTAAATTAACGTAGATACGCAGTAGGATTTTGGAATGTATATTGTATTCGAACATTATGAATTACCTCGAAATGGACGGTCTATTAACACACACTCAACACGTGTTCAGAAAACATCGTTCATGTGAAACACAGCTAGCTCTTTACTCACACGAAGTGTTGAGTGCTATCGACAAGGGATTTCAAATTGATTGCGTATTGATAGATATCCAGAAGGCTTTTGTTATTGTACCTCACAAGCCGCTTGTAATCAAATTGCTTGCTTATGGGATAACATCTCAGTTATGTGGCTAGATTCGTGATTTCCTGTCAGAGAGGTCACTGTTCGCAGTAACTGACAGACATTCGTCGAGTAAAATTGAAGAGATGTATGGCGTTCCGCAAGGTACTGGTATAGGTCTTCTACTGTTCCTTACCTACGGGATGTTTCCGTAAGAGCGTGTAAAAATGTAACGGGACATAGGGAATGCTCCACTGAACAATTTTATGTGGGGAACCTGGGGTCAGAGAAGCCAGCTTAAGGAGGTATGGAAGTAAATTTGTCTACCGCTTTGTCTAGCATACTGTTTTCCAGCTTATTTACTACAAACATGCGTACAAGCTTACACGTGCTGTTTATTTACGAGGGCATTTCGAAAAGTAAAGATACAGTGGTTCGCAGTCCTTAAATAGAACACTTATTTAGAAAACGTTAGTTACATCTTATTAACTGGATTATTTGTTATTTTTCGCCATAATCACCCCCGTTATCCAAACATTTGTTACGTCGGTGCACAAGCTTTTGTATCCCACAGTCACAGAGGGTTGCCGCGTGTTGTCGGAACCACATTTCAACTTCATCTTTGATCTCTTCATCGTCGTGGAATGGTTTTCCACCAAGCTGTGACTTCAGGTAACGGAAGACATGGAAGTCGTTGGGCGCAAGGTCCGGGCTGTATGGCGGATGGTCCAATACGTCCCATTTGAATTGCTTGAGTAGTGCTTTGGTTACGAGCGCTGTGTGAGGCCGAGCGTTGTCATGAAGCAGGCCGACTCCACTTATCAGCATTCCCCTGCGTTTGTTTTGAATTGCCCTTCGAAGACGTTTGAAAGTCTGGGAATATGCAGCAGCATTAATTGTCGTTCCAGGAGGCATAAATTCCAACAGAAGAATGCCTTGTCTGTTCCAAAACACAGTAGCCATGATTTTCTTCGCTGAAATCGACGTGTTGCATTTCTTGGGTTTTGGTGAATTCGAATGGCGCCTTTGCATTGATTGTTGCTTAGATTCAGATGTATGGTGATAAACCCACGTCTCGTCACCTGTCACAATGTGATCAAGGAACTCATCACCTACTTCAGCATAGCGTGTGAGGAAGTCGAGTGCAAAGCAAAGCCCATCCTTTTCTTTTTGTGTTCTTCCGTTAACAGTTTTGGAACCCAGCGCGCACACAATTTCTTGTACCCTAACTTGACAGTCACAACGTCATAAAGAGTTGTCATTGACACGTCCGGTATGATCTGATGCAATTCTTTCAATGTGAGATGTCTATTCGCAAGAATTGCTTCCTCTGTTCTCCAAAGAAGGGCATCAAAGATCACAGATGGCCGACCTGTTCTTTGTTTGTCATGAACATCGGTCCTACCTTCAGAGAAATGACGACACCATTTCGTTACATTTTGTCTATTCATAATGTTCCCATAAACAGAAACAATTTCTTTGTGAATATCCGTTGGTCGCTGACCTTTTGCGTGAAGAAAACGTATGAGGTCGCATTTGGCGGGATTCTGAATCGGCGCAGCCATTTTAAACACGACCTACTCCAACCAAAAGCAACGTTCAACTGCCGAAGGACCGCGAGGAGAAAGCTAACGGTTCAAGGTTAACACCAGTGTTGCCAACTTGCTCGCCAAAACACTTCTGTTCCTCTGGCGAACGGCGTACCTTCACTTTCCGAAATACCCTCATACTTGTATATTCTTTATCTGCTGCAAGTAAACAAGGAGGACAAGCCTGCTTACTAGGAGGTCTACCTGGCCGTCTGATAGCCACCTCTACTTGTGGTTCATGCGAAGGGTTCTACTTGAGTTTTTGAAGAACGTACCCATGGTTGTTCGTGAAGGGATGTGGGTATATGACGGTGCACCGCTTCACTTCAGTGTGGATGTCGGCTGTGGTGTCACCGCCAGACACCACACTTGCTAGGTGGTAGCCTTTAAATCGGCCGCGGTCCGTTAGTATACGTCGGACCCGCGTGTCGCCACTGTCAGTGATTGCAGACCGAGCGCCGCCACACGGCAGGTCTAGAGAGACTTCCTAGCACTCGCCCCAGTTGTACAACCGACTTTGCTAACAATGGTTCACTGACAAAATACGCTCTCATTTGCCGAGACGATAGTTAGCATAGCCTTCAGCTACGTCATTTGCTACGACCTAGCAAGGTGCCATTACCCGTTACTATTGATACTGTAAAACATGTACCGTCAAGAGCGACGCTCATCATTAATGGATTAAAGTTAAGTATTCCACCTGCTACGTCCGCTTTTCTAAAGTCTAATTTCCTTGTCCTGTTCCAGATCTCACGCCAGCCTGCGTGAGCTAAAACGCGTGCCTTTCGGCTTCCTCTAATAACACGGGGTTCACTCTCCTGCCGACCAACCGGCCGAAGTGGCCGTGCGGTTAAAGGCGCTGCAGTCTGGAACCGCAAGACCGCTACGGTCGCAGGTTCGAATCCTGCCTCGGGCATGGATGTTTGTGATGTCCTTAGGTTAGTTAGGTTTAACTAGTTCTAAGTTATAGGGGACTAATGACCTCAGCAGTTGAGTCCCATAGTGCTCAGAGCCATTTGAACCATCTCCTGCCAACCCACAACATCGGCAATCATCCAACTGCTGTATTTCCTCGTCGCTGGATTGGAACTGGAGGTCCTATTCCGTTGCCTGCATCGTCACCTGCCCTGAATCCCCTTTGTTATTACCTATGGGGATATCTTAATCTGGCTTCTCCGACCCCAGGTCCCCATTTCTAATTGTTCAGTGAAGCATCCTCAATGTCCTGTTAAATTTTTGCACGTTCTTACGGTAATATTTCGTACATAAACGATTTAGGGAACAATCTAAACAGCCGTCTTAGCTTGTTTGTAGACGATGCCGCCGTTTATCGTTAATTAAAGTCATCAGAAGATCATAAATTAATTTAGAAAAAATAAGTGTGGTGCGAAAACTGGCACTTGACCCTAAATAATGAAAAGTCGTAGTTCATCCATATGAGTGCTAAAAGGAATCCGTTAAACTTCGGTTTTTGGCAAGTCAATTAAATCTAAAGGTCATAAATTCAACTAAACATCTAGGAATTACAATTACGAACAACTTAAATTTGGAAAAACACACAGAAAATGTTTTGGGATAGGCGAACTAAAGACTGCGATTTATTGGCAGGACACTTAGAAGATACAGCAGATCTACTAAAGAAACTGTCTAGTCTACGGCTGTCCGTCGTCTTTGGGAGTACAGCTGCACAGTGTGGGATCTTTACCAGATAGGATTAACGGAGTACATCGGGAAAGTGCAAAGAAGGGCAGCACGTTTGGTATTATTGGGAGATAGTGGAGAGCATGTCACGTACATGATACAGGATTTTGTGTGGACATCATTGTAACAATTGCGTTTCTCGTTGTGGTGGGATCTTCTCACGAAATTTTAATCACTAACTTTCTCCTCCGAATGTGAAAGTATTATTCTGTTGCCGATCTACATAGGGAGAAACAGTCATGAGAATAAAATAAAGGAAATCAGAGCTCGCAAGGAAAGATATAGGTATTCGTTTTATCCCTGCGGTGTTCGAGAGTGGAATAACAGAGAATTATTGTAAAAGTGGGTCAAATGAACCCTCTTCCAGGCACTTAAGTGTGATTCGCAGAGTAGCCACGTAAATGTAGATGCAGGTGTAGACGTAGTGTGGAAGTATCACTAACACGGTGCTCATATATACGAGGGTGTGTTGAAAAGTAATGCATCCGATTTTTTTTTTGGTGAAAACATTCACCGGTTTATAAATGAAACAGATGTTATTAGCATTATAGGCCACGTCTTAATTCTTCATGTTTTCATACTTATTTCTGAACATAGTCATCCTGCCCATTAACATATTTCTCCCAATGAGAGACCAGTTGCGGCGAACAGGTTCCTTTCTGGGTTCAAACCGGCGCCTACCTGTGAACTCGTCGCAGCTGATCGCCGGTAGGAAAGCCGAGTAGAGACCTACCGTACTGTTACTCGCATCAGGCTGCGTGCAACGTAACTTTTCTAAAAATCGGGAAAAGCTCTGTAGCACAAATAAAACTGGCAAACTGTAACTTCCTTCGAGGCTCATAATACACATGACCGTACCATTGAAAGGCTGGCTCCGACTACTTTGACTGCTGTAAGCATTCTATATTTCCAAGAGGAAAGACTCGCGAAGAATACTCCGTTCTCATTGGTTAGTTTTCTTTAAGGTCGCCGGCTGGAGTGGCCGTGCGGTTCTAGGCGCTACAGTCTGGAGCCGAGCGACCGCTCCGGTCGCAGGTTAGAATCCTGCCTCGGGCATGGTTGTGTGTGATGTCCTTAGGTTAGTTAGGTTTAATTAGTTCTAAGTTCTAGGCGACTGATGACCTCAGAAGTTAAGTCGCATAGTGCTCAGAGCTATATGAACCATTCTTTAAGGCCAATAGAAAACTATTATTCCCCCGCCATAGTCCCCGCTTTTCATGACTAACCAATCAACAAATAGCACACTTTCGATTTGTACTTTCTCCCAAAATAAATATTTAACATTCTGGTATTTTATTTATACTTCACGTTACTATTTTCATTTGCACTCGAATTAGCTTTTCTTTTGCCATAAACTTACTTAACGTACCATGATACAAAATTCCACGTCGTCTGCATTCACACTGTCTTAAAAATTTCTCACGCTCGTTCGTACAGCGTTGGTCAATATGACAATGATCTACATGTTTACTTTAGACCACACTCACGCATCATTCACAGACATAAATAAACAAAAAATTCTTCAAGAAATAAACAGAACAATTCACAAAAACATTCTCTTGACCTGTTTCTTGAATGTCTGTGTCCGCTACTGTACTCTGGTGGATTAAAACTAGAACTTCGTACTCGACTGAACCCCCCTTAGACCACCTGTTACCGTGCACACATACACAGGCTCCAGACAGGAGCTATATAAAGGCCTCACGGTTTGTTAATACTGTCACTGTAGGAGGTTTCAATTCGTTGACGGAGTCAAAACTTCACCTCTGC
Organism: Schistocerca cancellata; assembly: GCF_023864275.1. NCBI lineage: Eukaryota > Metazoa > Arthropoda > Insecta > Orthoptera > Acrididae > Schistocerca > Schistocerca cancellata. The sequence continues at coordinate 447,917,422 of NC_064629.1, forward strand.
TTGGACCGCTTCATCATTATCAAGAAGTAGTTCTAGGTGTTGATTACATAATGGAAACAGATGACAATTTGATGGGGCCAATTCGGGGTATAGAGCATGAGCGATGACAGTGAATCTAAGGCGTCAGTCTGTTACAGACGTCGCAGCGCTTGTGTGTGGTCTGACATTCGGAGCCCTCTAGCAGCAGAAGGCTATACATATGTAGATGTGAAGAATAAAGATGGAAAATATTAATAACATTTGTTTTATTTAAAGAGGTTAAAAATTTTTCACATAAGAAATACGGAGGGATCACTTTCCAGTGCTCCGTCGTTCGTTACTAAGCGAACTTAATGGAACTCGGGACCAGTTTCAGGTTGCCTATCTTACGGCTTCCAGGTGCTACAAAAATTTATTTTCAATAATTCCTGTAATTATTGACCATATCAGATCTGGTCATTAAAATGTATGACCTTACGTTAAAAGTTCAACGCAGTAAGACAATTTCAAACGTTCACGAAACATCTCGTCGCTGACATCGTTCACAAAATGATGAAGAGAAAAAGTTTTTCGCTTACTAAATTTTCGCTGTTGACCCAGTAAAACTTCTGCGTCAGACCCGACGTTTTAATTTATTGCTTGTTTACTACCATACTCCTCGCAACACAGTTAACACACAGTATCCAAATACATCACTGAGCGTATCTGCAAAATTATATTACTGTACGATACATCGTTAAGGAGCTACGACATCATAGACATTTAAAAGCGTGAAAAACTAGCTTCTGCTTGTAATAGCGTACAGTGAAATTTCGACATCAGGCATGGCGTTTCAATTTATTACTATTCTTTTGCTAGCGCTATTCACAACACAATTTACAGACAGTATCTAGTATGTCACTGAATGTGCCAGCAAAGTAATACCATTGTACAACATAGAGTTCAGGGAATATGACGTCATAAACGTTGAGATGTGTGAAAAACTTGCTTTTGATTATAATGAAGTGCAGATGAGCCACGCTATATTCATCCAATGTTTATAATCAGAGCACCTAGTGACCTATCGTATGACGACAAGCTGGTGGAAGAAGTTGATGGTGTTAAATTCTTGGGATAACAGTTTGATGATAAATTTTACTAGGAGCAGCATATCACAGTACTGCTGAAGCGCCTACACAGATCTTCATTTGCTGTGCGAATGTTGTCAGACAGATGTGATATAAAAATAAAAAAGCTAGCGTACTACACATACTTTAATTACAGAATTTCGTACAGCATTATTTTCTTGGGTAAATTATCAATCCAAGCTAAAGTTTTCCGTGCGCAATAACATGCAATACAAATTATTTGTGGTGTGACGTCAAGAACGTCCTTCTGAGGACTGTTTCATGAACTGAGGATACTAACTACTGTTTCCCAACGAAATTTCTCATTAAAAATATATCTTTTTTCAAACCAACAGCTCAATTCACGGAATCAGTACTAGAGGTAAGAATAACTTTTACTTTGGTTCAGATAGGTGTCGACAATTCAGCAATAGACATTTTTAATAACATAACAGTAGTCACAAAAAGCTTAACTAATAATAAAGTTCACTTTGAGAAGAGTCTAAAGGATTTATTGGTGGTTAGCCCCTTCTACTCCACTGATGCATTTCTTAGCAGAACCGACTGATGCGTGTGTGCTATCAATAATCTCACATAATGCGAATATTGGGTATAATCTGACTTCTGTAAAAATTTTGTACAGAAATGCGATCATTGTAAATAAGATCTGTAATTTCTTTTTATTTTTTGATTTGATGATGCGTGGCTACAATATTCCACATCCCGCAGGATCTCCTCACTATGGACCAATTGGAATGAAAAGTACATCCAGTCTAATCTAATCAGAAAAGGAAGAGTCCATGTTTTGCTGAACCCACATCGATCTACCACATACAGTGAGTTTAGTAGCTTACAATAACTTAAAATGCACATTTACTAGCCAAAACATTGTAACCACTGTCCATCGCGATATTAAATGCCGCCTGTTGGCGTTGCGAGTACGTGGCTCAGCAAGGAAAGTCTGTAACCGGGGAAGAAACGAATAGGGAATCATTCTAGTGACGATACCGGCAGTAAATGGGAAATGCGACTTTGACAAAAGGCAGATTGTTTAGGCCTGGCTGCTAGGCACTAGCATCTCAAAACATCGTTCTCGTGAAACACTACTAGCTCTTTACTCACACGAAGTGTTGTGTGTTCTTGACGACGGATTTCAAATCGATTTGTTATTTATAGATTTCCAGAAGGATTTTGACGCTGTATCCCACAAGCGGCTTGTACTCAAATATCGTGCGTATGGAATATCGTCTGTTATGTGACTAGATTCGTGATTTGCTGTCAGGGCGGTCACAGTTATAAGTAATTGACGGAAAGTCACCGAGTAAAACAGAAGTGATTTCTTTTGTTCCCCAAGGAAGTCTTATAGGTCCTCTGCTGTTCCTTATCTACATAAACGGTTTAGGAGACAATTTGAGCAGCCGTCTTAGCTTGTTTTCAGTTGATGCTGTCTAGTCTAGTAAAGTCATCAGCAAATCAAAGCAAATTGCAAAACGGTTTAGAAACGATATCTTTACGGCGCGAAAATTGGCAATTGATCGTAAATAATGCAAAGTGTGGGGTCATACGCTTAAGTACTGAAAGTAATCCATTAAATTTTGGTTATACGATAACTCAGTCGAATCTAAAGGCTGTAAACTCAACTAAGTACCTAGGAATTACGATCACAAACAACTTAAATTGGGAAGAGCACATACAAAATGTTGTGGGGAAGGCGAACCACGATCAAGTGACAAGCTGTAGGACGTCCACGCCTCGTCGAATGATCTGGAGGTCGTAGGCTTACCCCCTCTGTAAAGAACGATAGGCGACGATCTGCGGCCTATCTGACGCCAGAGTACAAAGCTGGCTCCGCCACACGTGATTACCGTTTATTGTGGAATATGGCCTTGCGCAACAGACGACCCCTACATGTTCCAATGTTGACACGACGACAGAATCAGTTACGATTGTAGTGGGCACAGGAACATCGATACTGGACCGTGGAAGAATGACAGCGTGTCACCTGGTAGCACGAATCCCGTATCTTGTTACACCAGGGTGATAGTTGTGTCCGAATATGCCAACATCCAGGCGAACACGACGGGAATGGTACACTGTGCCACAGGAGAAGGCTGGTAGAGGCAGTCATACATTGTGGTTGACATTCACATTCACTCCCATGGGACCTGTGGTACTAAACGAAAGTATCATGACAGCTGCAGTCTAGATGAACATCATTAGAGACCAACAGCACCACATCATACTTGATCGCTTCCCAGACGTCGATGGAATCTTCTATCAGAATAATTGTCCTTGTCATAAGACTAGAATCATGCTACTCTATTTGCGAGTGGAAAAGGAAAGGAAACGGCTAGCAGTGGTACAGGATACCCTCACCACATGCCTTACAGAGGCCTGAGGAGTATCTATGTAGATGTGGATGTAGATGTGTACGGTGCACGATAGTAAACTCTCGATTATGACTTGGCCGCTAAATTTGGTTGATCTGAACGAAATGGAACATATCCAGCTGACTTCCGATTGTCACCTCTGCGTCAAGAAACCAGGGGCCAATAATACATTATACATTAATACTTGTTCTATAGATCATGAATACATTTCTTAATGATGGGGAACGTGTTACCTTAACTTAGGTTTTCTTTACGCAAAGTAATTAATATTTTTTTACAGTTACTACTTCATTTACAAAAATTTATTTACCGAGTAGAAGGAGTTTTCATTCAGAAATTCTTTGAATTTGCTTTTAAATGTTGGTTGGCTATCTTTCAGATCTTTAATGCTATTTGGCAAATGACCAAAGACTTCTGTGGCAGCATAATTCACCCCTTTCTGTGTCAAAGTGAGATTTTATCCAGAATAGTGAAGATCATCCTTTCTTCTGGTGTTGTAGCACTGTTATTTTTGAACTGGGATAGGTTATTAATAACAAATTTCATAAGTGAATGAATGTATTGCAACGGTACTGAGAATATGCCGAGTTCCTTAAATACGTGTCTACAAGGTGATCTTGGGTGCGCTCCAGCTATTATTCTGATTACACGCTTTTGTGCAATGAATACTTTCTCTCTTAATGACGAGTTGCCTCAGAATATGATGCCATTTGAAAGCACTGAATGAAAATAGACATAGCAGGTTAATTTACTGCTATGTTTATCACCAAAATTAGCAATAACCATAATAGCATAAGTAGCTGAACCTAACCGTTTCAGCAGATCATCGATGTGTTTCTTCCAATTCATTTTCTCATCAATATACACACACCTAGAAATTTCGAATACTCTGACTTAGCAACAGACTTCTGTTCATAATCTATATTTATCAATGGTGTTAAGCCATTTACTGTGCAGAATTGTATAAACAGTGTTTTCTCAAAATTTAGTGAGAGTCCCTTTGCAGAAAACAATAATTTTCTGAAAGACATTATTTACCATTTCCTCAGCTGATTCTTGTTTTTTGAATGTGATTATTATATTTGTATCGTCAGCAAAGAGAAAGAGCCTTGCATCTTCTCGAATATAAAGTGACCAGTCATTAATGTACATTGAGGACAATAAGGGACCCAAGACTGAACCCTGTGGGACACCATTCTTGATACCTCTCCAGTTAGAGGACTCTGCTTATTTTTACAAACTATCTGTACTTTTAATTTCAACCTTCTGCATTCTTCCACTTAAACATGAATTAAACCATTTGTGCACTGTTCCAGTCATACCACAATACTTAAGCTTATGTAGAAGAATTTCGTGATTCACACAATCAAAAGCATTTGAGATACCACAAAATACCTCAATGGGTGATATTTGGTTATTCATTGGATTTAATATTTGATCAGTGAAAGCATATATAGCATTTTCTGTTGAAAAGCCTTTCTGAAAACTAAATTGACATTTTGTTAGTACTTCATTTTTACAAATATGTGCTGCTACTCCTGAATACATTACTTTATCAAGAATTTTTGATAAAGCTGTCAGAAATGAGATTGGGCAGTAGTTGTTAGCATCAGACCTATCCCCTTTTTATGCGATGGTTTAACAATAGCGTATTTCAGTCTATCTGGAAAAAGTCCTGTTTCAGTGAGCTACTACATATTTGGCGGAGAATCCTACTTACTTGTTGGGAACAAGCTTTTAGTACTCCATTGGAAATGCCATCCATTCCATGTGCTCTTTTACTTTTGAGTGAATGTATTCTTTTCCTAATTTCAGTAGGAGAGATGGGTTGAATTTCAGTTTTATCAAATTGCATAGGTATCGCCTCTTCCATATACTGCCTTTCATTTTCTAATGAATAACTGGATTCTATTTTCTCTACAACACTTAAAATATCATTATTAAAGATGTTTTCGTGTTAACAAACTTTTCATTGAGTTTGATAGAAATACAGTCTTCAGTTGTGCTGTTTCTATTTTGACAATATTCCAAATTGTTTTAATTTTATTATCAGATGTGCTAACCTCAGACACAGATCACATATTTCTGGACTTTTTAATAACTTTTCTTAATACAGTGCAGTAGTATTTTTAATGTTTCACTGTTTACGGATCATTATTCCTCCTACCTGTAAGATACATTTCCCTTTTCTGTTTACACGATATTTTTATCCCTTTAGTAAGCCATGGCTTTTTGCATGGTTTCTTGCAATTATATTTCACTGTTTCCTTTGGGAAACTGTTTTCAAATATACTCGCAAAGGTATCATGAAATAGGTTACATTTTAAACTAGCATCATGTTCCCTGTACACCTCATCTCACTTTAACTGTTGCAAACTTTCCTTAACATTTTCAGTTGTTAAATCGTTAATCGAATGCAGTATTTTTGAGGCCTGTTTTGCATTACCGTATGGAGCTATGTCATATAGTGTAATTAGCTGTGCATCATGATCAGACAGACCATTGTTAACAGAAAAAATTTTTATTTGATTAAATTAATCTTGGTCTGTGAAAACATTATCTATCAGTGTGCTGCTTTCCTGTATCACCCGAGTAGGAAAATAAATAACTGACGTCTTATTGAAAGAACCAAGTAATACTTCAAAGTTAAGCTTTCTATCGGATTCTTTCAGAAAATCTCCATTGAAATCCCCACAAACAATAATTTGCTTTCCTCTGTCTGAAAGTTAGCACAACAAAGAATCCAAGTTTTTCAGAAATAGTTGAAAATTACCCAGTTGGAACCTATACACGGCTACAATTATAAAAATGTCTTTATTTAGTTTAAGCACACATGCACATGCTCCTACACAAAAATTTTTATTTTCTGAATTTTTCACACTATGATATAGTTTAACACATATGACAACTCCTCCTCTCTCCATAGTGTCTCTACCTACATGTGCTGAAAGCTTATGTTCACCTACATTTACCACTTCTGTACTTGAACCTATATGATGTTCAGACAGGCATAGTACATCTGTTCCCCCCTCAGCTTCTAAATCGTCTAAACAAACAAGAAGCTCATCTACTTTGTTTTTTAATCCCCTGATATTCTGATGCAATATACTAACATTATTTTTCACTGTACTGTTATGAGACTCTTGTGATATTTTAAGATCTCTAGTACCTGACTGTCTGAGGTTCTCACTAAGATTAATTTTAGTCGGTGTTGGATGACTGGACACTGATCTTAGAATAAAAAATAAGTACTCGCATGAGTCTCAGCTTCCCCCCCCCCCCCCCCCCCCCAAACCTTTAAATATTTATCTGTCATCCCAGCCAGTTTACATTCCTACTGAGATGCAGACCATGTCTTGGCATGTCCCACGTACCAATACCATCTACAGGAACCAAACCTATGCCTGATAAAGTAGCCGCCCGAAGCAGCTGACAGAGTTGTTCAACTAGGGCCGATCATTACGGCATGAAACAAGGAACCAAGCCAACATTTGTATGGTTCGTTGCAAAAGCTGTTTTTAACAGGTCGCACTCAATATTGTAGCCCTGATCCCTATGAATACTGTTTCCCTCTCCACCCACTATCACAACATGATCCTGCTTTGTAAATCCCTCGCACAATGATCCTACATCCTCAATCACTTGTCTAAAATATGCACTGGGCTTGAAAATAATTGTGACCTGGTACCTTACACTAATTTTTTCTGAAAAAGCTGGCCCACACCTCTGCAATGGCTCCTACCTAACAACACACCTTTCCTCCTACTTTCTACTTTTCTTGAAACAGTTGGTTTCACAGTGAAAGTCTGTTGAGTGCTGACTACGCTTATATCTACTTCAGCCTCTTCCTTAGTTGAATGGGGTAGCAAGCCAAATCTGTTGTTTGTGCCAGTGATGAAACTGTCAGATACTGTTCTCTTCTGTGGCCCTGTTCTTTGCTAATACTTCCCACCTGTCTTCACCCTTCTCCCCCTTAACCTCATCAGTTTCCCCCTAGCACTATCCAGTTCGGTCTTAAGGTCTCTAATCTTCCATTCCTGTTCCGCTATTTTCCTATCCCTTGACAATACTCTGCAATATCATGGAAGAGACGCATTTACTTCCCTGTTTCCCATGCCACTACATGCACCCCAATATAACCATCTGCCACAACAGCTGCACAGAACCCCAGAACTGACTTTGCTATGACAGCTCAAACACTTCTCGCCCATGGTTGTTTATAATATTTTTTACAAAATTTATCTAGGCAATAACAGTAATATTCTAATAACTACAGACCACAAGAGCCACTAAAGTTATGTGGAATGCTAATATACGTGTATACTATTAATATAGTAACGTAATGCACTTCTACTAACATTAAAAATCAAAACTTGTATGCCCGAAAAAATTAGGCCTAAGATCGTGTATGCGCGATACGTACTTCAGTCGTTTTGAAAGGAAATAAAAGATAGAGCTTAAAACCTTTAATTCTCCCTGTAGATATGGCAGTACTAAATATATGTGTAAAGAAAACAACCTAAATTCTACACATAATACTCAAAGAAATGTCTTAAATTTGTATGGAAACCTACGTCTAAAGTACATCGAAACAAGTCCTTAGGTTATAATTCTGTTCTTTTGCTTTTTTTTTTCGAGAAATGCTTTCAAACGAGTGAAACCTTGGATTGATGATATGAAACAGACGCTAATTAACTACCTTACGGTGTAATATTAAATAATTGACAGTTATTATATAATTCTGTTCTTTTGCTTTTTTTTTCGAGAAATGCTTTCAAACGAGTGAAACCTTGGATTGATGATATGAAACAGACGCTAATTAACTACCTTACGGTGTAATATTAAATAATTGACAGTTATTATAGAATTAATTGCTCATCTTCACGAGCTCATTGTGTGCGGGCTGCCAACAGATTTAAAGAAATTGCGTGACCTGTGCGGAGTCATCTCTTGCCACCTGCCACATACCTCATGAAGGACTTTTAGAATCCATGCCACACAGAACCACCACTGTATTGCGTTCCAGTGATGGAGCAATGATGTATTAAGCAGATAGTGATAATGCTTTAGCTCATAGTTGTGCCGGTGACCAAGTACGCGGGATATTAGTAGTAAATTTGCCATTTGGTAAGTAATCTCCTTCCAATGCCATGTATGAAACTTTCAAAATAAGACTACGATAACGTTCTCAAAAATACGTTTTCGCGTTGAGACCCATTATACCATCGAAAGCATTATCCACAAAAACCTGTGTTCTGAAATCCCTCTCATTGTTTTTCCGTAAGGAAGATCGGTCAGCTACTTGGAAATACAGGGTAAAGTTTCCCAAGTCGTACCCCTTAAGGAACAATTATTGTGTTTGGTAGTGTAATTTAAATAACACGGCTTGTTTAACGTACACTGAATCTTTATTTCTTAAGCTATCAAACAGCTCCCATATAAACACAAAAATGTTTTCTCAAAACGAGTTTTCAACCTTTCTCAAATCTGTACCACTGGTACCTTTAAGGCTCCTGGTTTCCCAATCTCTACCCTATGTAGCCTAAGTCGTACTTAGAATGAGAAGTCTGTGACGACATCATCCATGGAATAATGTAAAAAAACGTCACAATAGCAAATTACAAGCAATAAATCTTACTTCGATAGTTGCACGTAATGACATTACACATTGGAAAGAAAATATATATTCTTAACAAATTAAATAGTTTAAATTGGCGTATCACAGATTAGTTGGATGGAACACATCTATCATAGACATATTTCTTTGTTTTACTTTCCACATCAGCGCATAGGTTATGTACCTAAACTTTACATTCCGTACTCTGGATCACGTCTGCTTTTCGATCTTCCTTACACAGCTGATATAACCAATTCACACTGTCCTTTATTTTTTATTCTTGTGAAAGGTTTCGTCTGCCTATTTTTATAGGTTTGTGCACAGGTTTCTTCATTTTATTTGCCTTTTCCTTGCCTTCTAAATCCTTTCCGTAAAGACTTAATGTTAATCCCATTATTGGTTTAGGTCGTCTCGTATTTTTCTTGATGAGCTTTTTTATCCACGGGAGAGGAGATAAAGTGTTCAAGTAAGACTTAATTTGTTGACTGTGAATTTCGGCAATTGTTGGGGTATTGTATTGAGGTCCACATTCTTGAGTAATTGTATAAGACCCAGACTGATCGTTGAGTGGTGTTACAACGTTAGGCGCCTTCCGGATTTTCCCGTTGTTGCTTCAGTTCCACCAGCCGATTCTTGGTCTCAATGATCAACAATATGTACAATAGTACCTGAAAAGTCCTCTTCCTTGATGACATTTCTCTCATTGGGCAACAAGCCCATTGTCTTAAAACGGTTTAGTACTACGTCCATACAAACAAATCTGGGGTATGCATTACCCAGGAGTTCTCCAATGATAGCTTCTCTTATAACACTGACACGAATTGAACGTAGCAATGAAAATGCCGCTTCATCGTAGGTGTTTTTTTAATGTTTTATAGAACGACGTGTCCAGTGGCTGTAGAAAATGACTCATCTCAGTAGGAAATGATAGTATGATTACACTACAATCAAGAGCCAGCTGAATTTCCCTTGAATTTTTGGTGTATGTGCTATGTCCATCCTGAAAAAGATGAATTTGTTTCTGGTCCCTTTTTCCTACATTTTATGAAATGTTCTAGTTGTCGAATAAACAGTTCTGATGTTTTTCACCCATCTGTCGAGCATACACACGCTGCTGTGTTTGGTGAAGCTTCCCTTTTTAAGATGTCATTCATTGGGCTATGCTTAAATATTAATATTGGAGGTATAAATTCGCCTGCTTCATTCATTGTACAGGGTACGGCAGCTTTCATAGTGGGATATTAGAAGCACACCATCAAACAGTAACCGTAATTTATTTATTACCTCTTACGTCAATTAATAGTTAAATGTATGCCATTTACTAATGTGTAAGTCATTGTCCATTGCGTGGATTACTTTTTGAATATGACTCCCGTCAAATGATGCCCCTCTGCACAACACATTCATCTGGGCGGCGTTGGAAGCTTTCCATAACTCGGCGTAACGCATTCCCTGGGTCATTGCCGACGGCAGTTCTGACGCGATCCTTCAACTCAGGAATGGTGGCACATCGTGTTCGGAACACTTCTTGCTTCAGGCAGCCCCAAAGGAAAAAGTCTCCACATGAAAGGTCAGGTGAGCGAGGCGGCCAGGAAATGTCACCAAAACGGGAAATTACTCTACCGGGAAATGTCTGTCGGAAGAAGTCCATGCAAATTCTGGCTGTATGCGAGGTCGCTCCGTCTTGTTGAAACCATAATTGTTCCACATCCACATCGACCATACCTAATTGCGGAAGAACGAAGTCTTGCAGCACCTTTAGGTAGCGTTCACTGGTGACAGTTATAGCCACACCGCTGTCATCCTCAAAGAAGTAAGGGCCAATAATCCCGAAAGAAGTAACTCCACATCACACTGAGACACGAGAATTGAGCAAGGGCTTGATGTGCAGTTCATGCGGGTTTACATCACTCCAATAACGCATATTCTGTTTATTCACTGAACCACATAACTCTAAATGAGGTTCATCTGACATCAGGATGGTGTGCAACATTTGTGGATTTTTGTGAAGGAGATCACGCATGCTTAAGCAGAACATTTCGCGTGAAACCCAATCGCGAGGCCTAATTTCCTGAACAATCTGCAGCTTATATGGCTGAAAATGGAGATCTTCGTACAATATTCTCCCGATTGAGTGATCGGACATATGCACAGTTTGCACATGACGACGAGAAAATCTTTTTGCGCTACGCAGTAGTGCAGCACGAACATGTTGCACGGCTTCTGGTGTCCGCACAGTTCTTTCACTTCTTCCCGGTTAGCCATTGCAAACAGAACGTGTTGTTCGAAATGCACGTACCCACCTGACAATGGTCCGTCCATCTGGAACTTTCCCATGACGTCCCAAGTTGAAATGTTGCCGAAATAGACGCTGGGTAGCAATAACAGAGTTGTTATTCTTGAAATGACTTTCAACAGCAAAGGCACGATGCTGTGTACACCGCTCCATATCACTGTCACTCGAAATCGCAGCTCATTAGTACACGAATGCGGCACGAGCTGGCGCGCGTTCCTGCAGTAAGTCATTGTACTACGGAAGTCAAATTACGCTATGAACGCTGCGGCACCCTGTCATACACATGTCGTTCTAAGCCTCCTTTCCCGCTTACGATTGCACGCACTTCGTGTTTGCCCTTTCAGGCAATTATTTTAGACGGTTTGTAAACTGTGGGTAATTCGGTTTCGTCCACATTATATACTTTGTAAGCAGTAAACTTATATTCATCTATTATGATCTCATATTGAGCCAAAACTAATTCATGCTGTTTGTTAAACTCCTTCCTCTGTACCATCAATATTGCTTCGAGAGCCCACAAGGAGAATGTGGGATGATCTTTCGTAAACCTTTAACACCACTTTTTACTGGATATTTTTTTCCTTTGTTGAAGCGATGCAGCAGATTGTATTTCTCAGCAAGTTGGTAGGCAAGTTACCTTAATTCAGTAATAGTTACTCCGACAAAACCAGACTCAAAAATTAATTATATGCTGTGATATTTTATCTTCCATCTCTGCAGTCATATATCAGGTCTTCAAAATTTTGATGTTCCTTTTTAAGCCATTGAAATGACAATGTGTGTAAACTCTGGTACATTGTATCTTCTGCATGCTTCATTAAATCCAATTTCACCATTCCGATGTTCAGTAACGATTCGTCCATATCCTTCTGCTTCCATTTATTCTATGCTCTCTTCGCCATATTGATCAGCTGAAACAAACAGTCTTTTTTTTTATACGTAATTTCTATCAGAGGCGAAGACGTACTGGCACGATTTACTAATTTTTGACAGGTACGACTTAGGCGTTCAGACCACTACCGTTTCAAACAAGATCTACAAGGATGACCTCAAAGTTTTCTAACGTTTGGTTATGCTGAAATGAATGGCAGAGCGCACTAAAATAGACATGCTACAAAACAATTGCCTTATCATCATGTTCTTCTCTGAAATTTCTTACAAATGAGCGAGAGAATGCAATAAAAACAGTAGAACAAACTTACTTGCTAATTATTTTTCTGTCACTTCACCTAGCAGTCCGTTTACAGCTGTTTCGTTCACCTTTACACCATTTAATGTCGCATTTCATAAACGTGGGTTCAGATATTGCTTGAGTTTGACTTAGGATGTAGTACGACTAGCGCAAGTTGCAGATTCGGTAACAGACTATTTAATAAATGCGATTGTTGTTTCATTTCATGAAACGTGAATCCAATGTAAATTATCATCGCCTGCAGTTTGTGAGGACCACATCAGGACTATCAGTTGCAAGAGAGGTCCCTGGTTTGTTGTTTGATACATTTTTTTCTGCTGTAATACGTTCAAACAGTGTATAATTACATCTTTGTACGCCACTATTAATTTTTTTTTTCACCATGACTTCAGTTTCTGTGTTAGGTTCTTAACTGACATTAACACGTTTCGATCCATTGGCTCTCACAGAAAACTGGACTTTGCAAAGTATAAATTACGCTGCAGCTCCCGCAACACACACAATATGATTATTAAAAGACATAGGCGAGGTTTATTACTGACAAAAATGCGGAAGACATCACAACATATGGAAACTGGAAGATTTTTGTGGCATTGTAGAGTGCTTCCAAACAGTCGTCCAAAGGTGATCGATGACCTCTGCATTTAAACTCATCCTTCACAGTGTCAGGGTAGCAGATGGCTTAGTATTCCATTTGAACTGATTCCTCGTGTTGCGGTCATACATGCAATCACCGTTTCTGTGCTAACCATCCTCGGAAGGTGCTGCACCTCCACCGAGACTCTTTCTCCATCTCAAACAAGTGATGTCAGTCAATCATCATGTGGTAATCAACAGTGTACCAGTGGATAGATGGGATGGGAAAAATGTCACAGTCGATAGTAAGATCAATTTTAGCAGTTTTACCAGTTTATTTTCCGTAATTCCGATGTCGATCAGTGTCATGGCAACATGCTTCCCAGTTTCCATATCATCGCTAAACCACCCTTCCACTGCTTTGCTATTACCATATCCAATGTAGATAGATGACTCTGCAGTAGGTCCTTTCATTGTTAGTGCATATACACCAAAGTATAGCTGAGAGTGATCTAAATATTTCTAGCACTTCGATCGTAGTGCATAATCTACGTTTATGATTGCCCATCTTGCCCTATACAGATGGGAGTCATAGAGCATTCTCACATTCTTGGGATAAAGTTAGAGATTGAAAGATCTCCTTGCATGGTGTCTGACCAACCCTGCAACACTGTCACAGATTGAATCTGCAGCTGACCAGAAGTAGACCACTGCATTCAACGTCTTGTAAAGGAGCAGAGTGAGCCGAGCCTGTATCTGCTATTCTGCACCAAACTTACTCACGGCACCCATCCAAGTGCACAAGATTTTTCCAGATGCGCACATGTTGAGGAGCATAGCACCCCGTATCAGTAGATGGTAGATATGAAAGTGTTGTGATAACATATGGTTAAGAAGAAGGAGAAGAAGAAGAAGAAATGTGTGGTTTTTACGCACGATGGAGCTCCAGATGGACGGAGTTTGAAGCATTTATGTAAATCAACTATGCTATAAATTCTTGCCGGCGGGGTCAGGGTTTTCTCTGCCTCGTGATGGCTGGGTGTTGTGTGCTGTCCTTAGGTTAGTTAGGTTTAAGTAGTTGTAAGTTCTAGGGGACTGATGACCATAGATGTTAAGTCCCATAGTGCTCAGAGCCATTTGAACCATTTGAACCATAAATTCTTGTAAAGTAACAGAGCGATGTCCAGTTTTCTGTGAGAGCCAATGGATCGAAATATTTTAATGTCAGTTTAGAACCTAACACAGACCTTGAAGCCATAGTGAAAAAACTAAAACAAAATGAATAGCATTGTACAAAGCTGTAGTCATACACTGTTCGAACGTGTTACAGTAGAAAAGAAAGTATCAAACAACAAAACAGGGACCTCTCTTGCGACTGATAGTTTTGATGGTCCGCCCACAGTACAGGCGATGAAACTTTACACTGCTTTGTGCAGGGACTTCGATCAGTGGCCACCTTCTCCAATGGATCAATACCTGAATATTTAATAGGGTCACCATATATGCTCAATACCCGCACACAGACCATATTTGTTTCTTACAGGGTGTTTCAAAAATGACCGGTATATTTGAAACGGCAATAAAAACTAAACGAGCAGCGGTAGAAATACACCGTTTGTTGCAATATTCTTGGGACAACAGTACATTTTCAGGCGGACAAACTTTCAAAATTACAGTAGTTACAATTTTCAACAACAGATGGCGCTGCAAGTGATGTGAAAGATATAGAAGACAACGCAGTCTGTGGGTGCGCCATTCTGTACGTCGTCTTTCTGCTGTAAGCGTGTGCTGTTCACAACGTGCAAGTGTGCTGTAGACAACATGGTTTATTCCTTAGAACAGAGGATTTTTCTGGTGTTGGAATTCCACCGCCTAGAACACAGTGTTGTTGCAACAAGACGAAGTTTTCAACGGAGGTTTAATGTAACCAAAGGACCGAAAAGCGATACAATAAAGGATCTGTTTGAAAAATTTCAACGGACTGGGAACGTGACGGATGAACGTGCTGGAAGGTAGGGCGACCGTGTACGGCAACCACAGAGGGCAACGCGCAGCTAGTGCAGCAGGTGATCCAACAGCGGCCTCGGGTTTCTGTTCGCCGTGTTGCAGCTGCGGTCCAAATGACGCCAACGTCCACGTATCGTCTCATGCGCCAGAGTTTACACCTCTATCCATACAAAATTCAAACGCGGCAATCCCTCAGCGCCGCTACCATTGCTGCACGAGAGACATTCGCTAACGATATAGTGCACAGGATTGATGACGGCGATATGCATGTGGGCAGCATTTGGTTTACTGACGAAGCTTATTTTTACCTGGACGGCTTCGTCAATAAACAGAACTGGCGCATATGGGGAACCGAAAAGCCCCATGTTGCAGTCCCATCGTCCCTGCATCCTCAAAAAGTACTGGTCTGGGCCAACATTTCTTCCAAAGGAATCATTGGCCCATTTTTCAGATCCGAAATGATTACTGCATCACGCTATCTGGACATTCTTCGTGAATTTGTGGCGGTACAAACTGCCTTAGACGACACTGCGAACACCTCGCGGTTTATGCAAGATGGTGCCCGGCCACATCGCACGGCCGACGTCTTTAATTTCCTGAATGAATATGTCGATGATAGTGTGATTGCTTTGGGCTATCCGAAACATACAGGAGGCGGCGTGGATTGGCCTCCCTATTTGCCAGACATGAACCCCTGTGACTTCTTTCTGTGGGGACACTTGAAAGACCAGGTGTACCGCCAGAATCCAGAAACAATTGAACAGCTGAAGCAGTACATCTCATCTGCATGTGAAGCCATTCCGCCAGACACGTTGTCAAAGGTTTCGGGTAATTTCATTCAGAGACTACGCCATATTATTGCTACGCATGGTGGATATGTGGAAAATATCGTACTATAGAGTTTCCCAGACCGCAGCGCCATCTGTTGTTGAAAATTGTAACTACTGTAATTTCGAAAGTTCGTCTGCCTGAAAATGTACTGTTGCCCCAAGCATATTGCAACAAACGGTGTATTTCTATCGCTGCTCGTTTAGTTTTTATTGCCGTTTGAAATATACCGGTCATTTTTGAAACACCCTGTATATAGTTCTTAGCAAAGCTTTTATAGTTTGCAGTTTTCTTCTCTCTTGGATGGTACAAAATAACGATGGTAGAGAGAATGTTTGGGTGACAGACTTGCATGCATCAAAAATGGTTCAATTGGCTCTGAGCACTATGGGACTCAACATCTGAGGTCATCAGTCCCCTAGAACTTAGAACTACTTAAACCTAACTAAGCTAAGGACATCACACACATCCATGCCCGAGGCAGGATTCGAACCTGCGACCGTACCAGTCACGCGGTTCCGTTGAATGCATCCTGAGGGACGCAGATCTCCTTTGGACTGCAGTATCTGTAGGTAATTTGGAAACGCATTGCAATGCAGTAGCAAAATCCTTGTCACTCTCCCAGTTCCCGTAACTGCATGTACTGTCTTGTCTACCACATCATGTTGTTGCAGGGGAAAGCTGCATTTTTTGTTGGGCCTCACAAATCGTACACAAAGGCAGGTCTAGGACCACATGTTCCCTTTAACCACCAAATGGTCAAAACATGGTCCTGTCACATTAACTCAGCTCATCCTCTTTCAGCATGGTTTGCAGAAGGTGGTAGATATTGTGCTCTCTGACTTCTGCTCAGTTATGACTCAAATTGCGACGATCACATGTACAAAGCTGAATGGATGAGTGGGGGAGACTGAGGAACGGTTACAGGATGCAGAGCCATCATCCTCCCACACCTATAACCCAGTGGATTTATCGCTGAATCTGTGACAGGGGTTGGAGATACAATACATTACAAATACTGGAGAAATAACTAGCAGCGGTATGAGGAAGCTGCAAATACTGGCTTAATACCACGTTCCTTAGCCAAATCACTTTCTAAATTCGGTGATTTTATTACGTGCTTACATCGCTGACGACGAGGACCCGCACTTTCAGTCTGTTAATACACACCCTATGAATCATTTGTATTCAGTTGCAGTATTTGTCTAGAAGACCACTTCATTTGGAGGCAGTACCATATCTCGATTGATAAACTTGTATAGTTCATAACATGGATGTTGTTAATGGTATTTATGTGCGCTGGTAGAAGCAAGACAGATTTTTTATGCAGGGTGACAGTAGCACAGCAGTTGCAATGTTTTTTAATAGCTGGCAGCTTATGAGGCGATTATGTCTCTCTTCCTAAGACACACTGGTACGACTTGCAAGAAAAACTAATGATGCATGTCTATCCATTGTGGACTTTCACTCAGTAATGCACTCAGTAATTGTTAGGGCATATTGAGCGATTCGTTATGATCAGAAGTCTTACAAAGTATGTGTGCTGTGGTGAGCATTCCAATATGTGCAAAGAAAATGGCTTTGCCCTGTCATAAGGAAGATGTAGACAACTATGATAGCTGTAAGGGGATTGAAACACTTTTTTTACCTGGAAAATGATGTCCAGTCATAACGTAGCGGGTCGAGGTTTACTGACACCAGATATTAAGCGTCGGTGACAGAGAAGAGCCAAGGTCATTATTTTTTTAGGGATGGCATAAAGGAAAGCGACACTTTGTGGATGGTGGAATGGGCTCTGTCCTTCGCTCAGTGGGTGAGGTGTGAGAGGAACACTGGTGGTTCCACTAACAGCCATTTATTGGGACACAGGACCCTTTAAACAAACAGAGTAATGCTATGTGTTTCAGTTCGCCCAATTCCTCATGGCAGCGGAGTGTCTGAAGTGTAGCGTGCAGGTTCCAGTGAACGCTGTTGCGGCGACGGCTCTTATTGCAGCAGAGTGTATTCTTCCATTCAGTATTGTACCCATGACAGAGTGTGACGGTGGTACCGTTTCCTTCTTCAGAAATCGGTTGTTGCATAATTAACAATCGGCTACGGCGTGTCATGGAGAGTTCTGTCCGGGAACCGAACCAGCAATCCTTACCCATTTGGTAAGGTCACAGTCGCTTTGTCCTCACCAGCCACCGGGATAAGTACCATACGAACTTTTTTCTGGTAACATCTGGGATGACATCTTCTGCATTGATGTATTGGCGCAGTACCGACATCAAGAACAGCGGAGTACGTGTGGAGTGCACATGTAGGTTTTTTAGGTTAGAGAATTCCCTCCCTAGGCCCGACAAGACGCCTCCTGAGATGCGACAAGGTAGCAGTAGGCAAAATGCAACAGAGAATGACAATATTAATATGGTAATAGTAAACTGCAGGAGCTTCTATAGAAAGGTCCCAGAACTGCTCTCATTAATAAACGGTCACAATGCCCACATAATACTAGGGACGGAAAGTTGGCCGAAAACAGATGTGAACAGTAATGAAATTCTAAACTCAGATTGTAATGTATACCGCAGAGACAGGCTGGACAGTGAAGGAGGAGGCGTGTTTATAGCGATAAAAAGTGCAATAGTATCGCAGGAAACTGACGGAGATCCGAAATGTGCAATCATTTGGGTGAAGGTCACTGTTAAAGCAGGCTCAGACATGGTAATTGGATGTCTCTATAGGCCTCCTGGCTCAGTAGCTGTCGTGGCAGAACACCTGAAGGAAAATTTGGAAAATATTTCGAGTAGATTTCCCGACCATGTCATAGTTTTTGGTGGAGATTTTAATTTACCAGATATAGACTGGAAGACTGAAACGTTCATAACGGGTGGCAGGGACAAAGAACCCAGTGAATTTTTTTAAGGTGCATTGTTTGAAAACTACCTTGAGCAGTTAAACAGAGAACCGACACGTAGCGATAACATATTAGATCTTCTGGTATCAAACAGATCCGAACTATTTGAAACAGTTAACGCAGACCAGGGAATCAGCGATCATGAAGCCGTTACAGCATCGGTGATTTCAGCTGTAAATAGAAATATTAAAAAAGGTAGGAAGATTTTTCTGTTTAGCGAAAGTGACAAAAAGCAGATTTCAGAGTACAGATAGTGTTGAGGATCAGTGGACAAAGTTCAGAACCATCGAACAATATGCATTAGATGTGTATGTGCCAAGCTAGATCGTAAGAGATGGAAAATAGCCACCCTGGTGCAACAACCGAGTTAGGAAACTGCTACGGAACCAAAGGGAACTTCACAGCAAACATAAACATAGCCAAACAAAAATTACGAGAAACGAAATGTAGTGTAAGGAGGGCTATGCGAGAGGCGTTCAACGAATTCGAAAGTAATGTTCTACGTACTGACTTGGCAGCAAATCCTAAGAAATTTTGGTCTTATGTCAAAGCGGTAGGTGGATCAAAACAAAAGTCCAGACTCTCTGTGACCAAAATGGTACTGAAACAGAGGATGACAGACTAAAGGCCGAAATACTAAATCTCTTTTTCCAAAGCTGTTTCACAGAGGAAGACTGCACTGTAGTTCCTTCTCTAGATTGTCGCACAGATGACAAAATGGTAGATATCGAAATAGATGACAGAGGGATAGAAAAACAATTAAAACTGCTCAAAAGAGCAAAGGCCGCTGGACCTAATGGGATACCAGTTCGATTTTACACAGAGTACGAAAAGGAATTTTCCTCTTTCTTGCAGCGGTGTACGTAGGTCTCTAGAAGAGCTAGCGTTCCAAAAGATTGGAAAAGGGCACTGGTCATCCCCGTTTTCAGGGACGTCGAACAGATGTGCAGAACTATAGACCTATATCTCTAACGTCGATCAGTTGTAGAATTTTGGCACACGTATTATGTTCGAGTATAATGACTTTTCTGGAGACTAGAAATCTACTCTGTAGGAATCAGCATGGGTTCGAAAAAGACGATCGTGTGAAACTCAGCTCACGCTATTCGCCCACGAGACTCAGAGGGCCATAGACACGGGTTCCCAGGTATATGCCGTGTTTCTTGACTTCCTCAAGGCGTTTGATACAGTTCCTCACAGTCGTTTAATGAACAAAGTGAGAGCATATGGACTATCAGACCAATTGTGTGATTGGATTGAAGAGTTCCTAGATAAAAGAAAGCGGTATGTCATTCACAATGGAGAGAAGTCTACCGAAGTAAGAGTGATTTCAGGTGTGCCTCAGGGGAGTGTCGTAGGACCATTGCTGTTCACAATATAGATGAATGACCTTGTGGATAACATCGGAAGTTCACTGAGACTTTTTGCGGATGATGCTGTAGTATATCGAGAGGTTGTAACAATGGAAAATTGTACTGAAATGCAGGAGGATCTGCAACGTATTGACGCATGGTGCATGGAAAGGCAACTTAATCTCAGTGTAGACAGGTGCAATGCGCTGCGAATGCATAGAAAGAAAGATCCTTTATCATTTAGCTACAATGTAGCAGGTCAGCAACTGGAAGCAGTTAATTTCATAAATTATCTGGGAGTAGGCATTGGGAGTGATTTAAAATGGAATGATCATATAAAGTTGATCGTCGGTAAAGCACATGCCAGACTGAGATTCATTGGAAGAATCCTAAGGAAATGCAATCCGAAAACAAAGGAAGTAGGTTACAGTACACTTGTTCGCCCACTGCTTGAACACTGCTCACCGGTGTGGGATCCGTGCCAGATAGGGTTGATAAAAGAGATAAAGATCCAACGGAGAGCAGCGCGCTTCGTTACAGGATCATTTAGTAATCCAGAAAGCGTTACGGAGATGATATTTAAACTCCAGTGGAAGACTCTGCAAGAGAGACGCTCAGTAGCTCGGTACGGCATTTTGTTGAAGTTTCGAGAACATACCTTCACTGAGGAGTCAAGCACTATATTGTTCCTTCCTACGTATATCTCGCGAAGAGACGATGAGGATAAAATCAGAGAGCCCACACAGAGGTATACCGACAGTCTGTCTATCCACAAACAATACGAGACTGGAATAGAAGGGAAAACCGATAGAGGTACTCAACGTACCTTCCGCCACACACCGTCAGTTGGCTTGCGGATTATGGATGTCGAGCAGTGTAGTGGCTAAGTCGTTGCAGCGAAGTATGACATCTGCTGACTAACCATCAGTCCATCCATCCAGGTGACATTTCTTCGTGTCTTCATTCTCCCTTCGACTGACTCTTCGGTCCTTGATCTATGCTTCTCATGTTTGGCAGAAACTTGACCAATTTTGACACACTTGTCGGCTTTCCATTGTTTTACTTCTATGCTGGTGTGGTCGGACATTGTCCTTTCGTCTTCCTCCGCATCGCCATATATGTCACACACATGAGTTCAGTAAGCTGACAGATCCTGGAGCATTGACTGCTGATGTGCGAACTGTGCTAGTCGTAGTTCTCCTTGTCAGCATTGCCCGTCTGCTCGGTTGTTGATCTGTCGAAGTGCTGAGTGCCGCTGCGCAAACTCCGCAGGTGATCGGCCTTCTCACATTGGGCACAAACGTGACCAATGTCGACACACATGCTGGCCTTCCTTGTTCAACTGCCGTTTCCGAATATCGTGGCTCAATGTGTCAAAGTCTCTAAAACGTTCACTTAACTTATTATATGTCTTTATGTTTTTTCTGCTAGATATCAGCTTAGAACTAAAATAAATAACACATAATTATTAAATGTAATTATTACACACCCTACAATAAGGAGGATATACATTTTCATATTTCCAGAACCACAGTCGTTAGGGGGGGGGGGGATATTTAATTGTGAGTACAGAGATACATCTACATCTACATCTACATCTACATTTATACTCCGCAAGCCACCCAATGGTGTGTGGCGGAGGGCATTTTACGTGCCACTCTCATTACCTCCCTTTCCTGTTCCAGTCGCGTATGGTTCGCGGGAAGAACGACCGCCGGAAAGCCTCAATGCGCGCTCGAATCTCTCTAGTTTTACATTCGTGATCTCCTCGGGAGGTATAAGTAGGAGGGAGCAATATATTCGATACCTCATCCACAAACGCACCCTCTCGAAACCTGGACAGCAAGCTACACAGCGATGCAGAGCGCCTCTCTTGCAGAGTCTGCCACTTGAGTTTGCTAAACATCTCCGTAACACTATCACGCTTACCAAATAATCCTGTGACGAAACGCGCCGCTCTTCTTTGGATCTTCTCTATCTCCTCTGTCAACCCGACCTGGTACGGATCCCACACTGATGAGCAATACTCAAGTATAGGTCGAACTAGTGTTTTGTAAGCCACCTCCTTTGTTGATGGACTTCATTTTCTAAGGACTCTCCCAATGAATTTCAACCTGGCACCCACCTTACCAGCAATTAATTTTATATGATCATTCCACTTCAAATCGTTCCGCACGCATACTCCCAGATATTTTACAGAAGTAACTGCTACCATTTTTTGTTCCGCTATCATATAATGATACAGTAAAGGATCCTTCATTCTATGTATTCGCAATACATTACATTTGTCTATGTTAAGGGTCAGTTGCCACTCCATGCACCAAGTGCCTATCCGCTGCTGATCTTCCTGCATTTCGCTGCAATTTTCTAATGCTGCAACTTCTCTGTATACTACAGCATCAACCGCGAAATCCGCATGGAACTTCCGACACTATCTACTAGGTCATTTATATATACTGTGAAAAGTAATGGTCCCATAACACTCCCCTGTGGCACGCCAGAGGTTACTTTAACGTCTGTAGACGTCTTTCCATTGAGAACAACATGGTGTGTTCTGTTTGCTAAAAACTCTATCCAGCCACACAGCTGGTCTGATATTCCGTAGGCTCTTACTTTGCTTATCAGGCGACAGTGCGGAACTGTATCGAACGCCTTCCGGAAGTCAAGGAAAATGGCATCTACCTGGGAGCCTGTATCTAACAGTTTCTAGGTCTCATGAACAAATAAAGCGATTTGGGTCTCACACGATCGCTGTTTTCGGAACCCATGTTGATTCCTACAGAGTAGATTCTGGGTTTCCAGAAATGACATGATACGCGAGCAAAAAACATGTTCTAAAATTGTACAACAGACAGATGTCTATAATTTTGCGCATCTGCTCGACGACCCTTCTTGAAGACTGGGACTACCTGTGCTCTTTTCCAATCATTTGGAACCTTCCGTTCCTCTAGAGACTTGTGGTACACGGCTGTTAGAAGGGGGGCAAGTTCATTCGCGTACTCTGTGTAGAATCGAAATGGTATCCCGTCAGGTCCAGTGTACTTTCCACTGTTGAGTGATTTCAGTTGTTTTTCTATTCCTTGGACACTTATTTCGATTGCAGCCATTTTTTCGTTTGCGCGAGGATTTAGAGAAGGAACTGCAGTGCGGTCTTCCTCTGTGAAACAGCTTTGGAAAAAGGTGTTTAGTATTTCAACTTTACGCGTGTCATTCTCTGTTTCAATGCCATCATCATCCCAGAGTATCTGGATATGCTGTTTCGAGCCACTTACTGATTTAACGCAAGACCAGAACTTCCTAGGATTTTCTGTCAAGTCGGTACATAGAATTTTACTTTCGAATTCACTGAACGCTTCACGCATAGCCCTCCTTACGCTAACTTTGACATCGTATAGCTTCTGTTTGTCTGAGAGGTTTTGGCTGCGTTTAAACTTGTAGTGAAGCTATCTTTGCTTTCGCAGTAGTTTCCTAACTTTCTTGTTGAACCACGGTGGGTTTTTCCGTCCCTCACAGTTTTACTCGGCACGTATCTGTCTAAAACGCAATTTACGATTGCCTTGAACTTTTTCCATAAACACTCAACATTGTCAGTGTCGGAACAGTAATTTTCGTTTTGATCTGTTAGGTAGTTTTAAATCTGCCTGCTATTACTCTTGCTAAACAGATAAACCTTCATCCCTTTTTTTACATTCCAATTTACTTCCATATTCAGGTATGCTGCAAAGGCCTTATGATCACTGATGCCCTGTTCTGCACTTACAGAGTCGAAAAGTTCGGGTCTGTTTGTTATCAGTAGGTCCAAGATGTTATCTCCACGAGTCGGGTCTCTGTTTAATTGCTCAAGGTAATTTTCGGGTAGTGCACTCAGTATAATGTCACTCGATGCTCTGTCCCTAACATCCGTCCTAAACATCCGAGTGTCCCAGTCTATATCTGGTAAATTGAAATCTCCAACTACGACTATAACACGCTGAGAAAATTCATGTGAAATGTATTCCAGATTTCCTCTCAGTTGTTCTGCCCCTAATGCTGCTGAGTCAGGAGGTCGGTGAAAGGAGCCAATTACTAACCTAGCTCGGTTGTTGAGTGTAACCTCCACCCATAATAAACCACAGGAACTATCCACTTCTACTTCACTACCGGATAAACTACTACTAACAGCGACAAACACGGCACCACGGGTTGCATGTAATCTATCCTTTCTAAACACCGTCTGTGCCTTCGTAAAAATTTTGGCAGAATTCATCTCTGGCTTCAGCAAGCTTCCCGTACCTATAAGGATTTCAGCTGCGGTGCTTTCTATCAGCGCTTGAAGTTCCGGTACTTTACCAACGCAGCTTCGACAGTTTACAATTACAATACCGATTGCTGCTTGGTCCCCGCATGTCTTGCCTTTGCCCCGCACCCTTTGAGGCTGTTGCCCTTTCTGTACTTGCTCGAGGCCATCTAATCTAAAAAAACTGCCCAGTCAGCGCCACACAACCTCTGCTACCCGTGTAACCGCCTGCTGTGTGTAGTTGACTCCTGACCTATCCAGCGGAACCCGAAACACCACCACCCTATGGCGCAAGTCGAGGAATCTGCAGCACACACGGTCGCAGAACCGTCTCAGCCTCTGATTCAGACCCTCCACTCGGCTCTGTACCAAAGGTCCGCAGTCAGTCCTGTCGACGATGCTGCAGATGGTGAGCTCTGCTTTCATTCTGCTAGCGAGACTGGCAGTCTTCACCAAATCAGATAGCCGCCGGAAGCCAGAGAGGATTTCCTCCGATCCATAGCGACACACATAATTGGTGCTGACATGAGCGACCACCTGCAGATGGGTGCACCATGTATCCTTCATGGCATCCGGAAGGACCCTTTCCACATCTGGACTTACTCCACCCGGTATGCATACGGAGTGCACATTGGTTTTCTTCCCCTCTCTTGCTGCCATATCCCTAAGGGGTCCCATTACGCGCCTGACGTTGGAGCTCCCAACTACCAGTAAGCCCACCCTCTGCGACCGCCCGGATCTTGCAGACTGAGGGGCAACGTCTGGAACAGGACAAGCAGCCATGTTCGGCTGAAGATCAGTATCAGCCGGAGACAGAGCCTGAAACCGGTTCGTCAGACAACCTGGAGAGGCCTTCCGTTCAGCCCTGCGGAATGTCTTTCGCCTCCTGTCACACCTCGAGACGACCTACCACTCTACCACCAGTGAGGGGTTAGCCTCAATGTGGGCAGTATCCCCGGCAGCCACAGCTGTAGTCCGATCGGGGGATGCGTGGGACGAGCTGGCCGTCCCCGGCAAACCCCCATCTGGAACCCCACAGTGATGCCCACAGGCAACATCCTCAAGCTGAGTGACTGAAGCCAACACTACCTGAAGCTGGGAGCGAAGGGATGCCAACTCAGCCCACATCCGAACACAGCAGTCGCAGTCCCTATGCATGCTAAATACTGTTGTGCAAAGAACGTCTGAACTAATCTACAGAGAGCACAAACAATTCGACACAAAATTTAAACTGTTATTAAAATTCAAGATTGCCTAGTAAATGCAGTAATGCTGCTACTTGCGCACTGCTGACACACTGCTCGGCGGCAGAAGGAGACTACGCGATTTTATACTATTCAGGTACTAAAACGCGATGCTGCAACTCTCAAATACTATGATACGCCCGAAATTTATGAATTAAACAATGCAAATACCCAAAAACACGCAAAAAGTTAAGAATTAAACTATGTAACAAATAAGTGCGTTTGGTTTCCTAGAACGATTCTGCTGGGGTACGGAGTGCGTGGCGGCAGTGGCCTGTGGCTGGAACGATTGACATTTCTGGCTTATTATTGGAGCCATACGAACTAGAGGCCAGCTGGGGTACAGGTATGTAGCAGACCTAAGTATGTCGTCATCTAGGCGGCAAAATAGTGAACTAACACTCAGTACGTTTTAGGCTTTTGTTTCCATATTTCTTGTCGTCTAGACCACTTTTCCAGCGTTTAACTGTCACTGCAATATGACTGCTGTATGTTTTTTTCGATATGTACGAAATACTTTTGCTGCTGAATATCTCGTAATTGGTCCGTCTGCAGAGAATGGCAGACAGTGTTCCCACACCACCACCTGCAGCAGCAGCAGCAGCAGCAGCAGCAGCAGCAGTTTGGCAGGTAAATTCAATAAGAACCAATCAGAATGCTCCATTCACAAGAAGTTCCATGACATCAGAGAGTCGCAAGACATCCTTTGTGCAAGGCATAGGAACCTCTACATACATGTTCGAACAAGGCACATGCAAGGTATCTACGGAAATTTTTGTGATGCCTGAGGGTCACGTGATTTATTATTTGTTAGTGTTCAGAAGGAAGTCCAAGCAGACCATCTTCCTGTGGTTCTGTCAGGCAGTATGATCTTCCTCATCCGCCATTGTGGCTTTAGAGCATTTCCAGACCAGGAGCTGAAGGACACGGAAAATTCATCGAAACTTCCAGCCATATTTTTTCTCATCTGGACAGTGCTTCGAATTCCGTTTGTGTAATTGTTCTGATGTTCCGATCTGTGCTTCGGCATCAGTGTGTGCTTCGGGAAGCGAAAAAAATAATCTCCCTGACTTCAGCAGCAGCAAATACATATTAATCCCACCCACCATTTCAGAAAAGTGATGAACACCACAGCAGCTGTAAGACTCAGAAATTTTTCTCACTCTGGCAGTGTTGCCAAACAAGCAGATAAAACTCGAAAAGTCTTGTTTAGATTTACAGAGATATTTATTTCGACTTCGAAATACCATCGTTTTGGCGTGAAAAATCGGATACTGCAGCTGATATCTGTTTCCCACAAAAGTGTGTGAAGTTTCTTAGGGAGGTTTCACAAGTGTTCACCGATCTTCTTACAGTACATTTTAGCGTGGGGCTGCATACATTGCCAAACTGACGCAAACTACTCAGAGATGGTTTCACAAGTGTGCTACGATCTTTATTTTAGAGCCTGTATTCAAGTGTGATGGTGGTGGTATTGCTTGGAATAAATGTGTATTTACCTTGCAAATTGTTTAAATGTTCTTGAATAATCTGCAAAGATCTCTCCGTCTCTATCTTTGTACAGTGGTACATTTAGTTCCTGAGACATCTTCAAGTTATGTATGTGACAGTACTCCACACATTGCTTAAACACCACATTTAATAATTCCTGAAGCAGTTTGTATTCAGTGACAAAGGGTATCCATGCGCTAGGGATGGGAAGGAGGAAGGCTGTAGGTATTCCCCACGTGACAGGAAATATGCAGCCGCCCCTGTAGCTACCGCATGGTGGTGCTGTGAGCCTGGTCTGTGGCCTCTCTACCAGTTGAGCACAGAGACTCTGCAGCGAAAGCCTTGCCTCTTGTGCATCGGAAGACTGAGTGGACTTTTATCGAATTATCTACAGTTACAGCACACACATTTATCAGCATGGGTTGCAAAGTGTAACTTAGCCCCATCCTGCTGCATCTGCATTAATGAAGAAATGTGTTAGTCTTCACCAAATATCATTGCTTTTCAGACTGTAGCTATGACACAGTCCTCAGCTGCATGGTTCAAGCTAATATACGTATTAAACTACTTCTTCTCCAGTACAGCTTGAGTCCTTTTCCCACCATTTTTCCCCAGACTGCCATCTTTGATTACATCATGGGAAGTGTGAGGGGGTGGGCCAACAGTGAGATCTGGTGGTGGTGTTGTGAACTAGGTTAGTTGGACTCCTGACCTGAAGGTGAACACCCTGGATGGTCCTACTGCCTATGACAACCCAAACTGTGTAAATAAACAATGCATAAAAAATAAAGATTTATGTCCACTGTATGTGACAGGCCAGTAGAGACTGAGTCCTTTTCACACCAATTCCCAGATTGGGGAGGGAAGAGGATGGTGGGAGGAGGGGAAGGAGGAAAGGAGGGGGAGGGAAGGGGTGGAGTGGTGGAGTGAGGAGGGGGGCTGGAGATAGGCTAGTGCAGGTAGCCTAATTGACCTACTTTCCTGCCAAAATTTCAACTTTCAGTCATGGAATCACTGTGACATTGTCACATCTATGGCCACCGTCTAGGCTCCACCATCTTGAATAAATTTGGCAACAACGCGGAGTGGGCCCACGACGCCATTGCCCTGCTACTAACATCATGTAAAGTTTGCATTAGGTAACTTTCTGGATTTCACAGCAGTCATCCTACACAGTGGCCGCCAAGAGCAGCACTGGCGGACAACGCAACAATGCTGTTAAAAGAAATGGTAAGATCTACTATTGGGTTTGGCACATATCGGTCGCAATGAACTCAGTAAACATTAGAGTGTTAATGAGTAGGAGGGAGACGCCCTTCTGGCTTGCATAATTTTACGAAATCAAAATGTGGCAATCACAGTTGTCAGATCGCGGAAACGGGTCAGTGTGCTAACATCTAGTAACCTACCTATAAGTTCCTTGTCTAGAATCTCCGCCAGCCTTAGTCATTTGTAATTGTTTCACGTTCTTGGGATAATTCGTCAGTGAACAGGATGTTATTAAACTACTGCACTCGTTTTGTTTGGGGAT
This sequence comes from Schistocerca cancellata, assembly GCF_023864275.1. Lineage (NCBI taxonomy): Eukaryota > Metazoa > Arthropoda > Insecta > Orthoptera > Acrididae > Schistocerca > Schistocerca cancellata. Next base: position 447,946,203 of record NC_064629.1, read on the forward strand.
TTATAATAAACAAAAGAACTTCCGTTAACTTTGACTTTCATTGCATTCGTATTTCACCTGGTCACAAAATTAAATTACAGTGTAACTATTCCATCATTCTTTGAAGTCTGTTGGGCCATAATTTAGCTTACATAAAAAGTCCTTGGGCAACAAATGAGTTTACAGTCTTCATTGGGCATCTAAATACCGATATACAGAATTACCTAAACGCGTAGGTGGTAGGCTAATCAGTTTTGGTGTATTCTGCCAGGATCACGACAATTGTTGGAGGCTTTGTGATGTAGTCAGGAATAAAAACTTGATCTTTAAATTTTCAGGAAATGTTTAAAAGATTTTGCCTAATGTAATTGTCATAGAGCAAAGAGAGAAGTAAAATTTTGGACAGTAAAAATTATATTGGTTTCTTAACACATTTCTAGAGGCATAAATCTGCGTTAACCATAGAACTTCTGCTGGCGTGAATTAAATATCCCCTCCCCCCATGAACCATGGACCTTGCCGTTGGTGGGGAGGCTTGCGTGCCTCAACGATACAGATAGTCGTACCGTAGGTGCAACCACAACGGAGGGGTATCTGTTGAGAGGCCAGACAAACGTGTGGTTCCTGAAGAGGGGGAGCAGCCTTTTCAGTAGTTGCAGGGGCAACAGTCTGGATGATTGACTGATCTGGCCTTGTAACACTAACCAAAATGGCCTTGTTGTTCTGGTACTGCGAACGGCTGAAAGCAAGGGGAACCTACAGCTGTAATTTTTCCCGAGGGCATGCAGTTTTACTGTATGATTATGAAGAAGCTTGCACAGGATAGAGTAGCATGGAGAGCTGCATCAAACCAGTTTCAGGACTGAAGACCACAACTACAACAACAACATGTGATATTCCAACTTTCTCTGGTTTTAGTGAATGTTGCTCCAAATCCTGTTGATCTGTCAGCGTTGGTACAGCGTCGAAATTATTCCTGATGGATTTAATAATATTTTATGTACCTGTATGCAAAGGGTGACGCTAAGGAAGTCAAGAAGGTAGCGCAGTCAGCTAAACAGTTGGCATAAGACATAGAGAAAACACAGGAAGAAATAAATACGGAATTAATATTACTTCCAGTCCAGGAAAAGGAACTGGACAAAGGAGGCAGAAATAACGAGAAACATGCATGGTAGAAATCACAAGTACATTGGATAATACTGATGCTCATGACAGGTTGAAAATGGTTCAAATGGCTCTTAGCACTATGGGACTTAACATCTCAGGTCATCAGTCTCCTAGAACTTAGAACTACTTAAACCTAACTAACCTAAGGACATCACACACACATCCATGCCCGAGGCAGGATTCGAACCTGCGATCGTAGCGGTCGCGCGGTTCCAGACTGAAGCGCCTAGAACCGCTCGGCCACCAACGGCCGGCGCTCATGACAGGAAATTAAATTAGTCACAGTACTGTCAGAATCGCAAAAGGGGAAATAATTCTCACACGAATTACAGAAGAGACGTGAGGATCCTGGAAATTTCGAAAAGAACCTTCAAGAAGGGAAAATGAGGAAAATCCGTCATTGGCCCAGTCGAGTACAGCACGGGAGAGAAGAATCAATAACGAGAATGGTTTTCGTAAACCGATCACACGACGTTTACGTCTAGAGATTGATGACAACCCATAAAATAACTGTGTTACACTCATGAGGACACATACAACGGACATGAACGGATTTGCCGCAATGGAATGTAGAAGTAGTGAGCCAACAACCTACGGTGGACCTGTAGCAGGATACACAGAAGCAAAAAACAAAAAATGGTTCAAATGGCTCTGAGCACTATGCGACTTAACTTCTGAGGTCATCAGACGCCTAGAACTTAGAACTAATTAACCTAACTAACCTAAGGACATCACTCACATCCATGCCCGAGGCAGGATTCGAACCGTAGCGGTCGCTCGGCTCCAGACTGTAGCGCCTAAAATTTCACGGCCACTCCGGTCGGCTACACAGAAACACAAACAGCTGATAGGACGTATGGTCGGGAGGAAGAAGCATTTGATTTTAAGCACTTCCTTTCTGTACGGAAATTCGAAACGTATGTGGACTAAGACGAATCTCTTCATCCCAACGTGTGGCTATCTTAGTTCAGTTTACCATTACCACCACCATGGCCATTGTAACATAAGCTAGACTTTTGTGTGCACGTTTAGAAGGATATCAGGCAATCCGAAAGTGAGAACACACATACGTGTAGCTCATATCAAGACTTCAAAGATGTTTTACTTGCGATATATTGGTCAAAGGGAACCTAAGAGCACATTAAGCAAGTAACTGCAATGCACAAAGACTTAGAATCATCAGAACAGAGCAATCCAGTGAAGTTCTTTGGCATTCTTTTATGCAACAACCAGCTCTTGGACACGGCATATAGCGCGAGCGAAATCATACGATTTTGTTACATGAAATTACCTATCAGGTATCAGCAAGCATTGGCCGGCAGATGTGGCGGTAACACAGAAGCATTCAAAAACATATTACAGGAGTTAGTTTGCTTTCAACGAGAATCACTCGAAGGAAAACCGGAAGGAAGTGGAGAACAACAGGAACAATTCCAGCAGTTTTCGTTGGCTGCCGCGATAGGAGAATAACAGAAGAAACAACAGGAACAGACCGCCAGACACAGGTGGGCTATTCCAGAAGTTCCCATTAAACAGAGGGGTAGGAAGCTATTTCTAACCGAATAATCACCTCCAATTTATAGCAACATAGCCACAGACTAATAAAAGCGTGCAGCAAGCGAAAATCGCAGAGCTTAGGCCACCAGATGCTCGCGACAGAGGTCATGCAGCAAATTATAACCAACAATGACAAATGTCACAAGCAGGATCGCTCATTAGAACATCCACAGAACACCTCAGAGCAGACCAGGACGATGCAGTAGATTCTGTAAATACGTCAGAGGGGGAGCAGCAAAGGAGAGACAAAAATGATGGGAGAGATGCGCAATATGAGCAGTAATGAAGAGTAATGAGTTGTAAATAGTATGAGGATCAGAGAATAAGCATTTACAAGTCTTGCTTTAGAGACGGAGGAAAATGAGGGAGTAGAGAATGACAAAGATTGAGAGCCAAATCCAGACATGGACAAGACGTAGATGGAGGATCATATTTAGGACTCTAGTAAGAAAATTTTGAGTATGATGAATTCGGAAACACAGGCTGGACAAAGGGGAGTGAAAAACCTGTCAGAGCAGAAGAGGTGGGAAATAAATAAATTTCGATCAGAGATGTGAACCCACAAAAGTATCAAGCGAGTATAGGATGAAAGCAGGAAAATCAATTGGTGTCCACCATGACAGCAACGTCAAGCTATTCACGGAATAAAGAGTTTGTGTGTGAAAAAAAAAAAAAGAAATTCGAAATCAAAATGCAAGCTGGATGTACTCGTAATTGGCCTTGCATAATGGAGCAAAAGTCGATATCACACTTTCGTTTGTTAGTATCATTTAGCAGGTGTGGAAAACATTTGGTTGGATAAATTATTTCGGAGTCAAAGGACAGATTAGTAATTCAGAACAGTAGTGATTGTTAACTAAGACTTTTGTGATGTTTTCTTCTATCGAAGCTGCTGTTCATGCAGTAATTAAAGTAGTTACTGCCACTAAAAAGAATGGTGAGATTGTAAAAGGTGTCGGGGCATTGTAAAGGAAGCGAACCGTTACTGCATGAAGTCAGTAATATGTTATTATTTGTGAAAGAGAAATGGAGTTTTCGCGATGAATGTGAGGAAGAGAGAAGTAAGGGGCAATAGAAAGGGGAAAGACTGGGGTATTTTTGCTATAATTGGATATAACATGGTAAAGGTTTCTGCTACTCAAGGTACTAAAAGAAACTGTGGGGTTGATGATATAGGGCAGTTCTTAGAATGAAGGGATGTAGTATTGATGTTTGTGGTAATAAGATCTACGCCAAGGCTGCGTTTGGACACAGATTAATAGAGTGGAAAGACTAAGATGGGGACACCGAGGAGCATTTGCACCCGAATATAAATGGGAAAGGAAAGAAGAGTCACGTAGTATGGGCCAAAGTGCTTATGTCCTGCATAAAAAAAAGAATTCGGGAGAAAAGGAGTTGGGAACTTTTTTATATATTTGTTTAGGAGCACATGGACGCTGGAAGATGTGGAATGTCAACGACATCTGGAAACAGTGGCTCTACAATGTGGATTATGCTATAAATATACGTAAACCAATTTAAACAAAGGATAAGTTATGTTTTATTGAATTTATTTTCTTAGGTACATGAATATGACGCCATTGACGTAAGAGCGAAAAGGAGGAATAAGATGGGAAGAAAATAACCATTGACGATATATCAGATGACACATAGTATAAAGGTTTTAAAAGGCAGTGAAGCAGCCAAGCAACGAAATGAGATTGCATCACATGAGATGGAGTTACGCTAATCCATAATCCGAAATCACTGTCAATCTATTCCTTCGTGCCATACCGTGAACTACGGGATAAAACAACATATCCGGTTAACCCGTTCCAATACCACATGTCGTAGGTATTTTCCTACACCTTATCCTTATGAATTTTTTGTACAACTACGTTCTTCACTAGTACATGCAGGATGTACTAAGCCATAGTACTTCTTAATAAATGAGCTAAAAGCAACGCCAGCCAACACAAGATTTCCAGAGTGAAGTCCTGCAAGTCAGTAGAGGAAGAAAACGTATGTGTATGCTAATGCTACGTCATACTGAGAACCTGACTCCTTAGTAATGAGCCTTGAGTACGCCCACGTCAGCTGTCACTAATGGATGAGATGCAATTGAGAACGACAGCAATGGTGACGGATTTCTCCTCACCAAGAAGCAAGGACAATGTTACGCCCATTCACTTAGCAATTTAAACAACATTCCTTTCTTTAGATGTAGGTCCCTGGAATTTAAAATGCGGGTATTTCGTGGGTCAACCTAGGCTGACTTAGTAGTTATGGAGAATTACTGAAAAGTGGCTGAATGCTCCACGAGAATTGTGTCTTGTGATTGGATGACTGCTCGTAAGAGGCTAGGCTAGGATTGGCTCTCTAAGAAGGGGCAAATGTTACAAGGGAAGACAGGAGGAACTAAACGCTACAGTGTCAATGTGTAGGAGGGAGACGCGCCTACTAGGCACAAGCTTTTATTTTAATAACAGTGTAGCGTACCGTACCGCCGTTGCTATCGACCCTTATATCGACCTTCGGATCGTACAGGCTTTTGTTTGTTTTCGTTTGCGTAGCTCGATGTCGTTTAGACCGTTAGTGAGAGAGCACTTCGAATTCCTGCTGCTAATAAACCGAGTACACCGTTCGTTTGGTGTATATTTTTACGCGCTTCAAGTGTAGTGTTTTGCGTTATTGAGAGCTCATTGGGCTGCCTAGACTATCTATCTACTATTACCTTTGAATCAGAATCCCTTGCTGACATTAAATGTAAAGAATGCTTAGGAGAAATCCACTCACGCTCCTAAAGTACAGTTGTTCCTTGGTATGCAACGTGTGAGTCGGGAGGCAAGTTCTGACTCGGTAAGAAATGTTTGTTTCATGGAATATAATTCACTCTTCACTCCCCGAACCCCCCTCCCCCATCCACCTCCCCACATGTACATTACGTAAGTTTTCATGCATCCCATCTGAAATCACTGAAGGAAAGAGTCCTGTCTGAGGTATGAATAATGAATTTTTAATCGAACGAATGATCTGGATCGTCACTTGTAAGTCTCAATAATTCAGATAATTCATTGGGTTAAATGTCCGTAGACTTTCATAGAAACTTCACATAACACAGCACACGGTGGAACTAGTATATCGAAAGGCTTTGGCTACTGCTAGTAAGGATCATAGTTATCTCCAAAAATCCATGTCAAACGTTAAAAACCGTGATCCGTATAATAAGAAATCAAACATGAAAAAGAATCAGGAATAGAAACAGAAGGTTTTAAACAAGACACGTACATATTTCAAGGAGAATTGTATTCACCAGGGAAGTGTTTTAGGTGTCACCGTTTTAGCCACAAACAGTATAACGTCTGTGGGAAGAAGTTCCATCTGTGGACCATTTATCAGTTTTTATGTTCAGCACTGGAGCTGCTACTCGTCAGTTGCAGATCACAGTGAAGAGGATGGAGGAATGAGCTGCAAAGACTGGTATCACAATTTAAGCACAAAATTGGATGCATGTTAATTTTAATCGTTATTGTCTTATTTTTAATTTACCTGACTTGCATATGAGGGACACCATTCTACATTTTAGGCCTGCCCGGCCAGCCGTGCGGTCTGACGCACTGCTTCGCGAGCGTTAGGGCGTTCCGGTCCCCGGCACGAATCCGCCCGGTGGATTAATGCTGAGGTCTGGTGTGCCGGCCAGCCTGTGGATGGTTTTTAAGGCGGTTTTCCATCTGCCTCGTTGAATACGGGCTGGTTCCCCTTATTCCGCCTCAGTTACACTATGTCGGCGAGTGCTGCGCAAACACTGCCTCCACGTTTGCGTACACGCGTACACGCAAACATTGGGGTTGCACTCGTCTGGAATGAGACATTCCAGGCGGGGGGGAGGGGGGAAGGGTGGGTGGGGGGAGGAGGGGAGGACGGGGGGAGGGTTCCACTAGGGGGCCGAAACGCACGATTACCCTGGGTTCGGTGTGGGGTGGCGGTGGGTTGAGTGAATTGCTATAGCCGGTTGTGAGGTTGTATACCACTGAGTGATACGGTGGGGACGAAGCCTCTCCGTCGTTTCTAGGTCCCCAGTTCAATACATACATACATTCATTCTACATTTTAAGGACTCACTGCGGATTATGAGCCTAATTATTTGTTCCAAACTGTCGTGGTTATCACAACTAAAGAACCTGAAGGCAAGGACCCAGGAACGCTTAATATCTCAACGTGCCTTAATTGCCAAGCAGCGTTCTTGAGGGAATGAAAAGTACTAGCCTGCACAGAGTATCGACCTGAACCCAATGGAACACCTTTGGGATCAGTTGGAACGTCGACTTGCTCCAGTCCCTTGCGTCTAACATCACTATCTCCTCTTGTTTCGTCTCTTGAGGTGGAATGGACTGGTTCTCTTCCACAGACATTTAGAAACCTCGCTGAAAGTGTCCCAGGAGAGTTCAACCTGTGCAAACAGGGTGCATCTGCTCCAGTTGTACAGGGTTTTCCATGAGACCATGTCTAGACTATGAGAGCAGGCTGCACGGATTAGCGAGACCTTCGTACCTGAAGATCATTGACGCTATCCACTATAAGGGATCAGGTTGACCATTGGTGATTACATGACCTGCCCAATCCCCAGTCTCTACTTTGGGACTGGGGCATCACCACTCATCATCTGGCAGCAAATCTCCATGGACGATAAGGCATATAAGTTCTTCTAAACTAAAACTATACTCCATCAGAACAGGTTTGGGAAGGCCCCATCCTCAGTTGTTAGATATCACTGGATGCAGATATGGAGGGTATATGGCCAGCACACTGCTCGCCTGGTCACTGTCAGCTCTCCTAACCAGAGGCATTACTTCTCAATCAAGTAGCTCCTCAACTGGCCTCACAAGCGCTGATTGCCGCCCGCTCGCCAACAGCGATCAGCAGATCTGAACGGTCCCCCATCCAAGTGCTAAGCAAATGCTACAGCGCAAAGCTTCGATGATCTGACCGGAACCAGCACTACCGCTGTGGCAAGGCTGCTGGCATATAAGTTTCTCACTGCTCCCAATTCACCAGCATACCATACTGTTGGTCGTGCACCTTTCGAAAGGCTTCTCTCTAATCGTCCACTAGCATCTCGGTCATTTGGGATCCGCCTGAAGAATATACTGGAGTCACTTGGTATTGGGCAAGTACAAATCCAAATTCAGGTTTTTAACTAATTTCTTCATTGCTTACTGCTGAGACCGAGAGTAATTTTAGGTTTAATGCAGTACAAGAGACGCTTCAATCGTGTGTTTAATTTAATACAATATTTATGACACTTTAAATGTGCACCACAACTGTATAGCTGTACTTGTGGATGGATCTAAACAGGGGGACTCCACTGGTTACTCTGTTGTTATCCCTTGTCTTTTTCTCGAGTCAGTTGCCTCAAGAGTTCACTATTCTACATGCGGAATTGCACGCGATCGTGCGGTACTGGAATAGATGAGTTGTATGTCAGCGGCTAAATTTCTCGTCTGATCCGACTCCTTGAGTGTCCTTCACTCTCTACAACATATGTATCCAGCAGATAAAATAGTATAGGATATCCAGGACACCATTTTCCATCTACGAAACCTGGCGAGTGAGGTACCTTTTTCCTGGATGCTAGTGTACATGGGTATTAAGAGAAACGAAATGGCGGATGTACTAGTTAAGGAGGCGTGCGCGATACTCAGATAGTTCAGTGTGCCATCCTCACATGCTTTGACCTCGTTGTTAAGTTACAGAGTCATGCATCGATGGGAAGAAGAGCCGATGAACGTGGCAGAGAGTAAGCTGCGTCTGGTAAAGTCAACAACTCGGCCACCACGTACCACCTTCCCGCTTCACAGGCTGGATGAAGCCCATTACATTCGTGTTCACATAGGAAACAGTCCTATAACGCATGGCTTCTTGTTCCGACAAAAGGACCCTCCAGTGTGTGGTGCTTCTGGGGTACAGATCACGGTGCTCTAGATTTTAGTAGACTGTGTTTTGTATTCATACAAGAGGGCAGGATTCCTTTGCTCTCTGTTTCAATTCATAATCAAAGGAATTTGGTACGACTTTTAAGGTTTTGGAAAATGTCTGACTTATGCCCTAAAATTTTTGGGATAAGTTTTTGATGTGTTGACAGGGTGACTGGCTTATACATGCTTTTGTAAGTTATCAGTCAGTCACATTTTCCTGGGGATTTATTTTAGCTTTCCTCTTATGTTAACCGTTTTTAATTGCCAGTTTTAAAACATTTCACTGATTTACGTTATCTTAAGGGATGTCAGTGTGATTATAAGGGTGACTGTGAGTTTGGTTGGGAGAGAATGGCTGTCATTGTGCTAGGCGCACCCTTACAGTACTAACATTCGTACGTGCACTGATAACCAGAGCTCCCTATATCGGAAAACATCTATTTTGTACACCTATAAAATCTTTTTATATCTACCACTACAATTATTGTTATAATCGTCATTATTATTGTCTACATCTACATCTATATCTACATCTACATCCATACTCCGCAAGCCACCTGACGGCGTGTGGCGGAGGGTACCTCTATCGGTTCTCCCTTCTATTCCAGTCCCGTATTGTTCGTGGAAAAAGGATTGTCGGTATGCCTCTGTGTGGGCTCTAATCTCTCTGATTTTATCCTCATGGTCTCTTCGCGAGATATACGTTGGAGGGAGCAATATACTGCTTGATTCCTCGGTGAAGGTATGTTCTCGAAACTTCAATAAAAGCCCGTACCGAGCTACTGAGCGTCTCTCTTGCAGAGTCTTCCACTGGAGTTTATCTATCATCTCCGTAGCGCTTGCGCGATTACTAAATGATCCTGTAACGAAGCGCGCTGCTCTCCGTTGGATCTTCTCTCTCTCTTCTATCAACCCTATCTGGTACGGATCCCATACTGGTGAGCAGTATTCAAGCAGTGGGCGAACAAGTGTACTGTAACCTACTTCCTTTGTTTTCGGATTGCATTTCCTTAGGATTCTTCCAATGAATCTCAGTCTGGCATGTGCTTTACCGACGATCAACTTTATATGATCATTCCATTTTAAATCACTCCTAATGCGTACTCACAGATAATTTATGGAATTAACTGCTTCCAGTTGCTGACCTGCTATATTGGAGCTAAATGATAAGGGATTATTGTTATTGTTATTACTATTATTATTATTATTATTATTATTATTATTATCACTATTAGTGACAGCAGCAGTAGTACTTCTACCGCCAATATTAACTATATTAGTTCATAGTCAGTATTTCTTACTCACATTGTCGCTATAGACACTCAAATCATTTTAATATTATTTGCCATATTAAAATTGTATTTCTTAGGTAACTATGATGTAAGAAAGGTACCGTATGTGTGAAGCCCTGGTCCCATGTGAGAGGGACTGATGGACCTAACGAGATCGGGTTAAATAAATGAATACAGAACAACCTCACTGTCGAGCCCCATAAACCGCGAAAACATACCCACACACACACACACACACCCACCCACCCACCCACCCACACCCACCCACACACACACACCCACCCACCCACCCACCCACACACACACACACACACACACACACACACACACACACACACACACACAAAGTAATCTGTTGCTGTTGTCAGTAGAGAAGCAGTAACAGCTTACTGAGTCGGTCATGTAGGCTAGCCATTGCATGCAACACATCCATCAAGTCGACTGTTGGTATTGTGACTGTGAAGTGGAAACGAGAAGAAACAGCAACAGATAAACCAAGACCAAACAGACCTCATGTACTTATGGACAGGGGCCGTCGAGCATTGCAGAGGGTGGTTGCAAAAAATTGCATGAAACCGGCGGAAAGAGCCAGTCGTGAATTCCAAACCACTACTAGCAGTCAAGCTAGCTCAATGACTGTGGGTGGGAAGCTAAAATAGATGAAGTACAATAGTGAACAGCTCCTCATGAGACACTTATTTCCGCAGTGAGTGCTAGGCGACACTTGAGATGGTGTAAAAAGAGACGCCACTGGACGGTGGATATCTGGAAACGAGTATGTGTGAAGCCCTGCTCTGATGAAAAAGAGGGTGTGCTAGAGTGATGAATCACGCTGTACCCTGTGTATTCCCCAGGAAGGATTTGGGTTTGGCGAATGCCTGGAGAGCGTTACCCAGCAGTGAAGTATAGGGGAGATGCTTTTACGGTATGAAGGAGTCTTTCGTCGTTATAGTTCAGTCCCCATCTTGTGCTTAAGAGAACGTTAAATACGGAACGACATGAACACATTTTGCAGCACTGTCTACTGCGTATAGTAGAGAACCAGTTCGGAGACGATGATTGTTTGTTAGAACATAAAAATTCACTTTGTCATAAAGCAGCCTCTATGAGGCAATAATCCTGAAAAGGATTATCCCGCCCAGGGTCCCGACGTGAACTCAATGGAACACCTTTGGGATGAGTTGGAACGTCGACTTGCTCCAGACCCTAGTGTCTAACATCACTACCCTCCCTCTTTTCGGCTCTTGAGGTAGAATGGACTGCCACTTCTCCACAGACATTTAGAAACCTCGTTAAAAGTGCCCCAGAAGAGTTCAATCCGTGAAAAAGTGAAGGGAGGACACACCCCATATTAGCGTTCACTAATAGGTGTCCGGATACTTTTCATCACATAGTGTAGCTGTCTATGCGGACTGTAGATGTTTAACAACAGAACTGCCTGGCGTTCAACAGGATTGTCTTCCTACATTGTTGAAGTTGTGCTTAACCGCTTTCCTTGAATTCGGTATTTGCTGTAATGAGACATTAAAATCATACGATATTTCTCGCTCAACGGTACAACATAATACAACAACATCTGAGAGAGTGTTATATATATCATTTTTACCCACTTCAGAAGTTATAATTTTCCGACAAACCGTGCATCGGGTACTCCAAGCTATTGATTTCTATGTCAAACACTGAGCAGTGTACGTTTCGTCTACGAAACGACAGCATTAATTGCTGAGTCAGTAACGTCACGACTGTTCAGTTACTGAATAGCGGACTGTCTTCTTCGCAGACAAAAAGCTGTGGTATGCTTCTGGTCGCAGATTCTTCTCCAGGTAAAGAAGAGTCCAATGTAGTCAGAGGAACATCGTGGAAAGAGACCAGTTTCGTTTGGTGATTTTCTAGTGTGCATAGGTATAATATTCAAGGGTGTAGGGTGGATTTTATCTTGGTGGTAGCTGGAAACATACTTTTAACTTTCGGAGATGCAGAGATGAAGTACTGCAGCCATTCGCGAAATTTTCCAGAGGTGCAATGGTCTTGTCTGCTACTTCACGGACAATAATGCCCGCCCGTAATCAGCTGTTCTGGTAGATGAATTTCTCGTAGGTGATGTTTTCCATCATGTGGACTGTCAGGCGATCTCTACGCTTCTGAATCTAGTGGAGCAAGTCAGGGGTGCATTGAAAAACGATTTTCACTGTATCTTCCAATAATCGTCACTAGACTTTCAAGAGAATAGAATCTTCAGCCATGATAGCTCTTGAACATCCTTACTGAGAGCGTGCCTTGCGAGAATAACTTGCAACTAGGAGTAACATATCTGTATTAACTATGCTGTTGTTGTAGAGGAGATTTTCCAGATTAGGTACTCCTTAAGAAAATAAAAAAAAATATCCTATGTGTACGAGCAGGACTCGTGCTCTGAGTGTTGCGTATTACGTACGTAGATAGTTCATCTATAGGTTCTGAAGACTGAGTTACGAGTATATAAATATGGAAAGTAAATGGACGTATCTTTGGACTGCATTGAATTACAAGGGTTGAATGAAAAGTAATGTCTCCAGCTTCGTAACTCTTCAACAGTTGGCAGTTGGTATGCGGCAGGTACTGGACTATTCCGTAGCCTCTTCTCTACAGCTGTAGTTAGCGGGAGGACTTAACAATGGACGGTTGTGTTGTTACAGTCTGAAGCATGCAACCCTGCGCAGACGGTCGGTCAATGCGTTACGACAATGAAGGTGACGCCTTTCTCCATTCAGTTGGGACGGGAGACGAAACGTGGGTACACCATTACGACCCGGGGACGAAACGTCAGACTATGGAGTATCGACACAAAGACTCGCCCCAGATAAAGAAATTCAAGACGCAGCCCTCAGCTGGAAAAATCATGGCCAAAGTGTTCTGGGACACAGATGGTGTTATCCATGTTGATTTCCTTGATCGCGAAACAATAATAAATTCAGAGCGTTGCATCACAACGCTACGAACTCTGAAACGATGGCTTACAGGGGTCCGAAAGGAAAATAGAAGTGTTTTCCTGGAGAATGACAATGCCAAACCACACTCTTCATGTGCCACTACAGCAGAACTGAATCTCACCACCGTACGGCATCCTCCATAAGTCCAGATTTAGCACCGTCTGACTTCCATCTGTTCCCGATTATGAAAGACGATCTGCGGGGACATCATTATGCTTCTGATGAAGACGTTGAGAGAACTGTGGGACTGTAGTTGCGGAAAAGGAGTGTCGACTTCCTCCGTGACGGCTTCAGAAAACTTGTTCATCGTTGGCAGAAATGTATCCACCTGGCTGGTGATTATGTGGAAGAGTGAATACTGGTAATTAAAGATCACATTCTAAGGATTATATCTGCGTTTGATTTATTAAAATATTCCCATCCAAACCCAATTAACGAAGGTGGAGGCATTACTTTTCATTCAACCCTCGTAGAAGCGTATGTGCTTCACACCGTCAACGAACCGTGGACCTTAGTATCTGACATAAATTTCAACTCGACACCTCTACCCGTTCCTGAGAAAAAGGTGTCTTAATAGCTGGACAGACAGACCGATTTGCAACAAAGTGATCCTGTAAGGGTTTCTATTTTACGAATTGAGGTACAGAACCCTAAAGATTGTATGTCCTCTTTTATAACCGTTCTAATTACTTGTATTGAACACTGTTCAATGGTAAATGTCTTGTGGTGAAATTTAATCTTTTTCTGCAATACTTCCGGTATCTTGTTCTCATTTCTTGATAACGCTTGACGTTTAGACGTTAATGTAAGAGGGACATAACTAAGTATTAATGCTTAGACCACAAATACCTATAACAGGAAAGTAATTCACTCTGTTAGGATTACAGTTATTTCCGACCCATCAATCCACATTCGGAGGCACGATCTCGCGCTCGCACATACGTAACTAGACACTTACATAAGGCGAGAGGTTGCTGCTCATTGAAGACCTGTATTTCGGAATTCAAGTTGAACGGCATTAGTCTTTCATACTGGTATTCTGAGAGACCTGTTTTTCAACAGTTCCGTGTTTTCTTTCTTCGTGACTTCCATAAGCTATTGCGTGCGAATGCCGGTTTCGCTCGTTGCATAAGCATTCCTTCTCCATCGCTGCCAATTTTTGGCAGGTGTTCCGTCCGTGACAGTCCTTCAGCTGACGAACCTCGAAATCTATGGAAAACAAGTACATCAGTCTCAGTAACAGCATTAGTCCGAGGCATGACGTGAACGCGCTTGCTACAGCGACAGCAAACAAGGAGAGCTGAGAGCGGGCCTGCGCGGGCAGTTAGCCGCTAGGAGGAAGCGGGGACTCACCGTGTTTTGACGTCACCGCAGAGCCTCGTCTTCAGGGGCGCTTGCGCTAAGTAAAGGTCGCTACACACATACAGCCGCCCAGCCTCACGCTGGGGCTCTACAGTCCAAAAATCGAGGATTTCCTCGACACCTGTGAGGAAGCCCTGCGGCCCATAAAAGCGTAGCAAGGAAAACTCTTGCTACTTGTCAGCGGGGCGCGACTATGAGGACCAAACCCGCCGTTTGCTCTCGTCAGTTTTAACTTTTTGTGCAAATTTTTAAAGACCAGTAGGTTAAAGACAGAGAAAGGGAGGAAAAAACGTGAACTCATTCAAGTCAAGAGCATCTTCTGACAGCGTACGCCATCTAACATTTTGACACTTCGAGTTGTTAAGGCAACCTTTTATTTGTCTCTCATTTATTCTTTGTTCTTTATATAGAGTTTTATTTGCTCCTAATTAACGAGATGAAATAATTACCGTCGTAACCACACCTATAGTTGTAATAAAAGCAGGGAGTACAGTTACCTGTTAAAGATTACTGTCCTTTACCCTCAGCTATACTGAGGGGAAAATATCGCAACAGCAGAAAACAAATAATGCGGAGAATTGCAATTTCTGGAGTAAATTTGTCTAGGAAACACATTAAAATGATTAAGATTACAAGATCACAGGTTAACGTAAGTGCAAGATACGCCATTGCAAATATGAAATGCTTGTACATTAATAACCTGTGCAACCACCAGTATGTTGAATGCTAGCATGCAGACATGTATGCATTGTATTATACCGGTGCCGGATGTCAGTTTGTGGGATGGAGTTCCATTCCTGTTTCACTTCGTCGGTCAGCACAGCGGCGGTTAATGCTGGTTGTGGACGAAGCTGAAACTGAGCGTGATGATGTCCCATATGCGCTCGATTGTAGACAGATCTGGTGATCGAGCAGGCCAAGACAACGTGTCGACACTCTGTAGAGCATGTTGGGTTATAACAGCGGTATATGGACTAGCGTTATCTTGTTTGAAAACACAACGTGGACGCTGCTTATGAATGGCAACTCAGCAGTTCGAATCACCAGACTGACATACAAATTTGCCGTCAGCGTACGTGGGTAACCGTAGAGTGCTCCTGCTGTCATACGAAATCGCACCCCAGACCGTAGCTCCAGTTGTGTCTAGCACGCAGACAGGTTGGTTGCTGGCCCTGAACTATCCTCCTTCTAACCAACACACGGCCATCGCTGCACCGAGGCAGAATCAGCTTTCGTCAGAAAACACAACAGACCTCCACCCTGCCCTCCAATGAATGAGCTCTCACTGGACACCACTGAAGTCACAAGTGGCTGTGGCTTGGGGTCAGTGGAATGTACACTACAGGGCTTATGGTTCAGAGCTGTCGTTGAAATAACCGATTTGTAACGGTTCATTGTGTCACTGTGGTGTCAACATCCGCTCAAATTGCTGCTGCAGCTGCAGTGCGATGCGCCAGAGCCATACGCCGAACAAAATCGACTTGAAACTTCCTGGCAGATTAAAACTGTGTGCCCGACCGAGACTCGAACTCGGGACCTTTGCCTTTCGCGGGCAAGTGCTCTACCAACTGAGCTACCGAAGCACGACTCCGCTGCAGAGTGAAAATCTCATTCTGGAAACATCCCCCAGGCTGTGGCTAAGCCATGTCTCCGCAATATCCTTTCTTTCAGGAGTGCTAGTTCTGCAAGGTTCGCATAAGAGCTTCTGTAAAGTTTGGAAGGTAGGAGACGAGATACTGGCAGAAGTAAAGCTGTGAGACCGGGCGTGAGTCGTGCTTCGGTAGCTCAGTTGGTAGAGCACTTGCCCGCGAAAGGCAAAGGTCCCGAATTCGAGTCTCGGTCGGGCACACAGTTTTAATCTGCCAGGAAGTTTCATATCAGCGCACACTCCGCTGCAGAGTGAAAATCTCATTCTGAAAATCGACTTCTCTCTCTATAGTGCCACTTGGCCATCCGGAGCCCAGTCTTATTGCGACCGTACATTCTTGTGACCATCGCTGCCAGCAACCATGTACTGTGGCTACAGTCTAGCCAAGTCTTTCTGCAATATCACAGAAGGGACATCCAGCTTGTCATAGTCCTATTACACTACCGCTTCAAAACTCAACGAGGTGTTGATAACGGCGTCTTTGTCCCTTCAAGGCAATCATGACTAACATCAACTCACCACGTCCATTCGCAAAGCTAAATAACGCTCAGCCTAACCTGATTTGCCTCCTGGGAGTGGCACTTTCATTGCCATTCTTATGCTACTGGTGCGAAATATGAATAGACATCATCTTTAAAATGCAGAACACATCTACCAAGTTTCTTCTTTTTAATAGTTATTCTTAGCAAGCTGCACTTCTTTCGGGCGTTTTCTTGCTAGCTTTCTTGAAAATTTGCGGTAAGATCCCATGGAACCAAACTGCTGAGTTCATCGGTCCCTAAGCTTACACACTACTTAATCTAACTTAAACTAACTTACGCTAAGGACAACACAAGGGAGGACTCGCACCTCCAACTGGTGGAAGCCTCACGAACCGTGACAAGGCGCCCTGACCGCGCGGCTACCACGCACTCCTTTTTGCGAGCTTAAACACACGCCATACATGCGGCCGACGGCCGCTAAATTGTCTTGATTCGACGTGACTGTCACTATAACACCTCATACACTGAACAAAACCTTGCTGATATCTTGCGCAGTCTATTAGCAAGAGTCCGGTTGAGGAAATCCTCAAAGCGCAGCCTGCAAATTTCTTCATTGACTACACCCTGTACGTGACTAGTGGCAACGGTTGTTACTGAAAGTGATGCCGGATGTAATTTCATACTAACAGATGTGATTTACTAATAACGATAGCCGGCCTCTGTGGCCGAGCGGTTCTAGGCACTTCAGTCCGGAACCGCGCTGCTGCTACGGTCGCAGGTTCGAATCCTGCCTCGGCATGGATGTGTGTGATGTCCTTAGGTTAGTTAGGTTTAAGTAGTTCTAAGTCTAGGGGACTGATGACCTCAGATGTTAAGTCCCATAGTGATTAGAGCCATTGAACCATTTTAATAACGATAAAATATTTAGCCGAGAGAGTTCACCACAATAATGGGATAAATTGTCAGGGGAGATAGAGAAGCCATACGTCGAGTACAACTGGACCTTTGTGTAAGAGAGTCCCTGTTACTCCCGATATTTACCTGCTCTTGCCTGGAGATTTTGGCGCTGACGGTAAGAGGACTGATAGTATAGACTTGTTAACCTCTTTACAAGGCGGTTTTGGACAACGAGGGAAAAAGTGGCAGACGACCTCTTAGAGGACAAGGGACAACTAGTAAGTTACAATGAACGTGTGTTCGTGGCGTCCATCCTTGAGGCCCTGTGCAGTACACTCGCGTGCACGACACGCCACCGTATGGCCAATCTCCACCACACCCATCTGTAGGCTGCGAAGAGAACTGAAGTATGCTGACCACAAACCATCAACACAGTTCAATTTTGATGACTGTTTCATGACACTAGCCACACTAGTTTTGCTTGTCTGTGACTTTCATATGTTTAAGAAATCTTGTGAACTGAACCAGGACTGGACTGTTGTTCTTTATACTCGGGTATTTGTGTTAAGTGGTGTAATTGTGGAAACACTATATGATAAAATGAGTCACCAATACTGTCTGAAACTGCACTGAACCGGCAAAGAAACTGGTATAGGTATGCGTATTCAAATACAGAGATATGTGAACACGCAGAAAACGCGCTACAATGATCAGTGCTATAATGCGTGGCGTCACAATGCGTGACTTCCAACTCCAACATGCAAGCTAACAGAATTAAAATGCTACATAAAATTGCTAATTGAATTTGGAAAGAATGGATCACCAAAATTTTTCTTTAAAATCCCCTGTGAATTTAGGTACGCAGTATGACTGAATAAATTTCCAAATACTGAATAGCACACACGCGAATGTAACACAGCACTGTAAAAAATAAAATTGCCAGCATATGAAATGAAATCTGAACTGAAACACAGCACTGTAAAAAATAAAATTGCCAGCATATGAAATGAAATCTGAACTGAATTTCACCTAAACTGAACCTGTAATGAATTTTGAAAAAGCAAAGCTGACTCTGAATAATCTAACTGCAGCTTGATTTATGATTACTGTTCGGGACGCTGAACGAAAAAAATGCAACGCAGCAGCAAGCAAACTAAACAGGAAAGAAGAGATCTTGCGCAGTTCAGTTCAAGATATCATGTTTCACATTTTAAGAAACTGTGTTCTGCTCTGTGCAATGCGGCGACACACATAATCAGAAAATATGAAAATTCTGTGGTGAGGAGACGATGGTGGAATTTGAATTTAAGTGAGACTGTAGGTAATTCACAATTAAAAACTACATTGCGAAAACTGATAATCATTATCTAGTTATTACAATTGGTATCTCTGTTGCTAGAGTAAAAATGTGCTGTGCTGTTCAAATGGAAGGTTATAATGTGTACAGTCAAATAAATAACAGTACGTAATATAAATTCCTATCTGTTTTCCATTTCTATATTTTCTTGGAGACAGAGCAAAATTGGTCCTCAGTCTGCCTTTTGACTCCTCATCTGATGCTATATTAATTCTGTATTGTTCAAATAGGAAATTAAAATGAGTAGAGTCAGACGAACACTTATGCATGGTTTCCTTCGAGACAGCGAATATGGTTTTAGCCTATCTAGCACGCGCGTGCGCGCGCGCTCTGGTGTGTGTGTGTGTGTGTGTGTGTGTGTGTGCGTGCGTGCGTGCGCGCGCGCGCGCGCGCGCGCGCGCGCGCGCGCCTCCCCCGCCCCCCTCCCCTCCCGTATTCCGACAGAGCTTAAACGTCTTGCCTGAAGTATAGATCACGAATCACGATGTACTGATTGAAAGCCTGAAAGTATGTTGGATTTCCCTAATTTACACTATCTAAATTTAATTGTGATTGTGTGACTGTTCGTCAGCCACCCCACCACTTGTCCCGAGTGCATACAGTCGGTTTATTAGTTGCATTATATTGAACAAAATGATTACCTATGGATATTGGAAATTTCTTTTGGTTGCTGATCTAAGGGTTTATTCCTACTTGGAAACTGACTTTAGAAATATCTCAGCAGGCCTCATGCACCTCATTGACGCTGGTGACCGTCCTCTGGCCAATGAAATAAGAATAGAGTGTGAAGTAGCTGCCGTTGGTTTTCCACATGTGTTGAGGTGATCATTGACAGTGGAAGTAAGTATATCTAATGTTATTGTAAAGTAAATTTGAGCTTATACTACCGATTTTAAGAGCGGTTTCGAAATGAAAGCAATTTTATGAGCTGTTTCGCAATGAAAGCACTGGGACAGTATGTAGCTTTGATATAAAATTCATAAAATTGTGGGCCCACTTTTGCTTTGGCTTAAAACTGTACTTAATTTTAGGCATTATGAGTCCGTGGAAGTTTCGAGGTGTGGGGTTGTCTAGGAAAAGAGAGAATTTTCTTTTAAATATTACTCATGAAATGATAGGTTGTTAAAAACTGTATTTCTTAGTGGTTCCACTGTGAAACCATCAGCTTAAAACAGTTCATTGCTTACTTTTCCTAATTTCTTCCTGTATTCATTGCATACTTTGATAGTAAAGGATAATTTTGTGAAAAAAGTTTGAATTTATATTCCGAAGTGAAGTCACCTCCTTAAAACAATTTAGTGTTTAGTTTTTGCCAGTTTATTCTTGTATTCGTTGCTTACTGTGACAGTAATGGTTAATTTAGTGGAAAATTTTAAAATTGTTTCATTTTGTTGGGACTCAAAGGATTAATGGTACTCTTCGTCTATAACCGTCGTTCAGAAGTATAGTGGACAGAATTGAGCAGTGGTATTATGTCTCTAACTTACATAAATCAATAGGAAAAAAGAAATTTGTATTAAATTTCGAGTGCGACGTTGACAAGTCATAGTAATTTAACGTAGTTTTGTGTCGTAAATTTAGTGTTTCTTGTCACAACAATGCAATGATAACGTTGGCACAGACACTAGAGCAAAGGAAGTAAGACTGTGCACCTGGTAATGAGTTATTTCTTGCATTGCGATGATCCAATACCGAGTACGAACCCGCAGAAGCGCCAATGATGATTGATGCATGCCCTGTGGTTATTCTACTAGGTGTTCATCTCTTGATGCTATCTCGGCTAACAATACGCTTGCTGTTGACAATTTATGGCTTTGGACTTGGACTGGACTTCGCTAGACTTTTCAGTGTTCTATTTAGCCTACAACACTGGCGAGACGTGGGCTGTGTGATGCATGTGTAGGAGAATTGTCTCAGCATCTGTATTTAACATCAGTAGCGAGACTAAGACACCTCCTCTGGAGGGGGCTGAGTTACTCAGTGGAATGATACTGGCCAGTATAACTGCAACACCAACAGGGATAAGAGATAACGAACTTTTACACATTTTTCTCATAGGATAGAGTAAGAATACATGATTAAATATGTTGGTTATTATGAGGCTCGTGTCCCGGTCGGCGCACACATTTTCAACATGTCCCCAATGACGTATATCAACGCCTGTTTGCCGCTAGGGTGTCGATTTAATTATCATTTCATTCTAGAGAAGCTGCACGGACATCAATGGTATCTGTCCTTTCGGGAACAGATACTACCTTCTTATTTGTCCAATGTGTATTTCGACGGAGTTGGGCAATTCCAGCGGGACAATGCGACACCCGGCACGTCCAGAATTGCTACAGAGTAGCTACAGGAACACTCTTCTGAGTTTAAACGCTTCCGCTGGCCACCTGACTCCACAGACATGGTGGTGGTGGTTAGTGTTTAACGTCCCGTCGACAACGAGGTCATTAGAGACGGAGCGCATGCTCGGGTTAGGGAAGGATTGGGAAGGAAATCGGCCGTGCCCTTTCAAAGGAACCATCCCGGCATTTGCCTGAAACGATTTAGGGAAATCACGGAAAACCTAAATCAGGATGGCCGGAGACGGGATTGAACCGTTGTCCTCCCGAATGCGAGTCCAGTGTGCTAACCACTGCGCCACCTCGCTCGGTCCACAGACATGAAAATTGTTGAGCATATCTGGAATGCCGTGCAACGTGCTGGTTAGAGGAGAACTTCACCCCCTCGTGCTCTTACGGATTTATGGACAGCCCCGACGGATTCATGGTGTCAGTTCCGTCCAGCACTACTACAGACATTAGACGAGTCCATGCCATTTTGTGTTGCGGTACTTCAGCGTTCTCGCGGGGCCCTACATGACATTAGGTAGGTGTACCAGTTTCTTTGGCTCTTAAGTGTATTACAATTGATATAACTGTATTTCTGTTAATTGTGAGTCTACGTGAAATCTTTATACTCTAAATTTCATTAACTAAATTCGGGGTACTTAACACTCAATACACGTAAATTTAGAAATAGCACAACGACGTGTGTTCGAATCGAAATAGAAATGGTGTCCTACTACGAAAGAGTCCCAGGAAACACTTAATATCAACCAATACGTGAACCGTATCCATTTATGAGCTCACCTTTAACCATTTATTCTTTCTTACTCAATTTCATTTTAAAGTGTTTTTTTTTATTTTTTATTTTTTTTTGCGTCTGCTTTCCCCTTTTGTCAGCTACTTCTATGAATAGTTTAATGCATAAAGACAAAACATTCTATTCGTAATCTTAATTTGGACTTTACTGTTTTCGATATTGCCAGTGATAGTGAATTTTAGTGTCCTCGAACAAAAGGGCAATAGGATTGCTGTTGATCTTGGCGTTTACATTTGAGTGAGTAATTTGGAATAAAAAGTGTATCATCGTCAGTTTCATTCCTGTCAAACAATTAAATAATTATTTGATCAAATACTCTCTCCTACCTTTGAAATACAAGCTTCGCATAAGATACAATTTTGCTGGAAGTCTGACTGATCTAAAATTACTTGCCGACCGGTGTGGCCGAGCGGTTCTAGGCGCTTCAGTGTGGAACCACGCGACCGCTACGGTCGCAGGTTCGAACCCTGCCTCAGATATGGATGTGTGTGATGTCCTTAGGTTAGTTAGGTTTAAGTAGTTCTAAGTTCTAGGGGACTGATGACCTCAGATGTTAAGTCCCATAGTTCTCAGAGCCATTTGAACCATTTTTAAACCGAGCGAGGTGGCGCAGTGGTTAGACACTGGACTCGCATTCGGAAGGACGACGGTTCAATCCCGCTTCCGGCCATCCTGATTTAGGTTTTCCGTGATTTCCCTAAATCACTCCAGGCAAATGCCGGGATGGTTGCTCTGAAATGGCACGACCGACTTCCTTCCCCATCCTTCCCTAATCTGATGAGACCGATGACCACGCTGTCTGGTCTCCTTCCCCAAACCAACCAACCAACCAACCATTTTTAAAATTACTTACTCTTCAGAATAATAATAATATTATTTCACTTGTATAAGGAAAATGCCCTTAAAATAATTTGGATGAATTCTGTATGAAATTTTGTATGTTTTATGATACAGTTTTTGTTAGTTTTTGATTTAATAGTCCTCTTATACACTACACATAAGATGCACCAGCGCCGTACTCGTCAAGAATAGCGAAGCCACTGAAACCTACCACAATGAGGACACAAAAAATATTGGTCAGGTTGCTGAACCGAATTCTGATTCAAACAGTTAGGAGCAGGCACTTTGACCGCGAGCTACTTGCGCTCCGACGCTGAGACCTGGTGAGGACAGCACGTAGCGCCGCCGATAAAATCACTACATATTTCACGATGTGTACAGTGTTTTGTTGGTATTAATTCCCAGAGTAGTGTATATTAAGTCTCGCTGGCGTTATAATAATTTGCCGCTGTAATATACCGTGGGCATTCGCTGAGTTGCCACAATCTGTGACATGACTGCACACGCCGGGAATGCCTGATGTGGGATTTAGCCATTTTCCATGCGAACAGTTTTATTTTGTCGATCGTACGTTTATGGGAATCGATGTTCAGTGGAAACCTTCTGCCCATGCATATATGCTATTAATGTTTACGTTCTGGACACTCACGAAAAAAATGCCGTAGCAAACCCACGACTGACCTATGAGAATATGTTGCTTAACACAGAAAGTCAGACTGCGAATTGGAAAGGGTCACTTGCGCCAGCTGTAACAGTGCACATCATGCAACATACAAGGAATGCCGTATGTATATCGTACGAAAAAAACCATGAACTTGGTGCACGAAGTAACATTTTATTTAAGGAAGCGCTGGAGATACTGAAAAACCATCTTACCCCGTAATCGTTACACGTCAGCAGAACTGCGCACCAATACTGAGAAACACGTCGTACGTTGTCCCGGATGTAACTCAGAAAGAATTTCCTCCCCTGCCACAGGAAAAGAAACCCATTGTCAACACGCAGATAACGGTGGACGAGTCATTACCGCAGGCGCAAATAAGCGCATCGCGTCATTCATGCAGATGGAAATGCCGCATAGTACACCGCTCAGGTGCCACGTGCGGCAGTACACAAGGTGTGACATTGAAACCTATGCTAAGTCACAACGCAATTGATTACAGCGCACTACACGAACACTTGCTCGGTCTGAGGGGGCTACTCGGTAGCGCATTTGGAGTCAACTTGAACAGTCGTCAGAATACAAAAATCAGTAGCAACGAGAGAACAAATAATTTTGTAGAAGCACTAGTAGAACTTCAAACACAAATAGTGAAGCAAATTGAATAGATGATTGTACTGATTCAATAAGAGTCCGGGAGCTGCTCGAGGAAGAAAAACCCTGCAGCAGTATAATGGAACCGAAGGAAGAAAGATTAGAGTTTAACGTCCCGTCGTCAGCGAGGCCATTGCAGACGGACCACAGTTTCGTATTGGGGAAGGAAGTCGGCCGTGCCCCTTCAAAGGAACTATCCTAGCATTTGCCTTAAGCGATTTAGGAAAATCACGGAAGCCTAAATCTGGATTATCGGATGGGGATAATGAGATACCTACAGACAACAAAATGCGTACTGAATATATTGCTGTTAAACGCTAGGTACATAAGAAGTAGTGCAACAGTTCTAGTAAACCTGGTGCAAAGTAATGCCATTAAATTATATTCCATTAGCGAAACATGGCTAGCCCCAGATAAAAACTTCAACTTCCGAGGGTATCAGATTGAACAAGCTGATAGAGAGGACAGTTAAGGTGTCACAGTGATCTTGATCCGTAATGATGTAAATTGTAAAGAGGTTGAAATAAATGACGAGATTAGGGGAACATCTACTACATCTACATGATTACTCTGCAATTCACATTTAAGTGCTTGGCAGAGGGTTCATCGAACCACAATCATACTATCTCCCTACCATTTCACTCCCGAACAGCGCGCGGGAAAAACGAACACCTAAACCTTTCTGTTCGAGCTCTGATTTCTCTTATTTGGTTTTGATGATCATTCCTACCTATGTAGGTTGGGCTCAACAAAATATTTTCGCATTCGGAAGAGAAAGTTGGTGACTGAAATTTCGTAAATAGATCTCGCCGCGACGAAAAACGTCTTTGCTTTAATGACTTCCATCCCAACTCGCGTATCATATCTGCCACACTCTCTCCCCTATTACCTGATAATACAAAAAGAGCTGCCCTTTTTTGCACCCTTTCGATGTCCTCCGTCAATCCCACCTGGTAAGGATCCCACACTGCGCAGCAATATTCTAACAGAGGACGAACGAGTGTAGTGTAAGCTGTCTCTTTAGTGGACTTGTTGCATCTTCTAACCTGCCAATGAAACGCAACCTTTGGCTCGCCTTCCCCACAATGTTATCTATGTGGTCTTTCCAACTGAAGTTGTTCGTAATTTTAACACCCAGGTACTTAGTTGAATTGATAGCCTTGAGAATTGTACTATTTATCGAGTAATCGAATTCCAACGGTTTTCTTTTGTAACTGATGTGGATCACCTCACACTTATCGTTATTTAGCGTCAACTGCCACCTGCCATACCATACAGCAATCTTTTCTAAATCGCTTTGCAACTGATACTGGTCTTCGGATGACCTTACTACACAGTAAATTACAGCATCATCTGCGAAGAACCTAAGAGAACTGCTCAGATTGTCACCCAGGTCATTTATATAGACCAGGAACAGCAGAGGTCCCAGGACGCTTCCCTGGGGAACACCTCACATCACTTCAGTTTTACTCGATGATTTGCCGTCTATTACTACGAACTGCGACCTTCCTGACAGGAAGTCACGAATCCAGTCGCACAACTGAGACGATACCCCATAGGCCCGCAGTTAGAAGTCGCTTGTGAGGAACGGTGTGAAAAGCTTTCCGGAAATCTAGAAATACGGAATCAACTTGAGATCCCCTGTCGATAGCGGCCATTACTTCGTGCGAATAAAGAGCTAGCTGCGTTGCACAAGAACGATGTTTTCTGAAACCATGCTGATTAGGTATCAATAGATCGTTCCCTTCGAGGTGATTCATAATGTTTGAATACAGTATATGCTCCAAAACCCTACTGCAAACCGACGTCAATGATATATGTCTGTAGTTCGATGGATTACTCCTACTACCCTTCTTAAACACTGGTGCGACCTGCGCAATTTTCCAATCTGTAGGTACAGATCTATCGGTGAGCGAGCGGTTGTATATGATTGCTAAGTAGGGAGCTATTGTATCAGCGTAATCTGAAAGGAACCTAATCGGTATACAATCTGGACCTGAAGACTTGCCCGTATCAAGCGATTTGAGTTGCTTCGCAACCCCTAAGGTATCTACTTCTAAGAAACACATGCTAGCAGCTGTTCGTGTTTCAATTCTGGAATATTCCATTCGTCTTCCCTGGTGAAGGAATTTCGGAAAACTGCGTTCAATAACTCCGCTTTAGCGGCACAGTCGTCGGTAACAGTACCATCGGCACTGCGCAGCGAAGGTATTGACTGCGTCTTGCCGCTTGTGTACTTTACATACGACCAGAATTTCTTCGGATTTTCTACCAAATTTCGAGACAATGTTTCGTTGTGGAACCTATTAAAGGCATCTCGCATTGAATTCCGTGCCAAATTTCGCGCGTCTGTAAATTTTAGCCAATCTTCGGGATTTCACGTTCTTCTGAACTCCGCATGCTTTTTCCGTTGCCTCTGCAACAGCGTTCGGACCTGTTTTGTGTACCATGGGGGGTCAGTTCCATCTCTTACCAGTTTATGAGGTATGAATCTCTCAATTGCTGTTGCTACTATATCTTTGAATTTGAGCCACATCTCGTCTACATTTGCATAGTCAGTTTGGAAGGAATGGAGATTCTCTCTTAGGAAAGCTTCTAGTGACACTTTATCCGCTTTTTTAAATAAAATTATTTTGCGTTTGTTTCTGGTGGATTTGGAAGAAACGGTATTGAGCCCTGTATCAGTCATGATGCTCTCTATAAGCTCTGGATTGTTTGTGGCTAAGAGGTCAAGTGTGTTTTCGCACCCATTTACAATTCACATGGGTTCGTGGACTAACTGCTCGAAATAATATTTGGAGAAAGCATTTAGGACAATCTCGGAAGATGTTTTCTGCCTACCACCGGTTTTCAACAAGTATTTTTGCCAACATATCGAGGGAAGGTTGAAGTCTCCACCAACTATAACCGTATGAGTGGGGTATCTATTTGTTACGAGACTCAAATTTCCTCTGAACTGTTCAGCAACTATATCATCAGAGTCTGGGGGTCGGTAGAAGGAGCCAATTATTAACTTAGTTCGGCTGTTAAGTATAATCTCCACCCATACCAATTCGCACGGAGTATCTGCTTCGACTTCACTACAAGATAAACCACTACTGACAGACACAAACACTCCACCACCAATTCTGCCTAATCTATCTTTCCTGAACACCGTCTGAGACTTTGTAAAAATTTCTGCAGAACTTATTTCAGGCTTTAGCCAGCTTTCTGTACCTATAACGATTTCAGCTTCTGTGCTTTCTATTAGCGCTTGAAGCTCAGGGACTTTCCCAGCACAACTACAACAATTTACAACTACAATTTCGACTGTTCCCTGATCCAAGCACGTCCTGTATTTGCCATGCACCCTTTGAGATTGCAGCCCATCCCGTACTTTCCCGAGGCCTTCTAACCTAAAAAACCGCCCAGTCCACGCCACACAGCCTCCGCTACCCGTGTAGCCGCCAGCTGAGTGTAGTGAACTCCTGACCTATTCAGCGGAACCCGAAACCCCACCACCCTGTGGCGCAAGTCAAGGAATCTACAGCCAACACGGTCGCAAAACCGTCTGAGCCTCTGATTCAGACCCTCCACCTGGCTCTGCACCAAAGGTCCGCAGTCGGTTCTGTCAACGATGCTGCAGATGCTGATGTAGCCAATGCGGGTAAACGTACGTTAATTCTTTCAGTACGCAGAGCACAGGTAACTAAGGATACGAGTTATAATATAGTACATCCAGTGTAAGGCTCTAAAGTAAGTCCGGGTCCATAATTACTCAGCCTGCCAGCTGGGCTAGCAAGCATTTTTCATGATATTCCACATATGCCTAGTAGTCAATAAACAGCGGACGTCTTTCAACCGTATGAATGTGTAAACAGCAAATTAACAGCGGTCGCTCATTCAAACCAAAGTCCGAGGACACAGCTCTATGTACAAGGCGTCACATACATACTGTCAACTCAACTACTTAACGTGAAGTGCAGAATAGTAGTTACTAGTAAACTGTTATGATGGCGCTACATCACAATCTGTATAAAACACAAAGAATCTGCGATATGTGCTGAGAATTAGCTAGTGTTTCAGTCTGATAGTTGTTTGTACATCTATATGTTTAAACTCTGGGCTGGTTTACTATCTCTGCAGTATAAAGCCAGGATTCCGTCATATTTTCTGGTGATAATTATACTGCAGTCCTATTTATCCAACCTGGTAATTGCCCCAGCCTGACGAACTAATCCCATATTTTATACATAAAGCACCACGAAAGTCCAAAACGTGTTATGCAGGACATAAATAATTATGGATCGAAAATGACATCTGGATCTACATACATACTCCGCTAACCATTATGGTACATGATGGAGGTTACGTTGTACCATCACTATCTATTTTATCTCCTGTTCCACTCTTAAATAGAAAGAGGGATAAACAACTTTCTATATGCTTCCGTAGAAGCCCTAATTTCTCATATGTTATCTTTGTGGTCCTTACACGAAATGTACGTTGGCGACAGAAGGTAGTTCGGCTTCAAATGCCAGTTCTCTAAATTTTCTCAACAATATTCCCCATAATGAACGCTGCCACCCCTCCATGAATTCCACTCTGAGTTCCCAAGGTATGAAGGATAAAGTCGGATATTTTACAATTGCGTAACAACATTAGCGTAATGCGGTCAAACTATAATACATTTGCACATACAATGTTGTCTGCTGTAGCACTGGAGCACTAAGCTAATACATCCAAAATCAACACCATGGTCATGTGACCAGCTTGTAAGTCCTTAATAGGTAACGCGCTAAGTCTGCCCAAGACAATGAATCCCTTAGGTAGTAAAACAGTCAGACCTCTTTAGATGTATAACTGTTCTTCGCTCTCTTCTTGCTCGATTTTATCCCTATTCTTAATACCTGCCAACAAAACCTCTGTAAAGGAGATGATTTTACCAACCAGAGTAACCGCAAATTATAAACGTGTTTCCAGTTATCATCATATTACCCTGTCCTGGCTCTATAGCATGTATTCTACCCCAGTAGCTGGCAAATAGATTTCCACGTGAAGTTCTACATGGAAATTCCACAACGAATAGCCAGACATCAACTCGCTCCAGCCATTAACAAATGCTTCGTTAAAATACCGACCGTCTTTTACAACATATACATCCCATAGTGAATTTGATATAAAATTTGCTTACGACGAATAGACAGTTAGCCAGCAGAACAACATAGAATCCCGTCAAGAGACTGTCTAAAATACAACTGTCGTTATCGATGTTTTCGTAGTTTGTGTGATCGATTGCAGCATTAAAATAATTAAAACTGTAGGCATATAAAACGAATGGATGTCTACCAGTTTACACAAAAAATAGAATCTCATAGCTGGGAACAGAACGGATCGTGTGTATGAACCTGTCCAAAGACCAACTAACAGTATTCAGAACTTGCTCTACTGTTCTCTGTGGAGATCACTTCCTTGTAATATCAGTTAACGAATAACTTACAGAACAGCTACTGTGTAGTATTTAGCAGTGTTCTGGAGTTTCGTTTATTACATGCTGCTTTAAACACAGGGTATGGAGAATTCAGGGTAATAGTGGGAAATATAAGATATTAGTATTTACAGTAAATATCAATGGTAAGCAGCCATAGGTTGAAGTATTGGTTGAAAATGTCGGAATCAAGATCGTTCACTGCAGTAAGGGAAGCACGAAACATCCGTTTATAAAGTTCCGTTCATATAGAGGAGTGTGAGGCTGAACTTGCATACCACTGACATATCGCATAAAGACGTCAACGAGCACTCTCACAACTAGAGAGTGTGCTGGACGGGCTTCACAGGACAGTGACATGAAGATGTCATTTCCTTGGTGCAATTCTCCAGATGAAATGATGTCATCGATTCTGGGAATTCTGATGCTGATGCCAGTGAAATTTAACAAGTACAATTGCCGGAACGCTGAATGATAAAGTTGGCGGTACCGAAAATGCTGATGCTGATGCCATCAGTTCTGGGAATGCTGATAGATATGTCAGCAACATTTGGCCCCGCTCTTTCTTTGATCCCCTACTGTGGCCTTCCAGTCTCTCGGTTACCCATGACCAAATATTTTCAGCTGGTGAAGGACCTGGAGAATGTGCTGGCCAAGGCAACAGTCAAACACGCTCTGAATCGACGTGGGTTAGGACAGTGCAAACAACATGATGTCTTGCACTATCTTGTTGAAAGATCTCATAATGGAGAACTCGAATACAGGACACAGCATCGACCTAAATACATCTGAAGCGTCTCACCTACTATCCCAAATACCACATATGCGAAGCAGATACAATCGTTTCGTGTGGCACGTCATACCATTGGTGCAAGTACTATGCCTGTATGATGATGACCGACACAATTTTTGCAAAGTTCATTCACCTCAGAGCCCCTACACACATATAATTTAGTACACACTTGTTTGGTTTCTTGGGCAGCTATAATTAATACATGCTTCCACAACCACAGAACTTGTTATAATTGACACAAACTTGACCGAGTTCGTCGGCATGAGCGAACAAACTTGATAACGGAAGAATGAAACCAAAATATCTGTAGTTCCTCACAAAGTTGTTACCAGGACGGCAATAAACAGTCTGTATAGAGATGCGTGGCTCCTGTCCAGTAGCAGCCAGCCACATTTAAATAGCGTATTATGAGGATGATGTGTACCGTCTTCAGTCGGCAAACGTCAAGACTGTGGAGTTCCCGGTCACTACTTACAAGGGCCTCTATGTAGCTGGACCAACGACTCCGTAGTCGCGATAACGTTCATCTCTTCTGTGGCAGCATCGATGTCGTTATCGGTGCACGTTAAAGAGGTGGATGTCTAGTGTCGTCGTTGGGCTCACAGCTATCGAGGCGTCTATCGTTAAGGGAAGCCACGAAAATGGTCATAGTGCTGACAATTTGTAGTGCTCTACACGTCGTCAGGCTATCCATGTGAATACGAGTCTTGCTGCAAATACGTCGATTTCCTGACTAAAGATATTTGACGTGGCTGTAGGAGCCCGCACAGCTATATGTACAATATGTCTGTATTGTCCGGTGCTTGGCGTTGAGTATGGCCCTCCTGAACCTATTGATTCCACATCCACATGACAGTTGTGGCATCGGGACCAACTGAACAGCAGTGTTGCGGAACGATAAACGACAGTCTCGAGAAGACACACTCCTGTTGGTATCGTTTCCAGCACTTGAAGGTAAACGTTTCTCCTTCTCACAAGACACGTAACACGACCTTTTCACAAACAGCCAATATTTACATACGATTTTTGAATGAGAAACCTTCTATGTAATCTTTCCTCATACACAGATCCTAACTGGACTCACTCCTCCCTACTTTGCTCTGTTCCACTGAAATTCTAATGATTTGCGTATCTAAGCAATCTACTTTCCTTGGATACCAGTCTCCATGGGCTGAAAGTTTAACAGTCAGCAGTTTATATTGCATTAGGCGCATACCTCACCAGTAACGGGACATATTTATGTTTAGTTATTGTTGTTGTTAGTATCATTCGCTAATACGACGTAGACATTAGGTTTAGTACTGGAAATAAAATGCAATCCGATGTAGGACACAGATCTGATGCGATACCCCATTACCACCAATTAGGCATATACAGGGTGAGTCACCTAACGTTTCCGCTGGATATATTTCGTAAACCACATCAAATACTGACGAATCGATTCCACAGACCGAACGCGAGGAGAGGGGCTAGTGTAATTGGTTAATACAAACCATAAAAAAAAATGCACGGAAGTATGTTTTTAACACAAACCTACGTTTTTTTAAATGGAACCCCGTTAGTTTTGTTAGCACATCTGAACATATAAACAAATACGTAATCAGTGCCGTTTTTTGCATTGTAAAATGTTAATTACATCCGGAGATATTGTAACCTAAAGTTGACGCTTGAGTACCACTCCTCCGCTGTTCGATCGTGTGTATCGGAGAGCACCGAATTACGTAGGGATCCAAAGGGAATGGTGATGGACCTTAGGTACAGAAGAGACTGGAACAACACATTACGTCCACATGCTAACACCTTTTTATTGGTCTTTTTCACTGACGCACATGTACATTACCATGAGGGGTGAGGTACACGTACACACGTGGTTTCCGTTTTCAATTACGGAGTGGAATAGAGTGTGTCCCGACATGTCAGGCCAACAGATGTTCAATGTGGTGGCCATCATTTGCTGCACACAATTGCAATCTCTGGCGTAATGAATGTCGTACACGCCGCAGTACATCTGGTGTAATGTCGCCGCAGGCTGCCACAATCATATCCTCTGGGGTTGTAGGCACATCACGGTACACATTCTCCTTTAACGTACCCCACAGAAATAAGTCCAGAGGTGTAAGATCAGGAGAACGGGCTGGCCAATATATGCGCCCTCCACGTCCTATGAAACGCCCGTCGAACGTGTACCTCATCCCTCATGGTAATGTACATGTGCGTCAGTGAAAAAGACCAATAAAAAGGTGTTAGCATGTGGACGTAATGTGTTGTTCCAGTCTCTTCTGTACCTAAGGTCCATCACCGTTCCCCTTGGATCCCTACGTAATTCGGTGCTCTCCGACACACACGATCGAACAGCGGAGGAGTGGTACTCAAGCGTCAACTTTAGGTTACAATATCTCCGGATGTAATTAACGTTTTACAATGCAACAAACGGCACTGATTACGGATTTATTTATATGTTCAGATGTGCTAACAAAACTAACGGAGTTCCATTTAAAAAATATAGGTTTGTGTTAAAAAACATACTTCCGTGCATTTTTTAATAGTTTGTATTAACCAATTACACTAGCCCCTCTCCTCACGTTCGGTCTGTGGAATCGATTCGTCAGTATTTGATGTGGTTTACAAAATATATCCAGCGGTAATGTTAGGTGAGTCACCCTGTATAAAGTACAGTACAACGATTGCAATAAGTATTACATTGGACAACCCTGTAGAAAAATATGGGCACCATGTGAAGAACATTGTAGCGCAGATGAAAGTAATCAATAGATAGTTGCGGTGAATTTAAGGGATGAAAAGCTTGTAGTACACAAAACTGAAAATAGTGTTTCTATTCCATGTAATACAAGGATGTGAGGAACTCATGGAATAAATAAAAGTTTTTCACATGATCCTAAGGATCCAAATTGAATTTTTAATGAACAGCTAGAATTGACAACCTAAAAAATATAGAAAATTTCTTTGATATTTTAATACAAAAATAATACTAATAATGTACAATTGCTTCTGCAGTCTTTGGGTAGCTGTGCAATTGCCACTCCATGCATCTACCTATGCGTGACTAAATATTATTTACAGTCATCATATTTTTAACACTGTGTCTCTGCCCACATCCTCCAAGCACCTCTGTCCCTCTGTCCACTTCCTCTACCGCCCCCACTGTCTGTCCATCTGCTCCTGCCCCTCCTCAGTCCGTCTGCTCTTTCTCCCTCTGTCCATTGTCCATCTCCTCCTCTCTCACTCTACTCACGCCTTTCCTCCCGCTTCTCCTTGTCCATCGCCTTCTCCCCCTATCCGTCTACCTCCTCCTCCGCCTCTCACTGTTCATCTCCTTCTCCCTCCTCTCACTGTCCATGTACTCCTCTTTCCTTTCCCTGCCTATCTCCTCCTCTCTCTCTCTCTCTCTCTCTCTCTCTGTCCATCTCCCCCTGTTTCCCTGCTCTTCCCGTTCCCGCCTCCCTTATTTCTGTCTCATTCCTCCTATCTGTGTCCATCTTCTCCTACCCCCTCTCTATCTGTCCATCTCTTTCCACTCCCTGCTTTCTCCATGTTATCATCCCCACCACAATAAAAGGCTGCTGGTTCTTATCCTAGCTGAATTTCTTTCCAGAATGTAATTATTATGTGTAGTAAATATGGCTGAAATAATTCCACAGATATCGGATGAGCTTTTAACCCGTGGCTTTGCCCACGAATGCACATGTCAGATATACACTGAAGAGCCAAAGAAACTGGTACACTTGCCTAATACCGTTCGAGCCCCCGCAAGCACGCAGAAGTGCAGCACCACGACTGGGCATGACTAACGTCTGAAGTAGTGCTGGAAGGAATACAAACAATGAATCCTGCAGGGCTGTCCTTAAATCCGTAAGGGTACAAGGGGGTGGAGATCTCTTCTGGACAGCACGTTGCAAGACATCCCAGATATGCTCAATAATGTTCGTGTCTGGGGAGTTTGGTGGCCAGCGGTAGTGTTAACTCAGAAGAGTGTTATTGGAGCCACTCTGCAGGAATTCTGGGCGTGTGGTGTGACGAATTGTCCTGCTGGAATTTCCAAAGTCCGTCGGAATGCGCAATGGACATGAATGAATGCAGGTGATCACACAGGATACTTACGTACAAGGGGTCACGTATCAATCCAGCTGCACACGCCCACACCATTACAGAGCCTCCAGCAGCTTGAACAGTCCCCTGCTGACATGCGGGGCCCATGGATTCATGAGGTCGTCTCCATGCCCGTACACGTCCATCCAGTCGATACAATTTAAAACGAGACTCGTCCGATCAGGCAACAAAGTTTCCAGTCATCAACAGTCCGATGTCGGTGTTGATGGGCCCAGGCAAGGTGTAAGGCTTTGTGACGTGCAGTCATCAAGGGTACACGAGTGGGCCTTCGTCTCCGAAACCTCACATCGATGATGTTTCGTTGAATGGTCCACTCGCTGACTGTTGTTGATGGCCCAGCATTGAAATCGGCAGCAATTTGTGGATGCGTTGTACATATTTCACGTTGAACGATTCTCTTCAGTCGTCGTTGGTCCCGTTCTTGTAGGATCTTTTTCCGGCCGCAGTTATGTCGGAGATGTGATGTTTTACCGGATTCCTGATATTCACGGTACAGTAGTGAAATGGTCGTAGGGGAAAAACCACATTTCATGGCTACCTTGGACATGCTGGGTCCCATTGCTCGTGCGTCGACTGTAACACCGCGTTCAAACTCACTTAAATCTTGATAACCTGCCATTTTAGCAGCAGTAACCGATCTAACTTCCGCGCCAGACACTTGTTGTCTTACACAGGCGTTGCCGACCGCAGCGCCTTGTTCTGCCTGAATACGCATGGGTATACCAGATTCATTGGCGCTTCAGTGTATTTTATCTATTTCATAGGTATCTGTACACATATTTCATCTGTAACTCTAGAGAATGTCGCATTTCAGTTTCATTTTCAAACAGATCAGTGTTAATGTCGTCGTATCTCCTGAAATATGTCTCGCACAATAATGTAATTTTGGATGTAAATCGAGTGGTAAATGTGGGTAATAACGGAAATTTGTGTTGTGAATGGAGTTGATGGTAAAGAAGTAATAAATTGAAACGTCATGCATGGTGCAGCAATTTTTCACGTGTATCAGTAGTTGACGTCATATGTGTTGAAATCCTTTTCGTACAGTGATATATTTTTGTAGGTACATTCAGCGGCAGATGTGTATACTGCCTGCGAAATTTGTTGCAAAGAGAGTGAGTAGAAAAGCCGTAATAAATTTAAGTCATTCATGATGCAGCAGTTTTTCACGCATCTAAGTGTTTAAGACTCCGTAGCTGCTGAACTCTGTGTCGTACAACATAATTTTGGTGGTATATTCAATGGTATATGTGAATACTGTCGAAAATGTGTCGCGACTGCAGTTAGTAGTAAGAAAGTAACCAGTCATGACGACATGCTTCATGCGGTAGCTTTACCCCGTGATCAGCGAAAATCTAATAAGAGTTAAACTTGTCTCCTTTCATTATTTTGTAGAGGTTTTCAGCGGGAAAATGTTTCATAAAGGTTTGATATTATGTGTAAAGTTTGTTGCAGGTCACTAAGTGCTCTCATTCTCAAATACTATATGGATAAAATATGGGTTTTCGTGCGTGCTTGGCTACACAGCTTTTTCTTCCCTACCCCTTTGATAGGTAGGTGGTTCTTACGATCTCATCGATTACTTCCAGACAACAAGTGATATGTATACCAAATTCGTTGAAATCTGTCCAGTGGTTTAGGAGGAGCTGGCAAATATATATACCCCATAGGCTGAAGAAGCCAAGTTCTTCATTATTCCCTGATACGCTGGATCTACTGTTACAGGCATCCCTCATGAACTTAATGGTTACAAAACAGAATGGCTAAGTTTCCGACACCATGGTTCCTCACCTGAACTTGCAACAGTGCGCTTTTTGCCGGCCGCGGTGGCCGTGCGGTTCTGGCGCTGCAGTCCGGAACCGCGGGACTGCTACGGTCGCAGGTTCGAATCCTGCCTCGGGCATGGGTGTGTGTGATGTCCTTAGGTTAGTTAGGTTTAAGTAGTTCTAAGTTCTAGGGGACTTATGACCTAAGATGTTGAGTCCCATAGTGCTCAGAGCCATTTGAACCAAGTGCGCTCTTTCTACCATCATGACCAATCGCGAGGCTGCAACAAGACGCATCTCCCAATCAAAGTAACTGACAATAATAATTAACTCCCACCAGTGTAGTCGGCAAAAAGGAGCCAATCGAACGCACTCTCACCTGAAGTAGATGCGAATGCCAAAAGTGAATCATATAGCTTCCCAAGCAGGTGTCGAGTACTGCCCCCACAGGAATGCAAACCAAAAACCAAGTATGTAACGTTAAGTGCTCTATGATTTCACAAAAATCTGGAGAAGATGTTATATGCCCTGAAATACTCTGCCGGTGCATACCTAATGACAATGATTTTTGTCGAGCAGAGTCTTCTGGCATCTCCTCGGCTGGTGCCGTGCTGCTGAGGTTTAGTTATCCTATCAGGAGGATCGCTGTGCATTGCTCACCCTTCATTTCCAAAGGCAAGGCTTACTCAGCAAGTCTGCAGTACACGGACAGAGTGACACCCCCTGTCATCTGCATCTCACGTCCTCAGGCCAGCAATTTTCTACACAGGAACACAGCCGTAAGTTCCTGTGTCTCTCCATCAATGCAGGACAGGGAAATTTTGGTGAAAGCTAGCCTCCTTCTCACTATACGCCCATGTACCGATATTATACGAAATGCAATAACAATGTAAGGAGATGAAATCAACTGAAGCATATGCAACATATGAAGCCAGCAATAGCTTATTACCCATTTTTAAATTAATGTTAAATCAAAATGAGAACTAACTTACTTAAATTCAATCTTAATTTGCAATCTATTGAATTAAAAATGAAAGAGAGAGGCCCAGGAAAGGATGGCACTTTTCATCACTTCCGCCATTGGGGAAGACTTTAATGACAGGGAGATTACACAAAGCAAGAGAGGGTACTCTTCCCCAGTCAGTTTCTCCCGTAGCCATTTGCTTTGAAAAATAAGAGGAAGGCTGTGTATGGATAGGAAAGGAAAAGGCACAGTGGTCTCACTTCCAGATCAACAGTCTTCCTACATTTATTCACTCTGAGTCTTCACCATACTCATATTCAATTCTTAAAAACTCCAAACTCATTTAATAATGGTGTCCAGCTATTAAATTTCATTCATACACACATCTTTAGCAATGTGGTTACTTTCACAAAGTCACTCATACGTCGTAGTTTTACAAAGTTAAGACCTCAAAGGCTGATTTATAATTCATTCTTACTCGCTGTGTGACAGCTCCAAATTGTACTGATCCATACAGTTGATATTGTAAATGTCGCACCCTCATTTATTCAGTATCTCAACAACGCTACCGTGGTCCATTCGTCCAGCATACATGCTTATAGTTCCACACACATACATGTAAATTGTTCCAGACTTCATCATAAAGAGAGAAAAAAAAAGACGTGACAGGAAGAAACCCTAAGCAATACAGTTAAAAGTATAAACTGTCCTTCCACAAAATGGTTCTATTACTTCTCTTGATAGTTGTTATTTAATTACTCGCTAAACCAATTGATCATACTATAAGTATCGTAATTACAACTCCCGAAATTACTTTGTAAAATGTCCTTTGCCAAGAACAGCAGAAGAAGGCTAACTCATACGACAAAATATTCTTAGTGCCGTAATTTGAAAGGAAAGAAATTTTATTGCAATCCTATAATAATGATTCCTAATATGGATAATTAATCATTCCCCAAAACAATTAACTAACTAGGTACTAAAGTCACTCATATCTAGTAAAAATTTTCATTAATTACGTATTTTACACATATATACATAGTTTAAACATGCAACACACAGTTACAATACATCATTCAAACGAAATAATCCATAGAACAATGTCTGCTGCAAAAGAAATGTTAACACGAAATAAACACTCTAGTTGCCTGTCTGCGATTTCCTTGGATTTTTTTTTTTTTGCCTAAATGTAAATCTGTGCCTTCATTGTTGTCACACAGGGCTGTACTGCACATACACTGACACTTCACATGGCACACGTCAAGGTTCATCATCTGCAGTGTCTAAATCGCAGACTTAGTAGCAGTGGATGGCAATGGAACAAAGTTCATTTGGATTAGTGGTTGCTCTCCTCCACAGCTACGCTATATCGTGGTTGTGGCAAGAGGAAAAGCTTCACTGACTGTTTTGTATGAGATCTGAACAAAGGCTTTGTTATTGGCAAACTGATGTTTCTCATTGTGAGTAGTGTTTGCGATATGTCCCAAATTACACTCGATACTGGTGTTCCAAGGAGAAGATTAGCTATAGTACAATGTGCAGCACTTAAGTATGTAGCGTCAACACATGAAAAAAGGTTTATTGCTGCTCTTGTGTTGCCATTACATTTTACAAGTGCCACATAATCGTCGTTCTCACCAGGAGAAAAATTTTGGTCTTATTTTAACAAGTTCAGCTCGCACGTTGACACGCGCAGTGGACGATAACATTAAGATAAAAGGATATGACGTCACCTTCATGATATGCTACAGGTGCTGCATGGTCGCAATGCATTGTCCCTTCTGACTCGATTTCCTCTCACCCAGGTGCATCGTGATTCTCCAGCTGAATCACCACCCCTACTCTGCAGTCTGTCCAAAATTACTTTAGGATTGACAACGAGGACGGAAGTGGTAGAGGGGAAATCTCACGCGGCAGGCCCCGGCCACTTTTCGTTAATACCACGCTACCAGCAAACCCCCGAAGTTGCCAGATCTTCGGATTACACCTCAACACTTTCTGCTAACAGTGAGCCTCAGTTGCAGTAAGCTTGTTGTCCTGTGCGATGGTTGCGCCCTGTGACTTTCCGTGTGTTCCTTTCTTACAGTAGTAGGAGTTATTCTTTTATTTGTTGTTACTGTTATTCGTTGTTGGAGTTATTAGTTGTTACCGTATTAGTTGTTACTCTTATTTGTTGGGTTTTACTCAACGATCTCAGCGGGACCTTCGTCAAAATTTATAAGTGGAAAAGTTCAATGTAGTTCTTTTGGGCAGGGGATTGCCGTACGAGGACAGTCGAAATGAATAGTTCGCACGTTACGTGCCTGCTTTGAGAATGAAAAACTTAACAATGGCCCGCTGTTCTCCGTTAACAAAGTAATCGACAGAACTGCTGAAGAACTGAATACAAAATAAGAACAGAGTTGTGAAGATTGGGTAGGAAATGTTCGACAAAGAAAAGGAAGCTGAAGAGCCATCGAAACTTAGCAACCCCGGGAAAAAGCATCGTATAGATAAGCGGATTACCAACATAGATTCGTTTGCAGAGGATGAAATTCTTCGTCATGTTTATGATTATTACTACAGGAAGGAACACCCGGCGCTCAAGAAGTTAATGGTCGCAATTAAAGGATCAGGACTTTTTCAAGGCAGTCGCACATCTTTGTCCACAGTTTTACACAATCTAAGCTTTCACTAGGGAAATTTCTGTTGCCGTAAATTGTTGATGGAGAAGGAGGATATAGCTGCATGGAGACACCGATTTTTAAGAGACATCCATAAAATAAATACTGACGAAGAGGTGTGGCTTGACGAAACATAGGTCAATTCTGGTCACGTTGTCAATCAAGGCTGGACAGACAACACAGCTAAAGAAACAATGGCAGTGCATTCTGGCAAGAATGTAGGCTTATTCTTCTTCATGCAGGCACCTCACAAGGTTTTCCCTGTTTAAATCAAGGAAAACAGATTATCACGAAGAAATGGATCACGTTTCATTTACAAAGTAGTTTGAAGATTCACTAATACCAAATCCCGAAAAACGGTCAACAGTTGTTCTAGATAACACTCCTTATTATTTATTTGTTGTTGGATAGGCGCCAACCATGGCGAACCGAAAAGACGAAATGGTTGATTGGTTCTAGCGTCATAATGTCGATGTAGGTGATGACCTTAATAAGGTGGAACTAATGAAGAAATACCTCTCCATAAGTCACGGGCACTCCAATGCGAAATCGGTGAAGCGGCAAAAAAACATGGGGATTCAGTCATTACGCTACTTCCTTGCCAC
Organism: Schistocerca cancellata; assembly: GCF_023864275.1. Taxonomy (NCBI): domain Eukaryota; kingdom Metazoa; phylum Arthropoda; class Insecta; order Orthoptera; family Acrididae; genus Schistocerca; species Schistocerca cancellata. Next base: position 447,986,555 of record NC_064629.1, read on the forward strand.
TGTCATTTCAGTCCAACAGAGTTAATTTGATCCCAAATTAAACGTTAAGTTGGCACGAATAACAATAAATTTACCCTCTCTGGAATAGTAGGATTCACAAGACAAGTAGTCAGGAACGTCACCTCTGAAGGTTTGAAGAAAGCAGTCAAACATACTCAGAGCATCATGGATACAGAATGGCGGAGTCTACATATACATCTACAGCTACTTGGTTATTATGCAGTTAATAATTAAGTGCCTGGCAGATGGTTCATCGAACTACCTTTCAGCTACTTCTCTACCGTTCCATTCTCTATCAGCACGCTGGAAAAACGAACACTTAAATCTTTCTGTGCGAGCTCGGATTTCTCTTATTTTATTATGATGATTATTTCTCCATATATAGGTGGGTGCCAACAAAATATTTTCACATTCTGAGTAGGTCCTGCCGCAGTGAAAAATGCCTTTGTTTTAATGACTGCCACCCTATTTCGTGTATCATATCCGTGGCACTCTCTTCCTTATTTCACGATAATAAAAAACGAGCTGCCCCCCTTTGAAATTTGTCGACGTCCTCAGTCAATCCTATCTGATGCGGACCTCACAGCGCGCAGCAGTACCCCAAAAGAGGGTGGACATGCGTAGTGCAAGAAGTCTCTTTAGTAGATCCGTAAGTGAAATTTAGCGGATTCTTTTTAGTGATCATGTGGATGACTTCACATTTTTCAAGATTCAGAGTCAACATCCACTTTTTGCACCATACAGATGTCTTGCCTAAATCATTTTACAATTCATTTTTATTATCTAATGACATTACATGGTGGTAAATTACAGCATCATCTGCAAACAATCTGAGTGCTGCTCAGACTGTCTCCTAAATCGTTCATGTAGATCAGGAGGTTCAAATGGTTCAAATGGCTCTGAGCACTATGGGCTTAACATCTATGGTCATCAGTCCCCTAGGACTTAGAACTACTTAAACCTGACTAACCTAAGGACAGCACACAACACCCAGTCATCACGAGGCAGAGAAAAGTAGATCAGGAGCAACAGAGGGCCTATAACACTTCTTTGGGGAACGACAGATATTACTTCTGTTTTACTCGATGACTTTCCGACAGTTATTACGAACTGTGACCTTTCTGATAGGAAATCACGATCCCAGTCACACAACTGACACGATACTCTATAGATACGCAGTTAAATTGGAAGTCGCTTGTGAGGAACGGTGTCAAAATCCTTCTGGAAATCTAAAAATACGGACTTGGTAGCACTAATTTCTTCGTGAGAATAGAGAGTTAGTTGTGTTTCAAAAGAACGATATTTTCTGAATCCTTGTTAGCTATTTTTCAATAAATCATTTTCTTTGTGGTGATTCATAATGTTTGAGCACAGTACATTTTCCAAAACCCCACTGCAAATCGACGTTAGTAATATGGGTCTGTATTGCGGAGGATTACTTCTGTTTCCTTTTTTTTTGGATATCAGTGTGACTTGTGACTTAGGTAAAGATCCATCTACGAGCAAGCGGTTGTATATGATTGCTAAGTATGGAGCTACTGTTTCAGCATACTCTGAAAGGAACCTGGTTCGTACACAACCTGGACCGGATGCGTTGCCTTTCTTAAGTGTTTTAAGCCACTTCCCTACACCGAGAATATCTATTTCCAAGTTACTCATGTTAGTAGTTGTTCTCGATTAGAATTATGGAGCATTTACATCACCTTCATGCGTGAAAGAATTTAGGAAAACCGTTTTTAATTACTCGGATTTAGTTGCGTTGTCATCAACAACATAACCATTGTTATCGAGCAGTGAAGATATTGACTGCATATTGCTGCTGATGTACTTTTCATTCGACCAGAATCTCTTTGGGTTTGTGCCAGATTTTGAGACAGAGTGTCGTTGTGGAAACTATTAAAAGAATCTCGCATTGACGTTCACACTACATTCCGAGCTTCTGTAAAACTTTGCCAATCATGGGAATTTTGCGTTTTTTAAATTTGGCATGATTTTTCGCTGTCTCTGCAATAGTGTTCTGACCCGTGTTGTGTACCATGGGTAATCAGTACCATCTCTTATTATTTGATATTTATTTCTTTGAATTTATACCTCATGTAATCTACGACTCTATGGTCAGACTGGAAGGAACGGATACGGTCTGTTAGAAAGGTGTTATGACCATCTTTATCTGCTTTTTTATATAGAAGTCTTTTGAGTTTGTTTTTGCCACCAAAAACCTGGATGTTACGGTATTCAGTCCAGCTACAACAACCTTGTAGTCACTAATGCCTGAATCTGTCATGAAGCTTCCTATTTGATCAGGATTGTTTGTTGCTAAGATGCCAAGTATGTTTTCGCAACCATTTACACTTCGTGTTGGCTTCTGAACCATTTATTCAAAATAATGTTATGAGAAGACATTCAGTACGATTTCGGATGACGTTTTATGCCAGCCATCGACTTTATACATGTTGTTTCGCCACCACATCTAGGATAAATGGAAGTCACCCCCAACTATAATTGTATGAGTGGGGTACATATTTGAAATGACTCTCAACCACCAACTATATTTAATCTATCCTTTCTGAACACAGGTAGGTCCTTTGCAAAAATTTCAGCTCTACTTGTTTCGGGCTTTATCCAGCTTTCCGTATCTATAATTATTTGAGATTCAGTGCTTTCTGTTAGTGCTTGGAGCTCTGGTTCTTTTGCGACACAGCTATGACAGTTCAAAACTACAATACTGATCGTTCCTATGTCTACCATCTTCCTTGTGATCATGCTCCACCCTTTGAAGCTGAAGTCCTTTCTGCACTTTCACAAGACCCTCTAACTTAAAAAACGTCCAGTCCGCTCCACAAAGCCTCCACTACCCATGTAGCCGCTTCCTGCGCGCAGTGGACTCCTGACCTATTTAGCGGAACCCGGAAACCCACCACCCTACGGCTCAATGAAGCTCTTTTGGAAAATTCAGTGGAGGAGACGATAATTTCATTAAATAAGAACAGTGACGGGGATAGTGATAGTGAGACTTCAAGAATCCGCCATAGCGAGGAGGTTGATATCCGTGAGTTTTTCCATATCCCTGTAGAAATGGAGTACAGGTAGATTCAGCTACATGTGTAGTGTGCGCAGTTTACTCCTGTAAGTTCACCTATGTAACAAAATTATATCGTCGTAACTTTTGACATTTTAATAAGAAGGCCTTAATAGTATTTAATTCCATGTCAGGAATTCAGTCTACATCACACAAAATAAAAATTACAGTTTACAATATAACTGTTGTAATACAAAGGCCCTGTTATTTTTATCACTATTGTTCTTTCCGAACAATAGAAGTTGGCCTGTTTGAGATATGTTTTCCCTCCGTGATAAGCGCGATTCATCTTAACTTTTGTTGTGTTAGAATTAAAAATTAATGACGGTTTCATTAGAAGCCTACAGCGATCTGTTTCTTGTGTCGGAAAACTATGGGCGCCCTATTTATAGTTGACGCGCAATCGGACCATTTTGCGTTATGTTTAGCTTAAATTATCTCGCGTTAGAGAGCTCCAACAGAGTTCTGGTTCCAAACATGCGTAGATTTTATTCACATATCGTGTTTTTCTAACTTCAATAACATAAAGGATTTGCACATGTCGAATTTTCGTTAACGTTGTGAGAAAATGCAGTTCCTTTAACTGTCAGTATATCGTCTTAATAATTTGTTGCCACGGATAAAGCTAATATCAAAACTTAGCGTAACTCTTGCAGGTAAAATTACGCTTGTGTTCCGTGCTGGACGTGACAACTCTGCGCCGCGCTTCCACGTGGTCCTGCTAAAGTGTCAGTCCTGAAGTAATTTTGAACAGGCTATTGTCTGTTGTACGAACACGTGGTCGAAACTTGGTCGGACACCACCTCCGCAGTTACCTGTGCTGAAAGTCAGTTGATTCTCCCGGCTGCCACCGCTTTGGCGTCTCCACCAGACACATCATCTCTGAGTGCAGGATGTGTTAGACACAGGCCCCAGCATAGTCTAGCCTGCACTGAGGCCACCCGCTGACGCCTCCTTTGCGGCTGCAGCCGACCCCTGGGGGTACAGTTCTCATCTCCGCTCCCCCACGTGGCTCACCTGCCTCTTGTCCTTCTGAGTCGCCCAACCGGCGTTTCGTGTGTGTCCGTGTCCACGTGCAACAGTCTGCTCCATCTTCCTGCACATACATCCACCAGAATTACCAACTGTACCTCTTAATACCATAAACATTTACACGTCATTAACCAAACTACACAAAGAGGCTAATCGTGTTACACATACAAACAATTCCTGCTGTAGTTAATGATTCACGACACTGTTTTTACCAACTGAAAATGGCTTTACAAAAAGGTCTCCAGTACATAAATTTGTCATTAAACACTGACTTTACAAAAGAATCACAATTTTTATAAGAATCTTTAACTTTAAAAGAAAAGGCCCTAGCAGCTAACATTTTGTTCATTTGACACTATTTATCACTGTGAAACCCTGACTTTCCTGTCACTGATTATTAATATCCACATTTACTCACTGACACTCTCTCGTCCATTGGCGGTTAAACGTTGGTGTTCCACTGTTACTTTTATTATCCCACCGCCTTCATAATCCTATTCACTAACCTTTTTGACACATCCCATCTAAAACTATTGCTGTAGTAAGATCATTCAGCCATACCCTCTTATGTTTATTACAATTTATGTACTATCACACCCAAATTATCCAAACGACCTGAACTGCGATACGGCTGATTTGCATGCATCCCGCGTAATGTAACTGTCTTGCAGTTGCTTTTCTTCTTTTTTGCAGTACTGTCGTTTGACTATACAAGATGGATACCAAAAGAGATCACTAGAAAACCCTGTTCTTTACTGTAATCAGTCCAGATGTAAACCAACACCACAGTATTGTAAATACTAGGAAATGTGTCATTAGAGATGAGACAGTCAAAAATGTCAAATGTGTGTGAATTCCTAAGGGACCAAACTGCTGAGGTCATCGGTCCATATACATACACGATACTTAAACTAACTTACGCTAAGAACAACACACACATATACACAAAGGAGGACTCGAACCTCCCGCGGGAGGGGCAGCGCAATCCGTGACATGGCGCCTCAAACCTCGCGTGGCCTGAGACAGTCCCTAACGCTTGTAGTCTCAACTTCATCACAGTAAGTGACGTTTAAAAAATCTATTATACTCATTAGGATTTCAGTTAACTGACTCTGTCACGTAACTCATTCCAGCAATACTTATACAAAATTCAGTATTTTTATAAACAAGAGATTTTGAGACAACATCTGGACTCTAAAATTCTAACAAATTCGAAGTATTCTTTCTCTTTAAAAAGTATTCCCACTCCAATGGATGTTGAACTAACCGTGATCTGCACATATTTGAACTTAAACGACATGATAAACTTTTTTGTTATGGATCTGGATTGAAACCAAAAACCTATAGCCATTGTACCTAAGCAAAGATTTCGTGCCTCCCCGAGACTCTATCACAGCAACATTCGTCACTGGTGACTAGGCATAATGAATCGTGAAATATCGAAGTTTTCACAAGTGTCAGTTAGCAAATCTGAACTTGAAAATTTTTCAGCTCTGCGTGGAATCCTGTCAGAAACCTTATCTCTCAGTTAAGAGCCACGGAAAACGTTTAATATAATTTGAAGTGACAAAGATTGCACACGTTTAAAGCGAAGTGCCATGATGAAAAGTTTTCTAACGGGGACGCTAACCTAGCACGTCATCAGATTGTTATCTAAATAAAATCAGATGTTCGATATCGAAATGTTTCACTAGTAGGGAGATGTCTAAATCCGAAATGAGGATAATTTTTTTTTTTTTTTTGCCTGACGGGGAATCTAACCCGGCATCAACTGCCGTTGCTTTGTATCCACGTATTGTTTGGTCACCAGTAGTGATATGTGTGCATGTTTGACTAGAAATAACGGCAGCTGTCGTTATTGTTGACAACACGTGAACAGACATTAAAAGTGAAAATTATTTATCACTAAAAGTTCGGTGTGTTTGTGGCAGTGCTTGAAATGAAACCATGGATATTTTTGCGCTGGACCAGGTTTCTAACCTACTTACGTGCCTTTTGTGGAGACCTAGAGGAGATTACTACCACGAACGAGGAGATCCTAATTCGAATCCTAGACCGGCATAAAATTTTTCAACGTCTCAAGTTCAAACAAAGAAAGAGCCCTGTGTCCTTAAATGACCACTGGCTCATTAAATTAAATTAAGTTTCTGCTGTAAGGAAGCTAATTGGCTACGGAGTTTCTGTTTGCCGCGACTTCCGCCTCCGCTATGGGCCAACCTAATCTGGCTCTGTCCCCATTTGTTAGCGAGGGGATATGGTGTTTATAATGCGTATCCTGAACTACGGTGCACCTTAGGTTCTTCACTTGGCGTTGCTAGAGGTGAAGGAGGTTTGTTCGTGTGTGTTTAAAATACATGCCGGAAGTGGGAATCGAAACTACGCCTCACGACTAAGAAACTATGTTCAAGCCACTAGACCACTTTTTTACGAGTCCTCTGTCACTTTTTTTCACTTTCTCGTTTTTCTTTAAGTTTTTTCTTTTTTTGGAGGGCCTCCCATCTGGCCCAGCCATGCTCTCACCTTGTGCACCTACGTCGGCTACCTTCTTAGCTTCAGTTTCTGTCGTTGCTGTGGACATCATTGCTCCAGTAGTAAAGTTTTGTCATTTTTATATGCATTCCAGCTTACCGACAGCTTCAGAGTTCATGTTTTCGTAGTTTAACTTTTGTACTGTGCTCACAATCTTCTCATGATTGTATTGCTCTTTCGTTTACCTGTTTGTTGTTTCGTAAGTGCGGCTTCTCATAACCCTCAAAGCACCAGCTGCCGGAACAGCGCAAAGCCCTTGTCTTTGTTATATTTATTTATTTATTTAGTATATCAGTGTCTCTTCGGTAATGATGCAGCCATCAGGCTCGACAACTCTGCGAACTAAATAAGCTTCTTCTCAGACAGGAACTATACAAAAGAATTAAATACACTTCACCTTCTTTCCTCGTAAGTCGCTGATAGGTGATACATGAATAAAATAAATCAAGGGTCTTCTTGTCCTTAAAATACAGAAATAAATGGAAGAAGTGGAGTTGAAACATACGATAAGGGGAAAAAATAATAAAAATCACGTTCTCTGGATAAGTTCAGAAGGGACATAATTTCATTCTGAGTTCATCCCTTGCTTTAAAATCTTCTTAATTCTTGGTTCAAATTAAATCTTTTTGTCTTAGCGTTACTTCTAGGAATTTGGCATAGTTTTTCTTGTAAGTTCTTGATTTTGAATGTAGATGGAGTTGGGATGCAATATACATACAGATCTTGTCCCTACTTTTGGTGGCTTCTGACATTATATAGAAACGAAATAACGAAATTCCGTTTTGTGGTTGGGTACGGAATGGAGTCCGGATACAAAAAGTCATCAGGAGTAATGGAATTCGGGGAAGTCCTCCTGATAGTTGCCGTCGTATGTCAAATGAAGTTCCAGACTTCTTTATATCTCATGCACGTAAAACGAAGTCCTTCATCGTGTGTTAAGTCACACCATGTACATAGTGGCGAGTCCTTCAAGTGTGTGACTTGAAGCTTGGGGTTGGTGTGTATTTTTCGTTTGACTGCTCGGTACCAAGGCGCTTGCGCTATCGTCGGCCGATCACGAAAGTGTACCAGATGGCTGTAATGGAATACGTTATAACACGGAAACTAATTACCGTACGAATACCAAACTTGGTAGCATTAATGTCAAGGATATGAGGAAGAGAAATAACGCAGAATCAATTCAACTAAAACACTTGTAATGTGTTGCTGCGTCACGTCATGCCATTACATACCGGTACCATTACTGCTACAAAAGGGGCTCAATATGGGCCTATCAGTGTCCAGAAGAGCCTCAAAGCGCAGAATTGCGTTCTGGACAGCAGAAAGAAGCTTGTCCGTAGGTACGCTGGCTACCTCTTTTGATATGCTGCGCTTCAGATCAGCACATATGTGAATGTTCCCCTGGTAAACGCTGTCCTTGAGGTAGCCCCACAACCAGAAATCACAGGCAGTGAGATCAGGAGACCGTGCCGGCCAAGCATATGAAAACGATCGGCTGATAATTCGATCGTTTCCAAATGTGTTTCGGAGAAGCAGGTTAACTTCACGAGCTATGTGCGGTGGGGGCCCATCTTGCATGAAAACTGTTGAGTTCAATGCGTCTATCTCCTGTAGGGCAAGTATGACATGCTCGCAAAGCATATCGCAGTAACACTGACCGGTCACACTGTACGTCCTTGGTCGCCAACGTGTTCGAAAAAGAATGGGACAATGATGAACGTAGCCGTGAAGCCACACCTTACGGTGGCACGTTCACCTTATAGAGGAACCTCATGCACAGTGACCTGACGTGAAGTTCCCCCCAATTGGCAGTTCTGTATGTTCACCTCACCCATCAGAGAAAAATGAGCTTCGTCTGTCCATAGGATAGTTCTGGGACAACCATCGTCAACTTCAATCCTTTCGAGAAAGTGAAGAACGAAGTTAACACGTCTTTGTGCGTCTAGTGGTGCAAGCTGCTGTACGATATGGGTCTTGTACGGATATCATATGAGAATGGCTCGAAGCACCTTCCATAAAGTAGACCACGGGATGTTCGACTGCGGTGACACAGCACGCGCACTGCCTGACGATTGGGAATTTCGCGCATCGTAGACGCCACAGCAACAGCGATTTCCTCAACCTCCTGTGGTGCAACGGTCGTCGGCCTCTTCCCGCAGCGACGCCCAGTTCTCCCGTTCATTAATACTTCATCAAGCTTCGCAGCGCAGAACAGATGGAGGAAGAGGACTCTTCCGTAATCCTTTCAGCAGGCGATATTCTGGAATAGCAGCTGCAGCTTTACTGTTGTTTTGATAACAGAGTTTCACCAATAATACCCTGCTCCATTTTTCCAAGCTCATGTTGACACGTCAAAAAGTGCGATGCTACTGGTCAGCTGTGTGAGACTATGAATCACGATGACTGATCACGGCACCCAGTGGCCATAGTTGGAAGTAGACGGTGGCGCTGTGATGCATGGAAATCGTGCACCCCATACTATGGACATTAATGCTACCAAGTTTGATACTCTTACGGTATTTAGTTTCCGTGTTATAACGTGTTAAATAGGGAAAGTTTAATTATAACCACCCGGTATGTTTTTCCAGATTACTGGCCATCTGTGGTACGGGTATTTTTGTTCGATCATGTTCCTGTTCTTATTTTCCATTAGATTCCCATAAATTGACTTCACAATAGCGAGATCCTTTCCCGGGATGTTGGACTCGATGTAACTTAGTTCGATTAAAAAGGCTTTGAAGTGAAACAGTTCATTGGGAAAATGGTATACATTAATTGGAGGTTGCAGACAGTTCGGTGCTATTTCATCCAACAAGTGTGCTGTTAAACTCTTTGGCTGTGTCCTCCATTGTTTGTAAGAGTTACATTCCTACAACTCAAAAATGGTTCAAATGGCTCTGAGCACTATGGGACTTAACATCTCAGGTCATCACTCCCCTAGAACTTAGAACTACTTAAACCTAACTAACCTAAGGACATCACACACATCCATGCCCGAGGCAGGATTCGAACCTGCGACCGTAGCGGTCGCGCTGTTCCAGACTGAAGCGCCTAGAACCGCTTGACCACCAGCGGCAGGCCTCCTATAGCTCCCGTGACTTGATTTTGACGTCTGTTAGGTTTAAACCTCCATCTCCCGTGACCAGAGCCTGCGAATTGTACTTCACTTTAAATATACACCCTTTGTGAAAAGTGGCCTAAAGATGACAGGATTCGTTTCATCGTATCTTGTAGTATCGACAGCACTTTTGCAACATTGTTGATGTTTGACGTTGTGTAGACGTAGGTTACGGCTACTTTCTGTATTTCATCCAGCTTCTTGAGAGAGTGGGTCTGTATACAGGCACACCTACTTGCAAGAAGATTCCTGTAGTTAACAGCTATCGTGTGCGTTATATTTTTCCTGTATTTTATGCCTAGGCATTTCATTTTAGAGAGTGGTGTCAGCTAACCGTGGCGTTACAGAGATATGCCCAGTCCTATATTCATAATGCTAGACTTCCTTTCATTTAGTTTCGCTCCCGAGGCAAGTGCGTATTTATGAACGATCTGAAGAGCTTCTTCTACTTCGTAATCGTCCGTGTCTAGAAAACCTACGTCGTCTGCATAGGCTTTGCTAACGATCTTGTTACCATTGAAATTTAAGCTTCGTAAACAAAAGCGGTCTTGCCACGCTTCGCACGGCTTCCCCCGTCGGAGGTTTGAGTCCTCCTTCGGGCACGTGTGTGTGTGTGTGTGTGTGTGTGTGTTGTCCTTAGCGTAAGTTAGCTTAAGTTAGATTAAGTAGTGTGTAAGGCTAAGGACCGATGACCTCAGCAGTTCGGTCCCAATAGGAACTTACCACAAATTTAAAAAAAAGTATCAAGTAAAGTTTCAATGGCGAGCTGTTAATTTTAATTTCCTTAGTCGACTGGCCATTAATCATTAGTCTCATTAGTCTTGTATTTCCTTTACTGAGAATTTCACGTATGAAGTTAGTAAACTGTAGAGGAAATCCCATTGCATTAATGGTGCTGATAAGATACTGGTAGTTACTTCTGTCGAGTGCCTTTGCAAAATCAAATGACACCAAAGCACACTTGATTCTGCAAGCATCTACAATGCAATGACATCTCTGTACTCACATAAGATGTACATGATCTTACTTTCAGTACTGACTCTCGTCTGGTACCTAAGAACAAGTGTTTGCATCAACGTCTTACACCTGTGGTAGTTAGTTTGAGTACCTAAGGACAAGTGTTTGCATCAACGTTTTCCATCTGTGGTAGATAGTTTGTGACATGATTTTGTAGGCACTATTCAAGAAACGTAAGAGGCCTAAAATCATCAATAAAACTTCTGCTTGGGTGTTTATGGATTAAAACAGCTATAACTGCTATGAGCTCTTCAGGGATATCAAAATTCGGCTGCAGTAATTTGTTACATACACATAATAACTTAGGCTTCGATTGAACGCTAAAAACATGGTAAAATTCTTCAATGAGGCCTCCTTGTCCTGCTGATTTATTTTTAGGGCTCCGTGGAGCAGCAAAGTCAAGTTCCTCTTCATCGATTTCCTGCAAGAAGTTGTCGACTTCATCAGCACCTAATGTACTGTGGAGACTTCGTTGAAACTTCTGCTGTATTCCAGCGTCGGTATGTTTCGCCGATAGCATCTCTTCCAGGTGTTCATGGATTGCGGTTTTGATTTCATTTCGCTACAGGCGCGAGGTGCCATCAAACAGCTTGATGTTTGTTATGATTTCCCTCTTACCTCTCTTATTTTTACGGATTACGTGGAACGCAGATGGTTCTTCTTGTTCAATCGCATTGCGCGTCCTGGACCTTATTTTGTAGCCTTCCGACTGCTGTCGCTTGAGTTTTATAACTTCTGCTTTAATTTTTTTATCTGTATGTAATTTTCTATGACTGTGGCATCTAATATGTACAGATTTTCCAGACAAGTAAAACAAAATTCAGTTGTGCTCTTTTGCCATGAATACTTTTCCCTTGCGTAGGTTTGAAACATTTTCGTCATTTTTGGTTTCGCATGCTTTAGCCAGCTTTCTATCACCGCCTCTTTTGAGCGGCTTTCTTTTCGCATTCTTTTCACTTGTCGTTAAAGGCTCACCGACATCCCACATATTGGAAATGGCTGATGTTGAGTTTCCATGGACCTTTTCCACGGAATGTTCCTGGTTTGTCCATGTTAATAGTGCATGTGTGTGTGATCTGATTAGAAAACCTTCGGAGTGTAGGATTTGCGTCGTTAGTTGTCCCGAAACATAAATTCTGTCCAGCCGACTGGCATAGTGGTTTGTTACATGGATGATACCAGAGGTTGTATAGTGCGTGTGTTCAATGAATCAAACGCATTTCGTGAACGATCCGTTCCAGTTTCACAGATTTATTGAAGTTAGGCGTCTGGTCTTTTGGGCTTAGTACACAATTGAAACCACCTGCCAATATCAGACGGTGGTGGTTCCTCCCTTGAAGTGGGACTATTTCGCTCTTAAAAAAGTCTGGATTGCCTCGCTGATTGCTACTAGCTGACGGATCGTACACATTGATAATACGTGTACGATTGACAGTGGCGGCGATTCTCTGCTGTTTGGTAGTTTTTCGACGTCTGGCATGATAATCCCTTCCTTTGCTAAAAAGGCTGTCCGTAAAACCCGGAGTAGTTATAGCACTGTATCCAGTTATTCATCCCAGGTCAGCGGCAGCTACATCGTGTAGTAACGGAATGCCTATAAGAAATCTTGTAGATAGCGAAGGTGCAGATATGATTGGATCTTATTTGTAATTAAAGTATCAATTTTAAAATCTTGATGCTGGATCATGCTGTAAGGTACGTGTGGGGAGGTTATTGTTCCTTAGTTGATTGGTAATCCGTAGAAGAACCACATGCCAAAGTCGATGCGTCCTTCAGAAGTTGTCATGTAGTTGTGAGCTGCTTCGTTTGCGATGACAAATTGTCTCCCTCAATTCGAGGGAGGGCAGCCATGTCGGTATTCAGATCAGATTCTTGCATTTCCTCAGTCCAGTCGCCAGCCTGTGTGGTCTGGTGCAAAGTGTCACCCGTTTTTCCTAGGTCTTGATGACCTGGCACTGGATGTTGAGGCGGTCTGTAGATCATGTCACTAAGTTCCTCTTGGTGTGAAACCATTGCGGAGGCGGTTGTCGTATGGACACCCCTTTGACCTGACGCAGTGTGGGGCCACGACGGTGTCAGTTACGGATTTGAGTCCCGTGGCCGACGAAGCGTACGTCAGGGGCAGTGCTGCTGTTACAGGAGGGCTCGTTGCTTCACTGACAGGTATCTGCGATACGCGTCGTTGCTCGCATTGTGCGCGAGCGTAGTCTGGTGCACCACAGCCAGCGCACGTTCGTGGCTGCCTGTCCAACAGTGTCCACAGACATGAACATACGAAGGTATGTTTTTCTATAAATCAATCTTTACCCACCTCAACCCGTTCAGGATTGGGAATTTGCGTGTTTTCGACCATCTTACCTCAAATTTACTCATCACTCTGCTGTAAGGTGTTAACTCAGAACTTATTTGTTCTGCCGTAATTTCGAAGGGAAGTTCGAAAATGTGCACTGTACGGATGTCAAAACCCGCATGCGTAATTGTAACTTGGCTGACATTTCCATAAATTTAACGTAAACAGCAATAATCACAAAGGGAAGTTAATTCCCACAATGTCATCGTTAGCAATCTTGGTAGTTTCCTCTAACCATGACTCTACCTCATAAGAAGTTGGTCTCGAAGAATTCTTATCAAATGTAAACTTCAGTGTATCTTTTCTGAATTATCTGAGGCATTATCCCACATTAGTCAGCAACAAGGGATGCCATAAACACAACTCACCGTGGCGACGTAAACACTTCCTATAACAGTGCACTGCACTCTGGGACGTCCGCGCAGTGTCGCTGCCGCAGTCATATGCTCCATTCCCGCTGCTATAGTATATTTAAGATCAGGCATTTTCCCCCTGCTTATCTTAACTTATAAAGACTGCAAAGAATGTAAGTAAGAGACTGTTACAAAACCCTTGAATTTGTACTACAGTGCTGTGTAAGTCAAAAAGTAGTTTTTCATAATTGTCAGATTACTGATGCAGTACGCCACATTTCACTGGTTGTTATTTATTAATGCGTAGGTGCTTCTCTGTCGCTTAATTTCACGTTTCTTCGAATAATCGACCTGGAAGAAAGGAAATGGATGATCGCGATTCAGAATATTCGTATTTATCTTAAGTATTTCTCTTCAGAGCAACGGCAGATTACCCGGTCAGAAAATCTAATAAGAAGCTGGTTAATTTTCGTATAAATCCGCGTTTGGTGTCATAATTTATGAGACATCCTAAGAGGATGTGGAGGGTTGGGGGAGTGAGTTGGCGTAATGATGGTATGTTAGACATTAAGATGCGAGCATAGAGCATTTTGCAGCGATTAACTGGCATATACTGGGACTGTGGTGTGTGTGGGGTAAGGGTTTAGTGGAGTTGATGTTATTCATGCTCTGTCGAGCAGTTCTTCTACGGATAGAAATTAGAAACTCCTCCCGAACAGACCATGAAGGCCCAGTGGTACCGACTGGCCGCCGTGTCATCCTCAGCCCATAGGCCAACGGCCTTGCCGTCAGATCACCGAAGTTAAGCGCTGTTGGGCTGGGCTACCACTTTGATGGGTGACCATGCGGTCTGCCGAGCGCTGTTGGCAAGCGGGGTGCACTCAGCCCTTGTGAGGAAAACTGAGGAGCTAATTGATTGAGAAGTACCGGCTCCGGTCTCGGAAACTGACATACCGACGAGAGGGAGGTGTGCTGACCACATGCCCCTCTATATCCGCATCCAGTGACGCCTATGGGCTGAGGATAGAAATTAAGTATGGCCTATATCTGATGTAATACTAGTTTCATGTTATGGTTCAGCAGCATATGGATAGTCTCCGCTAATTCTAAAACCGTTTGCCCATCTGTGCCGCCACAACAGAACTCGATAATTCTCAGATGAGTGCTGTGGTAGCCAAGAGGCCCCGTTATGTTAAAAGTTACGGTCTAAATTAATAGAAATCTGAGGAAGCGACGCATATAATCTCAGCACCACACTCAGCTTGGTGAATCTGTTGTTATTTCGGGTACTCTCTTTCTTAAGCATACTGCACGTTGAAAAGCTGTTCAACATAGGCGCTTTCTGCTTTTATTGACAAAGTATCAGCTGCCAATACATTTTAATCATACGAATAGATGATACATATTTTCCTTTGAGTATTTATGGACTGACTGGCAGTTTTACTAATTCTGCCTACTCATAACATTTGTAGTATCACTAGTAGAGATGTTCTAAAAGTGTGAAAAATGTCTGGCAATGAGCCTTTTAGTTTCGGTACGCTTAAGACTGAAAAACACAAATAATTTTAACAGTTAATGATTTGTGTTGTTTAATTTTCCGTCGGTGGATATGAGTATTATTAGTGCCGATGCTGTAATCCCTAAACGCAGTTACAGAAACTAAAATAACACTCATTGACATATGCTTTGGGTATTTCGGCGCACGGCCGCCACTACTTTGATACCTGAACTGTAGTCACTTCCTAGACCGCACAAGGCTGGTATTTCGTACTAGAAGTATAACCGAAACTTTTCAACAACCCAGGATATGTTTTGTAGCCCTGTGAGTGCTGAGTTACTTCCTGGATGACACAGAATTAGAATATCACTTGATATATTCGTATTGTTTCCGTTAAATAATCTGAGTGATTTTCACATAAGATGTGAAATTAAGTTATCAATTTGTGGTTTTGAGTCCAGGAAACTCATTCGACGTGATAATTGCAATTAATCTTATCTTTTACGTTGCGAGCTTAATCTGTACTAGCGAGCGCTGCAGCAGTAAGCAAGAGCACAACGCCGCAGTATGCCGCTATCTGTGAGGAACGTCGCCGCCTGTAAATGGGATGCTGGTTTGGTTCCCGGTTCCAGTCACGCTGGAGGATACATTTTTACTTGTTTCGTAACAGAGCTGCAAGCAGTCAGATCTAAAATCGATAAGGAAGATCGATTTGTGAACTATCACATTTCCGTACTGCTTCATTGTGACACGGGACAGCGGGTAATGACTGACTGTTTCGAAGTCCAGGATGAGTAATATCTCACTAATTCGTGCTGATACCAGCACATTCCTGTTACAGATTCTTTATCTTTCACCAAAACAGACCCTCAACTTAAGGATACCGTGGTAATCTGAATTTAATTTGAATTAATTCAATGCGTATTTTACTAGCGTTTTCCGTTATTTTATTGAACAAAACAGTGAATATCAGAGAGAAATTTATCATCACAGTATATTCTCTCGCATGATCGCTGCGCGGAGTGGCCGCGTGGTTTGAGGAGTCATGTCACGGACTGCGCGGCCCCTCCCACCGGAGGTTTGAGTCCTCCCTCGAGCAAGGGTTTGTGTGTGTGTGTGTGTGTGTGTGTGTGTGTGTGTGTGTGTGTGTGTGTGTGTGTTGTTATTCGCATAAGTTAGTTTAAGTAGTGTGTAAATCTAGGGACCGATGACCTCAGCAGTTTGATCCTTTAAGAATTCACACACGTTTCATTTCCTTCATCCTCGCGTTTACCGATTCCACGCCTTTAGAAACCTACTCGATCTGAGTTAAAGATCTCTTCAAACCAGGTCTGAAGTGTATTGTCACCCAGAGAGAAATTTTCTTGACTGTTTTTCGATAAGGAGCTTGAAAGGCAAGCATTTGAGGGCATACGATCAGAAGAGTAAGTGCTTGGTGGCTGACTTTTCTAACTCCTGGATACTTTTGTTATTACCTTGTAATATCAACACGTGTGTAGTGTTGTAAGTCGTTTTTCCTCACACTGCTACGAATAGGTCTCTTAGCTTGTTGACACAAAAATACTAGGCTCAGTATATTCTCCCCTGGGAAGGTTTTCGTAATGCACAACACCCTTCCTGAACCATCATAGCTAAAATATTACATTTCAAACTGTCCTTTGATCGAGTATATTGCCTTTTGGTAGGGTTCAGCCATTAATGTTCATTAAGAAGTTAATATAAAGACAACACAAGTACTCACGAGCAGGAATGTTGCTTTAGAGTTCGTAATGAGCCAACTGATGACGTTCAAGCAAAACTGCATTAATAGTCTCCCGCATGATTTTTGTTGTTTTAAATTAGAGCATGTAGCACTACTGCTCCCCACTTCTGAACCTCGCCTGTTGAATGGAAATGTTACACAACGCTTAAATGGTCGCACTTCATCATATATGTCTGTTATCGAGGCCCCCTGAATGTGCAAAATCATTCATGCTAGAAGCATCTTTCTCGAAGCAAAAAATAATTTTCTAACCTTTTTTGCCCAAACACACTCGCCCCACACACAGTACAAGAGTTAAGAGCTGCCTCTGTTGTCTTCACTCCTCTGCTAAATCCAAAGCGAACAATATGTCGCAAATGTTAGACCTTATTCCACTTGCGACTATATTTAATCACATTTGAACAACGTTCGTAAGTTTCAGCTATGCAAAATCCAAATCTTAACTGCGAAATTAACACGAGAACTGCAAATAAGAAAATTAACATTGATAAAGACCTCATAGCGCCGTGTCACGTTCACCTAGGCAGAGGTGTCTGACTTCAGCGGCGGGCGTGTATGGCCGGTGGCCGGTAGCTGCTGTGAGGCGAAGAAAGACTCGAGCGTAAATTGTTCTAATCTTGATGCAGCCACGCGCTGTTCGACGCAAATGATTCTGGAATTTTTTGCCATTGCATGTGGATTAAAAAATGAAAGAAATTAAGTCTGACGATAGACTGATACCTTAGACAGCACAGATGTGTCATGTTGGGTTAGTAGTAATGTGCTCGATTTTCAGTGAAGTGGTTTATACTCGGGTCGATTAGGATCTCGATGGAGAAACACTGCGGCTTGTACGTCTGTTTCTGGTTTTCATTATTCGATCTGCAAACGGCCAGAACGAAATTCACTGACGAAATCGTAATACAAGTTCTGCATCATTAGCCATCTCACAACCCCCATTCAGTACTTTGTTGGATTAAGGCAGAAGTGTCTGTTTTGGAAATACTGCGTTATTTCACAAGAAAGGCTCAGAAAAGGCTCCAAGGGACTATTAATGATAGTAATTTGTGTGTTGTTTGCAATTAGGGAATCAGCACCCGATAGAAATGTTACGCGAGCAATGAACACACTCAGGTAAATCTCGAGGTGAAAAACGGGAATAGCATAATTGCACCCTTTTTCACATCCTTCTTTTCGTATCTGCATCAGAATAGATACATTTTCCTTGTAAATATACATTTTGATTATTGTGTGATATACTTGAGTCAGTTCACAAATGTGACTGAAAAAACGATTGTATTCCATTACATCAAACTTCATTCGTAACGTAGATACGATAGGTGTATAATTCCACTGCATTTTCAGATACCTTTCAATCGTGGTCGTAGAACATATGTTTCAAAAATTCTCGAGCCACTTTCTGCATGAGAAATTGCTACAGGAGTAGCTTCACCGCCACTGTATCGCATTTTTGTGACGCTTGCGTTGGCAGCTATTTAGTTCTTACACTCTTCCATACACGGCCCGTGCAAAAGAATCAGATCTTGTAAAACCTAGCAGAAAACTTATTGTGTCATTTTCAGTTAGCTTACGTTCTTCGTAACTCCGTTCATGCAACACAATGTCATATGGAATATCTGCGATTCGATCGAAGACGCAGTGCGCCACATTCACTCGGTGTATCATGACGTTACAGACCTTGTCATGGCACTTGGTAAGCGTAGCCTATGCGCTCTGTGCAGTGGCGTCCTGGTTAAGGTGGTCCGTTTCTAATTTGCAGTTAGGGGTTTCGAATGCTGTCACTTCTATTAATTTTAATTTATGGTAAAAGTTATTGGTTTAGGAGAACAACAAGAATTATTATGTATTCATAATTTTAAAGTGTTACAGCTACATCGCCGGTCTTGCACCATTTATTCTCTTTATGCACTACAACTTCTGCTTGTCAGCAATAGAAAATATCCCTTGTGTGCTTTCGTCGGTATTGGCGTCCTTCCTGCATATAAATAAACAGATCACATCTAAATTTGACATCATGCATCATGTGACAAAAAACTGGTTCATGCTTGTGTCAGTCATTTTGACAAAAGTCGTAACATAATTTAAAATCTGGAGCCTATTGAACGACTGAAGAGGGTGCAACAGACAGTTTAGTTTTGATGTATGATACTGTCCTCTTTATTTTAAACAAAGAAAGTAGATAAGACGAACTAATTTTCCTCCCCTACGTGGGAGAATGAAAAGTCCATTTGTCATATACAATTTTTCCCTAACAACACAATAATTTAGTACGGTGTCCAGTTTCCGTCCTCCCCTCCGACTGCATTGAGCCACCGGGGTATAGAGGCAACAAGTTACCGGACGAATCTGTTACTCCGTGACAAATCTTCCCAAGCGTCATGGACTGTTTCGGACAGCGTTGTCTTGATTTTCCATGCTACTTTTCTACGTCTAATATTTTTCTCCATCTCTGCCTATAAGTTATCTATAGGACTGATGTCAGCAACTTTGGGGCCCAAATCTAACAACGTAAGGCATCCGTTCATTTGAAACAACAGTTTTACACAGTTCGCCGTATGGGCAGCAGAACGTTCATGTTAGAACATTGTTCTGCCTCTGAAAAATCTCTGAAGGACAGAAGTAAGCATTATGTTCTCCAACATTTCGCTGTAGTAATGACTAGGAAAAGGACGTTCCAACTGCCGTAGAAAGCCCCAACCAGTTGCTGCGAACTATGTACGTTCCTGTATTTGGGCCACAAACGGCTAAGAAACATTAAATGTTTCTTTCAAGCACGCGTGTAGCAGCAGCAGAATGAAGAAGTTAATAGCGATAATTTCAGTAATAATCTAACTATTTGGCGACTTTATGCTCTTGAATGATATTTCTCGATCTAAGAAATTTCTTAGAAATAGTGAAAATTTCAAAATGGCTTTCGAACCGAAGCAATTATGGCTAAAAGCATCTTTGCATCCCGGTGATATGTGACTATCCTAATTTCCGCCTCAGAAGCCTGCTGATAATTAACCAGTGAACAGAGAACTGAAATTTTTCACGTTGTGTAATTTGTAAGCTGCGTGCATCATACGTTGCGACACAGTCCTGAATGTCGCAAATGTGGGCTTCAGTGGATTGATCGTAGTTACTGAGTTCTAAGGTGTGGGTTACATTCCCACTTACGGGCCCTTTTTTCAAACACACAGAAACAGATCTCCTTCACCTCTAGCAACGCCAAGTGAAGAACGTTAGGTTGCACCGTCGTTAGGGTACGCATTATAAACATCATATCTCTCCGCTATCAAATGGGACAGGGCCGGTTTAGGTTAGCCCACAGCAACGACAGAAGTCACGGCAAACAGAAACTCTGTCGCCAGTGAGCTTCCTTACACTAGAAAAATTATTTTATTTAATGAGCCAGTGGTTATTTATTGTCACAGGGCTCTTATTTTATTTGACTTGAGATGAAGAATTTGGTGCTGGATTGGGATTCGAATTCGTATCTTCTCTTTCGTGACATCTGACCCACACGGAAATGTATAGTTCGATCATTTCGTTGTTTTTTCAAAGACCGCAGAGTCCTCTAGGTCTCCAAGAAAGGCACGAATCCTGGTCCAGCACAAAAATATCCACGTTTTCATTTCAAGCCCTATCATTTGCATACCGAACCACCAGTGATAAATAATTTTCATTTTTATGTCTGTTCATGTATTGTCAACAATAACGATAGGTTCCGTTATTTCTAGTCAAACATACACACATCGCACTGCTGGTGAGCAAACAGTTCGTGGATGGAAAACAGCAGCGGTAAGTGCCGTGTTCCATTCCCGGTAAGGCAAAGAAATTGTATCCACGTTTCAGACTGAGACATCTCCCTGCTGGCGAAAATAATCGATATCTAACATTTGATTTCATTAGTTAACAATCTGGTTATGCGCTGTGTTCCAGTTCCCGTCACAAAATCTTATTCCATAGTATTTCGTTTTGAACGCGTGCAAACTTTGTCACTTCAAATGAATATAAACGCTTCTCGTGGCTAGTTAACAGGGAGATAAGGTTCTTGACAGATTTTGAAGCAGAGTAGAAAAAATTTCAAGTTCAGATTTGCTAACTGATATTGGTGAAAACTTCGATATCTCTCGATCCTTTATGCCTAGTCACCAATTGCGAACGTTGCTATGATCGAGTCTCCGTCATGCACGAAACTTTGCTTAGTTGCAATGGCTATAGGTGATTGGTTTCAATTCAGACCCATAAAAAAATTTCGTAATGTCGTTTAAAGTTCAATCTTGCGCACAAATAAATACTCAGTGATGAGTACAGAGAAATTACTGGTGATATGATGTTAATTTTTAGGTACCCATCGAGAGCTTGCCGCTGTTAATCACGTTGCTTTTAACTGGTTTGTTCAACATACTGTTTATGACAAACCACTCGTATTAGGAACTACGTGTTACAGGTGTCGGGAAACCATTTAAACAGCAAAAGGACTTCGAATTGTCATAGAACTTCAGGAGCCCAGATATTGTCTCAAAATCTCTTGTTCAGAAAAATATTTAATTCTGCCTAAATATTGCTGGAATGACTTATGGGATTTAGATAGTTAACTCAAATCCTGATGATTGTGATAGCGATTTTGAAATTTCTCTTAGTGTTAAAAAAAATATTTGCCGGCCGGAATGGCCGAGCGGTTCTAGTCGCTACAGTCTGGAACCGATCGACCGCTACGGTCGCAGGTTCGAATCCTGCCTCGGGCATGGATGTGTGTGCTGTCCTTAGGTTAGTTAGGTTTAAGTAGTTCTAAGTTCTAGGGGACTGATGACCTCAGAAGTTAAGTCCCATAGTGCTCAGAGCCATTTGAACCATTTGTAAAAAAATTTTAGTTTACAAGCGTTAAATACTGTCTCTTCTGTAATGACGCATTTCCTAGTGTTTGCAGTATTCTGGTGTTGATTTACATCCGGACTGATTACCTTAAAGAACAGTGTTCTCTGGAGCTCTCATGTGATATCCGTTTTGTGTAGTCAAACGACTGTACTGCAAAGAGATTAGAGGACCTGCATGTCAGCTACGTTGTGTGGGCTGCATGAAAATCAGGCGAAACGCAGTTCAGGTTCTCGGATACTTTCGAGTATGATACTACAGGGTGGCAATTATCGAACTATATGAAAAAAACAAACGTACATTAGCTACAAACTACTGCGTGCACGCACTTTATTCAACATGTAAACGTCACTACAGATATTTGGATGTAGGTTATGATATGTTCGCTATGCCTGCCATCATTGGCGATAATGTGGCGCAGAGGAAAAGCGAAAGTCTGCATGACACGCTGAAGTGTCGGAACATCGATGGTGTCGATGACCTCCTGAATGGCTGCTTTCAGCTGAGAAATGGTTTTGGGGCTATTGCTATACGCCTCGCCTATAATATAACCCCACAAAAAGAAGTCACACGTCATCAGATCCAGAGGATATGACGGCCAATCGAGGTGTATGCTAATGGCCTCTGGGTACTCCACAGCCAGAATGCGGTCCGCAAAGTGTTCCACGAAGACATCAAACACTCTTCTGCTTCGATGGGGTCGAGATCCGTCTTGCATGAACAACATCTTGTCGAAATAAGGATCATTTTGGATAATGGGGACGTCGCCGAACTGAATGGGAAGGTTTACCTCGAGGGGCAGACAGGGCAGATAGCTGTCAATGGATTTAGGGTGACAGGAATATATTTGTTAAACTCTCATATTTTCACGGATGCAGATTTCATTGGCAGCAATGAAGGAATAATTAAGGATTTACCTAATGATCCAGCCAGTGAAATGTCTGCAAGAGCTGTGTCTTCTGAATGTGGAAAGGCTAATGTTGAAGCCGGGGGAGGAACATCGGCTGCCACATCTGAAATTACACCCTCACAAATCTCACCCACTGCAAGAATAAAGAAGAGGCAAGAAATAACGGGATGGAAAGTAGGTCCTGCAGCAGTCCTAATCTGGTCTCCATGCGAGAGATCTGTTGAAATATCGACGATATCAGCAAATAAATGGGAGGCAAAGAAGCAGAGGCCACCAAAGCATAGGAATCAAGAATCATCTGATTCTGAACATAATGTTTTTAGTGTGAGAGATGACTCGTCCACCCTCATTAGCGAACTGGGCAATAGCGTACCCGCTAATGAAGATGGCAAATGCCTTTTTTGTTCAGGTAAATTTTCCCAGAACGAGACAGGGGAAAAATGGGTAATATGTCTAACGTGCGAAATGTGGGAGCATACTGAATGTGCACGTTACGGTAAAGGACAATATGAGTCTGATTTTTGCAAGTGAAATTACTTAGAGTAAGTAACTCAATAACTGAAAATGATATATTTCGTGTGTTTTTCTATTGTGTCATTATGTTTTATAGTGTTTTCTTTGACAGTGATTTATTAGGTTTTCTATTATTTATTTTAACTTTAACAAACATGAAACGAATGGAGTGTTCCATATTAGTACCCTATAACCTGAAGTGCTCAAAATGTCAAACGTCGTGTTACGCCTCATTTACAAATGTTCCAAATGTAGTGAGTATTCGAAAATATAGGAAGCGTTAAAATACAGTATATTCCAAAGTACGTGCTTCAGACAGATATATTGTTTCCTTAATGTGAATAACACCATGTGTGTGTTTGTCTAGTGTCTGTGTCTGTGTGTGTGTGTGTGTGTGTGTGTGTGTGTGTGTGTGTGTGACGCATTTTACCTCCCTATTATTCACCCAACAGGAATATCATCAGCGGAAGACAGTTCGTCAAATAATAATAACTGAACGTTCAGATGTGTTAGTGAAAGAGTAAAGAAACTTGAAAATGATAACAATGGTTCTGTTAGACGATCATCCACATAAAAAGTGATTTAAGTCATATGATCATTATAGTGCAGCTTGGTTTAGCTGTAGATTCCACACAGATTTGTGGTAACATGTCCATTCGACACACACAATCTTCGATCCTAGTAAAGATTCTCGGGTAAAGTTCCTCCACCGCATGCAGCTGCAATACATCGATCATACACTTTTTTCATGAAGTTACAAAAACTGCAATGCAAAATAAATATATATACCATCAATAAGTAATGATTTCAGTTTTCAATGTGCAGTCCAGTCAACAAGGTAACATCTCCATCATAAAATGTCAGGCTGCACCTAAGCAGTACATTTCATGTAAGCTTCATACATGTTTTGCATATATGTGTAGGTGTTGTGTACTGTGGGACTATATGGTTTAACTCGTTTTATTTTCGTCTTTCCACATGATGTTGTGGAGTACGCCCTAACAAAAATGACTGAGCAGCAGTTCACATATGTTTTCAGTATGTCTTCCATCCTAAATTCGAATGAATGTATAACTGATAGCGTTGGAATGTTTTCTGATCGTGAATTTAACCCAGAACTGATTTTTGAAAATGCATGTTATTGTGGCACGGAAGTTGTTGCAGAGTGTTGTAGGTTGTGTCACAATTCAATAATGATTGCGGGTAAGTTAGAATAATAAACATTTTTACCGAAACAGAATGGACTCGCATTTATGAACATACATTCAAGAATTTAATGTAGGGCAGGTTTGTCATAAAACACGCTATCCATCAGAGATTGAGCTGTCAGCCTTACATTTATAGTTACTACGAAACATTGCGGACCAATTTACAGGAAAATTTGTGGCAAACTCCGAATACCGTGGAAGAAGACGTAGCTCAATATTTCGCTGCGTATTGCACGTCAATCCTCGGAACTAAGAATAAGTTTACAATACTTCATGTACGCCCAGAATTGCGATTACACTTGAGTACATATAAATATCCAGCTATCTGTAGGAATAATAAAGCATGTGCATGACATCTGTGTTCTTCCTTTATCCTATAAAGCCCTTGTATGCTAGCGTAGTCATAGAGTACTCAACATGAACTGGTGGTTGAAGAATCCTCTTCACAAGGACTTCGTCGCAATTGGTTGGTCTGAGAATACTTCGAAAAAACGCAGTAGCAAGACTTAGGGTCTACTGCCGAATAGTATTAGATCGATAATAATTGTTGGCCCATCATCTTGTGGGAAAACGGATCTCGTCATGTACCTAGTAATGCATCCAGATGGTGTTCACATTGAGGATGTATATATATTTTCAAAAACAATATCTCAACCCAAATGCGAGCTACTGGAAAATATACTTCCATATGTCGACGATATTAGATATAAGGCTTTTCACCCAAATTGAAGAGGTCTTAGCACAAAAAGGAATAAAACCTAATGAAGTGATGACATAGTGATGACATAGTGGAAAGCCAGGACCAAATACGGAAATAATCTGGTTTGTTCGGCGTCAAGGATCCCAAAGCAATGATAAGAGATAATGCAAAGGTTATTACTGCCTTCAAAAAGGATAATATGAATTTAAAACACATTTACCAGGTACGTTTATTAATTGACGTGAAATTCGATGAATTTAAAACTTTATATAGACATTGCTGGCAGCATTCACAGTATAGCTTTGTAGCTATCGATAAAATGAAAGAGTTGAATGAAGGTGGTTACTGCTAGAACTCTCAGGATGTTTTTGGAAATGATCGTGTGTGTGCGTGTGTGTGTGTGTGTGTGTGTGTGTGTGTGTGTGTGTGTAGTGAATCAACAGGGTAATTAGGTCATTATACTTTACGGTACGGACACATTAGCGAGGTCACCCACCGGTAATGTTGGAGAACGGGGTGGGGGGGGGGGGTAGCGGGCAGAATATTCGTCTGTATGCTGACGTGAAAATTCAGATGCTCAACAACAGTATTAAATGATTAAATGTTGTAAGACTCTAAGCACTCATCAAGACTACTAACGGATTATATACGGACTCTCAAACTATTCCAAGGTTAATCAATGAATTGACTGCAAGGTTTGATGTAATCGAAAAGAAGACAAGAGAGTTAACTTGATAGCTTAACGTAATTGAAAAGAAGGCAAACAGGGGTGTATACAGGGCGTTTGGAAATTCCCGTTAAAAATTTGTAGGACTTGTAGAGGGTAGTAAGTACATGCTATTTTGACCAGGAACCCTTGTCTGGAAATGTACTATTACCGTTCTACGACAGTTTCAGTTCAGATGTATAATCCACCCAGGTCTACTGAGGGAAAACTGCTTGTCCTGCTATGCAGTAGGGTAGGCAGGATGACGTGTACTACGTCAGAATGTCACCTAATGTTACTTCAGGTCTGCCTTGCTGCGAGACCTGTTCAATGCCTATGCGTCTCCGATACAGTAAACATGGTTCGGTACGGGTTTTCGAAATACACAGGCATGCTTTTTACGTATGGCGAAACTCGAGGTAACGGAAGAGTTGCTAGTCGGCTGTATCACAAACATTTTCCGAAATATAGCAAGCCCTCGCACAAACCTTTAGTCGAAGTTACGCAGCAGCTCCGAGAAACAGATACATTATTTTTTAAGTTTCTTTATTTTTTCTTTGGGTTACAAGAACCATACAGCCAACAACACTTATAAAGTGCCAAAGAAACATTATCGCAAAGAAGTGAAATAGCACAAAACAACAAAGCTAGCATACAAACACACTCTTAAAGTAAAATAAAAGCGCAATTATACAAACACCAGACAGCCTCCTGCAGTGATGTCAATGACATTGGAGTACAATTACGAACAGCACTATACAACAACATTATGACAAACATGCATGCTCTTACAGTAAAAGACGAAACATGAAACGGTAAACACCGTACAACATACAATAAGTGCAACTATAGCTGAAGAACAAAACTGCAAATAACATCATGTAACAATATGAGAAATGTAGCATACAGACAGATGTACTTAAAGTAAAAGAAAGACCTAAATGACCAACACAATACAACAAATGGTATGTACAATAGTGCCAGTAGAACAGCGACATAAAATGCACAAGAGAGCAATAATGAAAATTTATTGTACAAATGGAGGTCTGTACGCAAACTAAAACACAAAACTATGCTGATTACATTGACAATGACATTGACACTGACAATGACACTGATTACAAACAGGGCTGATGCTATGTGAAAATGAAGACCACAGCAAATCATAAATTAAATAAATTATATTTGGGTGCCGCTGGTTTTCAGATAGTCTGTGAGAAAGTTATATTTATCAAAAGAGTGGAGTAAAACAGGAATACTGGTGGGGAGGGGATAACCTCTCGCAACCAATTTCTTATACAGGTCTGACTGTGTAGTCGGTACATGGAACATGGCAATATAATGTGGTTAAGGTCCGCTATTGCCGTTCTGTCCTTATCGCAGAGTCCGTACGTGATCATCTTCAACAGAAATATGTGCGTGGGCTAACGCCAGTGCCCTAGCCTCTAGCGAACGATAGAAGTCACATGACGTCTACGAAGCTTCACCGAGGCGAACCATGGTCGAGAAGAGAAGAGATGTTCGGTTGTATGGCGCCCAGGTGGCCGCCCTTAGAGTGCTGAGAGACATGCCATTCATAGTCCCAAACGTGATAAGCTGCCTTTGTCGTCGATGTGAGATCCGTATAATACGAATTGGCGTTGCGAGTAACTGGCCTTCTGTAATATTCCTCTTGGCAAGGCGGTCAACAGATTGCCATGATGTCCTTTGATCCAGAGTAATTCGACAGCATTGCCCAAAGTCTGTGCGTCTCCAATGGCCGCCAACAGGTCTAGAACATATCTGTTGGTCTGTTTATCAAAAGCGGGATGTTGCAATTTCTGGAGCACACTTCCAGGGTCCGTAAGCATCAGGACAAACTTGAATGTCCGGATATAATAGTGAATGGCTTCCCTGATGGCCAGTAGCTCTACCGTGTAATAGAAGACTGAGGTGGAGCGCAAGCATTTGGTAGGCGCCACTAGATGGGCTGAAGAAGGCGTATCGCACGCCCGCCCACATTTAGAACCGACGGTATAGATACGAGAGTACTGCGTCCATTGTATACTGAGAAAATGCTCCAGGTCACGAGTGATATTGGTCTCCGCTCGGAAATCGGAGGACGGGTATGCCACTGGGGCTGGAGTGAAGAACGGACTAAGCGAAACACGAAATCAAGGGAGTTTTGTGTCATGTAGAACGAGTGGAAGTAGGTGGCGCAATTTCTCGAAGCTGCGAACTAATGAAGGAGTTCTGTTCATTCGTCGTCCATGAGGTGCCTGTGTGAGTCTCCAGAAACCAACCACCACCTTAAGAGAGGTTAAACCAGATATCGCAGATCGACTGATGAGAAAAATATCACACAACATCTGCTGTCTTATAGACAACGGCATAACGAATTCTTCCACTAGCAGGGCGTTGGTGTGAGTTGATTTCAGGGCTCCAAGGACAAGACGAATCGGTCTGTAATGGATGTCATCGAGGTTGCTCAAAGTTGATTGCGTTGCAGCGCGATAGATAGTGCTACCATAATCTAAGACCGAACGGATCAAACCCTTATACAGGCTCAAGGGCGTAATCGGTTCAGTTCCCCACCATTCTCGGGCAAGCATACTCTAGATATTCACAGTGTTTTCCATCTTGTCCATGAGGTACGCAGCATGTCGTGTCCACGGGAGTTTGCTGTCGAAGTAGACTCAAGGAACTTAAGAGACGCTACTACGCCGTTTCCGCGTGAATGTCGCTACAACTGATTTGTCAGGTGACAAAGTGAGTCCATATGGTGCGGGCAACATTCCAAGTTAGATATAGTGGGAATTAGTGAAGTTCGGTGGCAGGAGGAACAAGTCTTCTGGTCAGGTGACTACAGGGTTATAAACACAAAGTCAAATAGGGGTAATGCAGGAGTAGGTTTAATAATGAATAGGAAAATAGGAATGCGGGAAAGCTACTACAAACAGCATAGTGAACGCATTATTGTGGCCAAGATAGATATGAAGCCCACACCTACTACAGTAGTGCAAGTTTATATGCCAACTAGCTCTGCAGATAACGAAGAAATTGAAGAGATGTATGATGAAATAAAAGAAATTATTCAGATAGTGAAGGGGGACGAAAATTTAATAGTCATGGGTGACCGGAATTCGGGTGTAGGAAAAGGGAGAGAAGGAAACGTAGTAGGTGAATATGGATTGGGGCTAAGAAATGAAAGAGGAAGCCGTCTGGTAGAATTTTGCACAGAGCACAACTTAATCATAGCTAACACTTGGTTTAAGAATCATGATAGAAGGTTGTATACATGGAAGAACCCTGGAGATACTAAGAGGTATCAGATAGATTATATAATGGTAAGACAGAGATTTAGGAACCAGGTTTTAAATTGTAAGACATTTCCAGGGGCAGATGTGGACTCTGACCAGAATCTATTGGTTATGACCTGTAGATAAGAACCAGAGGTTGTACAGAGTTTCAGGGAAAGCATAAGGGAACAATTGACAGGAATGGGGGAAAGAAATACAGTAGAAGAAGAATGGGTAGCTTTGAGGGATGAAGTAGTGAAGGCAGCAGAGGATCAAGTAGGTAAAAAGACGAGGGCTAGTAGAAATCCTTGGGTAACAGAAGAAATATTGAATTTAATTGATGAAAGGAGAAAATATAAAAATGCAGTAAATGACGCAGCAAAAAGGAATACAAACGTCTCAAAAATGAGATCGACAGGAAGTGCAAAATGGCTAAGCAGGGATGGCTAGAGGACAAATGTAAGGATGTAGAGGCTTATCTCACTAGGGGTAAGATAGATACTGCCTACAGGAAAATTAAAGAGACCTTTGGAGATAAGAGAACCACTTGTATGAACATCAAGAGCTCAGATGGAAACCCAGTTCTAAGCAAAGAAGGGAAAGCAGAAAGGTGGAAGGAGTATATAGAGGGTCTATACAAGGGCGATGTACTTGAGGACAATATTATGGAAATGGAAGAGGATGTAGATGAAGATGAAATGGGAGATACGATACTGCGTGAAGAGTTTGACAGAGCACTGAAAGACCTGAGTCGAAACAAGGCCCCCGGAGTAGACAACATTCCATTAGAACTACTGACGTCCTTGGGAGAGCCAGTCCTGACAAAACTCTACCACCTGGTGAGCAAGATGTATGAAACAGGCGAAATACCCACAGACTTCAAGAAGAATATAATATTTCCAATCCCAAAGAAAGCAGGTGTTGACAGATGTGAAAATTACCGAACAATCAGTTTAATAAGCCACAGCTGCAAAATACTAACACGAATTCTTTACAGACGAATGGAAAAACTAGTAGAAGCCGACCTCGGGGAAGATCAGTTTGGATTCCGTAGAAATACTGGAACACGTGAGGCAATACTGACCTTACGACTTATCTTAGAAGAAAGATTAAGGAAAGGAAAACCTACGTTTCTATCATTTGTAGACTTAGAGAAAGCTTTTGACAATGTTGACTGGAATACTCTCTTTCAAATTCTGAAGCTGGCAGGGGTAAAGTACAGGGAGCGAAAGGCTATTTACAATTTGTACAGAAACCAGATGGCAGTTATAAGAGTCGAGGGACATGAAAGGGAAGCAGTGGTTGGGAAGGGAGTAACACAGGGTTGTAGCCTCTCCCCGATGTTATTCAATCTGTATATTGAGCAAGCAGTAAAGGAAACAAAAGAAAAATTTGGAGTAGGTATTAAAATCCATGGAGAAGAAATAAAAACTTTGAGGTTCGCCGATGACATTGTAATTCTGTCAGAGACAGCAAAGGACTTGGAAGAGCAGTTGAACGGAATGGATGATGTCTTGAAGGGAGGATATAAGATGAACATCAACAAAAGCAAAACTCGGATAATGGAATGTAGTCGGATTAAGTAGATTAGGAAATGAGACACTTAAAGTAGTAAAGGAGTTTTGCTATTTGGGGAGCAAAATAAATGATGGTCGAAGTAGAGAGGATATAAAATGTAGACTGGCAATGACAAGGAAAGCGTTTCTGAAGAAGAGAAATTTGTTAACATCGAGTATAGATTTAAGTGTCAGGAAGTCATTTCTGAAAGTATTTGTATGGAGTGTAGCCATGTATGGAATTGAAACATGGACGGTAAATAGTTTGGACAAGAAGAGAATAGAAGCTTTCGAAATGTGGTGCTACAGAAGAATGCTGAAGATCAGATGGGTAGATCACATAAGTAATGAGGAAGTATTGAATAGGATTGGGGAGAAGAGAAGTTTGTGGCATAACTTGACCATAAGAAGGGATCGGTTGGTAGGACATGTTCTGAGGTATCAAGGGATCACCAATTTAGTATTGGAGGGCAGCGTGGAGGGTAAAAATCGTAGGGGGAGACCAAGAGAAGGATATACTAAGCAGATTCAGAAGGATGTAGGTTGCAGTAGGTACTGGGAGATGAAGAAGCTTGCACAGGATAGAGTAGCATGGAGAGCTGCATCAAACCAGTCTCAGGACTGAAGACCACAACAACAACAACAACATTCCAAATGCGTTGGTAAGCCATAGGCTTGTCACCCAGAAACACGACGAGTGAGCGTATGTAGAGACGTCGTCTGCATACTGAAGAACTTTGAAGGTGGAGCTGAACAAAGTCTCTAAGTCGATAATAAACTTGGCCTATAGTAAGTGACTCAGTATTACGCCCTGCAGGAGGCCACGAGACACTAGGCAGAGTCCATGCAACACACTGTCCTGATATATACTGTATGGCAACTAAGCAGACTGTATATAAACTGTAAAAATCACCACTAGAAGAAGCAGCAGCTGTTCAGTTACCAGGACATTGTCATACGCCCTCAAAAAAAAAAAAAAAAAAAAAAAAAAAAAAAAAAAAAAAAAAAAACCGTTAATGAATAACGTGTTTTCAATGTCCATCGCAATCGATGTAATATTATCATAAGCCATTTTACGTCCTCGGCAGGAAGTTATTATGTTCCAGTCACCATTCTAAACGAAGTATGACGTTCGAATGTCTTACACATACAGGAAGACAGCGCAATCGGTCCATACGATGTCGCTTGACCAGGGTCTTTCCCAGGATTCAGTTTGGGCACCAATATCGATTCTTCCAGTTATCAGGTCATTAAAGATGTTCACGAGAACACATTTACAATCGTCAGACAAATTTAGAACCATGGAGTAGTAGATCTGGTCATAGCTGAACGATGTACCTGATGAGAGCGTCAGGGCCCTGTAGAGTTCGGCGAGAGAGAATGTCGTGGTTAAATCGTTTCGTAAATCGGCAACGGCACCTGTCACCGAGAGACTGACGGGTTCCGGCATGGCAGATGGAGGTGCCAAAATGGCGGATAACTCGGCTGTCCAGATCTGCAACCGCTTGGGAGATACCGGTTTCCGTTTGAGCGAGTTCACCATCGACCAAACACGTCCAACAGCAGTGTGCACAGATAGTTGTTCGCAGAACTTTCTCCAGTGTTTTTTCTTCCGAGCCTTGAGAAAGCACTTAGTGGACGCATCCAGCAGTTTGTAGGCAACATTATTCCTCCCACATGGTATGCCGTTTAAGACGACTGCAAGTCAGTCTCCGTTGCGCCACCGACACGAACATTCTGGGAAGAGCGGATCGGCTGGTGCCAGTCATCATCCTCTTCTGTACAACAGAGTACGATGCAGCCACATTAGTATAATTCTTAAACTTAATTTACCTTTCTTGCTTGAACGCCACTATGGGGAGTGACGATAGTTGGGCATCCATTAGTGCGCCTTACTGTCACCAATCTGCCTGCATAACGCTCCATTTACGAGATGGCTCCTAGGCCGTGATAGGTGTTGCAGTGGGAGTCGATACACGAAGATCGCAGTGGTTAGACCCCATAGCATAGGGAAGAGTAGTCCATGCAAAAATCTAAGAAACTGACGCCGAACACAGTCAAATCAACAGCTGAAGGTCTCCGTCCAGGTAATGTAAGTAACGTAGGTGATCCATCACTGAGGAGGACGAGTCTGAACTCGGTCGATAACCTGAAGGATTTCGTCACCCAACCTATCGTTATATGCACAGACCCACAGTCTTCTGTGCACGTTAAAATCCGCACAAAATAAGAGTGGAGGTTTCAACTGCCGAACCAGTGCGTACTGCTGTTCAAGGGGAATATATGACCTCGGCCTACTGTAAAGAGCTACGATGCTTACACGACCGACTGGAGTAGAGAGCCTGGCCGCTATCGCTTGAAAGTAGTCGATAGCCTCGTGGGATAGCTTCATTTGGGTATGATTCACTCCATTATTAATGAAGAGGGCGACACCACCTCGACCACCTTCCATGTCTTGGCGATAAACACGGTATTCTCGAAAGCAGACAACAGAACCCAGTTGAAACTACGTCTCTGAGATGGCAGCCACTGCTATCATACGCATCCAAAGCTAATGTTGAAAGACTTGTTTATTGGCAGTCGCAGATCGTGCATTCCATTGGAGGATCCTAAAGCCCACTGCAGCTGCTAGGCCTAAGTAGGGTCGCCAAACGTTGTCATAGAGGTGTATCTGTAAAGTGCCAGGTGGCTGTGTCTTAGCATCTGCCAAGAGCTCCATGGTAAATGAGATAATCTTTTCGATAACACATTCGTTGTTATTACAAAGTGGAGGCGGTTGTTGACTGTAGTGAGGAGGATATGGGTTGGGTGGCAGTGGGACTTGTGGGGCGATAATGAGAAACAGAATATTCGTACGAATGTCTGAGACTCACTGTTGGCACACTGACCTAGGAACACGCCATTTCGATGGACCCTTCAAGTCAGAGTTGACACCCGACTTGTCTGCCAACTGGAAGTTATGTTGACGATACCTGGCCTAACTGGGGCCACACCAGCTATGGCGTCGGAGAATGCCTTGAAGGTAGAGGCGGGAAAACCAGGGGATTTTGGGGAGTAGGAGGTTGTCGAAGAGCAGCGGAGTATGAGAGCTGCGTGCTACCAATTACTCTCCCCAACGTGGCATAGTCTTTGCACGTCGGAGCTCTTGTTGATGGAGAAAGGCCGTGCATGAACGGTCTGTCACTGAGTGCGGACCAGCGTAACTTAAACACGTCTGAAACGGCGCCGTACAGGAATTCGCTGGGTGTGCACTACAGCACTTGCTGCAACGAGTGTGACTTCTACAGTGCATTGCCCAGAGATGAAAATGCCAGAAATTTCTACTTTGAATGACCGGAGCGACATAAAGTTCGACTGGACAACACGCCCCCGTTATAGTAATATGTTAGGGCAGAGTTTGGGAGAGCAACACAACCAGACTGACTGAAATCGACACCGTTTGTTCAGGATGTGAATAATGTTTCTTAGTGTATCGTTTGATACTTGCGACAGGACATGTGCTCTCCATTGCATCAACGATCTCCTTGCCTGTCAACTTGATGTCAACATCACGAATAGTGTCATATGTATGGAGCAGGAAGTTGGCAATACAGACATCGAGCTTACGATCTTTGGAAACAGGGACTTCTGTCAAAGTGCTGGCAGTAGCAGCAGTTTTCAGTTCTATCTAGACTCTGTTTCTGCCTGACGGATTAATGTCAAAAATGTCATGCTTGAGATGGGAGTTATAGGAAAATAATAACTTGACTACCTGTATAGAGTGGAGTTTGCCACCGTTATTATCTAAGCTCTCCACAATGACAATATAAGGGCCTGTATCTGACGGACTGTACCGATTGTTGACAATTGGCCGTACCACCGCAGCAATGAAAGTCAACAGTTGATTCTGAGAGCGTTGTGAGTTTGTCTGCACTGTACCATTACTAGTAGCGGTATCTGAACCCAGTAACATATCACGCACTGGGACAGGAAGTAAGTCAACACACAGACGTTTACTAAGGGAACCACTTTCCTGCTGCTGACTTACAGGTGCATTGGCTTCAAGCACGAAGCTGGGAAGGTCACTGGGATGGCTAACTCTAACATGTGTGGGACTGGTTCTGATCTATTTTCCTACCACAGTTGCGCAAGGACACTGTTTGAGTGTTTTAGGAATTCAGAAATTAGTGTACGGGTTCAGGCGTAACTGTATGTTAGCAAAATGAAAATCTTAGATTTTCGTTGTTAAGGTTTATCTTTACTCTAAGTATAACTTCATGACATAGCAATGTTAACAAAATCACGTACAGGATGCTAAAATATTGATATTGGGTGTTCACAACTGTGAAGCGAAATTCCTAACCGTTATAAGGTTCTTTAATGGTAAGATGGTTGATGACCACGTCTGGGGGTAGATAAAATACAAACAAATTAAGTACAATTGGGGCCAGAGATATCAATTACGCTAAAATGCTCAATGAAAGTACCCCAGATTGAATGGGGTCGGTAAAGAGCAATCAAAATGAAGTAAACAGTTAAAAAGATTCCATAACTTAACAGTATGAAGCACTCTACAGTGGCTGATCAATTCTTTTCGTTAAATCGGATATCTCGCGTTTCTGCTTAAATTAAGCCCGACAATAGTGAATATGTGTAACTACAGGTCATGGCTGAATGTACAAGATTTAGGAGAGACGGAGACAACCGCAGTCCTGAGCCACAACTGAATATCACTTTCTGGTGTAGAGCAAGTGCGCGTGTTTAACTTTCGTCGACGGCGGCAGTGGCTGCTGTCGGTGCGACCTGTGAACCTGAGAATCTATTCTAAATCTCTCTTAATTGTTAAACACCATTCGGATACATATCCTCCGTCTTTGGTGAAGCCGAGACTCCTAGTTGTTCCCTAGCTAACTTAATTGGCTGGAATAGTGTGTACGTCGTTGCTCTCAAACCGCTCACAAGCATTAACTGTCAGTGCTCAGTGCGATTCATTGTACTAGGGGACTTTTCAGTTTAACTCCTTACGAGTTAATACGAGCCTGTGAACAAGCGTTCACATAATGACTCTCGCAATCGTCTCAGGGTCAGTCGCCTTGCTCAAACACTCAACGATTTGCTGCAAGAGAAGAAGCGAATTACTCTGTCTGCAATTTGCCTGTATGAAAACTGGTGACCATGATTCTTCTTTCTAGCCAATCAGAGCATTCGTACTTGTTATAACTCCACCCACTAGAGTTTTCGCAGCGTGTTACAGGCGTTGTTTCTTTCGTAGGGCAGAGTTTAACTTCTCCTACGTAATATTGAGATAAACAGATTTTTCTTTCATGCGAGTTTTAACACTAGTGGCTATAATGAGTCACCAGTGTTTTCTGTTGCGTTTCTCGCGACGTTTATCTGGAATCTCCTGCCGTGTTCCTATAGAAAGGCTTTTTGAAGAGTCGTTAAAAGTAGGGACAGGGGCTGCTTTTGCCGCTGGCCTACACAGTGGCTCCAGTGGCTCATTGTGTCCGCTAGGTGTCCCGCTGTGAAAGTTTCAGCGGAAAGCAGAATGGGCATTCTGTCATAAAAATTCTCCTTCCCAGAACTGCGTCTCGTATCTCAGGTCTGGGAAATTACTTGCATGCAATTACTAGTGTGAGTTTTAGTGGTTTATATTCACGAAATGTCGGTTTGTTTGTTCTCTTTGCCTATCAATAAAATTCGAACATTTTCATGTAACTATGTTGTGTGACATATCGAGTTAACCAGAATTGTTTAAAGAATTTAATGTAAGGTGTGCTATTTGTTTGACGCCTTACATATTACCACGCCTCCACTATGATTTTTGTACTGAAGTTAGAAAATGGTTGAAGCCTTGTCTAAATAAGTCCAAAATTATACTTTTCCTCAAGCATTGATTATTGGTCAGCGACATAGTCTACTCCTTATTCTATTCAATTCTAGTGGTTTGTATACTTCAATTTTTAACATGTTTAATTTTGTTAATGATTTAATTGTCTCCCTATAGTGAAGACTATAATTTTTTATTAATATTGATATCAGTTTCTTTTTCCCGTTTATTTAAATGTGTTATGTGTATTTTAGATTTTATATCAAAGATAAGGAGCCTCTCACATCGATCTTTCAATACTACTTTTTCAACCACTTACTGTTTAAATCAGCTCTCAAAGTTAAATGACTTTATACATAATACAAAAACACAGTGTTTAAATTGCATTGTTTGTCTTAAAAAAATTATGATTCTAACAATTAATGTAAGCATCAAAATAATTCTTTAGCAAATCCTAATCATGTCAAAATTTTAAAAGTTTATATTAATGATTTATGCAAGATTCAGAAATATTGTAGTCCCAAAGAATGTTCATACACACATATTATTCTAAAGAAAAATATTATTCTAACAGACAACGCGGTTTTTAAGAAATGTAGCATTGATAGTTATGCATGAGTAAAATTTTGAAACATTTAACTCATAGGCAGTAAATCAACTTTACAAAAATGTTATCTTTAAGACACAATATACATGAAGAGGTTTTCTTTTTAACATATTATTCTAATTAATATTATACGTGCATAAAACATTTCATTACAAAAAGATCTCTCTTGCATTACTTAGCAAACAAAGACTATGAAAAGGCTGTTGTACAGTTCTTATTCAGACACTTATACATATTCTATAGAGAAATGTAAATTGCATCACTACAATGAAGTCTGATGTTAACTGTTATGCCTTTTCACTGTCTGACACTGATCTTTACATAATTTCGACCACTATTTTCATACGATGCCTGCGAGTGTTCTTGTGTGAGGTTGGCTATGTATGTCTTTGCACGAAGCTGAAGTACTTGTGCAAGATGTTTGAGGAAACACACGGGTGGGCAGCGTCGTTCTTCGTCGAATTTTGCAACAGGATGTTGCCGTAGTTAGGTATGGCCTTCATAATAAGGTGGACCTTATAGTGTGGAGACTCGTGGAGTATTGGCTTTAAAAATGTGTATCTTTCTTTTCAAGACATCGCTGAAGGTGTTTATATTTTTGTAGTACTTCGCAGACAACTAGTTTACAATATCATGGGTATTTGGAAAGGTGTATTTTGAAATATTGTTGCCCTTCTTCTCTCTTCATCTTCCGTTCATCCAAGCATCTTCCTTCCTTCAGACTTGAATCCTGTCTCTTCTCTCAGCAGGATACAGTAAATGATTGATTACTAGTTGCTTTGAAGTTTTACATTAGTTACTGCTTCAATCGTTGATTAGGATGTGTAATGCGGCATTGACTGCCTGATTTTCCTTCAGCTCTGTAGTTCAATGTAATATTGAGCTGGTGGTGACAGTGCAATTCTACACATACTTTTTTGCCAAATTGTGCTTCAGCCAAGTCGGGGTTTTGGCGAGGAGTTTTGTTTTTACTCCCTACGCTAATTACTGTCTCATTTGTTTTGTGGTCCATCGTTCCCTGCAAGCCTTCGAACTTTAATATCGGGCGAAAGTGAATTTTCGCAAGGCCTGGACCCAACGTCGATCTTCTGCTGCTCGTCCACTCTTCTTGTACTTTCCTTATCATGGTAAAGTTGCTACCGCAGTTAGGTACAAGGGTTGCCTTGGTTACAGTTCGCCATCCTTCTCGTGCTCTTGCTGGTGCCTCCACATCGTAGAAAATCGTTGATCTCGTCCATTCAGGTGCCATATGCATTTTCAGTTGTTGTGCGCCGCATCGTCGTGGGCAGTCGACGATTGTTTCTTGCAGGAGGTCTGAGTACAAAGATCTTTTCTTATAATCTGCCTTACGCCTAATGCCTAATTTACGCCTCTTAAGAAATTATTTACGTGGCTTGGTGTCCTATCTCTGCGTTAAAATTCCAGTTTCCAATTTGTTCCTGATATCTTAAGATAGCCGGCCGGGGTGGCCGAGTGGTTCTAGGCGTTACAGTCCGGAACTGCGAGACCGCTACGGTCGCAGGTTCGAATCCTGCCTTGGGCACGGAGTGTGTGATGTCCTTAGGTTAGGTAGGTTTAAGTAGTTTTAAGTTCTAGGGGACTGACGACCTCAGCAGTTAAGTCCCATAGTGCTCAGAGCCATTTGAACCATATCTTAAGATAATGAGATTCCTTACGTTCGTTATTTGTGGTGTCGTGGTGTGGCATGTTAGTATGTCATGCTATTAGATCAGGATTTATACGTTTCACCTTTGTAAACTCTATGTATCATGTTAGTTGCTACATACAAAAATTTTAGGTACTTCTCGTTTTCTTCTTTTCTTCAGACTCCTGGTCACGTCCTGTCTGAAACATACTTGACGGCTTCTTTGATATTATTTACTGATGCCTGTAAGTGATTATTCATCATACCTTTTAATATGGCTAGCATAATGAAGTCCTAAGCTTTTGCCTGTCTTAGTATGCATTAGTTCTACAGCGTTGTTGTGAACAATTCTAGTTATTACCACATGTCCTTTGTACGCAGCGAAAAGCATATGGCTTTTTGGTCCGTGTTTACTGGACAGATGGTGAGTTTTCACAAACACCTTCTGCCCTACTGTGAATGTCCATTCCACTGCTGTCTTATCCCCTCTTTCCTTTCTTTTCATGGCTGCCATTTTAATGTTTGTTACTGGTGGCATTCGATTTATAAGGAGCGTTCAAAAAGAAACGAGCCGGAGGCGTAATTACAGAAACCAGTACCTGTATGTTAGAAGTATTGACCCTGGTTGTTGACACACTTGTCCCACAGTGACACAAGGCAGTGAATGGCTGTCTCATAAAATTCCCAGGGGTTACCAGTTCCGCACGTACAGCTGGACGTCGTCGTCCGAGATGAATCGTTTGCCCCTCAAAGCCTTTTGAAGGGGACCAAAAATTGCGTAATCGCAGGGAGAGAGATCCGGACTGTATGGAGGGTGGCCGAGAACCTCCCATTTGAATTTCTGCAGGAGGGCCGCGACTGTGTTGGCCGTATGAGGCTTTGCATTTGTACGTAGACTGTTTAGGTTTCTATGTTGGTAACGCCACGTAGCTCTCTGTATGAAAAAATGGCTCTGAGCGCTATGGGACTTAACTTCTGAGGTCATCAGTCCCCTAGAACTTATAACTTCTTAAACCTAACTAACCTAAAGACATCACACACATCCATGCCCGAGGCAGGATTCGAACCTGCGACCGTAGCAGTTGCGCGGTTCCAGACTGTAGCGCCTAGAACCGCTCGGCCACTGCGGCCAGCTCTGTATGAAAATCACTGACTGTGCTGTGTGCAGCCTGTGGCTGGTTGGCATTGTTGGAATACTCGCTATTGTAGCGTTGGGCAGTTGGATGTGAAGCGTTGTGTAGTTGGAGGTGAGCCGCCAGCAGTGGTGGATGTGGAGAGAGAGATGCTAGAGTTTTGAGAGATTACTCTGTGAGCACGACCTGGACGTGTGTCCGCCAGAAAAAAGGAAATTTGTAAAGATGGATGTCATGGATTGATAGATATATATACATGATGGCATTTGAACGCTATTAAGATAAATACATTGTTTGTTCTCTATCAAAATCTTTCATTTGCTAACTATGTCTATGAGTAGTTAGTGCCTTCAGTAGTTATAATCTTTTATTTAATTGGCAGTACTGGCGCTCGCTGTATTGCAGTAGTTCGAGTAACGAAGATTTTTGTGAGGACAGTGATTCATGAAAGGTATAGGTTATTGTTAGTCAGGGCCATTCTTTTGTAGGGATTATTGAAAGTCAAATTGCGTTGCGCTAAAAAAAAAATATTGTGTGTCAGTTTAATGATTATCAGAATAAGTAAACAGAGAGATCCTGAGTAATCTCAGTTTTGCTCAGCTGTTTGAAAATCAAATAACGTAAGAGGTTTACTAGCACAGTCATTCATAATTTTTCTAAGGGGACGTTTCACATTGTCATGGAGCAGAATGACCCCATGGATGAGATTGCCTGGTCGGTTTGATTTGATCACTTGATGAAGGGTGGTCAAGGTTTGTGAGTAATGCTGGGCATTCACTGTTATCCCATGCTACAGGAAGTGAATCAGAAGGGGGGCATCTTGGTCAAAGATGAACGTCAGCGTAACCTTTCATACACTCATGTGGACGACGACGTCCAGCTGTACGTTCGGAACTTGTTAACATCGCAGCCCCGGGAATTTTATGAGATAGCCATTCATCGCCTTGTGTCACAGTGGGACAAGTGCCTCAGCAGCCAGGGTCAATACTTCTAATATACTGGTACTGGTTTCTGTAATTATACCTCTGGCTTGTTTCCTTTTGAACATTCCTTACATAATGTCTTGGAAATCTCTCAGCTGTACATCCCAAGTGTTATGTTTTTTGCTGGCAGAAAATCGATATAAAGTACGTATGTCTTCATTGACCTCCCTGCTGGATTTGCTCTGGGTTTATATTTTGATATAAAAATAGGTTTAATTTTGTACTGTTTCAAAGTGTTCTGTCACTGTGCTGATTTATATTGTGGCCTATTGTCTGAAAGGACTCGTTCCACCCTACCAACTTGTTTGAGAAAATCCTGTTTGAACGCTTTGCTTATTGTAAGCCCTGTTACCTGCTTTAAAGGCCTTTAAGTGACATTTTTGAAGTTAATTCCAGTACCACAAAGATGAAAGTTTGCGCTTCTTTGTGTTTCAGAGAGGTCCCATTACATCTGTTGCCACTATCTGTTTTAATCTGTCAGGCATTAGCGGAAACATATGAAGGGCTTATTTCAATAGAGGTACAAGTCCACTTTTGTTCCTTCTGAGATACAGAGTCCTAAAGTTAAAAGAGCGCTGAAAAATCTGCAGTTGAGATCTCAACTGCAGATTTTTCAGCGCTCTCTTAACTTTAGGACTCTGTAGAGATCTCAACTGCAGATTTTTCAGCGCTCTTTTAACTTTAGGACTCTGTATCTCAGAAGGAACAAAAGTGGACTTGTACCACTATTGAAATAAGCCCTTCATATGCGGTTTGGTCTGAAAAGTGACATGTTTTACTCTCATGCAGTTTTTGCACTTTAATAAAACCTTCCTTATTCGCCTTTCCATATCAGAGAAGTAGCTTGTTTGTTTTAGTTTTGGGAAGCTTTTTTTTTTTTTTTTTTGGTCCAAAGTGGTCATTACTCAGGTGTTTTTACCATATGTATTTATTAACTATTTCAGCCAGGATAAAAACTAACTATTCACTTGTGGCGACATTTCGTCTGGAAAATAAGACATTATTAATGTTGTCTGATCTCTGGGAAATCTTTGCTTTTCCATTTTTGTTTGATCATTAGTACATCTGGATCTTTGTCTTGGTCTTTATGTATGTTCCACAATGCAGTAGTGATGTAGCTTTCAAGGTTACGTTTTTCTTGTAATACATTATGAACTGATCTTCCTCTGCTTCCAAATCTATGCTCTTAGATGCTCCCTGTGGACTTCGTGATAGGGCCTCTGCTAATAGGTTGGCTGATACTGCAAAGTGATTGTGAAATCACACTCTTGTAAAGTTAGCATCCATCTGGCCAGCCTTCCATTAGTTAATTTCGCGGATAATAGGTACTCTAAAGCCTTGTGGTCTGTGAATACTTTTGTTTCTCTTCCAAACAGGAAATATGTAAAATTTTGGAAGCCCCATACAAAGACCAACGCTTCGAACTCTGTGATCAAATAATTTTTCTCTCACTTTTCGTGAATACTTGACTAGAAAATGCAAATGTTCTGTAGTTAATGTGCCCTTGCTGTTCGTATTCCTGGAACAAAACAACTCTTAACCCTGTTTTCGCACTGTCTGTGGCCACAGGAGTCTTTTTATTAAATGGGGTGCATAATTCTTTAATTGGTGTTAATTTGGTTGGGTCTGGCATCACTCCCTTTTCTGATATTATATGCCCGAAGAATGTTATTTCTCGCATTACAAATTTGGACTTCGTTATGCTGACTGTTACGCCATGATCCTTTATTGGTCTGCAAAAGCTGGCTTACTGTGTTGTTGAGCTGCTCCCATGAGGGTCTGCTGTAATAACATCATCAACATAAAACGTTATTTTCTGAAAGATTTCAGGACTCAGTATGGTGTTAAGCCCCCTAACGAATTCCGCTGATGATATATTCAGACCAAATGGTCATCATTTAAATTCGTAACATCTGCCAAAAGTGATGAACGCTGTATATTTTATCATTCAGGCGCCAGTTAAATCTGGCAGAAGCTAAAACGTAAGTCAATGGATGACAAAACCTTTGCACCATGACATTTTTGAATTATCTCTTCTAACTTTTCAGGACGATCTGTTCCCATGATAATGATGGTGTTTATCTGCCAAGAATCAAGCACTAACGGGATACTGCCATCTTTTTTTTCTCAATATAGAGAGGGCTATTATATATTTAGGAGGTTTGTTCAATGTTATCATCGTCTAACATTTTGGATATATCCGTAAATAGTTAATCCCTGTACCTTAGTGATGTTGTGTAAGGTGGTACTCTAAATGGATTGTGTTCCTTGACTTCAAATTTGTATTGGAAGTGTTTAATACTGGACTGGGTAAAGACACCTCCACGTTATCCCATAAAATATTTTCTAATTCACTTTTACTTTCATCTGGAACGTCTTTTACCTCTAGTAGTTTCTTGTCGATTTCTTTATGTATTTCTAACAGGAGTTCTCTAGTGAGGTGAGGTGATTCCCCCCTTCGTACATATTGTTCTGGTTCGTCATCATCCTTCTCTAACGTCATTCTTAATCGTTTATTCATTACTGGTATTTCTTCTAATTTCATCCTTTGCTCAAAGAGAAATGTAATGCTTCCAAATGTCACACTAACCTTTCCCATGTCTACCACAGCTCGTCTTTTATTCAGAAAATCCACACCTTTTATCATGTCCACCGTTAATTTCGGTATGATAACGAAATTGGTTTAGCTATTTTGACCTTTGCTCGGAAGATTTAACTTTGTTTGTTTGTTGACATCCGCAGCATGATTTTTGATGGGACCCTTCTCTTTAATCTCCTTCGTTCTCAAGATCAGTAATTCTTCATTAGCATTGTATAGGTTAAATAAGTTCTCTGAAATCACGGTTAGCTCGCTTCCGCTGTCTATGACTACATTCACAGAGATTTTTGCTACCATGGCCTTCACAGCTTGTTCAATCTCGACCAGTTTGCTCTGTTCTTCCTCATCTCCCTGCCTCCTGTACTGAATCATATGTGAGTCGTTTCAGGATTTTTACCTGTGAATTCTAACCTTCTGATGGAAGCCTCGATCAATACATCTCTCTCTCTTCTACAGCTTTTTCTTCACATTTAACTTCGTCTTTCCTCAGCTCAACTACATCTGCCTCTTCTTTCCTCGTGGAAACTCCCAAATAATCTCATCTAAATGCCCTTATTATATCTCTGTAACCTCCATTGTACACACTGGGACCTGTGCCCAATTGTAATTTATTTTCAACCTCCGTGGTCTGCGCATTATCCTCCTTGAGTTCGTTTTCCCTGGTACTGACCTCAAATGACTCGGCAATTCTAATTACTTAGTCCCTATTCTCTTCTCTCATTGTGCCTGCCTTTGGTAGTTCGTTTCCTTTGTCGGCATCCTACCAATTAATTTCTCCCCAGCATGATGTTGTTATGCCTTCGTTTGATCCGTGCGGCCCTGTTTCCTCATTTACTACCTTTCGTGACAAAATGTTTATTTCTCTCGACGGAACGTTATCCTCTTGGAATCGGTGCCCATTAGTTTCAGTATTAAATAACCCTACAATTCTATTACTTTACCTCTTAAGTCGTCTTTCATTACGCTTGCCTCTTTTTGCTCTGGTAGTCCGCTTTTTGCGAAACCTTCCCAACGAATTCGTCTGCAACCTGATTTCGCGGTATCTCGTCTTCTTTCGGTCCCAGCGGTTCTGTTCCTTCATCTTTGACCTATCATGATAAGGTGTATATTTCTTTCGTTACGATGCTGCTGCTTCTTTGGGTAGGTGCACTGTTGTCCTTGACTTGGGCGCTCTCTTCAACTCGAACGTTTATTGGGGTTTGTTCGCCTTATTTCCATGTTTTCTTTCGGTCCTTCCTGTCTTTGTTCGATTTGGTGATACGGGTTTCGTTGCAGGTAATTTGTCGGCCTGTTTGTCCCCCAATACCGTTGAGGTTGCCGTTATCTCCCGTGTAGCAATTGCTGTCACTCATAAGCGCATAACCGTAGCAATTTATTGTTCAATATCCGTACCTATTTCTCTGTTGGAATCGATTGTCATTTCTCGACGCGAAGTTATCACCCGGTTCTTAATAGCTGTCATTCCTTCGTGCGGTATCCGGTCCATTTCGCTGTCTACCATTCACGTTTTCACGCAGGTTTCGCTTTTTTCTTGTC
The DNA here is from genome assembly GCF_023864275.1 of Schistocerca cancellata. Taxonomy (NCBI): domain Eukaryota; kingdom Metazoa; phylum Arthropoda; class Insecta; order Orthoptera; family Acrididae; genus Schistocerca; species Schistocerca cancellata. Next base: position 448,031,336 of record NC_064629.1, read on the forward strand.
TCATCTTTCTGGAATATGAACTCTAGTTCTCTCCAAATTCGTTTGAATGCCCCCACGTCAGTGCCTCCATGCTCTACCAATAACTGTTGATATTTTAGTGGCAGATTCATGGTACAAATTTAATCAATTCTCCATCGCTGTATGGCACATCCAAACATTGGTTTTTCTTTGCCATTGCTTCGAAAAATTTTACACGGCTCTTCTCTCCGCAATTCTCGAAGTATGGATTTTGTAGTAGTTTATACTTCACTCTGTTTTGCGCTTTACTCGACCAGTAACGTGAGAGAAACTTATCTCTGAAATCTTCATGTGGTCGATACGGAACTGCTATGTTTTGCATCGTTTCTGCAACTGTTCCAGACATATGGGCACATGTAAAGTCTAATGTGTGTTCTAATGTCAGATGTTCTGATAGTCCCACTCTGAACTGATCAATGAAGGTTCTTGGATGTAGTGAGTTTCCTTCATGGAAATGCTGAAACTTCCTTACAGTGAGGAAGTGATTGTTTTCGTACATCGTCGTGGTAATATATGACATTCGAGAATCCTCGCCGCTTCTATTTCCGATCATTTCACGTGTCAGTCTTTCAGGTTGTGGTAACTCCTTTGGATATTGCCCACTGTAACTTTCGCCTAGTCTTGCATGATATCGTTGTAATGGAACGCAATGACTTACTTCCATCGTCTCTGGGCGAGTGTCAGTATGCTCTACGCTGTAACTTTCACGCCCTTGCATTTCCCTGTCGCCTATTTACACGGTGTCTTGCCTGGCTAATCTTGCCTCTTCCTCATGTGGTCCGAATTGTTCCTAAAAGTATTCTTGTGGCACCCGATGTCTTCGTGATGCCGTCTGCTCTTCGTAAGTTTCGAAACATGCCTGTGGCATCGCAGGTGGGCGGCTATCGCGTAATTTCTTCTCCGCCTGTGACTGGAGTTGTATTTGCGTGAAATTTTTTTGCATTCCTTGTGAAACTTCAATTTAAGGTTTGTTATTTGTTTGACACCTTATGTAACTTTCTGACAAACCCAATACAGCTGTTGTTGCTGGTGGTGAGATTACTGGAGTTGCTGTTGTTATAGCTGCAACAGGTGAAATTGGCATTGCTGAGCCAGTCGTTGCTGCTGAAACTGCAATTGTTGATGACGTTGGTGCATAAACTGCTGTGCAGATTGATATTGTAGATCATACTGTTGTTGTAGGTGTTGGAGAAGCTGTGTATCCGGGAGTGGTAGTTCACCCTGCTGGGTCTCACCATGTTTGTCGGGTATCGGTAGTAACAGAACATCCGTCGGTGCGTTTTGTGGAAGATTTCTGGTGCTGACTATATTACCTGACCCGTATCAGGGTATCGGCCTTTTTACGGTGTACAATATAGAGCTACGGCCACGAACTTGTGACGAAGAAAACGTACACAATCTAGTGTACACTACACTGCGCATAAACGGTTCTCTTCAAAAGAAACTTCGTGGCAGATTAAAACTGTGTGCCGGACCGAGACTCGAATTTGGGACCTTTGCCTCTTTCTGGAAACATCCCCTAGGCTCTGGCTAAGCCAAGTCTCCGCAATATCCTTTCTTTCAGGAGTACTAGTTCTAGAAGGATCGCAGGAGACCTTCTGTTAAGTTTGAAGGTAGGAGACGAAGTACTGGCAGAAGTAAAGCTGTGAGGACGGGGCGTGAGTCGTGCTTGGGTAGTTCAGTTGGTAGAGCACTTGCCCGCGAAAGGCAAAGGTCCCGAGTTCGAGTCTCGGTGGCACACAGTTTTAATCTGCCAGGAAGTTTCATATCAGCGCACACTCCGCTGCAGAGTGAAAATCTCATTCCGGTTCTCTTCAAAAGTTGTCGATATATGTAGGGACATACCGAGAAGCGCGTGAAGAGTACGAAGCACCACAGTCGTTTGCGAAACGTAAACAAAGCACGGTCACGTGGAGCACACTAGCGAGAACGTCCGAACGCCATGACAGGCGAAAGTGAAGTGACACGGAACCTTCACCGTGAGGAGGCAGAGCTGTGGTGCTCCATTGCAAAGACGCAGGCCAGAATTTGAAAAAGATGTAGTGCAACGCGATGAGGACAACCCGTCAACGAGTACTCGAATAATTGCGCCTGCAATTGGTGTTTGTCACAGTTCATTTGGGACGTTCTGCGTGATTAACAATTTCATATGTACCACTTACAAATGGTACATGCTGTGCGTCTATCCGATTCTCCACAACGTGTTGCTTGCTGTACGCGGTTCCTCCACCACTGCATCGACACATTCCTGTCTCCACATCGAGTACTGTTCACTAGGTACTGTGTTCTGAATTTGTGAAACAGCCATGACTGAGCAGACAAAAACCCTCGTGTGACACATGTTCATGGATTTCAACACCGGTTTGATATTAACGTGTGGGAAAGTATTTTGATCGGTCATATAACTAGGCCATACCTCCTTCCACTCAAACCAACTAGTTCTGCATACTTGATCTTCCTACAAAACGCACTGGACCTGTTCTTGTAAGCTGTGCTCTGAATGTCCGTCAGACAATGTGGTTTCAGTGTGATGATGCGTCACCTCACTTCTCATATGCGTTTCGTAGACATCTCAGCAGACGATATTGTGAACGATGGATAGGCCGAAGTAGTCCTACTACGTGACCGCCGCGATCACCAGATTTAACTCCTATGGACTACTTCTTATGTGGTCCTTGCGAAGATTAATTCCCAAGACTCCCGTAGAGACGGAAGAAGATCTACTGGCATGAGTTCTGGCTGTTGCACTGGAAACTGAAGAGACAACAGGTGGAATGGAGAGTGTGTACCAGAACATGCTTCCTAGGTACAGCGTCTGTAACATTAGTGGTCGCCACGTCAAACCAATGTTGCAATGCATCAGTAGTGTTCTGTAGGTACAGTATGGTGGGTTCTTTTTTGTTTTGGAAAAATGTAAACACGTAATGTTTAAGTGTTAATACAAAGAAATGTGCTTATGTGATAAATGAATGTTCCTTTATGTTTCCTTACGAACTGTTATCTAATAACTGTAGTGCATCATGCCTAATTCAGTTCCTCAAACAGATGTGGATGAGTTAAACTTCTGAAATTTAATGTCGTGTGACTAGGGCCTCCCGTCGTGTAGACCGTTCACCGGGTGCAAGTCTTTCTATTTGACGCCACTTCGGCGACTTACGATTCGATGGGGATGAAATGATGATGATTAGGACAACACAACACCCACTCCCTGAGTGGAGAAAATCTTCGACCCAGACGGGAATCGAACCCGGGCCCTTAGAATTGACATTCTGTCGCGCTGACCAGTCAGCTACCGGGGGCGGACACTTCTGAAATGAATCCATCGTAGAAGTGAAGAAGAAAGATTCTGGACACTGGTTCATGTTCAAAATATTATGTACTCTCTCCCCTATACAAGTCCTAGAAGTCTGTAATAGGAATTTCTATACAATCTTATATACCTGGGTTGGGTAAAAAGTAGTGGAAACATGGTTGTAGCTCATACCAGACTATATTGACTGACAATAATTGTATTACGCGCCCTCAATATAATCGCCCAGCATCTCGGCCACCTTCTCCCGTAGAGATGTAAAGTATCATACATTGTCAGTGCATCCATCTCTGTCGATGTGTGGCAAGGTCCACCCTGTGGCACAGATGATGTCTTCTCTTGTGTTGTAGAGCATGCCACGAAGAGGTTCTTTCATTTTGGCGAAGAGGTTGTAATCGCACGGACACGTATCGGGTGAATGTTCCAGTAACTTCCACCCCCACATATGCAGGAGGTCCTGCATGGGATTCGCCGTGTGGCATCATGCGTTGTCATGAAGCATAAATAGGATGCAGTGGCACAAGGAAACATTTTTGTGCGCTCAGACAACATACCATTTCAGTCTTGATTCATGCACATTGTTAGTGTTTCCTGAACATACTGTTAGGGCTCTTGGACTAGCCTTCCACACTTTCAGACAGTACACACAGAAGCTGACTCAGACGCAGCCGTCGCCACTCATTGCATTGCTTTATCTGACCCTCTGCTGTCAGCTACAAACAGTGGGCATGTCATGTGACGCACATCCTTCATGTTACAGCAGTATTGTCCCTACATGTTATCCAACCTATGTACATATAGGGTGTTCGTTTTAACTTGAGACAGCTAAATATCTCGAATACAATGCATCGCAGGTAAAAAATGTTCTTGGTGCCGGCCTGAGTGGCCGAGCGGTTCTAGGCGCTACAGCCTGGAACCGCGCGACCTCTACGGTCGCATGTTCGAATCCTGCCTCGGGCATGGATATGTGTGATGTCCTTAGGTTAGTTAGGTTTAAGTAGTTCTAAATTCTGGGGGACTGATGACCTCAGCAATTAAGTCCCATAGTGCTCAGAGCCATTTGAACCAAATGTTCTTGGTGAAAAGAGAATACTAGTAAAGGAGACATCAGTCTGTGCTTCAACTGGTCACCTCCTACGAACGCCTTCTGCGTAGGGAGGGTCAACTTTGTACTTTCAAATGAGAATCTTCCTTTTAATGGCATACCCTAATTCTCCGAAAAAAAAACTTGTTTACTCAAACCGTTGTTTCCCATTCGTGGTAGATGGTGCTGTTATCGACAAATACCAAGTGTGTCTGTTTTCACAATTAAGAACCGAAGGATTTCGCTCTACATTTCATTTACGACGTGAATGTAAACCACATAACAAGAGAAGAATGTTAGCAAAGGTCGCCAAAAATTAGTGACCGATTTACTTGAAATATTTACATGATCCTCTAATAAAGGTTCCAACAGACATAGCCTGTATACATTTTTTGATATATATGGTATACAAATGTATACAGGTTGTTCGGAAATTCCTGTTACAGACTTCTAGGACTTGTAGAGGGGAATGAGTACACAACATTTTGAATAGAGCGTCAGAGCGTCAAAGGTATAGGCACCAGCGCCTGTAAGTATGCGCTCATAAGCCAAAACATTACGACCAACGCCCACCGCGATGCTGGAAGCCACCTGGTGGCTTTGCGGGCGCGTGATGTGGTAAAAACACTATGTAAGCGGAGCGGACAGGGACGGGGGATCACACTAGTAAAGATATGGGTCGCAAATGAGGAATTCATTGGACCAAGCGACTTTGAGAAGGGGCAGATTATCAGTATTGATTATCTCGAAAACGGCGAAGCTGGTCGAATGCTCACGTGCTACGGTCGTGACCATCTCTGAGAGGAGTAGGAGGACAGTAAAACCACCACTAGACGCTAAATGGTTGGACTCCGCGATTCTTCACATAGCGTGGGGTTCGGAGTGTTGTCTGCTCTGTAAAGTAGGATAGATGGTGGTCTGTAGCATCTCTGTCAAAAGAACATGATGCTGGTGCACGAACAAGTGTTTCGGAGCGCACCATTCATCGTACATTGTTGAACATAGAGCTCTTGCTGCAGACCGCACTTACCTTTCCACATGTTGACTCAACGACATCGTCAATTACGATTGCAGTGGGCATGGGACTATCGGGATTCGACCATCGATCAATGGAAACGTGTAAACTCTTCAGGTGAATCGAATTTTTGCTACACTAGATCGGTGGTTGTCTTCAAAAACGCTGTCATCGACGTGAAAGTCGGCTCGAAGCGTGCAGCGCGCCAGGGACGCAGGCTGGTGGAAGCTGTATTATGCTATAGGAAACATTCTCCTGCGCTTGCATTGGGCTTGAGCTAGTGATCGAGGACATTCTGACAGCTGCGAACCACCTGCATCCCTTCATGCTTGATGTCTTCGCCGACGGTGATGTTATCCCTCAGTAGTACAACTGACTGTGTCTCGGAACCAGAACCGCGCTACAGTGGTTTGAGGAGCATTTTAGTGGACTGACATCGATTTCTCGGCAGCCAAATCCTTCTGATGTAAATCGTATGGCACCCATCTGGTCGTTATTGGGCGCCATAACTGCGTACGCAAATCAGCGGCGCCGTCCGTGGTAGCTGCGTGGTCTGAGCACCTTGTCACGATTCGCGCGGTTCCCCGTCGGAGGTTCGAGTCCTCCCTTGGGCATATGTGTATGTGTTGTGCTTAGCGTAAGTTAGTTTAAGTTAGTTTAATCAGTGTGTAAGCCTAGGGACCGATGACCTCAGCAGTTTGGTCCCATAGAACCTTACCACAAATTTCCAAACAATCAGCGGCCCGTTACTTACGCGAATTACATGATATGTGCGTAGACATCTAATGCCACATACCTCCACAAACTTACCAATAAACTGTCGGATCCCTGACACGCAGAATCTGTGATGTATTTCGTTCCAAAGAAGGACAAACAAGCCATTAAGCAATTGGTGGTGGTGGTGGTTGTTGGGATGTTTAAGGAGGACTAAACAGCGAAGGTCATCAGTCCCCCAAAGCAATTGGTCATAATGTCTTCTCTCATCAGCGTATGTACACTATGTAATCAAAAGTATTCCGACACCCCCAAAAACATACGTTGCTTTATGTTAGGTGCATTGTGCTGCCACCTTCTGCCAGGTACTCTGTATCAGCGACCTCAGTAGTCATTAAACATCGTGAGAGAGCAGAATGGTGCGCTCCACCGAACTCAAGGACTTCGAACGTGGTCAGGTGATTGGGTGTCACTTATGTTGTAAGTCTGTATGCGAGATTTCCCCACTCCTAAATATCCCTTGGTCCACTGTTTCCGATGTAATAGTGAAGTGGAATTTTCTCTGCCTCGTGATGAGTGGGTGTTGTGTGATGTCCTTAGGTTAGTTAGGTTTAAGTAGTTCTAAGTTCTAGGGGACTGATGACCTCAGAAGTTAAGTCCCATAGTGCTCAGAGCCATTTGAACCATAATAGTGAAGTGGGTACGTGGAGGGACACGTACAGCACAAAAGCTTACAGACCGACCTCGTCTGTTGACTGAGGGAGACCTCCGATATTTGAAGAGGGTCATAATGTGTGATAAGCAGACATCTATCCACACCATCACACAGGAATTCCAAACTGCATCAGGATCCATTACAAATACTATGACAGGTAGGCGGGAGGTGAGAAAACTTGAATTGTATTGTCGAGCGGCTGCTCATAAGATACACATCACACCGGTAAATGCCAAACGACCTCTCGCTTGATGTAAGGAGAGTAGACATTGGACGAAAGAACAGTGGAAAAACGTTGTATGGAGTGATGAATCGTGGTAGACAATGTGGCGATCCGATTGCAGGGTGTGGGTATGGTGAATGCCCGGTGAACGTCATTTGCCGGCTTGTGTAGTGTCAACAGTAGAATTCAGAGGCGGTGGTGTTATGATATGGTTGTGTTTTTCATGGAGGGGCTTGCACCCCTTGTTGTTTTGCGAGGCACTATCACGGCACAGGCCTACATTGATGTTTTAAGCACCTTCTTGCTTCCCACTGTTGAAGAGCAATTCGGGGATGGCAATTGCATCTTTCAACAAAAAAAGGAAAAAAATGTCCAGTAATCATGGGTTGTAAACAGCATACCTGAGGAGCAATGAGCACTTGTTCATCTTCGCTACATGTTCTCTATTGAACGAGTGCTCACAGCTCTTACGGTATGCTTTTTAGAGCCCCAGTTAACTAGATATTTCTTCTTTTTTTGGTCAATACTACCACATCTAAAATTTTCCTACCCTAAAGTGTTAGCAACAACAGTACCAGTACAAGTATTCCACTGTGAGAGGTATCAGGACGGTTTTCGCTTATAATTCTCGACTCGTTCGTGTCCGGTACAGGGACCCTTACGTCATATTGATAGATTTATCCTTTTCCATCATCCTACAGTTTTTGTGACAACATTATGGAAGCACCCATGATGTTTCACAAAATATATATAACCCTGCCATAGCCCATTAACGCCAGATTTGGCTGCACTGTCCTAACGGTTATGTTCTTAGTATGCCCCACATTGACTTCCGTGATTATTTCAAGCAATGTTGCTTGACTGTTAACACTGACAACTCTACGAAAACGCAGCTACTCTCGGTCGTTACGTGAACGACGTCGGCCATTGTGTTGTCCGAGGTGAGAGCTAATGGCTCAGATTTGGCATTCTCGACACACTCTTGACACTTTGGATCTCGGAATATTGAATTCCCTAACGATTTCCGAAATGGCATGACCTATGCGCCTAGCTCCAATTACCATCCTGCGTTCAATGGCTGTTAATTCCGCGTCGTGTGGCCATAATCACGTCTGAAACCTTTTCACATTAGCAGTTGAGTACAAATGACATCTCCTGCGCCGTTGCAGTAAAGATGTGGGCATAATTTTGCCCGATCTGTAACGAAGAAGAATCCTTGTGTCTACGAATGCATTATTAATACATAGAAACTTGGTTGCGACGACTGTTTTGGTGGGTAATACAAATAACAGCTCCGCAAATGCACTGCCCTTTTATACCTTGTGTACGCGAAACTTACCGCTATCTGTATTTGCATATCGCTGTCCCATGACTTTTGTCAACCCAGTGAATGTATGTACGCTCCACATCTCCTCCTAAACCACTGGATCGATTTCAACTTGGTACTCATATCTCTTACTGTCTGGAGAGAAACGCTGTGGGGGTAAGAACCATGTGCCTATCAAAGGAGCGGGAGTGGGGATGAAAAAGTAGTATAGCTTATGACGCAAGAGTTTGCAGACTTTTTCACTCAGTATTTGAGAATGAGAGCACTTAGTGACTTGCAACAAACAGTACACGTAATTTCAGACCTATAGGAAACTTTTTCTCACTGAGAACCACCACAAAATGATGAAAAAAGTTTCACTTACCACATTTTCACTGTTCGTGCAGTAGATCTGCCGTATCTGGAATGACGTTTTAATTTATTACTTCTTTACTACTAACTGTATTCACGGTTCATTTTGCAGGCAGTATTCGCACGAGTCACTGAACTGAAAATTGTATAATTGTATGATTCATAGTTCAGGAGATGCGTGAAGAACTGCCGCACAATGCATGCGGTGTACGTTTATTACTCCTTTGCTCGTAACTCTGTTCACAACAAATATCGCGGACAGTCCACATATTCCTCTCAATGTATCTACAACATTATATTATTATACGACACATATTTCAGGAGGTATGGCGTCATCGAGTTGTAGGAAAAACTGCCACATCATACGTGACGCTTAAATGTATTACTTCTCTGCTGCTAACTCTTCGAAACAAGTCTCGCGTAAAGTATAGTACAAACATGCAGCTGAATGTACCTGCAGAAATATACACCTGAACAAATGCTTCGACTATCATAGAGTTTACTGGAATTATTCTTATACTACATCCATTTAGGTTTGTACGATACCTTATGAAAAAAAATGAACATGATTCGTTCTGAAAACAAGAACCATTTTGGTTAGTTACAAAAAATAATTACAAAACAAATAAGGTTCTCTCCTAAGTGCACATCTTGCAATAAAAAACAGGGAATATTTTTATGTCATGATGATGATCTTTTATAGTATGTCCTCCCCACACACAAATGAGTTCTTCCACACTGCGAGGCATGCTCTGGATGAGACTATCAAGTTTATCTTGGGGTATGAGGTCCCACTTCTCAATGGTAGCTTCAGTGAGATCCTGAAAATCATCAGGTGGATTCAAACGCTGGGCAATCGCCACCTTCAACAGGTCCCATGCATGCTCAATTGCATCCACCTCTGGGGAATGTGCTGACCAATGCATTCGGTTGATATTGCATCTTTGAAGATACTGAGACACTTCTAGAGTACGCTGAGGTCTTGCATTGTCATTGACTAGGATGAAGTTTTCACGGGCTTCACGTCTGTAGGGTATTACAATCGTTCGTAGGACCCCTTGGAGATATCAGGGACTAGGGAAATCGCGTGGATGGGAATTAGAGTGGTCCGCCGTCCCATCACTATTGCCCCCGAGAACATTACACTTCTACCTGCAGCGATGGTCTTCTTGAGCGTATTGGCATTCCTGGAGTCATCTAATGTTTCCCCAAACCCTAACATGTACAGTGTCCGGTCGCAAACCAATCCTGGTTTCGTCAGCAAACATGAGATTACTCTATTGTACAATGGTCCAATGTTGGTGGGCAAGAGCCCAAGTCCTTCGATGACGTCGGCTCCTTTGGTTCGGAGCAAAACTCTTTGGTTTTCCAGAATGAAGTCCACCCTCATGCAATCTTCTATGCACTGTTTGGTCTGAGATAAAAATCCCTGTAGGTCAGGAGATCACATTTCCAATTTTTCTGGTAGTTGATGATTGGCTCCAGCAACCCGACGGTTGGAGGACACGAACCTGCCTTGGTGTTGTCATACGAGGATGATCACTGCGAGGACAATCGTTAAGTTATATGAACGCGTGGTGTCTGCTCTTTCAGGCATGTCTGAATTCATATAACTGGCTTGCCTAGATGAGCAATGGATCCATCTCCTTCAGTGCGTCCGACCTCCTGTAAAAATGAAATGTCGTGTGACGAGGGCCTCCCGTCGGGTAGTCCGTTCGCCTGGTGCAAGTCTTTCGATTTGACGCCACTTCGGCGACTTGCGCGTCGATGGGGATGAAATGATGATGAGTAGGACAACACAACACCCAGTCCCTGAGCGGAGAAAATCTCCGATCCAGCCGGGAATCGAACCCGGGCCCTTTGGATTGACAGTCTGTCGCGCTGACCACTCAGCTACCGGGGGCGGACGACCTCCTGTGGGAATGTGGGAATATCAGAGTAGCGAGCAGGAGGAAATGGACAGAGACCGTGGATAAGTGCTTTTTGGGGGGAGTGTGGGTTGGCAGTGAGACGTGCCAAGATAGTCCACGCAGTTGCGATAACAGTGTTTCCCAGGTGGTGCAGTTGTTAACGTACCTGCCTAGTAAGCAGGAGATCCTCGGTTCGAATTGCAGTCCAGTACACATTTTCATGCCGTGTAATGTCCCAATACAGCTGACATCAATAATCCCGTCCCTTTCCATTCCTTTCTCCTCACTCACCTCCGCCTTCAATTTTCATAGTCTGTCGTTCACATTTCCCATCCCTCTGTATTTTCTCCACACCGTAGATACACCACTTTGAATGACATATAACCTATCGGCAACATCTTTCTGTGTATGACCTGCTGAAAGTAAAGCTACTGTCCTGACTCTATAAAAGTGTTCTATGCGTCTGTGTGGCATGTTAGTGCAATGCTGAACACAAACTGAAAGAAGCTGTTGTTGATACTGGACTTCTCATGGTGTGCCGCTGCGGCAACAATATGTTTACATGATTGGAAAACTCCCACAAGCATACCAGTAGTAAACACCGTCCACTATATGGGATGTAATTGGATAATGCATGAAATGCCTAGGTCAAAGAGACCTCTAGTATCGTAGACTAGATTTTACAATAGCATTCAAAACTTTTGTTGAGCTGTGTATTTCACTGTAAAACATGTAGTTCAGGAGATATGACGTCATAAACACTGAGATACATGAAAAACTGCTACATCATGCACGACGTTAAATTTTATTATTTCTGTACTACAAGCTTTATTCACGACAGTTTTGCTAGGATGCTTCATATATATCACTGAATATGTCGACACAATTCTATCACTGAATGACACAAAGTACAGGAGATATGACGTCATAGAGAATGATCTATGTGAAAAGGAAACTGCAGAATGATATTCGCTAGAGATACAGCTAGAGATGTGAGTACTGATTTGTGTATAATACGTTAAATGTATGTGAAACATAAGTGACACGTGCGTAATCTATTTCAACCAGACATGGTAGACATATTACTGTCTGGAAAGGAATACTGTGGAGTTAAGAACGACGACCTCCATTTGGGGATGGGATGATAATATGAAGACAGATGGGGGGAGGAAGAGGTAAACAGATGGAGAGAGGGAAGGCGAGCACGGACACAGATTTAAGGGAGGAGGAGACAAACAGAAAGAAGGGGAGAGGAAAGGAGCAGAGAACACGAACAGAAGGAGATGAAGAGTGAGAGGGGAGGAGGAGATGAACAGAGAGATGGGGAGTAGAATATAGACAGAGAGACATGAGTGGAGAAGAAAGACTGATAGAGGGTGGAGGATGAGATGAGTGGAGAGATGGAGAGGAGGGATTAAACACAGTAAGATAAAAGGATATGGATAGAGAGAGGAGATGGAGGAGGAGACGGAAGAGTGGAAGAGAGAGAGAGAGAGAGAGAGAGAGAGAGAGAGAGAGAGAGAGCGGGAGGAAGATATGGGCTCAGAGTGGAGAGGAGGATATGGACAGAGGGGGAGGAGCAGATGGACAGAGGGGACAGAACATAACAGACAGGGACAGTCAGGAGGAGTAGATGGAAAGAGAGAGAGGGAGTAGCAAATGGACAGGGAGAGGGACAGGAGGAGATGGATATGACGTGGAGGAGGTGGCCAGAGAGAGGTGGAGTAGGAGATGGGCAGAGTGGAGGGCAGAGGAGATAGTCAAGACAGGGCCAAGAAGATGTGCTATTGGAATAAATACATACACAGGCAGCATTGGAAAATGAACTAGCACCTTTATATTCGCAAAAAGGATACATCAAACCATAATAATAACCATTTAGAAGTATTTAGCCATTTCTTCGTTTTCAAAGCATAACCTGCACTTAAATGTGAACTACGTGCACTAGCAATATTGGACATTGTTTAGTTTCAGAAACCATAAATTTCTTCATTTTCAAAGCATAATCTGCACTTAAATGTGAACTACGTGCACTAGCAATGTTGGACATTGTTTAGTTTCAGAAACCATAAATTTCTTCATTTTCAAAGCATAACCTGCACTTAAATGTGAACTACATGCACTGGCGATGTTGGACATTGTTTAGTTTCAGAAATCAGAAATTGTGTGTTAGTAGAAGGTTCCATCATTCCACTTTCCCTGGTCCCTGCGGATGCTGAGATATATTGCGTTAGTAGGGAGACAGGGGCACTAGGACACGTTTGATATAAAATTGATATGCAAATTAATTAAACTGAACAACTAATAACCCCTCACCCCCAATCCCCATCCACACACCCAAACCCCAACCACAACCACTCCAATTTCCAGATGATATTATGTGTTTTCCTCAGCCTGCACATGAGTCCCCGAACCTACACCCGCCCCACCCCTCCATCTCTCCCTTCCCCATCTCACCCTATTGGTGGGAATATCGAATTTTGATGGGAATTCCGAGTTTCGGAAGGAATTTCGAATTTTGGTTGGAACTGCATTGTCCCAGGGCTATGCTGACGATCCACCAGAACCCCCCCCCCCCCCCCCCCCCACACACACACACATCCTGGAACTTGTTGGAAATTCAAAATGGCAGTGCGCTTTCTGGGACTCAAACCCCAGTCGTTCTGAATAGAAAACCCAAGTGCATCCCCCAACACATGGAAACTACCCACTGCAGGAGAGGAAGGTTAGGTTAGTGTACATTATTTATTTTGGCTGGGAAACTGAAGTTAACATCGGTCCTAATTACATGATTAATCATAAAGATCGGTCTTAATTAGACAACTATGTGAATAGAGCTACACAAGGAGTGCCGAAAACCGCAATACAGCTCAAAAATTGACGATAACATACATATAGTGTTATCCAGATGAGAAAAAATTCCACAATGCCACTCGAAACTAGTGGCAGATGTACTCAAACTCTACCCTTCACCTATAAGGTGGCGGGAAAAACAGACTGAAGTGAAGCGCACTATCTTTATTTTTTTGGTAATAATTGTGTTCAACTGATAAGATGCTAGTGTTGGACAGAGAGGAGGTTAGTAAGTGTACAGCATACAGCAGAGGAGTGTATCTACCACTCTTTGATGTCAGAGTTTGCTACAGACGCCTCTTGATGCATTGCTGGACAATCACCCTCCTGACCAGGTAAGCGAAGCCAATACATGCTACCACAACTGATGAAACATGCTTCACTGTTATAATTACACATCGAAGTTGTCATGAAAATAATACTCCAGCACTCGCGATTAACGGGTCAATATGCAACACACATACTGGGGAAAATCATTGTCCCAAAAGATTGCACACAGGGAACTTGTTTTCTACGCGAAGTACAGTCAGGGACTAGCGAAATTACAGGCACTCCTACATCCCCTCATCCCTCATTCTCCATCCCTCCCCCATTCCCTTCACCTATGGTGGAGATACGGCGTTTTCAAATAGTCAAATACTACTGCATGTCTTGTGGTTTCCCTGTGGCCTACCACCCTTCTGACGGCTGAAAAGTGTCACCTGGTCTGCCTTGAAGCGAATCTCTAGGCATCGGCCCTTCGCCAACATAAAAGGATGTAAAGGTAACTAAACAACATGATATAAAAGAGGGCAGCCCCAAGTGCAGCTTGTCTGTTCGTCTAAAATGTAGCGGCACTGCATCGCCCCACAAGCTAGCCCCTATCGGGGTGCAGCTGCATCAGCGATCTCACACACAGAAGGCCCGCCCCAGCAAGTTCTCGCCATTCTGATTGTGAAAGCCTTTCACTGTAAGAATTCTATTTAATGTCAACGCATGTCTTATAAGGGAGAATCTATTGGAAAGGAAAACACAATTACGAAGATAATAAACGTTCTCTTTCCACGAAAAGAGTTGCAGTCCATTTTCTTTTAGTCTTATGGGAAAAATCGGTACAGTTTTTACATTAGACTGCAAGATACAATTCACATCTCATTACTTTGCGTCATCGAACGAAGTGAAAAAAACTACAGCATCACTGGCGGTTACAGACCACTAGACTGCAGAGGTTGGGTTACACGCCAGTTATACATGTACATACTGCGTGAAACTGGGAAAAGAAAGTACCATTACTTTCCTGTGAAAACTAACAATCGCCCCAGAATGTCCCCGTTATTTCTAAATCATCAATGGAGTATAGAAAGAGCGAGAATTTAAGCTCAAAATAAAAAACTTCTGTTATGCAATGTCTTTCAACTTGATGGACAAACTACAAGACCTGAGAGTGTCTATCATGTTCAAATCAGTGTTTATAAATAAATTATCATGCACGTGTGTATTACAAGCATTTCAGGCACAAGAAATAGCATTACAGAATACAGCATTTCACGCCATTTGCTCATTTGACGGAAAAAACACAATCAGTTTACATTCGACAACAGTAGGCTACAATTCAAGAGGACGCTGCTGTTTGTACACTATGGCAGGTTCTGGTTGATCAATGTGATGCCATATCACACTAGCGTTTACGAAAGAAATCGTGAGAGCCTGTGCAGTAGTAGAACCTCCTATAAGATTTTACAGCATCTCTCTCTTCCTAAATATCGAAACCAAATGCCATCTGCACACTCACATTTGACATTTTTGCCCCATAACTCCCCTCTACCGACCTCTCTGTAAAGTTTCTGTCATACAGGAGACTGTCATTCGCAATGTCAACAGATTCCTGAAAACGAGTTTTGTAATCAGTTTGATCATTACGGCCTGTTTCATGTAATCTACTCACATGTCGGAAAATACACTAGCATTCTGAGGTTCCATAATGAACCAGTAGTGGTGTCTACTTTATAATTGGAGTTTATGAAGTACGAAGTAATATAAATGATAAAAAAGTCATGCTTCCATGAGAATATATATAGCCAATTTTTATTAGTTTTACTATCAAAATCGGTATACTTTTGGGGGAACTACACTCATTCTCACTTTAACCAACTATACCACTCCTTGTAATAAAACCTCTTATAATATTTTACCACATCTTTCTCATCCGATAGTGAAAAAACAAATACTGTGGGGATGTTGACATTGAGCATGTTAGATGTACACATGTCACTCAACAGGAGCTAGTGGTCAGTGGCCGAAGTTGCTTGCACAGACCTGCTTAAAGTTTTGTCGACTGTACTGGAGGAAGGCCATACGCATCAGACTATCAACTATAGGAGACGGTTCTTGTATTGTTCCTTCATAAGCAGTTTGATACATTTTTTTGTTGTATTACATCAAAGCAATGTACGACTACAGCTTTGTACGCCACCATACGCTTTGTTTTTCTGCCCTGACTTTGAGGTTAGTGTCAGGTGCTAAACCGATATTAACATGTTTCGATCCTTTGCCTCTCACAGAAAGCTGAACATCGCATGGTGTAAACTACACAACTCCCGAAACACATAGGTAGAAAAAGAAAAAAAAGAAACACAGAGGCGATGTCCCTCATTGTCAAAAATGTGGACGACATCGCAATATATAGAAACGGGAATAGTTTCTTATCTGAAGACGATGACGTATGCAGTTACTCTCATCCTCAACAGTGACGGTGAAGTGGACGTCTCAGTGTCCTGTTTAGAAGAGCATTGCTTCCTTATTTTGCGGTCATGTACATGATTACTGTTCCGGTAATGACCATCACCAGAAGGTGCTGTTCACAACACGTGCGAGGTAGTATAAATAAAATGAGGTACTGTAATACTATTGGTAAAAAAGAAAGAAAATGTGGTGGGGATCGCAGCATATGGAAATAGGACGAGTCTGTAGCACTGAGGAACTCTTCCAAACAACTGTCTGATGGTGATGACCTCTACATTTAATTCCATGCTCCACAGTGACAAGTAGCAGATATCGAGTGTTCTGCTAAGGTTGTCTCCATTTCAACCAAGTGGTCTCAGTCAAATGTTATGTGGTAATCAACAGGGTACCACTGGACGGATGGGATGGAAAAAACAGTGTTGATATGGGACGATGTACTGTATTACACACCGCAGTTGATAGCGGTATCAATTTTAGCAGTTTTACCAGTTGTTCCGTAATTTCAATACCAACCAGTGACACAGCAGATTGCTTTCCAATTTCCGTATCATCGCTAAATCGCTCCTCCACTACTTTGTAAGTACAATGCACAATATTGCGAGTGGAGATAAATGACTGTGTAATATGTCCATTAGGTCATATACATCAAAGTATACCAGCTGTTCCATAATTTCAATGCCAGGTAATGACATGGCAGAATGCTTCGAAATTTCTGTATCATCTCTAAATCACCCCTCCATTACTTTACAAGTATAATATACTAGGTTGCGTATGCAGTCTAGGTTTGTGGAGTACGTCCATTCGGCCATATACACCAAAGTATGCCATCTTTCCTGTGTGGATGAGCGTCACAGAGTATTCTCACATTTGTAGGATAAAGTTGGAGATAGACCACAGTATTAGTCGTGCAGAATGCAACGCTCTTAATACTCTAATTAAGGGTATATTTGTCAAACATTAGACATACAACGATACTGCGAGTTTCCTACCCCAACCATCAGAGTGACAAACTTTAAAATGAAACAAATACTTCCCTCTACACTGTTCTGGTGTCATAGGAAGGCATCATCCGTGTATATCCGCCGCCCGAGCTGCTTATAGACCAACTGGAAAGAAATCAGTAACCAATGGAGATATAACAGTCTTATTGCTTTTTACAGTAGCTTGTACACGGCTGTGATAGCATTCCTGTTGTACAAAGGAGTCCTGGTCTGATGTTAGGTGGTTTTGCTCATGTGTAGGATAATACAGCAATTTCGTCCTGACCCCACATCTTTGGAGTACACACCCCTCACACTATTAAAGTTAATATGTGTGGCTACGGTCCACTCTCCTACGCAACACTCTAGGGAATGGCTTAGGTCTGATAACCACACTGATTCTTTTTCTTAATGCTTAGGCAATAACATTGCTTTTGAGAACCAAGCGTAATTCGGTAATATTTATATTTTACTGCATGTGTGAGAGAACAGTAATGGATTGGGACACATATGTTTCGAATGCTTTAATGTAGCGCCTCTGTGTAAAACTTAGGTCACCTTTGCTGATGCATGTGTTACAAAAACCCACATAGTTCACAGGGTATGGAAACCTGTCTCGTCGTAGAATATGAGGTGTCTAGGAGACCTGCTTTTTCAGATCATTAGAAACAATTCGTATTAGTGCGTTTTTATTACAATAAGATAAATGACAATACTTAACTCTGTGTTAAGCAGATGTGTCGCAAGCAAAGGGCGACTGACAAAATAATGGTCTTTAGTAAATGGAATTCCTAATCTTGATGCTGCTGTACTTGTGGACAGCGACCAGTCGGCAAGACGCTTACATCCTCTTCGCATAGAGGCCGCTGCCGTCGCGTTGTCGTCCTGGAGAGGGGTCGGTCATCGTGCAATTGGCTGACGTTTTCTTCACAGCCATCTTTACTCTCTCGTTACCGACTGGCGTGCCAGCGCTTGACTTTACGCCGTAACATTGATGCCCCCCCCCCCCCCACCACCACCACCAAAGCGACGGACCGTCGTCGTATAGGGAGCTCAACAACGGTGGGGGAGGCAGGAGT
This sequence comes from Schistocerca cancellata, assembly GCF_023864275.1. NCBI lineage: Eukaryota > Metazoa > Arthropoda > Insecta > Orthoptera > Acrididae > Schistocerca > Schistocerca cancellata. Next base: position 448,049,636 of record NC_064629.1, read on the forward strand.
GTGGCTGCTCTGAGAGACTGGAAGCTGTGGCTGCAGGGTACGTAAGGCCTCCAGTCGTACCCCTCCATCCGGCCTTCGCTCTGGCGGAGACGTCCCCCGGAATACGACCTGAGGCCCACAGCAAAATGTAGACGGCGTCGGCTGTGCGGCGGGGGCAGGTCTAGCTCCATCGGTAGGACGAGAGGAGGCGGAGGAGGCGAAGGCTCCGTCTCCATCGGGCCGTCCCGCGGTGTCGTGATGACACCCGCTGGCGGCTGCTGTGGCCTAGCTGTCCTCGGAATCCGTGAATCTGGGGGAAAAGACACAGAAGGATCACCGTGCATGTGATGGTGGCGAATTTGATTGTGATGTCGGCGCTGTAATCTGTCTGGACCTCAAATGAGATACATGTATGCGCCAAGTCGACGAAGCATCTCGCCTCGCGCCCACCGTCTGCTGCCGCTAAAAACCCTGTAAAAGACAATATCATGCTGCGCGAAGCGATACTTGCAGCCTTCCTTCGGTGCCGGAGGGTGGAGCAGGTGGGACCGTGTCCGATGGCGGCGGCCGTGAGCAATTCCGCCGGCGATGGTCCACCTAGTGGATGCGAACGATAAGAGGCGAAAAACAGTTGCAATTCTTGATCCCTAGCGTGTATGGTGCGGCTTTTAGCCATCTGCTGCTTGAAGGTTGTGACAAAATTTTCCGCTTCGCTCTTTGACTGTGGATGGAACGGTGCACTCGTTACACGCTGTGTGCCATTGCGTTCACAGAATGTTTCAAATTCATTTGACGTGAACTGAGGGCCGTTGTCCGACACTATGACTTCAGGAAAACCTTCGAGGCAAAATATAGAGGCCAACAAATGAATTGTGTTGCGTGACGTTGTCGAGTTCATTGACACAGCAAAAGGAAACTTGCTATGTGGGTCAACCTCAATCAACCAACGAGTGTTTCAAAAAGGCCCCGCAAAGTCAATATGCACACGTTGCCACAGCGATTGCGACTTAGGCCAAGCAGAGAATTTTTGTGGTGGAGCGGGGTGATTCTCCGCGCACATGCGTGATACTGTGACGTACACTGTTCTATTGGGCGTCCATATCCTGCGAAGTACACTGTCGACGCACTAACTGTTTCGCACGAACGATCCCCCAGTGTCCTTGGTGAAGTAGCTGCAACACTTCTTTCTGCAGAGCTTTGAGTATCAACACTCGTGACTGTCCATTGTAATTTTGAACAAGAATTGCACCTTTCTGTACAGCGAGGCTATGCCGATGTGTATCAGGGCCTCTCGGAAGATGTGAAAGCGCGTCCGCATTACCATGATGAGCTGTCGGACGATACACAATCTTGTACTGGTATTGAGACAACAAGAAAGCCCATCGTGGCAATTTTTGGGCGGTTCGTACAGGAACCGATGTCGTCAGATGAAACAACGACTGCAGAGGTTTGTGATCCGTTAGTAAATAGAGTTTTCTGCCATACAAATAGTGGCGAAATTCGGTGACACCATACACAATAGCCGAAGACTCTTTTTCAATTTGTGAATAGTTACACTGAGCTTCGAACAACAGTTTTTGTGCGAAGGAAATTGGTCTGTCTTTATCACCAATTCTGTGCGATAGCATGGCACCGATTCCATAACAGGAAGTGTCAACTTTCAATACGACTAGTTTGGCAGCATCAAAGTGAACTAGACATCGATCACTGAGCAATGCATCTTTAAATTTTTGAAAAGCTGTTTGGCACCAAGCTATCCAAACAAAGGGGTCATACTGTGATGCAAGCGATGCAATGGAGCTGCAATTTGTGCAGCATCTGGTATGAACCGAACGTAATACTCATTTTTCCTAAGATTGACTGCAATTCTGTGACATTGCGAGGAACTGGCACGTCACTTATGGCTAACAAATGAGACTGAAGAGGATGTACACCTTGACTGTTTATGACATGACCTAGATACTGCAACTGAGGTTTTAAAAAATCACTCTTGTACAGTCTACACTTTATTCCTGCGTCAGATAACACACGAAACAAAGCACACATATTTGCAATGTATTCTTCAGGTGTAGGACCTGCTACTGCAATATAGTCCAAATAGTCTGAACCGCGGAAACACTGCCAAATGGCAAACATAAACATTTAAACAAACCCAAATGAGTATTTACTACACACACTTTTTGAGGGTCTTCATCGAGCAGCATTTGAAGATACGCGTACGCAAACCAATTTTTGAAATCTAGCGTCCAGCCTCTAATTTTTCCACGAGATCGTCTGGGCCTCTAAAAGGATAAGTGTCAATCACAGTTTGTGGGTTTACTGTAGACTTAAAGTCAACACGGAGGCAAATGCGTCCTGAAGGTTTGGGGAGAAAAACCAGTGGACTTGCCCATTGACTAGTTGATAACCCCGCTATCTTGAAATTCTTTACGTTCAGCAGCGACTTTGTCCTGTAATGCAATGGGAACAGTTCTGGCCCGGCAAAATTTCGGCTGAGCATTGACTTTCATAGTAATATGTGCAGCAAAATTGTTAGCCTTGCCTTCAGAAAAGAGTTCAGGGGATTCTTTAAGCAAGCTAGCTACACTGTCTTTTGCATTGAATGCTGGCACGTACAACACATTTTCCTGAATTTTAAAACCAAACACATCAAACGAATCAAGGTGAGATATGTTCTCACAATCGCGTGATTGTAGCACAGTGAAAGTTACAATTCTCATATGCGAGCGATATATGGCAGGCAAGATACTTTTTCCGAGAATGAGAATGGTTCAAATGGCTCTGAGCACTATGCGACTTAACTGCTGAGGTCATCAGTTGCCTAGAACTTAGAAGTACTTAACCCTAACTAACCTAAGGACATCACACACATCCATGCCCGAGGCAGGATTCGATCCTGCGACCGTAGCGGTCACGCGGTTCCAGACTGAAGCGCCTTTAACCGCACGGCCACACCGGCCGGCAGAATGAGAATGTCTTGGCTTTTATAAGCCTTCAGGTGCATGTTAGTTTTGGACAGGCGTAGGGAGCCTAACAGTTCATATGTGTTACGATTGAGCAATGTAGCAGAGGCAGCGGTGTCCAGCTGAAATTTCACACGTTTTCCACTAATGTGCAATTGCACAAAAAGCATGTTGGACTGGCATAGCACTAAAGAAACATTCCATTTGTTTGCTTTGCTAATGCTTGCAGCAGGCTTCGAATGTATTGCATTGATTATGTGGGTCTTATGACGAGATTTATGTGAGTTGGCCGATTTCTTGTGTTTGGTCCACGGAAAACATACGGATTGTACATGTCTTTTCTTCCCACAAGCATAACAGTTTGCTTGTCAGGACGGGCAGTCTTGGCTTTTGTCCCATGAATAGCACTGAGGGCATGACTTAACACTGTTCCCCTGTTTAGAAAAGTGTTTACGCTGTGTGGAGAACTGCCTACAAAGTGTGGCTCGTGTAAGCTGTCACTGCCTACTGGACTGGTTGAAACAAGGGACGACTTGACCCGACAAATTGGTGGCTGCTCAGATTTATCGGTTGACACAGCTACTGAATTGTACTGATCTAGTATTTGCACTACATGCTGAAATGATGGATCGGACTGTTTCAAAATCTTTTCTCTAAGTTTGACATCAGTGAAAGTGTACACAATCGCATCACTCAACATAACATCTGAATATAAAACACCACAAGCACATATGAACTTGCATTTCCTCATCATACCCTGCAAATCTGTTACCCACGGGAAAAAATTTCAGAGCAGCAGCAGAAATCAACTCTTTACGCAAGACAACTCCCTCTTGTAGGTCCCTACATGGTAGAGTAGAAGTCAGGTGAATGTGTAGAATTGTAACAGTCTTTGAGTTTCCATCAATTCCATCCCTACATGAGTCTGCAGACAAGCACTCTGACAGGTCGTAGCGGTACACGGATTTGTTTCCAGACTGCAAATTTCCAATTTGCGCTACTCGTTGAATCTCATCTAGGTGCGAGGCGAGTGTTACTATACTTTTCATGAGCTTACTATCCAAAGTGCATGCGTGTAGATCATCGGAAGGAGGGAATTTCTTAGGATTTTTTAGAGACCTATGGCATAGGACACGCAAATATCCTAGTATAAAATCAAACAGCGTATGGGTATGCCTCCAATATGACCACATACATATGGAAATATATCGAAAAAATATTTTAGAAAATGACCAAATAATCGGTAAGAATCGCTCGTACCATAGCATTGGTAAAACGAGACCTGCCATAATGTAGAAAACAGCAATGTCCTCTTGAATTATAGCTTCTTGTTGTCGAATGTAAAATGATTATGTTTTTTTTTCGACATGTGAGCAAATAGCGTAAAAGGCTGTATTCTGTAATGTTATTTCTTGTGTCTGAAATGCTTGTAATACACATGAGCATGACAGTATATTTACAGACACTGATTTGAACACTAGATACGGCCTCAGGTCTTGTAATTCGTCCATCAAGCTGAAATACGTTGTTTAACATAGTTGTTTCCTCTTCATAGTTTTAATTCTGGCCTTTTCTTTACTCCGATGATGGATTCGAAATAAGGAGGACATTCTGCGGAAGTTTTCGCAGCAAAATAGTGGCAGTTTTTCCCGACCTTACGCAGAGTGGTCATGTATAAGTGATGTATAGTCCAACATCTGTAGTCTAGTAACCTGTAATCGGCGGCGGAGTTGTAGCGTATTTCACCTTGTTGGATGTCGCAAAAGAATGAGATGCGAATTATATCCTGCAGTGGAATGTAAAAACTATACCGATTTTTCTCATAAAACTAAAATAATATGGTCTGAACCCATTTTCGTGGAAAGAGAACATTTATCATTGTTGCGATTATGTTCTCCTTTTTAATAGACTCTCGCTTATAACAAATGTGTTGACGTTAACCCTTTGAACGGAACATCGGTCTGAGATACCGCCATAGTTGACATTAACAATGCTAACGGCGCTGCATTGTTCGTGAGGGTGGGGAGAAGCCCAGTAATCTTCAGTCGGGTCCCGAACCGCAGCTGGCCAACAACGTATTGTCGGCGCATGCATTGTTTTCAAGTAAGTAGAATTTTTGTTACGTATTGTCGGTCTGTGAGACCGTGTTCCGAAAAAATGCATTCCCCTCCCGGTCTGACAGACCGGGTGTTCCTAAAAGTGTCAAATTTTTGCCGGTCTCCCAGACCGGTGTTCCTAAAGTATCACGCATTTGTCGGTCTGTATGACCGATGTTCCACTCTTTGAACTCTTCTGTTTTCTGTGTAGCAACATTTCATCTATTTGATTGAAATTTTTGCCACCACACGATGCTTAATACTTTTGTGTTCATAGAAGAACGAGAAAAAAGTGTAACAACTCGTATTTAACGTTTTAATTTTTCCTCTTTCCGTTTTTCACACACATTCTCCAATTTACCGCGCAAACTTATTACAGCGATAGAATTATCCCCATTAAATTTCGTTAAAACTCATTTTTCCCTTTTTCCTTGCAGGTTTACAATGGAAGGTCCGAAATATGTTTCAAATCGGTCGAAAAGAATTGTAGCCCTTGCACGCTCTCAAAATTACCTTGAAGAATCAGACTCGGAAGTGGATTCAGATGAATCATGCATTCCAGATGAGGACCTTACTATCCAAGATCTTCGCAATGAAACAGATAATGACGATGACTCTCCCAATGATGATGATCGCGATGATGAAACTATTCGAGAAATATTTGAAGTCGAAAATACCGCAGTTCGCGAAGAAACTGGAGAGCAACCACAGTCTGACATAACTTCTGGTGGAAGCAGACTAATCACTCCACAGAAGCCTGCTGATGTTGCTAGCTCATCTACGCGTTCTGATGACACTCTAGATGAGAGTCGTCTTCCAGTTTCTTACTACGGAAGAAACAAGTGTTTCACATGGTCATCAACTCCTGTTCGCTCTAAGACGCGAACAGCAGCATCCAATATAATAAAGGTACGGCTATCAAAGATACAAGGGCCTGCTCTTACCGTGGGGAAAAACCCACTCCCAGGTGAAGTGTGGCGCCTTTTGTTTACTGACGACATGATTGAGACGATTGTAAAGCATACTAATGAAAAGTTGGCCAAAATTCGTTCTGTTATTGAACTAAAAGAAAGTGTAGCTTACAGAGACACTACTGTGCAGGAAGTGAACGCTGTGATTGGAGTCACAGTTCTTTGCAGCATATTCAAATCTGCGAGGGAGCCTATGACCTCGCTGTTTTCCACTTCGGTCTTGGGGAGGCCAATTTTTCGATCAATAATAACAGAAAAGCGATTAGGAATATTGCTTAGGGCATTTAGATTCGATGACTCGAGCACGAGGGAACAGAGGGAAAAATATGACCCAGCTGCTGCCATTACAGACATATTTAATAAGTTTATTTGGAACTGCCAACAAATTTATAGCCCTGGAGCGCATTTGACAGTTGATGAAACTTTGGTGCCTTTCAGAGGGAGGGTTAAATTTCGTATATATATGCCGAATAAACCGGCTAAATATGGCATTAAGGTCATGGGTCTGGCAGATGCACACAATGCATATATTTACAATGCCTACATCTACTCCGGCAAAGGCTGTGATGGAGCCACACTTTCTACAGCAGAAAAGAAAAAGAGCATTCCCACGCAGTCTGTAATCCGCCTATCTAAAGGGCTGTATGGCACAAACAGAAATATTAGTTGCGACAATTGGTTTTGTTCTGTGGAACTTGCCCAGGAGCTACTAGCTCACAATTTGACATTAGTTGGGACACTAAAAAGAAACAGACCCCAGATACCAGCAGAATTTCAAGCAAGAAGCGATCGTGAAATTGGGTCCAGCCTTTATGGCTTTACGAAAGAAATGACTCTGCTTTCTTATGTCCCAAAAAGGAATAAGGCAGTCCTACTTCTTTCGTCAATGCATCATTCCAATTACACTGACGTTTCAAATGATAAACCTGAAATCATATCTTTTTATAACGCCACAAAAAGTGGAATAGACACGCTAGATATGAAGTGCAGTGTTTATTCTACTAATCGCAAAACAAGAAGGTGGCCGTTGGCTATTTTTTACCACATGGTGGCCATGGCTGGATCAAACGCAAGTATACTTTATGGACTTTTTGGAGAGAAGAAAACCGTATCACGTTTTGATTTCCTGAAAAGAGTTTCTCTATATTTGGTCTACGATTTCGTAAAATCCCGACTGGCAATCTCCAATCTGCCTCAAGAGCTACAAAGTATTATTTCATCTTTAGAAGAAGAGGCAGCAAAAGAAAAGCAAATCGTTAGCCAACGGAATAAATTTGTTGTTCGAGTTGATGAGTGTCCGACGGACACACTTGGTAAAAGAAAAACCTGTCGATTTTGTCCATATCAAAAAAAGAGGAAAACTGCCTACAAGTGTATTTCTTGCGAAGAACCAACGTGCTTGGAGTGTTCACGAAAAGTGTGCAAGACTTGTGCAATTAAAAATAAAAGTTAAATTTTTTCTTTGCATTACATTTTAGTATTCATTTTCTTTGTGTTGTAACTATAATAATGTAAAAAAAAGTATTTCTAAAGGAGTAATGTGTAAACAACAAAACACTGCAAATTAAAGTTTTTCCTAGTAATAAACTTGAATTTACTGGTATTTTAACAAATATTATGGTTCAAAAACCTATTATTATGTTTAATTACACCTTAAAGAGAGAGAGAAGCAACGTAGAAGTGCGGAAAAGTCATAAAAATAGAGAAAAATACACTTTAAATGTCCTAGCGGTCTAGCAGACCGATGTTCCATCTTACCGCCGAGTAAACGATGTTCCGGTTAGAGGGTTAAGTAAAATTATTTTGGGGAAGTATTATCACATTCAGAACGGCAGACGTTTGTTGAAGCGGGCCTTCTGTGTGTGAGTTCGCTGACGCAGCTGCGTCCTGACTAGGGGACAGCTCGCGAGGCGGTGTGGTGCCGCTAAATGTTAGATGGACAAACAGGCTGCACTTGGAGTGGCTTTCACTTATCTCTTATAGTTTAAGTGGCTTTACAACATTTTGTGTTAGCGAAGGGCCGATGCATGGACCGTCCCCTTAAGGCAAGCCAGGTGCCGCTCTTCCATCGGTGGAAGGGTGGTAGGCTCCAGGGAAACAACAAGGCGTGCAGTAATGTTGACCATTTGAAAACAACGTGTCTCCACCGTAGGTGGAGGGAATGAGGGAGTGATGCAGGAGGAGGGATGAGGGGAGGCAGGAGTACCTACAATTTCGTTAGTTCCCGGCCATACATCAAGTAGAATGCATGTTCATCTGCTGCTCTCTGCACTCTTTTGTGACAATGATTTTCCCCAGTATGTGAATTGCATATTGACCCATTGATTACGAGTGCTGGTTTATTTTTTTCATGACAATTTCGATTTGTAATTTTAACAGTGAAGCATTTTCTATCAGTTGTGGTGACGTATATTGGCTTCGATTACCTGTCTGCAGGGATATTGTCAAGCAGTGCATCAGGAAGCGTCTGCAGAGAACTCTAACGTCAAACAGCGATAGATAAACTCCTCAGCCGTATGTTTATAGGTAATGCACTTATTAAACTCATCTCTGCCCTATACCAGAATCTCATCAGTTGAACACAACTCCTGCAAATAAAAATAAAAATAAAAATAAAGATAGTGGTTACACTCCTGACTCTTCTTCCTGTTGGGGGAGGGGGAGGGTCGAAAGGGGGCGCGGACCAAGATGCAGGCTGAGGAAAATACATGACGTCATCCAGGGATGGGAGTGGGAAAGGATGGGTGGTTGTGTTGGGGATGGGCAGGTGAGGGTGTGGGTAAATAATTGTAAAATTTAATTAATTTGCATATCAATTTAATATCAAAAGTGTCCTAGCATCCCCATGCCCTTACTACTTACTAGCGATGTCAATGCAACTACCTGGTTCCAACCAGTTAGTAAACGATTTCTCCGTCAATTCCGCCAGTGAAAACATCAGTGCGACCCATCTCTCTAAGATCTTGAATCCAAGTGTTACACAACCTCCATTTTTCCTGGTTGAACCATTCATCACTTCCGCCAATAGACTCCTGCAATATATTTCCCTTCAGTCAGACTAATTACAGCCAGTTTTATGCAGCGTAAAGCCGAAATTCACTGACAATAATTCAGAGGTTGCTTAGAGATATTTTTCGTATATTTTCATATTAGGGGCGACCGAGCGAGATGGCGCAGTGGTTAGCACACTGGACTCGCATTCGGGAGGACGACGGTTCAATCCCGTCTCCGGCCATCCTGATTTAGGTTTTCCGTGATTTCCCTAAATCGTTTCAGGCAAATGCCCGGATGGATCCTTTGAAAGGACACAGCCGATTTCCTTCCCAATCCTTCCCTAATCCGAGCTTGCGCTCCGTCTCTAATGACCTCGTTGTCGACGGGACGTTAAACACTAACCACCACCAATATTAGGGGCGGTTGGTATCCTGTGAATTTATGAGTCAGTGGATATGTAAATTATGACTGGGTTATTGTGTTCATGGTTAGCTACAATATTTGCTCTTAGTTTATTGACGCTTTAGAATCTGCGCAGATGTGACAACGCCAGTAATCACAGCGTTGCTACAAGGTACTGTATGGCTGGACGGTGGCCCGACAACAAGCCGGGGAACAGAAGCCCTCAGGAAGAAATGAAGACTCGCCGTGCTGGTTAGTCCACGGGGAAACACCGTCCGCAACCGTGTAGAGACTCGCACGGGGATCAACACAACGCACGACCAGCGCTGGTGTCTGAGCATTGTGCACACGGAAACAGAGCACGGCACCACTCACAAGGCGAGGACAGCGGTGGTTAAACTTAGCGTTAGAACTGCCCGCTCGGTTTGCTGTCGCCCTCAGGTAAGCACTTCGGTCAGCGTGTCTGCCAATGCAACGCGACACGTGCGGCTCCTACGGCAGTTGTCCGCACTAGCCCGTTGACCTACCTACGCCACCTCATCTGCCTCCATCGCGACGTCCGCTGGCGGGGACAATAAAGACACTATTCGCATGACTGAATGTATTTCTTCAGTTGGCCTTCAGTTCTAGCAGTTTGTAACAGAGCGTCCAATCGCTTTCGTAGCAACATTCAGTATGCGCTGACTTCCTCTATAGAGCTGCAATATATTAGGTAGTAATTGTCAGAAATTTCTAGCTTGTGTGTTGGCTGTAAAAGTTGTTACCACAATATCTTCCTTAGATTTTAGATCTGATATTCGACATAGCCGAAAACATTCATTTAGTAATCTGAGAATGTTGCGTGAAAATGATGTCCTGATTGTTCACTGTATTTACTTTGGATAAGTCCCTCTGTTTCTTTCATTCCTGAAATGAAAAGTGCTAGTTTTCATTGTACTGGGATTTACTTTAGATAAGCGTGGCCGTGAAAGATTGCAATTCCTTTAGAGGGAGTTTAAGTTATGCCTCATTGTATGCAAAGCCCCACACTGCCATATTTGATGCATCAGCACAGATAGAACTAGCTACTGTGCAGAATACACTGAACGCACTAATCAACTTTAAGTAGTAATTGAATTCATATGATACACATGAAGAAAACTTCCGTATTTTTTGTTTTCGTTCATAGTATGGGGCACTACGGCGCAGTGCAAACGTAAACTCCTTCCACAGACCCTTGTGTGTCCCTCGGAACCGACCGACCACCGTGCCAATGGCTTCATTGAATGCGGTATGAAGAAGCGTGGGGTAGCGAACACACCGCTCTCTCGATCGTTTCAGTTATTGAGACCTACTTCTCTGTCAAGTAGTACCTCAGTTAGAATCACGAGGGTAAATGCACCCCTTTGCCGTTTACTCACCGAAGACAAATCCCTGGCAGTACTGCGAATCAAGCCCGATCATCCGCACGGCAGTCAGCCGCGCTGTCCTCTCATCTACGGAAGTGCGTTAGTCGCCCAGATTTGGGTTTTCCCTGCTTTCCCTAATCAGTTTTGATGAAGCCATTTGGATTAGCCACGGCTGATTTGTGGCCCTATCCTTACTCAATCTGAAGTGGATAGGACATAAAACCCTAATCTTTCTTCCTTTGGTTCCTGAATTAGTATTTTTCCTTTGCTATATCTTTAGGAGTTTGCTACTTGCCTTGCGTGGAGATTCTGACATCAACTTCTGTGATTTTCTGGTGGACCGTTCATTTCAATGTTACGTATAAGTTGCTTATGAGTGATTTCATGAAAATCCGCTTCATTTACAAAACTCAGAAGTCTGTAACAAGTGATTCTCAGGATTATGCAGTGTTTCTTGGCTTCTACAGTAATGGAAATCAATATAAACGTAAGAATATTTCTACATCTACATCTACATGGATACTCTGCAAATTACATTTATGTGCATGGCAGAGGGGTCATCGAACCACCTTCACAATAATTCTCTATTATTCCAAACTCGTACAGCGCGCGGATAAAACGAACACCTATACCTTTCCATGTGAGCGCTGATGTCCCTTGTTTTATTATGATAATCGTTTCCCCCTATGGAGGTCGGCGTCAACAAAATATTTTCGCATTGGGAAAAGAAAGTTGGTGATCGAAATTTCTTGAGAAGATTCCGCCTCAACGAAAAACCCCTTTGTTTTAATGATGTCCACCCCAAATCCTGTATGATGTCAGTGACACTCTCTCCCATATTTCACTGTAATACAAAACGTGCTGCACTTCTTTGAACTATCTCGATGTACTCCGTCAGTCCTATCTGGTAAGGATCCCACACCACGTAGCAGTATTCTAAAAGAGGACGGATAAGCTTAGTGTAGGCAGTCTCTTTAGTAGATCTGTTAAATTTTCTAAGTGTCCTGTCAATAAAACGCAGCCTTTGATCACCCTTCACCACAACATTTTCTGTGTGTTCCTTCCAATTTAAATTGTTCGTAATTGTAATTCCTAAGAATTTAGTATAATTTACGGCCTTTAGATTTGACTGATTTATTGTTCAATCGAATTTAACGGATTCCCTTTAGCACTCATGTGAATGACCTCACACTTTTAGTTACTTAGGATCAATTGCCAATTTCTACACCATACGGATATCTTTTCTAAATCGTTTTGCAATTTATTTTGCTCTTCTGATCACTTTACTAGTCGATAAACGACAGCATCATCTGCAAACAATCTTAGATGGCAGCTCAGATTGTCTCCTAAATCGATTATATAGATATGGAACAGCAAAGGGCCCATATAACACTACCTTGGGGAGCCCCAGAAATCACTTCTGTTTTACTCGAAGACTCTCCGTCAATTACTACGAACTGGGACCTCTCTGAAGGAAATCACTAATCCAGTCACTCAACTGAGACGACATTCCATAAACACGCAATTACATTACAAACTGCTTGTGTGATACAGTGTCAAAAGCTTTCTGGAAATCTAGAAATACAGAATCAATTTGAAATCCCTTGTTGATAGCACTAAACTCATCGTATGAGTAAAGAGCTAGTTGTGCTTCACAAGAACGATGTTTTCTAAATCCGTGTTGACTGTCTCTCAATAGACCGTTGCCATCGAGGTAATGCATAATGTTCGAATACAATATATGTTCCAAAATCCTGCTGCATGTCCACGTTAATTATATGGACCTATAATTTAGTGGCTTACTCCAACTACATTTCTTGAATATAGGTATGACCTGCGCAACTTTCCAGTGTTTGGGTACGAATCTTTCCTCGAGCGAACGGTTGTATATGATTATAAAGTATGGAGCTATTGTATCAGCATAATCTGAAAGGAACCTAACTGGTAAACAGTCTGTACCGGAAGACTTGCTTTTGTTAAGTGATTTAAGATGCTTCGCTACTACAAGGATATCTCTTTCTACGTGCCTTATGTTTTCAGGTGTTCATGATTCGAATTCTGGAATATTTACTTCGTCTATTTTGGTGAAGGAATTTCAGAAGGGAAGTTAACATTGTCGGAAGGAACAGTTGGACACAGTGTCTATACAATGTATGAAATCCAGTATGCCGATAAATGCAGTCAAATGGTATCGCATTTGATGTCACAAGTAGAGCATACCGGATACAGACATCAACATTTCAGGTGATAGAGGGAAGCAATCATCTCTGTGTGGTGTTAGTGTGTGCGTATGTGCGTTTACAGCAGATAGGAAACAGAGAGTAAACGGTGCGTACAGAAACCACGATTGTTACAGCGCCACGCGGAAAACAGTTATCATGAGATGAAAAAGTAGAAATCCGCACGTACAAGGAAATGGGATTCACCAATCACCAAATTGCCAAGAAGATGAACTGTTCAAGTACAGTGACCTATAATTTCGTTAGACTGACCTCACGATGTGGACAGAACAAAAAATATGGGCAAAATAGAAAATTATCTGAGGCATATAAAGGGTTTCTTTTGCGCGTTCAAATGGCTCTGAGCACTATGGGACTTAACATCTGAGGTCATCAGTCCCCTAGAACTTAGAACTACTTAAACCTAACTATCCTAAGGGCATCACACTCATCCATACCCGAGGCAAGATCCGAACCTGCGACCGTAGCAGTCGCGCGGTTCCGGACTTATCGCCTAGAACCGCTCGGCCACACCGGCCGGCTCTTTTGCGGGAATCAAAGGCTAGAAACCTTTATTCTTCTCAACTTGTTGCTGATTTACAGTTGCCTGTAAGTGCCAGATGTGTACAACAAATTTTGTCACATGACAAACATCTTGCATTCAAGAAACGACAACAGAAACCCGCATTAAAACCATAACATAAATAGGCTAGATCTGAGTTTGCTGGAAAACATATGTCAGAATGGGATAAAATGATCTTCAGTGATCAGAAGAAGTTTAATTTAGGTAGGTAGTATGGTTCAAAAATGCTTCAAAATGGCTCTGAGCACTATGGGACTTAACATCTGTGGTCATCAGTCCCCTAGAACTTAGAACTACTTAAACCGACCTAACCTAAGGACATCACACACATCCATGCCCGAGGCAGGATTCGAACCTGCGACCGCAGCAGTCGCGCGGTTCCGGATTGAGCGCCTAGAACCGCTAGACCACCGCGGCCGGCTAGGCAGTATGGATTTCAGTTTTATTGTTATGAGCAGCAAGTAAGAATGAGGAGAAATTTTGGTAGTGGAAGTATTATGATTTGGGTAGCCTATTGCACTAAAGAAAAATCACGCATTGCTTGGCTGAAAACTAGAATGAGCACTATATACACTGATATGATAGAAACAGAATTGATTAGAATGAATGAAGACCTAGGGGACGAAAGTGTAATGTTTCACCTAAATAATGCATCTGTGTACGGTTCTGCTAGAACCAGAAAGCGGGTTGAAGATAAAGATATCGATGTCTTGCACTGGTCTGCACGTATCCCGGATTTAAACCCAGTGGAAAACCTTTGTAGAATACTTGCAAGGCGTGTTTATCGCAGTGGAAGGCAGTTTGACGACGTACGTCAGCTGAAAAGAGCGATACGAGAAGAGTGAGTGACAATTGCACCGCAAGAATTACAAACACTAAGAAAAATCAATGCCGAAGAGAATTTTTGAGGTAATTTGGAAGAACGGAGACGGTACAGCCACAGTAGCAGATACCGGAACATCAGCTTCAGTTAAGTGCTAGTAGAATACTGTTATTCAACAGTATGTGCAATTTGACTGCAAATGGATCTAAGCATGTGAATGTAGGCCTAGTACCTCACAGTATCTTTGATATGATGATAGTGATAAACAACGTGCATCATTTCGGTACTAAAATGTAGTGTTGTTGGTGCGTATTGGACTATCTGTGTAATATGACAGAGTTCACAGAAAGAAAGATTACAGAATACAGCCCACTGCATGCTCCTATCAACATCAGCATGTTAAAGGGTGAGGCGTCATTCTTAATACAGACGGAAATGCAGTTCTTGATCTGAAATCTGAAGGTGCTGTCACATGCACAAAATATTCAAGTGTGATGAATTTAAACAACCTGTACAATGCTTTACTGACTGGCAGAAAGACATTTCAATGCACCTATTTGCGAAATAATAAAGTAGTCTAAATGACTAAGTTCATTCAAGATCAAGATATGGATTTGAAAACCTTATGTGCATATAATCTGTGGAGGTTGAATTTACTGAAGGAATGCCTGCGTATGTATTTATAATTGCTCCTAAAGGTCTAAATACAGTCAGGCTGAATTCAAAGCATATAGAAACAATTATTTGGACAATAGTGTAAAAAATGTGTGTGTGTGTGTGTGTGTTACAATTTTCTTTAAAAAGCAATAAAAAAGAAAAGATTGCCTATAAGTGGAGAGAGACATCACACTCATATTATTCACTGTCATATACACTGACGTTTGAAAATTACAACACCGAAAAATAATTGATGTAGAGTAATGAAATTCTGGAATACATTTGTCTAGGTAACATATTTAAATGATTACCATTGGAAGATCACTGGTTAATGTAAGCGCAAGGAAAGTCATTGCAGGTGAGAAATGCTGGTATATTAATAACCTGGGCAACCGACAGAATGTTGAATTTAAGCATACAAGGATGAAAACGTGAATGCATTGTGTTGTACAGGTGCCGGATGTCAGTTTGTGGGATGGTGTTCCATGCCTGTTGCACTTGGTTGGTCCATAAAGGGCAGTTAATGTTGGTTGTGGATGAAGCTGGAATTGTTTTCCAATGAAGGTCCATATGTACTCGGTTGGAGATGGATCTGGCTCAACACAAATGTTTTGTCTCAAGTACAGATAGTGTTGAGGATCAGTGGACGAAGTTCAAAACCATCGTACAATATGCGTTAGATGAGTATGTGCCAAGCAAGATCGTGAGAGATGGAAAAGAGCCACCGTGGTCCAACAACCGAGTTAGAAAACTGCTGCGGAAGCAAAGGGAACTTCACAGCAAACATAAACATAGCCAAAGCCTTGCAGACAAACAAAAATTACGCGAAGCGAAATGTAGTGTGAGGAGGGCTATGCGACAGGCGTTCAATGAATTCGAAAGTAAAGTTCTATGTACTGACTTGGCAGAAAATCCTAAAAAATTTTGGTCTTATGTCAAAGCGGTAGGTGGATCAAAACAAAATGTCCAGACACTCTGTGACCAAAATGGTACTGAAACAGAGGATGACAGACTAAAGGCCGAAACACTAAATGTCTTTTTCCAAAGCTGTTTCACAGAGGAAAACTGCACTGTAGTTCCTTCTCTAGATTGTCGCACAGATGACAAAATGGTAGATATCGAAACAGACGACAGAGAGATAGAGAAACAATGAAAATCGCTCAAAAGAGGAATGGCCGCTGGACTTGATGGGATACCAGTTCGATTTTTCTCAGAGTACTCGAAGGAACTTGCCGACGTTATTGCAGCGGTGTACCGTAGGTCTCTAGAAGAGCGTAGCGTTCCAAAGGACTGGAAAAGGGCACACGTCATCCCCGTTTTCAAGAAGGGACGTCGAACAGATGTGCAGAACTATAGACCTATATCTCCAACGTCTATCGGTTGTAGAATTTTGGAACACGTATTATGTTAGAGTATAATGACTTTTCTGGAGACTAGAAATCTACTCTGCAGGAATCAGCACGGGTTTCGAAAAAGACGATCGTGTGAAACCCAACTCGCGCTATTCGTCCACGAGACTCAGAGGGCCATAGACACGGGTTCCCAGGTAGATGCCGTGTTCCTTGACTTCCGCAAGGCGTTCTGTACAGTTCCCCAAAGTCGTTTAATCAACAAAGTAAGAGCATATGGACTATCAGACCAATTGTGTGATTGGATTGAAGAGTTCCTAGATAACAGAACATTCTCAATGGAGAGAAGTCTTCCGAAGTAAGAGTGATTTCAAGTGTGCCGCAGGGGAGTGTCGTAGGACCGTTGCTATTCACAATATACATAAATGACCTTATGGAAGACATCGGAAGTTCACTGAGGCTTTTTGCGGATGATGCTGTGGTATATGGAGAGGTTGTAACATTGGAAAATTGTACTAATATGCAAGAGGATCTGCATCGAAATGACGCATGGTGCAGGGAATGGCAATTGAATCTCAATGTAGACAAGTGCAATGTGCTGCGAACACATAGAAAGAAAGATTCCTTATCATTTAGCTACAATATAGCAGGTCAGCAACTGGAAGCAGTTAATTCCTTAAATTATCTGGGAGTAGGCATTAGGAGTGATTTAAAATGGAATGATCATATAAAGTTGATCGTCGGTAAAGTAGATGCCAGACGGAGATTCATTGGAAGAATCCTAAGGAAATGCAATCAGAAAACAAAGGAAGTAGGTTACAGTACGCTTGTTCGCCCACTGCTTGAATAATGCTCACCAGTGTGGGATCCGTACCAGATAGGGTTGACAGAAGAGATAGAGAAGATCCAAGGAGAGCAGCGCGCTTCGTTACAGGATCATTTAGTAATCGCGAAAGCGTTACGGAGATGATAAAAAACTCCAGTGGAAGACTCTGCAGGAGAGACGCTCAGTAGCTCGGTACGGGCTTTTGTTAAGTTTCGAGAAAATACCTTCACCGATGAGTCAAGCAGTATATTGCTCCCTCCTACGTATATCTCGCGAAGAGACCATGAGGATAAAATCAGAGAGATTAGAGCCCACACAGAGGCATACCGACAATCCTTCTTTCCACGAACAATACGAGACTGGAATCGAAGGGAGAACCGATAGAGATACTCAAGGTACCCTCCACCACACACCGTCAGGTGGCTTGCGGAGTATGGATGTAGATGTAGATGTAGATCGAGCAAGACAAGGGAGCATGTCGACACTCTGTAAAGAATGTTGTGTTACAACATCGGTATTTGGGTGAGCGTTATCCTTTAGTAAAGTAACCCCTCACATTCTATTCATGAATGGTAGCTCAACAGATCGAATCACCAAACTGATGTACAGATTTGCAATCTGGGTGCGTGGGATAACCACGAGAGTGCTCCTGTTGTCATACGAAATCGAACCCCAGATCATAACTACAGGTGTAAGTACAGTGTGTCTAGCATGCAGATGGGTTGCTTGCAGGCCCTCCGCTGGCGTCCTTCTAGCCAGCACACGAACATCACTGTCACAGAGGCAGAACTAGCTTTCATCAGAGAATACAATAGACCTCCGCCCTGCCCTTCAGTAAGCTCTCGCTTGACGTTACTGAAGTCGTAAATGGCGATGATTTGCAGTCAATGGAATGCACGCTACGGGGCATTTGGCTCGGAACTGTCCTTGATGTAACCGATTTGCAACAGTTCGATCTGTCACTGTGGTGCCAACTGCTGCTAACATTGCTGCTGCAGATGCAGCACGATGCTCCAGAGCCATACGCTGAACACGATCGTCTTTCCTCTTTGTAGTTCCACGTGGTGGTCCGGAGCCTGATCTTCTTGAGTCTATACATTCCCTTGACCACCGCTGCCAGCAACTATGTACAGTAGCTAAATTCCTGCCAAGTTTTTTTGCAGTATGACGGAAGGAACATCCATCTTCTCGTAGTCCTATTACAAAGCTCAAACGTAGTGAGCTTTGACAATGGCTTCTTGTCTCCTTATATGAATTCTTGACTAATATCAACTCACCACGTCCAATCTCAAAGGTAAGTAACTGTATTGACCATCGTGTGTATTATGCGAAGAACTTTCGCTCATTTTATGTGTATGGTACAAATAAACGTTCTGTACACACATCAAAAAAGCTTTGCATCATCTCGCTTCAAAGAGTTCCGGAACCTGTACAGATTATTGGAATAGAGATCAACATAAACATCATTTCCGCCATTTTTATTGCTCATGAAAACAACACATTACATGTTGTACCACAATACAGCGGGTTCTTCAGAGGTGGTTGTTCACATTACTGTACACACCGGTACCTGTAATACCCAATTGCACGCCCTCTCGCATTGATGAATGCTTGTATTCGTAGTGGCATACTATCCACAAGTTCATCAAGGCACTGTTCGTCCAGATTCTCAAACTCCGGCAATTCGGTATAGATCCTGCACAGTGGTTGGTGGTCACGTCCTCCATAAACAGCCCTTTTCAATCTATCCCAGGTGTCTTCGATAGGGTTCATGTCTGGAGAACATGCTGGCCACTCTAGTCGAGTGCTGTCGTTATCCTGAAGTAAGTAATTCACAAGATTTGCACGATGGGGGCTCGAATTGTCGTCCATGCTGCCGATATGGTTGCACTATCGGTCGGAGGATGGCATTCACGTATTGTATAGCTGTTACTGCGCCTTCCATGACCATCAGCGGCGTACGTCAGCACCACATAATGCCGCTCTTAAACAGCAGGGGTCCTCCACCTTGCTGCACTCGCTGGATAGTGTGTCTAAGGCGTGCAGCATGAACGGGTTGCCTCCAAACACGTCTCTGACGATCGTGTCGTTGAAGGCATATGCGACACTCATCGGTTAAGAGAACGTGATGCCAGTCCTGAGTGATCCTTTCGGCATGTTGTTGGGCCCATGTTTACCACGCTGCATGGTGTCGTGGTTGCAAAGATGGACCTCGCCATGGTAGTCGGGAGTGAAACTGCACATCATGCAGCCTATTGCGCACAGTTTGAGTCGTAACACGACGTTCTGTGGCTACAGGAAAAGCATTATTCAACATGGTGGCGTTGCTGTCAGGATTCCTCCGAGCCATAATCCGTAGGCAGCGGCCATCCACTGCAGGCCGGCCGGAGTGGCTGCGCGGTTCAAGGCGCTACAGTCTGGAACCGCACGACCGCTACGGTCGCAGGTTCGAATCCTGCCTCGGGTATGGATGTGTGTGATGTCCTTAGGTTAGTTAGGTTTAAGTAGTTCTAAGTTCTAGGGGACTTATGACCACAGCAGTTGAGTCCCATAGTGCTCAGAGCCATTTTGAACCATCCACTGCAGTAGTAGCCCTTGGGCGGCCTGAGCGAGGCATGTCATCGACAGTTCCTGTCTCTCTGTATCAGCTCCATGTCCGAACAACATCGCTTCGATTCACTCCGAGACGTCTTGACGCTTTTCTTGTTGAGAGCCCTTCCTGGCACAAAGTAACAATGCGGGCGCGATCGAAACGCGGTATTGACCGCCTAGGCATGGTTGAACTACGGACAACACGAGTCGTGTTCCAGTCATTCCGCGTGGAATGACTGGAACTGATCGACTGTCGGACCCCCTCCGTCCAATAGGCACTGGTCATGCATGGCTGTTTACATCTTTGGACGGGTTTAGTAACATCTCTGAACAGCCAAAGGGGCTGTGTCTGTGATACAATATCCACAGTCAACGTCTATCTTCAGGAGTTCTGGGAACCGTGGTGACGCAAATCTTTTATTGATGTGTGTATTACGCATTTATTTACATATTACCACTATCGTAATGATATGTGTCATAAAACAAATTACTTATTATTTAAAATTAGCGAAATACACACAGTTATATGAAATGTAAACTAAATTTTAAAAAAAATCGTGAACGTAAAATGTAAAATAGTAATTTAAAACATAGAACAAAAAGCAAAATAAATAATTATAATAATAATGAATGTTTAGGTATTTTAATTAGGTATGTTGATAATACTCCGATCGCGATTTCTATGCCGCTTGTGTTCCAAAAATAGTATTTGAGAAACTAGTTTTGATACTTGTGGATGGATATGACATGAAAGCTTCTTCTAATTTATGTTGTAGCAGAATTTTTCATTTTTAAACGTTAATTATTGGTGGTGGCGTATTTTGCAAAATTTTATATTATTATAAAAGTTGATCATACAGTTTTTAGAAGAATGGTAATTACATTTCAGAATTTATAATAAACCTGTTTTTATGTATCATAATTTTGAAAATATTCGCTCTAAACCTAATATGCCAACATACCTTTCGGGATGTGTTTGCTCCTCAAAAGTGTAATTAGGTAACACCGAAACAATAAGTACTGAATTGTGTTTCATCGTTTATGTACGCCCGGGAACGTTTCTGGTGAAGTGCTACACTGTTTAGACTTCTTGTTTGGTTGTCACTGTTAACACATTTTGTTAAACCAAATGTAGCCCCAGATTAATTCGGGACAATTGTATCGAATGAAAACATAAAATCCACTTAAGGAAAAAAAAAGTTTAAAAATCAGTTTGTTTGCAACGAGAAACAAACTGGCTTTATCTGTTGACCTCGTGTGTCGTATGGAAAACGTGAAGGCTCACATTCCTAAGAAGCTATTAACCACAAATAATTCAAAAGTGGAACAAAGTAGGATATCAGAGATAAAAATTCTGAAGAACTAAGATTCCGATACCCAACTAGATAGCTAAGTGGTCGGTATGTGTGAGTGCTATGTGGAGGAACGGCGATCATTTCCCGATACTGCTCGGAACTTCTCCTTGGTGGGAGAACTGGAATGTGGTTCACTCTTGTTGCCAACTTAGGAGATACGTGAGGGAGAAGTAGCGGCTTCAAGGTTTATGACGCTGACAACGGCCGGGAGCGCGGTGTGCTGAGTCCGTGCCTCTCGCTAGCGCGTCAGGATGAGGCCATTGGTAGAGGATGACACGGTGGCCAGTCAGTTTTACATGCGTAGTTAACTGAATATTAGGACAGATTTCTTGGATTTTGTAGACGACCTAGAGATTGTGGGTTAAGACAATGAAATAACACAAAATCACAGATGAATTCTTAGTGAAAGAGCAGTAGGTGTAAACATCGAAATATTAACTGAAAAAAGCAAAACACCAAAACACTTGAAGAGTCTGGCCTAGAATGAATTTCATATGAAATTCGTTGCCGCAAAATGGAAACAGATTTCATATTTACAAAAGATATTTATAACAAAAAATGCATTTCGAATTACACAAAATGGTTATTAAACCATAATGTCTTTATGACACTTAAACTTTCATTTAAAATGGACAAAGAGAGAGATTGAAGAAATCCAAAGGAGAGAACGAAATGTAATAAATAATAATTTAGGACACAGAAGAAGAAATATACAGATTAAGAGCAAATAAGGAATTGCAAACTAATCCAACATTATTTCTTAATCTGGAATAGAAATTTGTCGGCTAAAATTTTATGAACAGTTTAAAAGAAAAGATCCAACTTGATTAACTAGAGAAGTTGTGTAACGTAACAAAAATAATAGTACAGCTGAAATTGACAAATTTGTTTGTATATCAACATTAAAAGGAAAAGTAGAAAGAATGTAGGATAACGGGACAGAAAGTACAAGATGTAAATTTTTTGGGGTGTGCATTCACGACTGGAAAGCTGGAGAGACAGACATATTGAAGATGGCTAAAAGTGCTCGGTCTGAGGATAGGAAGAGTCTCTTTTGAGAGAACATGTGTACAAAGAAGGAGTAAATGAAGCTCCTGATATTCACTTTGATGTATAACACGTGGTCCAGTAGCGGCCATCGGTGAAATGTGCTTGAAGCCTCATATTACGAAAGAATTTTTCTTAGTGTAGTGACATCCATTTGAGAGGGTCGCAGGAGACGGGAGCAGATGTTGTGTCTTGTTAGTGCAACTAACTGTGAAAGATTAAAGAATGTCAGCGCCAGCTGATGAGAAGGAATCATCCGTTTTGCTACGTCACCAGTGTGTCTTTCGTAAGTCAGACAGGTATCCATCGAAAATTTTAAATATTTCTGAGAAAACATACGAACTATTCTATGAAGCCGATGAAAACTACTGATTATATAATTTGTGAACTTGTTGTACTTGGTGGGGCGCATTCAGAGATGAAAAGAAAGAGTCGTACGTTGTAAAAAAGCCAACGCCACTAACAAGAAATTGCGAAGCTTCTAGGCCATTGCGTGCTGAACAGACGCTGACATTATTATCCCACGCGTGACAGAAAAGAGGGTTTCTTCTAGTGCCAGCCCAACACTGAAGATAATCATTCAGTCTTTTAAGAGTGTCTGTTGTTTCCCGTTCTTTTGCTGAGGCCAGCAGCAACCTGAATACCAGGCATTAAGACCATTTTGTTTCCCAAAAAGGAATCTACAACTTCTCACGCGACGACGTAATTGAAGTGTGGCTGCGTGACCTCCACTGTCTGCATACCGCATCCACCTGTCTACAAATCGCTGTTGTCCAATGACCACTGTATTCGTGATTCCAAAGCTCTCTTCTGCTCCAATCCGTACCCCTCGAAATACACTATGTAATTAACACGTGATGTCGTTCTTCATAATCGGCCGCCGGCCGGTGTGGCCGAGCGGTTCTAGGCTCTTCAGTCTGGAGCCGCGCGACCGCTACGGTCGCAGGTTCGAATCCTGCCCCGGGCATGGATGTGTGTGATGTCCTCAGGTTAGTTAGGTTTACGTAGTTCTAAGTTCTAGGGGACTGATGACCTCAGATGTTAAGTCCCATAGTGCTCAGAGCCATAATCGGCCATATTGCTCTTTTATGTCATACGTACAAGTAGTATCGCGTCTACGCAAGTAGCAAGCCGTTGTGAGTGAAATGGCTTAATAATGATCATAAATTTACCAGAATTCTTGTCTAGAAGCCGTATATTTTCGAACAGCATCTGATAACATCCTGCGTGGCGCACCACCGTATCGTTTGGTTGTTTTAGAAACATGCTGTTGTATACAGTATTAAGCATTGTGTCCCACGAGGTATCGTCAAAGTCCAGCGACGTGACAGGAACCATCATTCGAAGCAAAAAAGTCCAGTAAACAGGGGCTCTAAAGTGCTTGCGTATCTTAGATACTGTAAAACAAATCTGTTCCGTTGCAAGCTCTTTACTTTCTTGTTTTGGGAGGAGGTAGTATAGACCATAGCAAGAAAAACTGTCTGATAAATGTAGGTTCTAAGATGCGTACCTTAAGAGTTATGAGCAATTGTTCAGCAGAAGAGATGTGTCCCACAGTTGTGAAAATAGCAAGTGCTAATAGCTCTTAAGATATGTGCCTTAGAGCTCATTGTTACTAGATATTTTTTCTTGTTTTGGTCTATACTACTACCTCTCAAAATATGGAAAGCAAAGATCTTGAAGTCGAAGAGGTTTGCTTCACAGTATCGATGATGAAATGAAATGCTCATCACTCTTAAGGTATGCATTTTAGAGCTCTGTGTACTAGACTTCTTTATTTCGAATGTTCTTTCCTGTCATATTCCTCAATATTGACCATTCCTCCTGGGACGTCCTGCAAGTTGTTAGTGCTGCCTTATGTTATTACCGAACGCTGAAATAAAGATGAAAAAAATCATAAGGTCATAGAAAAATAGGAGACCGATGCCGGCACAGCAAAACATAGAACTGTGTATTATCCATGGTTGGATGACCTCAGTTGTTCAGTTCTGGAGAGCACTTTGCAGGGGATACTAGGATTCGGCGTTGAACACCTAATCAGCCAGACGTTTCAACTATAAAAATTATTCCACTACTGTTTTAAAACGGAAATGAATACCCAAAAACGAAAATTTATATGAGCGGATGTTTGTGGTTGCCTTTAAGTGACAGCATATTATTTACATTGCTACTACTGTATTCAGTAGTGTGCCAACATGATTACTTGCTGATGTATTATGCATTGGATCGTAGCGTTCTTCAAAATGAGGCTTGGCATGTAAAAGACTTCTCGACATTCATCTAGGCAAATTATTAGACCATGCACAAGAAATACTCATGTTATGCTAGGTTATTTTTCTTGCGTCGTATAAAGGCTCATTACATTAATCCATTGACTTACTAATATTGTTCCCCATAGTCGACCCTGTATTTACTATTGAAATTTATGAAAATTGTCATATTTTGTCTTACAGACTTTTCACAAAATTATATAATTATTTGATAGGAATTCCTTATAAATCTATCCCTACTATTTATTGAAGTGATGGGGAGTCAAGATAACACTGTTTTAGAAGTTTTTGTAGGTGCGTTATTTCCGAAAAAATACAAGCATGTGCAATGCCTGCAATGCCTCTAGACATTTCTCACGCTCATGTCGTGTATCACTTTTCTTCTTCCATGCTTTTCACACAACACAATTTCTGGAAGGCGTCTTATCGACGGAATTGGAAAGCCTAACAAAACCTGAAAACGATTGCTTAAAACTAGAACCATATCGAAGGATACACAACGAGTGGAGTGTCGCAGTGGTTAGCACACTGGACACGCATTCGGGAGGGTGACGGTTCAAACCCGCTTCCGGCCATCCAGATTTAGGTTATCTGTGATTTCCCTAAATCGATCCAGACAAATTCCGGGATTTTTCCTTTGAAAGGGTATGGCGGTTTTCCTTCCCCAACCTTGACACAAACCTAACTTGTGCTCCATCCCTAATAACCTCGATGTCTACGGGACGTTAAGCCAAATCTTTCCTCCTTCCTTTGCGAAGCATATCCCACTAAATAGATCGATTTCCCAGCTTTCCATGATGTATGGTACATAATATCTGTTAACACAGAAGAAGAAACACTAAGAAGAAGCTATAACTGCTAGGCCTGTAGCACAGCCGAAAGTGTAATAGCGGATTTGAAACCTGCGACCGGCTGTCAGCCAGCTCTATAAGCCGAAGGTTTAATGTCGTTAATATTACTTGTAGCGCTTCATAATTTAACGAAAATATCATAACTGTAAAGAACTGCTTTAGTGTTTATATTATCTTAGGTGGCAGACCTGGTAGCATTGTAAATTTGGTATCAATCGGTTCCGATAGCAAATCAGTTGAGGCACTACTGGTAGTGGTGGAATGACGAGAAGGAGAGTTAAGCCCATATTTATCTCTCTGTTTCATCCTGCTTCCAATCCCACCACACTGGCACAGTTGGGGAAGTTATGCTGTTTATATTACAGGCGAGGCCACCAGACATAGGGGACACCCTTGAGCTTACTCAAGATATGTTAAACGAGTTATCAGCTGTCTCAACAAAACTCCCTCCAGTCTTAGTTCTTGGAAACAATGAACCCCTGAGTAAGATTAAGGGTATGTTGCTTGGCCAACAGAACCATTGTGATTGTTGATCTTGCTCTGCCGGCCGCTGTGGCCGAGCAGTTCTGCGCGCTTCCGTCCGGAACCGCGATGCTGCTACGGTCGCAAGTTCGAATTCTGTCTCGGGTATGGAAGTGTGTGATGTCCTTACGTTAGTTAGGTTTAAGTAGTTCTGACCTCCGATGTTAAGTCCCATAGTGCTCAGAGCCATTTGAACCATTTGATCTTGCTCTGATCAACATCAAGCCTGTTGTCTATGCGAGAATTAAGGCCTAGAAAAGTAATGTGAAGAAGATAGAGTTTCATGTGGGACAGAAGTTCCTAGTAAAATCTCATATGTTACTGAGAAGGGAGTCTGCCTCGTGTAAGAAATTTTTTAGCCTCTTCAATGGTTCATATCGATTAAGGTGCATCGCCCATCTTAATGCAACTGAGATGGAAAATCTTCAACCATAGAGTAAGCAGGACTCTGCCGGACGACAGAGATGTCCAGACGATGTAGCAAATGCTGGTATCCTGCATGTTTAATCGATTTTTCAGATTCCACGAAGTTTCCGGATTGCAGCCAGATTACGCCGACCTCTTGCCATTATATTTCAACTGACAACCATTCATGTGTCTTCAGTGTTTCCTGTCTTCGGTGTTTCCTGTCGCTAACTTTACACCAAAAATTGGCGCAGAGGTGCGTGTGTAAAGGCAGCTGCTACATGAGCGACATCAGTCGAGTTTCACAACCCCTTCAAATATTGCTCCCGCTACAATGAGCAGGTGCATGCGTAATGGTGACACTACATGCACGCTCTCTGCGTTGGCTGACCCTAGGACTGAGGGTCCGCACCCCACCTACCACCTACTTGAAGTCACACACGACCTAGTTGCCATGTAGTGTAAGTGAAAGATATTTTGATTTTCAATAATACGACGAAAAACGGATCTGCACTATCGATAGTATACAAGGCCATCGATAGATTTAACCTGTCTATATATCGAGAGCATTATCGGTTATCGCCCATCACTAATTTAGCCAAGACGAACTACTGTACAGAGTTGGCTTCACTTGAGTAGTTGATTTGTTAAACAGTTCAGTTCTTACTTGCAGTTGAATACAATGCCGTTTATTGTTCTTTGTGCTGTATGCCGTTATGATAGCATCTAATGACAGATATGTTTCTAACAAGAAAGAGGAGGAAAACGGATTTTGATTCGTCCACATGTGCTACGACAAGTTAAAAATATGTATGCTCTTGTGTCATAGCCTAATTACCTATCTGCAGCCGTTTAATGTTAGCACTGAAGTTGTTATTTGGAGAGATGTACAAGTATGGGGCTGCAATATGTGGGGTCCTGCCCACTTGTCTTGTATAGGGTGCCTAAAGGATGCTGCGTTCTCGGAATGCTATACAACAATTCAAGCAAATAAAAGTAACGGTTTTATTTCAATAAAGCAGATTGACAATACTTAACTTTGAAATAACAATGGTGTCGCAAGGGATGGGTGACATGCAAACACTAATGATCTTCGCTATAGACAGAGTCCAAACAAGCAAAGGGTATGTATCACTAATAACTGTTCTCGTAGCATTCTCTGCTAGGCCGTGCTAATACTCTGCGAATACTGTCCACTAATGTCCGGCCGAGGCTGGCAGGGGTGCCGCTTATATTCACTTCGGCTAGGTGCCGCCGCTCCTATCGTGGTGCGGTCCTAATCAGCACACCATTGCCCGACGTCGTTCACACTCCTTCTCTTCTTTTGCGTTCTTCATCTTCGTTCCGGTGCCTGTGGTTACGCCAGAACATTCCTGCCCCCCCCCCCTTCCCACAAAGCGACGAATCGTCGTTGCGTGTAGGGAGTGTGACCACGGCGTGGAAGGCAGGAGTGTGGGCGCAACGTCGGGCCGGAAGCTGTGGCTGCATAGGACGTGAAGCCTTCGCTTGTACCCCGCCATTCGGCCTGCGCTCTGGCGGAAACATCCCCTGGAAAACGGGTACGCGTCTACCTCCTGCTGCCATGAACCAAATGAAGGCGGTAACTGCTGCTGTGGTGTGGGTGGGTTCAACTCCATCGGTAGGACGAGAGGAGGCAGAGTAGGCAAAGGCTCCGTTTCCATGGGGTTGTCCCGCGGTGTCGTGATGACACCCTCAGGGGGCTGAAGTGCCTGCGCTGTCCTCTGGACCCGTGAATCTGGGGGAAGAGAGACTGCAAGATCATCGTGTACCAGACAGAGGCGAAGTTAATTTTGATGGCGGCGCTGCAAGCCATCCTGACCTGAAATAAGATACACGCAAGCTCCAAGTCGATGGACGATTTCGCCTCGCGCCCACCGTCTGATGCCGCTGAAAACCCTGTAAAGACAATATCACGCGGCGCGAAGCGATACTTGTGGCCTTCCTTCAGCGCCGGATGCTGAGGAGGGTGGAGCAGGTGGAGCAGTGTGCTATGGCGGCGACCATGAAGCAGTTCTGCCACCGATGGTCCTTCGCGAGGGTGTGAACGGTATCAGTTGCAACGATCGATCCCTGGTGTGTGCAGAGCGAAATTTGGCCATCTTCTGCTTTAAGGTTCTGACAAAACGTTCCGCTTCGTCGTTTGACTGTGGATCGAACGGTGCACTAGTTGGCTGATGTATGCCACTGCGTTGACAGAATTTTTCAAATTCATTTGACGTGAACTGAGCGCCGTTGTCTGACACTATTACTTCAGGTAAGCCTTCAAGGCAAAAAATCGATGACAACACCTGAATTGTGCTACATAACGCTGTCGACTTCATTGACACAATAAAAGGAAACTTGCTATATTAGTCAACCACAATCAACCAACGAGTGTTCCAAAAGGGGTCTGCAAATTTGATGCGCACACGTTGCCATGGCGACAGCGACTTATGCCACGCAGAGAATTTTGTGGTGGAGCGGGATGATTTTCCGCACATGCGTGATACTGTGACGTACGCTGCTCTATTTGAGCGTCTATACCCTGCCAAGCACAGTGTCGACGCACTAAATGTTTCGTACGAACTGTCCCCCAGTGTCCTTGGTAAATTAGCTGCAACACTTCTTTCTGCAGTTTTAGGTATCAACACTCGTGACTGTCCATTGTAATTTTGAACAAGAATTGCACCTTTCTATAGAGCGAGGCTATGTCAATGTGCAAAGTATAGGCGCACTACAGGGTTTGGTATGCTATGCAAGGAACGAGGCCAGATGTGCGAATTTATGTTAGCCAAACGTTCAAATCTGGATCAGCCTCCATGGCGTGTGCAAGTTTCTTATAGTTCAGAGGAAAAGATTGAAGCAATTCAGAATCCTAAGTATCGATGTGACAGTAAGATGCAGCAGAAGCGTCAAAGTATGTATCAGAGCCAATCGGAAGACGTAAAAGCGCGTCCGCATTACCATGATGAGCTATCGGCCGATAAACAGTCTCGTACTGGTACTGAGCCAACAACAAACCCCAGCGTGGCAGTTTCTGGGCAGTTCGTACAGGAACCGATGTCGGATGAAACAACGACTGCTCAGGCTTGTGCTCCATTACGAAATAGAATTTTCTGCCATACAAATAGTGGTGAAATTTAGTGACACCGTACACAATAGCCAAAGCCGCTTTTTCAATTTGTGAATAGTTACACTGAGCTTTGAACAACAGTTTTGATGCGAAAGCAATAGGTCTGTCTTTATCACCAATTCTGTGCGAAAGCATGGCACCGATTCCATAAGAGGAAGTGTCAACCTGCAATACAACTGGTTTGGCAGCATCAAAGTGGACTAGACGTCGATCACTGAGTAATGCATCTTTAAATTTTTGAAAAGCTGTTTGGCGCTAAGCTATCCAAACAAAGGGGACATTCTGCGACGCGAGCGATGCAATGGAGCTGCGATTTGTGCAACATCTGGTATGAACCGAACGTAATACCTCATTTTTCCTAAGACTGACTGCAATTCTTTGACATTGCGAGGAACTGGCAGGTCACGTATGGCTAACAAGTGTGACTGAAGAGGATGTACACCTTGACTGTTTATCACATGACCAAGATACTGCAATTCAGGTTTAAAAAATTCACACTTGGTCAGTCTACACTTTAGTCCTGCATCGGATAACATACGAAACAAAGCACGCATATTTGCGATGTGTTCTTCAGGTGTAGGACTTGCTGTTACAATATCCTTCAATAGTTTGCACAGTTTGGCAAATGTGCAGTCAGCTGTTCCAAATACTGTTGGGAAATGGCGGGTACGCAAGCACTGCCAAAAGGCAAATGCAAGTATTTAAACAAACCCAAATGTGTATTTACTATACACACTTTTTGAGATTCTTCATCGAGCGCTATTTGAAGATATGCGTCGCGAAAACAAGTTTTGAAAAGTAGCGTCCAGCGCCTAATTTGGCCACGAGATCATCTGGGTGTGGCAATAGATAAGTGTGAATCACATTCTGTGGGTTGACTGTAGACATAAAGTCAACACGGAGGCGAATGCGACCTGAAAGTTTCGGGAGCAAAGCCAGTGGACTTGCCCATTGAGTAGCTGATATGGGCGCAGTAATTCCGCTATCTTGCGATTCATTAAGTTCAGCAGCAACTTTGTCCTGTAATGCAATGGGAACAGTTGTGGTCCGGCAAAATTTCGGATGATCATTGTCTTTCATAGCAATATGTGCAACAAAATTGTCAGCTGTGCCTAAACCTACAGAAAAGAGTTCAGGGAATTCTTTCAGCAAGCTAGCTACACTGACTTTTGTATTGAATGCACACACTTACAACACAGTGTCGTGAATATTAAATCCAAACAAATGAAAATAATCTAGACCAAATATGTTCTCACACTCACTTGATTGTAGCACTGTAAAAGACATTGTTCGCGTATGCGAGTGATACATGGCAGGCAAAGTACATGTATCGAGAACAGGAATATCTTGTCCATTATTAGCCGTCAGTTGCGTGCTAGTTTTAGTCAGTCGGGGGGAGCCTAACAGTTCATATGTGTGACGATTTAGCAATATGACAGAGGCACCCGTATCCAACTGAAATTTTCTACGTTTCCCACAAAAAAGTAAATGAACAAAAAGTTTGTTTGACTGGCATGTCACCCAAGAAACTGCACGCTTGCTATGTTTGCTAATGCCTGTTGCAGACTTGGAATGTACTGCATTAATGGCATGGCCCTTGTGACTAGATATTTGTGAGTGGGTAGAATTCTTATGTTTGGTCCGTTGCAAACATATGGACTGTACATGTCCTTTGTTACCACAAGTGTAACACTGAGCTTGTCGAGAGGGGCAGTCTTGGCGTTTGTGCCGTGAGTAACACCTTGGGCAAGACGTAATTCTGTTCGCCTGCGTAGCCGCCTGTTTAGCTAACTCCTTACTTGACGTGCAACGTTGTTTACTCGGCTGGGCTAGCGCAAACTGCCGGTGCGGAATAGGGCGATCACAAGCAAGGGACTCAACCCGGCAAATAGCTGGCCGCTCAGATGTACGAACCGACAAGGCACCGGAATCGTACTGATCTAGTATTTGCACTCCCTGCTGAAATGATGGATCGGACTGTTTCAGAATTTGTTCTTTGTGTTTGACATCAGGTACATTGTTCACTATCGCATTACGCAACGTAACATTGAAATATAAAGCACCGCAAGCAAATTTGTTTGCATTTCCTTGTCATACCCTGCATATCTGGTACCCAGTCTCGATAAGTTTGTTCTAACCGTATTTTGCAACTAAAGTACTGATACCTAGCTACTACCACATTCACTCGTTGGTCATAATAGTTAGTCAGCGAAGAGATAACATTGTCATACGCAAGTTCACTCGGACTGGCATTAGGAAAGAGTTTTTGAATTCATCTGGCCACTGCACTTCCTACTGTGGATAACAGATATGGAAGTTTCACACTAACTGGGACATTGTGAGCTAGCATACGGACATCGAACTGGTGCAGCCACTTCAGCCCTTCCTTGTCTTGTTCACTAAACTGTCGAAAAAGTGGTATAGCAGCTGTAGTAGGCGGTGCTTGTTCCGGAAGGTACGCAGCGTTGGCAAGTAGCTGCTGTACTGTGTTGAGTAGGCTGAGATCTGTTGCGTTTGGAACTGAAACATCTGCATTAGCTGTGTTGCATCTAACGCTTGTAGCTGCCGCGCCTGAGCATTGGCGGGACAGGTGGGGTCAGTGTGTTAGAAGACACAAATGCCACAAACAGACAAAAAAGGCAAAGAAAATTTTTGCAACGCCCACCTGCAAACACTGATTAGCAAAAATGATAAGAAACTGTTAACGCAATATGCGCCCCTGCAAAGTAAAGACAAGAGAAAATTAAGGTGCCAGCACAATATACTCGAAAAGTTCGTGGCTATCAGGCACTGGATTCGTTTAGAAATCTTGATCACCAAATGTGGGGTCCCGCCCACTCGTCTCGAATAAGATGCCTAAAGAATTCTGCATTCTCGGAATGCTATACAACAATTCAAGCAAATAACATTAATAGTTTTATTTCAACAAAGCAGACTGACAATACTTAAATTTGAAGCCGCGCGGGATTAGCCGAGCGGTCTTAGGCGCTGCAGTCATCGACCGTGTGGCTGGTCCCGGCGGAGGTTCGAGTCCTCCCTCGGGCATAGGTGTGTGTGTTTGTCCTTAGGGTAATTTAGGTTAAGTAGTGTGTAAGCTTAGGGACTGATAACCTTAGCAGTTAAGTCCCATACGATTTCACACACATTTGAACATTTTAAGCCGGCCGTAGTGGCCGAGTGGTTCTAGGCGCTACAGTCTGGAACCGCGCGACCGCTACGGTCGCAGGTACGAATCTTGCCTTAGGAATGGACGTGTGTTATGTCCTTAGTTAGGATGAAGTAGTTCTAAGTTCTAGGGGACTGATGACCTCAGAAGTTAAGTCCCATAGTGCTCAGTGCCGTTTTTTTTAAACTTTGAAATAACAATGGTATCGCAAGCGATGAATGACATGCAAACACAAATGATCTTCGCTATAGACAGAGTCCAAACAAGCGATAGATATGTATCACTAGTAACTGTTCTCGTAGCAACCTCTGATAGGCCGTGCTAATATTCCGCGAATACTGTCCACCAATGTGTGGTCGAGGCTGGAAGGAGAGGCGCTTATATTCATTTCGGCTAGATGCCACTCCTATCATGGTGTGGTCCTAATCAACGCACAATCGGCCGACGTCGTTTCACCGCTTTCTCTTCTCTTGCGTTCTTCATCTTCGTTCTGGCGCTTGTGGTTACGACAGAACACAATAATTCCGTAATTCACAAGGCAGTGGAGCGGTAAACAACATTACATACAATTTTATATTAAAATCAATACAAAAAATACACTTCGATTTGACTGTGTCGCACAGGTATCGTGTTGACCAACAAAAATATCGCCCAAACATCGATGTTGCATCTCTTTTAAAAAAATTGCTTAAAATTCTCTCTTTAGTAGCCCAAATGACAAAATATCGCCCATTGTGTCCACCAGGTCAGTACTCAGTTATAAAAACGAGTTCCAATACGGAACGATGGGGACTGGTTTGTGAAGAACAGAAGGTGTATGTGCTGGCAGCATATTCTATAGCTCGTTTGTTTCTAGCTTTCTCCCTCTCTTTATTTCTCTCCAACTAGTACTGTCTCCTTCATTCTTTTCGTAGCACTATTCTATCACTGTGAACTGTGTTCAGCTGCCACTGTGTTCCTCTCCTACTCTCACACTGCCATCGCCTCCTTTGCTCTTTCTATACCACAGCCACTATCTACTATCGTCCAGTATTTATTACTTTTCTTTTTCTCTCCCACTGTCACTGTCTCCTTCTCTCTCAGCACATAGAAGCACTATTATGTTCGCGTATCAGATTTTGGCTGGTTGGTTTGGGGAAGGAGACCAGACAGCGTGGTCATCGGTCTCATCGGATTAGGGAAGGATTGGGAAGGAAGTCGGCCGTGCCCTTTCAGAGGAACCATCCCGGCATTTGCCTGGAGTGATTTAGGGAAATCACGGAAAACCTAAATCAGGATGGCTGGACGCGGGATTGAACCGTCGTACTCCCGAATGCGAGTCCAGTGTCTAACCACTGCGCCACCCCGCTCGGTCTCAGATTTTGGTAAAAATTATGAAGGTACAGAGGAAGGTAGAATGAAGCAGCTGCTAACCCCAACTTTTCAGTCAGAATCATTTGAACATGAGCATATTCGCCGTTTTTGTGCTCCGACAGGAGCATTTTCCCGCAGGTTCCCTTATTTACCTTGCTACAGCAGAGCATGTCAATCATACGAAAAGAACTGTAGGGCTCTGTAAAATTTTGATAGTTTACTTATGTGAAATTGAAATAATGCAAAACTAATTTTACACCTCAAACCAGATTTTACGTGCACAAATATTTTGCATGTGCTTCAGCTCTTAAATATATGGTTGCAGCATATTTCTCCGTGATACGACACTTCATAAACTACGTTTTCGCCTCACACCAGGCTTTGCGTGTGTATTTTACACCTGTAAGTACGGTAACTTTGTACTTCGGAAACGGATAAAGACATCAAGAAAATTTTCAAGGTTGCTTGATATAGGAATGTTAGCAAAAATTACACCAATCTGCTGTGCATAGTCGTCTTTGAATCTGCTGCTTCAGTTTGGACCCAAAAACCATGTTTTGCAGTGTATCTCGATAACGAATAAAGAGTTTTGAAAACGGGAAGATAGCACTTCTGTATAAATGTCTACAGAAAGTTAAATTAAAATTTGGGCCATTTGCTGCGGTTATTTGTTATTTAGATTTCGCCTCACACCAAATTTAACTTGGGCATTTTATGTGTACATGTATGGTAACTTTGAACGTCTGTATCTCGGAAACAGATAAAGATAGCTACGAGGGCAGTTCAATAAGTAATGCAACACATTTTTTTTCTCGGCCAATTTTTGTTGGAAAAACCGGAAATTACTTGTGGAATATTTTCAAACATTCCCACTTCGTCTCGTGTAGTTTCATTGACTTCCGACAGGTGGCAGCGCTGTACGGAGCTGTTAAAATGGCGTCTGTAACGGATGCGCGTTGCAAACAACGGGCAGTGATCGAGTTTCTTTTGGCGGAAAACCAGGGCATCTCAGATATTCATAGGCGCTTGCAGAATGTCTACGGTGATCTGGCAGTGGACAAAAGCACGGTGAGTCGTTGGGCAAAGCGTGTGTCATCATCGCCGCAAGGTCAAGCAAGACTGATCTCCCGCGTGCGGGCCGGCCGTGCACAGCTGTGACTCCTGCAACGGCGGAGCGTGCGAACACACTCGTTCGAGATGATCGACGGATCACCATCAAACAACTCAGTGCTCAACTTGACATCTCTGTTGGTAGTGCTGTCACAATTGTTCACCAGTTGGGATATTCAAAGGTTTGTTCCCGCTGGGTCCCTCGTTGTCTAACCGAACACCATAAAGAGCAAAGGAGAACCATCTGTGCGGAATTGCTTGCTCGTCATGTGGCTGAGAGTGGCAATTTCTTGTCAAAGATTGTTACAGGCGATGAAACATGGGTTCATCACTTCGAACCTGAAACAAAACGGCAATCAATGGAGTGGCGCCACACCCACTCCCCTACCAAGAAAAAGTTTAAAGCCATACCCTCAGCCGGTAAAGTCATGGTTACAGTCTTCTGGGACGCTGAAGGGGTTATTCTGTTCGATGTCCTTCCCCATGGTCAAACGATCAACTCTGAAGTGTATTGTGCTACTCTTCAGAAATTGAAGAAACGACTTCAGCGTGTTCGTAGGCACAAAAAACTGAACGAACTTCTCCTTCTTCATGACAACGCAAGACCTCACACAAGTCTTCGCACCCGAGAGGAGCTCACAAAACTTCAGTGGACTGTTCTTCCTCATGCACCCTACAGCCCCGATCTCGCACCGTCGGATTTCCATATGTTTGGCCCAATGAAGGACGCAATCCGTGGGAGGCACTACGCGGATGATGAAGAAGTTATTGATGCAGTACGACGTTGGCTCCGACATCGACCAGTGGAATGGTACCGTGCAGGCAAACAGGCCCTCATTTCAAGGTGGCGTTAGGCCGTAGCATTGAATGGAGATTACGTTGAAAAATAGTGTTGTGTAGCTAAAAGATTGGGGAATAACCTGGTGTATTTCAATGCTGAATAAAACAACCCCTGTTTCAGAAAAAAAATGTGTTGCATTACTTATTGACCTGCCCTCGTACAAAGTTTTCAAGGTTGTTCGAGATCGGGATAATAGGAATTTATCGTAAAAATTTCAGCCATTTCCTGTGAATAGCCATTTTAGAATCCGTGACTTCGCTTTAGTATGAAAGGTAAAAAATTAATTTTTTGGGGTTTTGTAAGGAACCGCCCATGGACTACTGGTGCCCCCATAACCCGCACAAGGCCGACAGTAGGCAAGATCAAATATCAAAAGAACCAGCCGACGGGCTCCATTTGCCCATACAAAAGTAAGTGTGTAATGTTTATAATTTGAAGATGTACTGTAGGACAGTGACACTAAGACGATCGTCCTGTTGGGTATACAAATGGTCCCTCGCCCCTCGCCCATAGGCTGTACAAGAAACTTGAACCTGCCATTCTATCACCATAGAACCACAGGTACGAGCCATGGAAGAATTCCGTTTTTATGCGTGGAGTTTTGGAACATATTAGGTAGCGCATGCTGTCGCATGCGTACTGATTTATCGTGTAGATTTTGCTGCTGGGAGTCTCCGAAGAGATATTCTGTTCGCCTTCGATACAGCTTTTTCCATTTAAGATGTAAGGCTGGATTATGAAGAGATCCTGAATCTGTCACGAAAGAAAGGAATCCGAAAGGGACCAACCCCGCCATTCAACTAAACTGACAATGGGAAACCATAGAGTCCAATTTTCAACATTGCTAGCGGACGGATTCGAACCACCACACCTCCATAAGCTAGAGGTTGCACGCTCAGCGCCACAAGCCACAGACCTACCCCAGTCGTTGGAGAACTTAGAAAAACGGTGCTCACAACAACACTACTGAAATTAACTGCCCATAGTTCTGTATACGAGCTGTGTTGAAATGTTTTTGCGCGTTTAGTTCAGTAATCATTTAATTGTATTTTTTTTACACAAAACTACTCATTTAACTTAAAGTGTTCCATGTAGGGTTCCTTTCCTATACTAAAGAGAAAGAAACCGAGAATCCATTGGTGTGAAACATTATTGCGCAACTGAGTGCTTTATTGCAAAGTAAATTTAAATGATCACTCAAGTACAACAATTAAAGTAAATGAGGAGAACTGTAGATTGCATTGAAAGTACGTAAAGTAAATAACTATTCTACCTAGTGTGTGAATTTGGTTATTCGGACCTTCTGTCCAAGAAATTACGTAAAGTAACTATTTCAACAAAACTGAGAAAAACCAAATATAAAACTTTTTGCAATAATTTCGATACTAACCAAAGTATCATAAAAGTATTTGTTGTGTATAATATATGTTTTCCGAGGCAGTGTTGCTGATCTTACCTTCAGAAACGTAAGTAGGCGTTATTGTAGTTCTGGCGTTGTTTTCATAGACCAAAACTTTGTAAGTGCCGAGCTGAGCGTAACCACTATTGACACCTTCACAATGACACTTCACCAATGTGATCCATGGGTTCGACGATCATACCAAGCGCCTGCCAGATGTGAGCACGATTACGAACTGTTGGAAAATAATAAAGGGTTTCTACTGTTACCGAGCAGCTTTTGACTCACACCGACCCACCATCCATTTAAAGTGGTGTCAGAAACAGGATAAAACGAGGTGCTACCGTCATCTACAGTGCAGTCCAGAGTAAGGAGCAGCGTGTACATTCACAGCTCGTGAGTTCCTAGTGTCTATTGTTCCTGTTTTTGTCCTCTTCCGGCTATCCTGTTTGGCACGTCTTCATTATGTCAGGAGTAGACTGGTTGATGGTTTGACCCGCTACGTTAGGCGAGAGCGCTAATGCGCTGCTTCGTGGACTTGGGGTGGCGAGCCGGCCCCGGATCGCGTCCGCCCGGCGGATTAACGACGACGGTCGGTGTGCCGGCCAGCCAGTATGTGGTTTTTAGGCGGTTTTCCACATCCCCCTAGGTGAATTCCGGCCTGGCTCCCACGTCCCGACTCAGTTACATGGTTCGCAGAAATCTGAACACTTTCGCAATTTTCCATTGATTACACTAGTCACAGGCATTTGGGGTAAACTAATTCCGTGATGGGGGGTACGGGATTGCAGCAGGAAGGGCATCCAGCCACCCCTTAATCTCACATTGCCAAATCCGATTAACCATGCTGACTCTGCATACCTGCGGGACGAATGCACAAGCGAAAGGAATAAAGAAAGAAAGAAAGAAAGAAAGACCGGTTGATGGTTCCTCAGAAAGGCCCAAGTGACGAACTGAAGAAACTTGTTGTATATATGCAGTTAACTTACCAGGTCATGTGGCTTCAAGCACTGAGTAACATGATGTGATATGTTTGATGACATGCTAGCAAAGAGGACGTTCCATCGGACATTGCAAGGAGAGCTGATAAGTGGTACACTATGGGTACCAGGAAAGTGTAAATGAATGTACATACACTCCTGGAAATGGAAAAAAGAACACATTGACACCGGTGTGTCAGACCCACCATACTTGCTCCGGACACTGCGAGAGGGCTGTACAAGCAATGATCACACGCACGGCACAGCGGACACACCAGGAACCGAGGTGTTGGCCGTCGAATGGCGCTAGCTGCGCAGCATTTGTGCACGGCCGCCGTCAGTGTCAGCCAGTTTGCCGTGGCATACGGAGCTCCATCGCAGTCTTTAACACTGGTAGCATGCCGCGACAGCGTGGACGTGAACCGTATGTGCAGTTGACGGACTTTGAGCGAGGGCGTATAGTGGGCATGCGGGAGGCCGGGTGGACGTACCGCCGAATTGCTCAACACGTGGGGCGTGAGGTCTCCACAGTACATCGATGTTGTCGCCAGTGGTCGGCGGAAGGTGCACGTGCCCGTCGACCTGGGACCGGACCGCAGCGACGCACGGATGCACGCCAAGACCGTAGGATCCTACGCAGTGCCGTAGGGGACCGCACCGCCACTTCCCAGCAAATTAGGGACACTGTTGCTCCTGGGGTATCGGCGAGGACCATTCGCAACCGTCTCCATGAGGCTGGGCTACGGTCCCGCATACCGTTAGGCCGTCTTCCGCTCACGCCCCAACATCGTGCAGCCCGCCTCCAGTGGTGTCGCGACAGGCGTGAATGGAGGGACGAATGGAGACGTGTCGTCTTCAGCGATGAGAGTCGCTTCTGCCTTGGTGCCAATGATGGTCGTATGCGTGTTTGGCGCCG
The DNA here is from genome assembly GCF_023864275.1 of Schistocerca cancellata. NCBI lineage: Eukaryota > Metazoa > Arthropoda > Insecta > Orthoptera > Acrididae > Schistocerca > Schistocerca cancellata. The sequence goes on from NC_064629.1 coordinate 448,088,826, forward strand.
TGAAGGTGAGCGCCACAATCAGCACTGCATACGACCGAGGCACACAGGGCCAACACCCGGCATTATGGTGTGGGGAGCGATCTCCTACACTGGCCGTACACCACTGGTGATCGTCGAGGGGACACTGAATAGTGCACGGTACACCCAAACCGGCATCGAAGCCATCGTTCTACCATTCCTAGACCGGCAAGGGAACTTGCTGTTCCAACAGGACAATGCACGTCCGCATGTATCCCGTGCCACCCAACGTGCTCTAGAAGGTGTAAGTCAACTACCCTGGCCAGCAAGATCTCCGGATCTGTCCTCCATTGAGCATATTTGGGACTGGATGAAGCGTCGTCTCACGCGGTCTGCACGTCCAGCACGAACGCTGGTCCAGCTGAGGCGTCAGGTGGAAATGGCATGGCAAGCCGTTCCACAGGACTACATCCAGCATCTCTACGATCGTCTCCATGGGAGAATAGCAGCCTGCATTGCTGCGAAAGGTGGATATACACTGTACTAGTGCCGACATTGTGCATGCTCTGTTGCCTGTGTCTATGTGCCTGTAGTTCTGTCGGTGTGATCATGTGATTTATCTGACCCCAGGAATGTGTCTATAAAGTTTCCCCTTCCTGGGACAATGAATTCACGGTGTTCTTATTTCAATTGCCAGGAGTGTATTAGTTGACTGAAGGTGTAATTCATTGTGAATACTACTGTCATTTGAATTATGAATTTAGGAGACCTCCAGGTTTCTACTTTTGTAGAGAAGTGGTTTGACGTCCACAGAGTTCCTCAGTCATGTGCAGAGCTTTTTCTCTTCCTTTCTGGTTCTGCGCTGCGTACTTTCTGTTCCTATCCACGAATCTACGCTAAGACAAAAACAATCGCAACACCAAGAAGTTGTGTGACATAAACGAAAGTTTGTATGCTTGTATCTGCAACTGAACGATGATGTCAGTTCAAATTTCGCACCAGTAATATAATAGTGGCGTTAGGATGCAAATCAGGTTTGCGTGAAATACACTTTGTAACGTCATGAGGGTTAGATACCTTTGAGATTGGACGTGGTGTGCTGATGTTAGTCAAGAGTGCTTTATTCCTTTAGGGTGACAAAGACGCCATTATCAGCATCTCACTGAGTCTGAACGAGGCCGTGTAACAGGGCTACAAGAAAATGGATGTTCCCTTACGATATTGCAGAACGACTTTCCAGAAATGTAGGCCCAGTACATGATTGCTGGCAGCAGTGGTCACGAGAATGTACAGTCGTAAGAAGATCAGGCTCCGGACGTCCACTTGGCACTATCGAGAGGAAAGACGATCGTGTTCGGCGTATGCCTTTGGTGCGTCTACTGCATCTGCTGCAGCGATCTGAGCAGCAGTAGGCACCACAGTGACACAATGAAATCCTACAAATCATTTACTTCAGGCACAGCTCCAAGAAAGACGCACTGTAGCGTTCGTTTCAATGACCTCAAACCACCGCCATTTGCGACTTCCATGGTGTCAAGCGATAGCTCATTGGAAGGAGAGTTGAGGTCTGTTGAGTTTTCTGATGAAAGCTAGCACTACATCGGTGCCAGCGATGTCCATAAGTTGGTTAGAAGGAGGCCAGTTGAGGGCCTGCAACCAGCTTGTCTGCGTGCTTCGTACACTAGGCTTACATGTGGAGTTATGGTCTTGGATGGGATTTCGTATAACAGCCAGGAGCACTCATGTGACTATCCCACGCACCTTGACTGCAAACTGTTCGTCGATATGGTGATTCGACTCGTTGTGCTGACATTCATCAACAGCAATCCAGGGGGCGTTTTCCAACAAGATAACGCTCGTCCACATACAGCTATTGAAGCCCAACATTCTCTGCAGCGTTTTGACATGTTGTCTTGGCTTGATCGATCACAGTATCTGTCTTCAATCGAGAAAATATTGGAAATCATCGGCCAACAACTCGAGCATCGTTGACAACCAGTATTAACCGTCCCTCTATTGACCGAGCAAGTGCAACAGGCATGAAACTGTATCGCACAAACTAACATCCGGAACCTGTACAACACAATGCATGCACTTTTGCATACTTGCATTCAACATTCTGGCGGTTACACCAGCATTTCGTATTTGCAATGGCTTATCTCGCCCTTAATCTATGATCTTGCAATGTTAATCACTCAGACAGGTTACTAGACAAACGTATTCCTGAAATTTCATTAATCTACATTAATTTTTTGTTGTGATTTACTTTCCGTCGGTGTTTTTTAAAGTGAGGTAGTTGAGACCTGTGTTGTAGCGCTGATGGTTTAAAGTGAGTGGTGTCACAACAGTGTCTTACGGTACGGGATCATTGTCTTTTCGTGATGCGACACTAACTCAAAACAGCATAGTAAGGCGCTGAGATACTATGGATGCGAAATGCATCATTGGCCATGACGCTGTATTATACTGTTCATGGTCACTCGAAGTGCAGTCTGCTTGGTAGCAGAGTGTATGTCTCGGGTAACTGTCTTAATCAGTGAAAGGAGTACTGGGAGTCATAGTGGGACATCGTACCGAGGTTCAGGGAAGTATGATGAGAAGTAAATGCTATTAGGTACTAGGAGTTCAGGATAAGTTGTAAGGTTTAAGCCATAGTTCTCCAGATACTTCGATCAGAAATTACATTGCTGTGCCTCAATTGCGGATTCCTCCTTGTAAATAATTTATGTTCAAGTTCTTGCTGAAAATTTGTACTTGTTTTACGACATATTACAACGCTGGCATGGCGATGTAAGTGCTGTTCTGTCACCTTAAGACAAATATAACGATAGCATGTAGACAATCGCTAGTGACCTCAGAGGCCACGTAATAGATAAAGCTCGGTCAAATGTGAAGTTATCGTATAGTCTTGGTTGCAGCTTTTCTGTTTCGTCAAACTACTACTTCTTGCGAGTAATAATACGAGTATTACTGAAAAACACGGTCGCCAGCCAAAATGACGAATCGATTGACGTTATTCAACAAATTCACCAAATTTGGTCTTTACTATATTTTGGTTCTTATTAAAACTTTTTTTTCTTTTCATAATTTCTATCACTGAAGGAACAACCCAATTCACGTAGATAGCTGAATAATGACTGCTTTCAGAATTGATCACATGCACACACTTAAAAAGTTTTGGTCTATGAAAACAACGACAGAACGACAATAATGCCTACTAACGTTTCTGAAGGTAAGATCAGCAACATTGCCTCTGGAAACATGTATCATATACAATAAATACTTTTACTATACTTTGGTTAGTATCGAAATGATTGAAAAACGATTTATACTTGGTTTTTCTCAGTTTTATTGAAATAGTTACTTTACGTAATTTCTTGGAGACAAGGTCTCAATAACCAAGTTCACACACTAGGTAGAACAGTTATTTACTTTACGTACTTTCAATGGAATTTACAATTCTCCACATTTGCTCTAAGCGTTGCAGTTGTGTGATAATTTAAATTTACTTTGCAAGAAAACACTCAGTTGCGCAATAATGTTTCACACCAATGGATTCTCGGGTTCATTCGCTTTCGTATAGGAAAGGAACCCTACATGGAACACTTTAGGTTAAATGAGTAGTTTTGCGTAAAACAAAACAATTAAATGATTATTGAACAAAACACGCAAAAACTTGTCAACACAGCTCGTATACAGAATTATGGACAGTTAATTTCAGTAGTGCCGTAGTGAGCACAGTTGCTGGAGATTTAGGTGCTTTGAAGGCAGTTACCGTTTTGCAGCGACGGATATTATTACATGTCTTCGTGGCGTCGAATTATGCGACTTACATCATCGCAAATATGAGTTTGGCTTTCCTGGGGACCTGCGTCAGTCTAAGTAATGGATGCCTTAGACCATTTCACATCCAGGAACCAACACTCGTTGCAGACGTAATTTTATATCTCCTCTAATGCGTTGCAAACTTGTACCTTAGCACTTCCCATTCACTCACATCTATGAATCAGTTAAACATTAGCTTTGTTTAAACAATACTGCGGAGTGCAGCGCGCATCAGCTTTCGTCACCTTCCTCAACACTGTCTTGGCACCTACCTGACTCACTCCACTTCTCCCCTCTCCTACCTGCTTCCGTTAGTAGCAAAAAATCTCCACCTTTTTCGACCTTCCAGAACGTCGGTAAATCTCTACTGGTTTTCATCTATATTTAACTTTAGCCCTGAGCTGGTGTTGACTTCACTTTACAAACAATTATACATAGTTAAATAAAAAATACTTATTGTTACTTACATAACATTATAAACGTTTGTTAATTAGATATAATCATTAATTACATATAATCATATTCTGAAGGTGGTAGGGGTAAGACACAGGGAGCGAAAGACTATTTACAATTTGTACATAAACCAGATGGCAGTCATAAGGGTCGAGGAGCATGAAAGGGAAGCAGTGGTCGGGAAGGGAGTGAGACAGGGTTGTAACCTATTCCCGATGTTATTCAATCTGTATATTGAGCAAGCACTAAAGGAAACAAAAGAAAAATTCGGAGTAGGACTTAAAATCCATGGAGAAGAAATAAAAACTTTGAGGTTTGCCGATGACATTGTAATTCTGTCAGAGACAGCAAAGGACCTGGAAGAGCAGCTGAACGGAATGGACCGTGTCTTGAAAGGAGGATATAAGATGAACATCAGCAAAAGCAAAACGAGTATAATGGAATGTCGTCGAATTAAATCGGGTGATACTGCTGGAATTAGATTAGGAAATGAGATGCTTAAAGTAGTAATTGAGTTTTGCTATTTGGGGAGCAAAATAACTCACGATGGTCGAAGTAGAGAGGATATAGAAAGTAGACTGGCAATGGCAAGGAAAGCGTTTCTGAAGAAGAGAAATTTGTTAACATCGAGTATAGATTTAAGTGTCAGGAAGTCGTTTCTGAAAGTATTTGTATGGAGTGTAGCCATGTATGGAAGTGAAACGTGGACGATAAATAGTTTATACAAGAAGAGACTAGAAGCTTTCGAAATGTGGTGCTACAGAAGAATGCTGAAGATTTGATGAGTACATCACATAACTAATGAGGAGGTATTGAACAGAATTGGGGAGAAGAGAAATTTGTGGCACAACGTGACTAGAAGAAGTGATCGGTTGGTAGGACATATTCTGAGGCATCAAGGGATCACCAATTTAGTATTGGAGGGCAGCGTGGAGGGTAAAACTCGTAGAGGGAGACCAAGAGATGAATACACTAAACAGATTCAGAAGGATGTAGGTTGCAGTAGGTACTGGGGGATGAAGAAGCTTGCACAGGATAGAGTAGCATGGAGAGCTGCATCAAACCAGTCTCTGGACTGAAGACCACAACAACAACAACATTAACCTTCACACAGTGAAAGAATACTGTCTTCTGCAGACACTTTTATACACTGCATACTATATAAATCTCACTCTTTGCTTTATTAGTGCAAAGTCTCTCGACTCTAAAAAGGTAGATAGTGTTACAGTATGTGATAGGATGTTGTAGGCTACTTAGGTAATTTGTTACGTGAGGAATACAATGACTAGTTTGATGAAAGTGAGTGACACATTGATGAAGTTAGGTATAGATTTAAGGGGAATAATTCGTGAAAAAGAGCAAGTAAGTGACTCTGTAATGTTAGACAAGTCAAATGGGAATACTGTTGTAGAATACCTCCCAGACGCCGAACAACTTTATGAGATGGTTTGACAGCGCTGCCGAATGGACAAGTCAAAATCGTAGGCAGTAAGTATGTTCTGGACTCCTCAGGGAGAAGCTATATGAAGGGCTGAAGGAAGCAGTGACTGAATTAACTGATTTCTCAGATCTGGGAAATATAAAATCTAGTAAATGTCCGAGTTTTCATACAGGACAGACAGGGAGGGCATTGAAGACCCACTTTCGTGAGCGGTTGCACAAGAAAGACTCCGAGTGTTCATATATGTCAACTTTCGCAGAACATCTCAAAATCAAGAAACATACTCTTCCTCCTCCATCCTTTTTGCATAGAGTTGACAATGGGTACAAAATAAATCTCTTAAGAAAATTTGAAATGAATAAACATTCTTACCTAACTTGGGAAGATTTGTTACATGATCCACTTGTACTGATCGATACAACTTTATTGTTTAGCGTTTCTTTTACCAAATTTGAAGTTTAAATCATTCCTGTTGTGTTAGATCAATGCGCAATGTTTTTCAAATGTATTATATGTAACGTTCTCATACAACTTAGTTATACTTTAATGATCTATTATGTATGGTCCTTGCACCAGCTTTGACAGGTGTGTAGATGTGACTAATTTACTGTAAATTATCAATCTGTCGATCTGTGTTTACAATAATCGCATACATTATGTACAGTTTTTGGCATGTTACGGCATTATGCTTCTGCGAAGAAGATATTCACATCTGGTAAACCAATATCAAATAAGTTTCCGTAATACACCTCTTATACTCTACAGAAATGTACGAGTAATGTCTTGTAATTTATAATATCCCTAATTGTGTAAGATTCTGAGGATGAGAAATTTGTTGAAACAGGTGAAGAAGATAAAAATATCTGTGCAATTGATCACCGAATTGTATTCTTAATTAAGTAAAAGTGGACTTATGTGTGCATGGTGTGAACAAAAGTCAAAGTGTGGTGACACATCTCAGCTATCCTGGTATTTGTTTGAAAGACTAGTGCTAGTTTTCAGGGCCAGTCAGTGACTGGAACCATACAAACTATGGATAGATTTTAATTGTATGGTAGTATCTATTTCAGTCATCGATGAGTGGCGAAAAGAAATTCTAAAACAAATGTGACGAAAAGGCTGACAATGTGTACCCTAATGAAACTGTGAATGTTAACTAGGTCGAGGTGCAGCTACAGAGAGACTGCGGAGGGCTAAATTCCTCTAGGAGGGGAAGAGTGTGCACGAGCCCAAGGCAAGAACTCTGTGGTAAGAACGCCAACTGGTGCCAGTATACCGACGCAACACCATGCCACGCTACCCATTTACACTTTTTTCGCCTGTCCCTCGATGAGCTGGCTGCAGAAAAAAGGGGCACTTCGACAAGTGGAGAACGTGACCTATGCGGTAGTCACACTACAAAAAGCCCACTTTGGCGCATATAAGTACTGATCGTTCGACCAGGCTAGTCGTCAGATCGAATTGTCAAGTCATCGACTGAGCATCCACTATAGTGCTGGCTTTCGCCAAGAGGCAGCTACTACTCCACCATTATCCTCACAGGACCGCCTTCAAGGGAGTTCACCTACAGCAATGATGGGGTGAGGGTCGAACTGAGGGCCTCCTGGGTGGCCGCCAGCTCCAGACACCCCGGAGTCGCCAATGCTGGGGCATATGCTCAGCACGTCCTGTACGCGGCCGGCTGTGCCATTCCACCGATCAACTCCTGACATAGCTCATCCACTTGGCTAGGAGTGCACAGCAAGGACAGTCTGACGTTACGCCAAGCCGGTCATAGCCACGACTGACGTCTTCACAATAACTCTACGCCACCGAGGTCAGTGAGTTCGACGCCAGCATCCAGCGTCTGCCGGATATGGGCATGGGAATCTTACACGAACCGCTGGAAAGCAATAAAGGGATTCTGTTGGCCTCAAGCGGCTTGTGACTCACCGCCGAGCCATGTCCTCCACCAGAGGACACCAAAATTCTTTAAATTAAGTTTAAGAAATTTATGAGACAAGACTTTACTCTTATTTTATCCACAATACATACATTACATTTACAAACACCCACATAACGATAAGAACTAACACGGTTATGAAATCAGCATTGCTGGTTTGAGGGACAATCAGCGTAGATTCTAACGCAATGCACTGGCAAAACTTCTACTCATGTGTCCGCTGTTATGCTGAACTTCATACGTCGTCGTCGACGGTTCATGGATCCATTCAGGACGGCTGTGTATCTTCAGTGTCTGCCATGACCTGCTGCTGCTAGCGAGATGATCAGAGCTGGACAATGTAAGTCATTGTGTGTCGAATGGCATAAACTGAGGTCACGAAAGTCATGGCATACCTCGTAATATTTTGTCAGACCCCTTCTACCCGACATAGTGCAACAATGCGATGTAGCATGGACTCAACAAGTCGTTGGAAGTCCCCTGCAGAAATACTGAGCCACGCTGCCACCATAGTCGCCCATAACTGCGAAAGTGTTGCTGGTGCAAGCTTTTGTGCACGAACGGAACTCGCGATTATGTCCCATGGGAGTTCGATGGGATTCATGTCGGCTGATCTAGTTGGCCAAATCATTCGCTTGAATTGTCCAAAATGTTCTTCAAACTAATGGTGAACAACTGTGGCCTTGTGATACGAAACATTGTCATTCACAGAAATTCCATCGCTGTTTGGCAACATTAAGTGCATGAATGGCTGTAAATTGACTTCAAGTAGCCGAACATAACCATTTCCAGTCAGTGATCTGTTCAGTTTTACCAGAGGACCCAGTCCACTTCATGTAAACACAGCCGACACCATTATCGAGCCACCACCAGCTTGCACAGTGCATTGTTGACAACTTGGGTCATGGCTTCGTAGGAACTGCGCTACAATGGAACCCAGCCAGCAGCTCTTACCAACTGAAATCGGAACTCATTTGACCATGCCACGGTTTACCTGCCAACTGGGATACGACCGATATAGTGATGAGCGAAGGAGAGGCGCTTCATGCGAGGTCGTTCTGTTAGGAAAGGCACTCACGTCGGTCGTCTGCTGCCATAGCCATTGAAAGGCAAAATTCGCCACACTGTCCTAATGGATATTGTCGTGCGTCTCACATTGATTTCTGCGGTTATTTCACGCTAAGCTGATTATCCGTTAGCAGTGACAACTCTGCCCAAACGCCACTGGTATCGGTTGTTAAGTGAAGCCGTCGGCCCCACATTCAGAATGTTTTCATCGCGTCATTTCTTGTCATACCTACTGTATAACCGTATCACCGAATTTGAATCAGGCATATCTGCTATTATGGTGAAAAAAAAACCGTAGTCTCGTTCTTAAAAAAATCTAGTGACCATTCTGATTTTTAGAATATGACATTCAAGAGATTTATAGTGGCGTAATCAGATGTAATATTTGGAATGAGGCACTCTCTGTTTGAATTATATTCTCGTAACATCGAAAGAGACGTAGTTCATTCACATGTCAGAGTTCAGTGGTACACACGGTATATCACTTGTGGCGAGGTAAGCCACAGTCTCTTACCGATTTCTAGCACTTTCCGTGCCAATCAAGCATAGTGTTAACTTATCAGTGGATTAAATGTTAACTGAAGCGACATAATGTTAGAGCGCAAGTGTGGAAACAATTATTATTACTGAGCAGATTGAGATCAGAAATCACTGTGTTTTACTGTAGAGTGATTTACGTAACGGAAGTGTAAAAGAGGATATTTATATACATTATAATTGGTGTGTGGTGGGCTATCTATATCACTGACGTCCTTATTTCCTTCAGCTCATTTAAAATAAACCACTTAAATCCTCAGTAAAAAACCTGAAATTTCCTCTATCATGATTTTCGCTTTATCAACGCTATGGATGGCTCCTAGCAAGCTCGAGTGAGAAAATTGGGAGAAAATAAGTGGTGAGGAAAATTGCAAAATATTGCACTGGGACATTTAATTCCATGGAAACTGGCATTAACAAAGAAAGAGATTCTAACGCTAATCATTGTTGGTGTCTGATTTGCTCACGAAGAAACATTTAACTAAAATCACGACAGATGCCAAGAAGGCTTCTATCGGTTGAATCCCACATGACACTCAAGGACGGGAAAGGATGGATTAGCACACTCGACAAAAACAAAGAACTTACAATGCGAATCATGTCTACTGGAGTTGTGGATTTAAGAATGTAAGTTTATGGGGGCTCTTTACTTACCGGCAGTAAACATTAGTCCAGTGTAGACTAAATACATTACTGAAAGTTACACATATGTTTACAGTATATCAGAAGTGATGGCGTCACTTCTGAGAATTAAGAGAATTCCTCAGAGATTCAACTGAACCTATGTGTGCCAATCCAACATGATGTCTTTCGACATCAGAGTGCCACCAGCACCAAAATAGACACTTTCCCTACTGGCTCTTTATTATATCGGCTACCGCTTTACATTCAGAACAGTGTGTAACGAGATACACTCAGCAAGTAGAAGAGGGACGCAACTATTGATATATCCATTTATTTACGATAAAAATTGAACGTCGCAAACTCCGCAACAAAAGGCTCATCACTACACTGGACGGAACATACACTGGCCAGACATCTGGCACACACACACGTCACCGGTTCTGAGCTTCCAGTGGACAGTTGGCTGTGAAAAGTTCAACTGCTGAGGCAACAACAATCTCAGCAGGAAATTGTCTTGTAGATCTTATTGGGTTTCAGCGTGCAGTTAATAACAGCTATCAAACCTGCTGTAGAGAGGTCATTCTCGGTCGTCCTTGTCCTTGTCTGCGACTAAAATATTTCTAACATTTCTTGTGCCTCAGAACGCTTGCGCAAACCTTCATGTTACACTTTGTGGCACCTTTTACGCAGCTGAGACTGGGGTGATTGCCTTACTCCAAGCATCCGAGGATTCCATTCTTTGGAGCTAACAAGAATTGGTACCTTTGGGGCACTACATTGTGAACTTTCGCAAGATATTACACTCTCTTCACAATGTATGTGTAATTAAGACTGGACTGTTACGAGTCTAAGGCATTGTGCTTCGTTATCTTTGTATTGCGTACCTATTCGAAGCAATTAGTACTCCTTTCCTATAAAGAAGGAGCGAAACAGGTTTGTGGTGGAACGTCGTTTATTGGCTTACGTCCTTCCAGTATGCTCTTTTTCCTGTTATACTTAACCGTCGAAAGCTATGTATTAGCCGAACACAATATTATTGCAGCGGGAGATGACGGCTCTTCGGTCGGCTTATCGCGAGTTAGCGGTAATCAGGGATGATAGTATATGCACAACTGACCAGAAAGAATTGAGTGAGATGCGTGTTGCGTAATCATCGCTGTACTTGTTCACTGTAACGTCACCGCGTGTTTCCGGTGATAGCCAAGTACAATAATATCGTGACTGAGTAGTAGTTGTTGACAGATGTTACACTCTAATCTCTGGTACAAGCTTGGTGCAGCAACAGGTGACGTATGCCCCTTCATTAGCATGGCTAAAGCGCCAGTCCACCAATGGGGTTGTTAGATATTTCTATTTGAAGTTGATTAGCAGATGTGCTGCAACATGTCAATGCATGCCAGTGCATCATAAGCTTGATTCAAACGTCGATTCAGTAATTTAGTTGTAAGACATTTCTATTTCAAAGTGATTAACAAAGCTATTGCAACATGACAATGCAAGCCTGCATGTCATTAACATGGCTAAACCCTCAATCCACCAGTTTGGATGTAAGATATTTCTACGTCCCTTGTTCTCCTCCGAGCTTGCATTCTCAGTCTTACACCTTTCCATTTCTCTATACAGTAATGTATAACAGAATTCTTTCGATAATGAATACGATTTTCATTCATGGCACGGCGAATTCTTCAGTGACGAAACAGCAGATTTCTTCAGACATGAACTCAGGAACCTACTCCAGCTCTGAGGGAGTTATCGATTTGAAGGAAAATATATTGATGATTAATTTGGCGTATTACTTATTTCAAAGACATGCATCACAGCAAAAAGGAAACAGGTACACTCCATTGCACTAACACAATACCTAGACGCTAGATGAGGAGTACATTAATTTTCCACCTTTCTGACAGCAATTTGTGCTGTTCAATGAATAACGTACTATGATTACTTGTTACATTTTAATGACATCTCTGTTTTATTCGGAAATACATTCAATAACTTTTACTCTTTAAGTGGGTAATTGAGATGAGCACTATTCACAATGCAGAGTACGGATAGCATTACAAGTATGTTGTCACGGCGTGGGCAATCTTGCGTAGATGTAAAGATGTAATGTGAAAATTGGCTTTGCCACTCACAGAGGTCTTTGACCTTCAAAGACCATCTGTCGAAAAATCTGCCGTAAACAGATAACTATGTGGAAGCTTTGTTGTAGTTAGTATGAGGGCTGGTGTGATATTGATCCCCATTCTAGTTTATATTGTGTATTTGTTTTCATATCTGGATATCTATTGGACCTTAAATCCATTTGAACCTGTTAACTGTTGTCAAGCTTTGATTTCCCTTTACTATTCTTAACTCCGAAGCTTCCCTCCTCTGCCAAATTGGCGATTCCGTGATGGATGAAGGTGTATTCTATCAACCTACACCATCTTTTAGTCAAGTTGTGACAATAAACCTCTTTTCTCTTCGATACGATTCATTACTTCTTCATGATTAACTGTTCTAGTGATCTAATCTCTAGCATTCATCTGTAAAACCACATGTCAATACTCTGTGTTCTCCTCTTGGCTGTATTGATTATCGTACTTTGTTGAACGTGTTCCCCATTGATGAGGATACACAGTGCAAAAAAACTTTGAGGGAAGCTTAACATTCAGTGATAGTGAATCTCTCTTTTTTAAGTGAAGTTTCGCTAGCTACTGCCCATCTACATTTTACAACCTCTTACTTCTGCAATCGTCAGTTATTTTGCTGCCCAAATATTTTCTTTCAATTATGTTTATCTTATAACCTGTTTTCAAGACACAAGCTGTTCTCTTCAAATGATGTTTTAAGTTCTTTGCCGCATCTGATAGGGTTACGATGTTATTGGCAAAACTTAAAATTTATCTGTCACCTCCGCGAAATTCAGTTCCCCTTTCAAATTTATTCTTTTCCTTTGCTGGTTGTTCAAAGTACAGACTGAGTAACATGAAAGATAAGATGAAGTCCTGTCTCATTCCCTTCTAAATTATTGTCTCTTTTTCTTGTCCATTGACTCTTATAACAGCAGTCTGGTCTCCATACAAGTTGTCTGTTGCCTTTCACACAGTGTATTTTATTCCTGGTATGTTCATAATTCCAGTGGGGGTTTCCAGTTAACATTGTGAAATGCTTTCCTAAATCAAGAAATTTTATAAAAATCAGTTTATCTCACTTCAACCTACATTCTAAGATAAGATCTTGGGTCAGTATTACATCGCCCGTTCCTAAATTTCTCTGGACCGTGAAGTGATCTCACCCCAAGTCTGCTGCTACTAATTGTTCCATTCCTCTGTGGGTAGTTCGTGTTAGTATTTTACCGCTATAACATTTTAAACGCGTGGTTCATGCTATTCACACCTGTCAGCACCTACTTTCCTTTCTAATGGTATTCCTGCGTGCGTCCTAACCTAATCTAGATTAAATTCTATAGGAATGTCATCGACTCCTAGTACCTTGTTTCGATTCATTCATTTCAGTGTTATGTCGAATTCTTTTCACAGTATCGTATTACTCATAACCCTTGTATTCTTTCCGCCTGTCAGGCTCCTCCTCTCCGTTTAGTAGTAGTTTTCGTCTGAGTTCTAGATGCAAGTACATCTGTTTCTTGTTTCTCTAAATAATTATTTAATTCTCCTATAAGTAACATTTACCATTTCCGTAAACATGCTTCCACAGCGTTATATCTCTCCTCTAACCATTCTCGCTATGCTGTCAATTTCATAATTTAGGCTAAAAAAAAATGGCTCTGAGCACTATGGGACTCAAGATCTTAGGTCATAAGTCCCCTAGAACTTAGAACTACTTAAACCTAACTAACCTAAGGACATCACACACACCCATGCCCGAGGCAGGATTCGAACCTGCGACCGTAGCAGTCCCGCGGTTCCGGACTGCAGCGCCAGAACCGCTAGACCACCGCGGCCGGCATTATTTAGGCGTCTATACTCCGTGTTGCCTGTCTGATTTAATGAATTTTTGTATCTCCTGCATTACCGAAGCATTTCTGCTGGGCCTCGTCTTTTTGCCTCATTTTTCCACTACTGCCTTCCCTACTTCATTTCTTTAAACTACCCATTCGCCTTCTATTCTCTTCCAGTCCCCTGTTTCAATGACTCATGGTCTAGTGCTCTCCTTCAAATTCTCAACTGTCTCTGTTTGTTAAGCTTACTCGAGCCTTTTATTTACTACCTTTTCGCAAGATATTCGACTTTATTCTACATTTAACAACTAAAAAAAATTATTGTCAATGTGCACGTCTGCTTCTGAAGTGTTTTGCGTTCAAAACCTGATTTCTAAAGCTCTCAGCTCTCTCTCTCTCTCTCTCTCTCTCTCTCTCTCTCTCTCTCTCTCTACCATTACATAACCGATATGAAACATTCCGGTGTTTCCAAACCTTTCACGTTTATTATCTTTTTCATGATTATTAAACCAACGTAATGCTTAAATCATTTTTGTCCAAAATTCTACAAAGCGGGTTCTCCTTTCGTTAATATCCCCGAGATTACATTTTCCTATTATTTTTTCCTCTCTTACCTTTCCTCCACTCTAATTCCAGTCTCGAATCACAGTTAAACTTCTTTGTAACTAAATATATAGTGTACTGAATATGTCCTATAACTCATCATAAATTTTTGCTGTCTCATCTTCATCTGCAGAGCTGGTAGGCGTATGTACTTGTACTCCTATGATGGGTCGTGGCTTTGTGTCTGTTTTGAGTATAATAAACAATTCACTATGTTGTTCATGGTAGTTCACCATCATTCAAATTTTAAAGTTAATTGTTAGACCTTAATTGCCTGGCAAAGGGTTCATGGAACCGCTTTCACAGTAGCTCTCTACCGATCCACTATCGAGTAGCGCGCGGAAAAAACGAACATTTAAACCATTCAGAGGAAGCTTTTCGGCTTATATTGAAATAACAGTGTCGTTTTTCGTCTGCTAATAGCATGTCTGGTCAATGAATTAAAAAACAAAAGCAAAAAAGGAATAAAAAGTTATTTAAAATTGTTTTCGGTGAAATTCCTGTATTGTGTCTTAATTCGTGATCAGCTGCATTCTCCAGGTTTCGGAAAAGTGATCCGGTATACTTGATTTGCCGCGAAATTATCGTCAACTCCTGAAATCTTCGGCAGTATTAAACGATGTTTGTTTCCTTAGTGAGACTGATACGAAGAAATGTCACTCCAGCAAACCTGCCTTTTCGCGATGCTCGTGGTGTTCCGAATTTTTATGTTTCGAATGCTTCTGTGATCGGTATAATCCAAAGGAATAGACAAAGCCTTCCTGAACAAGAAAAATAAGAATATAATATGACATATAAGAACTGATACAGGAGTGAAATACTAAAGTATGAGAATTAAGAACATTATAACCCATAAAAATACTATACACACATATACGGTATAATAAACGTGTGACACCTATTACGAAACCTATGTGTAATTTTACAGTTAATATAACACCAGTGTATCCCCTAACACGATAAGAAACATTTGTGTAGAGATCTTCTACGGACACAAGTGGATAAATGAAAAAAATAAAATAAAACAAATAAAAACAATAATTGGGTTTCGAACGTAGGACGCAGAACTAACAGGTCATTACGCTAGTCACTCTGCCACCAGTTGGCCTGGGTTTATCAGCCGCTAAAAAACATGCAAATTAAGTCGAAAACTTTGATGGACATTTTCTCAGAAACGGTCGTGTATCTACGGATAAGCCGAAACAATGGTTCGTTTATTTTGGCTCCTCTTCAACGAAGTTACTGGGAAATCATATACACTCCTGGAAATGGAAAAAAGAACACATTGACACCGGTGTGTCAGACCCACCATACTTGCTCCGGACACTGCGAGAGGGCTGTACAAGCAATGATCACACGCACGGCACAGCGGACACACCAGGGACCGCGGTGTTGGCCGTCGAATGGCGCTAGCTGCGCAGCATTTGTGCACCGCCGCCGTCAGTGTCAGCCAGTTTGCCGTGGCATACGGAGCTCCATCGCAGTCTTTAACACTGGTAGCATGCCGCGACAGCGTGGACGTGAACCGTATGTGCAGTTGACGGACTTTGAGCGAGGGCGTATAGTGGGCATGCGGCAGGCCGGGTGGACGTACCGCCGAATTGCTCAACACGTGGGGCGTGAGGTCTCCACAGTAGATCGATGTTGTCGCCAGTGGTCGGCGGAAGGTGCACGTGCCCGTCGACCTGGGACCGGACCGCAGCGACGCACGGATGCACGCCAAGACCGTAGGATCCTACGCAGTGCCGTAGGGGACCGCACCGCCACTTCCCAGCAAATTAGGGACACTGTTGCTCCTGGGGTATCGGCGAGGACCATTCGCAACCGTCTCCATGAAGCTGGGCTACGGTCCCGCACACCGTTAGGCCGTCTTCCGCTCACGCCCCAACATCGTGCAGCCCGCCTCCAGTGGTGTCGCGACAGGCGTGAATGGAGGGACGAATGGAGACGTGTCGTCTTCAGCGATGAGAGTCGCTTCTGCCTTGGTGCCAATGATGGTCGTATGCGTGTTTGGCGCCGTGCAGGTGAGCGCCACAATCAGGACTGCATACGACCGAGGCACACAGGGCCAACACCCGGCATCATGGTGTGGGGAGCGATCTCCTACACTGGCCGTACACCACTGGTGATCGTCGAGGGGACACTGAATAGTGCACGGTACATCCAAACCGTCATCGAACCCATCGTTCTACCATTCCTAGACCGGCAAGGGAACTTGCTGTTCCAACAGGACAATGCACGTCCGCATGTATCCCGTGCCACCCAACGTGCTCTAGAAGGTGTAAGTCAACTACCGTGGCCAGCAAGATCTCCGGATCTGTCCCCCATTGAGCATGTTTGGGACTGGATGAAGCGTCGTCTCACGCGGTCTGCACGTCCAGCACGAACGCTGGTCCAACTGAGGCGCCAGGTGGAAATGGCATGGCAAGCCGTTCCACAGGACTACATCCAGCATCTCTACGATCGTCTCCATGGGAGAATAGCAGCCTGCATTGCTGCGAAAGGTGGATATACACTGTACTAGTGCCGACATTGTGCATGCTCTGTTGCCTGTGTCTATGTGCCTGTGGTTCTGTCAGTGTGATCATGTGATGTATCTGACCCCAGGAATGTGTCAATAAAGTTTCCCCTTCCTGGGACAATGAATTCACGGTGTTCTTATTTCAATTTCCAGGAGTATATATATATATATATATATATATATATATATATATATATATATATATATATGTGTGTGTGTGTGTGTGTGTGTGTGTGTGTGTGTCTGTTTGTTCTGTTGGATATGACCGTTTATTTTTGGTGGCTGTAGATGTTACGGTATTCAGTCTCGCTACAATGACCTTGTTTTGAGCTTCAATGCTGTCTACGAGTTTTAACGCTTGGAGCACTAGATCATTCCTTCAAGTCTACGAGAATTTCCATCTATAGCCCCTATCGTTTCTAGATTTACCCTTGTCCTGTGTTTGTCTGTACCCTTTGGGAGTGGAATGCTTTTTAGTCATTCCCAAGGCCCTCTAACCTAAAAACCCACCCTGTCCACTCCACACTACCCCCCACCACCTGTGTAGTCGCCTCCTGTGATGTAATGAACCCCTGACCTATTAAGCGGAACGCGATTCCCTACCACCGTATTTTGCAAGTCAAGAAATCTACAGCCTACACGGTCGCAAAAACGACTGAGCCTCTGAATCAAACCTTTCACTCGACTCTCTATCAAAGGCCTGAAATTGGTCCTGTCGACGATGCTGCAGATGGTGAGCTCTGCCTTCCTCTCACAAACAAGACTGGCAGTGTCTGCCAGTCAGATAGCCCCCAGAAACCAGAGACTATCTCTTCCGACCCAAGGCAACACCCACCATCAGTACAGACATGAACCATCACCAGAAGTTAGTCGCATATTCTGCTCTTCATGACATCTGCCAATATCTGTTCCTCTTCTGAGATGACTTATCCAGTTATGCACGCAGGATGCACTCTAGTCTTCTTTCCCTTCTTGGCATCCGTATCTCTGAGGGGCCCCATTATTCACCATAGATTGGAGCTTGAAATTACCAGTAATACCACCTTCTGTGAATACCTGGATATTGCTGTCTGAGAGGCTTCCTCTGAAACTGGACGAAGGGCTGCATCTGGTCGAGGATCTTTATTAGTCATTTATAGTACCAGAAACCTATTTATCAGGCGAACTGGGGAGGCCTTTCCACCTCCTAACCCAGGGATCAACCTCATTGCAAGCATAAACCAGGGCAGCCACAGTTGTGGGATGTGCTGCACATCCTGCGGATTCCCACGTCTGGCCCCTTACAACGACGCCGATTGGTAACAAATGGTTCAAATGGCTCTGAGCACTATGGGACTTAACATCTGAGGTCATCAGTCCCTTAGAACTTAGAACTACTTAAACCTAACGAGCCTAAGGACATCACACACATCCATGCCCGAGGCAGAATTCGAACCTGCGACCGTAGCAGTCGCGCGGTTCCGGACTGAAGCGCCTAGAACCGTTCGGCCACTTCGGCCGGCGATTGGTAAAAGCCTCAGGCTACTTGACTGAAGCCAGCAGCACCTGGAGCTGTGAGTGAATGGTCACTAGCTCAGCTCACATCCAAACACGGCAATCACAGTCCCTATTCATATTAAAGACGCCGGAACTACACACTAGTATAGACACAAACATGCAGTAAACTTAAGAATTAAAGTACTTAGCACACAGGTAAATCAAAATGACAAACGCCTAAAAAATTCACAAGCGAACGATGTACTCTCCTGAGATGCTGCAGGACAGAAGCTGCCAGCTAACTACGGTGTCTTACAACTGTAACTATCTGTTCAAACAAAACCAGATAACCCCTTTTGATTTTGTGTTGATGACCCTGTACTCATCTGATCAGAAATCCTTCCATCCTGGCAGCGCCCTTCACTAATTTCAGCGATATGTAATTCCAACCTATCCAATTCTCTTTCCTATTTCACTAACTTGCCTGTACGATAAATGGACCTAACTTTCCACCCACCAACCCATGGTACGCAATATTACTTTTTTTCTGATGATACTATTCCCGTGATTAGTCACTGTCCAGAGACCTGGTATTTTACATCCACCATTACCACTGCATCTGTCAGAATGATGAAAAAAGGACATCAAATTTGACCTATAAAGTATTGAGTTTAAACACTAGGAATTGTTAATGAGATTCACTTCGAAACGTCTTGGATGAAATTTCCACAAAAGTTCTTCGAAATAAAGGAACTGCACTGCTTCTACACTGGCCATATAGTTTTTTAGTTGTCCAAATCCAATCATTCTTATTTACATTTATGAAGTGATTTAATGATATACCCATGTGCAACTTCCTCAGCACTCAGCGGCCGCTGTACGCTAACGTTTGTGAAAGGTGCCGAACATATGACTGAATGAAACTTATGACACAGATATAGTGCATGCCAGTACACAGTGATCATAATAACAGAGGTGCGCATCATATGCTACTGTAAGAATTCGTCTGGCATGAAGCCACTGGGTACTACAATCAGTGCCTCTAATCTGTGTGGAATAGAATCAAAGAGGTTCTGGATATCTACTTGCGATAACTCCCCGATTCGATTCCCATACAAGTTCATAAATTATCAGCAGTAGTTGCAGGGGAGCCAACGGCCTTACCGCGATGTAACACTGGTTCCCGTCAAATCACCGAAGTTAAGAGCTGTCGGGCTGGGCTAGCACTAGGATTGGTGACCATCCGGTCTGCCGAGTGCTGTTGGCAAGCGGGCTGCACTCAGCGCTTGTGAGGCAAACTGAGGAGCTACTTGACTGAGAAGCAGCGGCTCCAGTCTCGCTCTTCACCAGACATTGCACTGCTAAAGGAGCGGCTATAAAATTTCCCTGATGTAAAGGTTTCTCATCCGATTATCCTCAATGGTCAGCAGTGAAGACTGTATATTGTATCCTGTGACACACCGTAGGCAATTGCTCGCTATGCCACTTAACAATGCAACCTGCCAGATTGCGGTTACCACAGTCGTGTCTATAGAGATAACCTGTGAAGTAAACTTAGAAGCCTGTAGGCAGGCAAGGGACATCAGAGGGGTATCAAGTGCTATGTCAGTTGCCTGCCTGCAGGCTTCTAAATATACTTCACAGGTTTTCTCAGGGTTACTTCGCAGGTTTCCTCTGCAGAGACATAATTTTAAAACTGTTAATAAATGTGGGCGGTTGTCACCTAGGGTACTGTCGAAATGAGGGGTGTTAGAGAGATTATTTTGCCACTGTATTCACACATGTGTCAATGTCGCGCTCCTCCATGATCACACCACAGTAGGGAGTGAAACAGGAAGAATGAAAAAACATAAGCTGCCTTCGATGCTTCCGACCACTCTCGAATTTCATCTAATGGTTACGTACCATCCCTAGTTGCTCCAAACTGTACGTACGGGAGAACAAAAATTGCGGTCGTGCTGCACTGCAAAGGAGTGTGATCGCGTTCAGTGGGGATACAGGCCCACCATGTCCTTAGAGAGAAGTTGAAAGACACTGGGGTGACAGAAGCGTCAAAGGTTGTCAAGAACGTCGTCCTGTTGTACATCGTACTGAGAACTAACGTTTTCGGTGGCGAAATGTGTGGGAATCAGAGCCACAAGGAGAGGGGGGAGTGATCAGACGTAGTCGACTGGATCCTTGAGGGTGAGTATGCTTGCCCACAATTTTCCATACAGTACCAGGCTTAGTAAGATCACTAAACACTAACAAGACTAATGAAATGCAGCTCTAATCATTGGCTCTCACATTGCAACTTTGAGTATTTAGATTCATACTTTAAAATTACATAATTTTTACGTACTAGTTTGATCGCATTGGTTCATCTCTGCACCCAGTATCGACTAGTAACAACTTAATTAACAATTTAATTATCTTTGGTGTTAGTTTGTGAGGCTTCTAGGAAGTCTGCTTTGAGTTCCTGATGAATAGACCAATCACGTCACTGCACGAATGCGGAGAATGGTGGGTGAGGAGTTTGAATAGACACTCAAATGTTCCATGGTGTTGAAAAAAGATGACCTTAGAGTCGGGTGCCGCGATTTGCTGGACGCTGGTCAGTGAAATGGTGAAGTATATCTGGGTTGCACGTAGCAAATGGTAACTTACAATATGATTTCGTTAATGATTCACGAGATACAAGTAATCGATGGTTAACGTTGTCTTCTTGATTCACGTTACGAAATTGCTGTAACTTTCATGTACTGGACTCACATCACACATGTGGTTGTCGAGTCTTTGTGAAGTGAGTATCTGTCGAGGCATGTACAGAATCTGGTAGCTACTAATTCATCCCAAAGATAGTGCAAAGAGTTTAGTCACAATCCCTGTTGCGGAATCTGCGTAAATGCTTAGCGATTTTTATTGAATCACACTTGTTCGATTCTCTTAAGTTTTGGAACGATGTGCGCCACTTGTTTTCTGGGAACAAGTAAGTCTTGTATCATTATGATTTACTCACTTTCTTGAGATCAGCTACACGAATTTACTTTCAAATATTCTTTACAATCATTCTCCTTGCCATGCGTTTCCTATTTAAACGAATCATACTAACTTGCACTTAGCAGATGGTACACGATAATCTGACGTTTACTTAACTACCTCAGGTAGAAGAATTTTCCGATTTCCTCATTGCATTTCACGTCAACGACGTTAGTAACCACTTTTAACAATACATTTCACGTTTCTGCGCATGTTTTTTTTAATACAGCAGTTAGGTTTTGGTGTTGACGTAGGTGGCAGAGACGCGGTGCTTTGTTCTGCAGAAAGTGTGTTTATTCGGTGCCTTACAGTTTACTACTATTATTTGTACATACCCGTTTGCGTTGCAGTCGGCTACAAGTCACGTTCCTTAAACACTTACTTTTATGTTTGGTGAAATATTTGGTACGACTGCTCATATCCACCTACATTCAGTTTTCCTTTGGTATGCTCAGTATAAATTGTTGCGATAATGATGTAAGTAAATATTCACCGTGTATGTAATGAGCCGTGGCGGGACCGGCGCCAGTAGTATCTCTGGCATCAGGACGATCGATTTCCTAGTACAGGGGTTTGTCTTTGGGCTTGGGCCGGCTCGAGATATAAGGGAGTGCCGACCGCGAGTAGAGAGGGAGGACACAACTCGTGAGAACGGAACGCGGCGGTGCGAGAGTCGGCGATTGGTTGGCGGATAGAAGCGAAGACGGCGTGCCCGAGGCCGGGCGGCGGTTGTCGCGTGGTTGTACTGGAGTCGGCGGGAGTTGGCAGGCGCTATGCATTCTCCGGCAGTCTCGTGAGGTGTGGATATGCCTGCTTCCTTGGAGGGACACACTGTTATGGTCTCGCGAAGTGATGGTCTGACATCTTAGCAAAATCGCCCTAACATCAAGACACTCGGTTAAGTACGCTAATTACTAAGATCGCTTAGTTAACAGTGATTGTGATCGCTCTTGGTACAGTAAGACGTTGCAAGACATGTGATGGTATATTTGTTCGATTTCATTTGAGGTCTCTTACTAAGTGTGTGCTCTGCTTCCGCATAATACTGATGTTTTTGCAGATGTGTGTCATTAAGTTCTAGTGAGTGTCGGTTCTCGGGAGCCAGTTCATTTTCCACTATTAGTGCTTGTTTATCAAGTACAGTTTTACTTAAAGGAAGCACTTGCGAGCGTAATTAGTTGTTGTTTAGCCTTGATTTTATAGAGTTAATTTACTGGTAAATCTTAAATGTTAAAGTTAAGGAAAGTTATTCTGCCTCCGGTTGCCGGATGTGGTCTGTGTTTCAGTGAGCTGAGGCAGTGAGCAACCGAAGCGCTGGGCTTCCCTTTAGATAGCAAGTTTGGCTTACGGGTAGTGGACTTCACCTGAGCTCGTGTATTCCTCTTCGGTAGCGTTGGCTTGGTTCACATTTTGGTGGCTTACTCGACGTGGAGTTGCAAACAGAGCCACGTCTTGATTAGAAATTATGTATTACTTCTCTCAGTCCATCTTACAAGCCAATGAGCATTTGAATAATTTCGGGTTCGCCCTGCAAAATTGCCCAGCTTACGTTTAATAAATATATTTTTAGTTTTCTTGTTAAAGTCGAAACTGAAAGGGTCTTAATTATTGTGTCTTAACTAGAGTTGTTTGTTAAAGGTGTGATTGAATTCAGCCTTAGTGGGTTCTGTCAGTTTTTGTGCGAGATGATTTATTAACTTGTTTATGATTTTATGTAATGCGTTTCTTAAATAGTTTGCCTGACTGGCGGTTCTCAAGGTTTATGGGAAATGATTTATTAACGTGCTTATGATGTTATGTAATGTAAGTCTCTTGAATAATCCTGCCCGAGTGGTGCCTGCCAAATTTCATGTGATTGTTTTGGGTAGCTAATAAAGACATTGGAATTTAAATGTTCACTTTATTGGGTCATCCCTTCCACCCCCTTTAGATTTAAAGGTTAAACAAACAGGTGTTAAGTAAAATCGTATAAGGTAACTTTCTGTAAACTATTCTCAGTCGGATAGCGTTACAAAATTGTTTCATATGGCATAATTTTGTTAAATATACTCGAAAAATTGTCGGTGGAAAAGCGATCAGTGCAATAAGGAAAAAGTATATGTTTTAGTTTAGTCTCGCAATACTTCATTTTGTCCACTCTATGTTGTGTATACGACGACATATTTTTAAACTCGTGGCTTCTTCGGATACACTTTCTCAGGTAATACATATTTTGAAACCTAGCAAGACACTAACGTGTACGAAGCTACAATAACGTCCCATTAAGTCTTCTTTGAGCTTCATTTTCCTTGTCACTTTAGACTGAAATATAAAACGTTAGACTATGAACACGGATACCGAATGATGCCAAACTAACGCTCCAATATTTCGACGTGTGTGAGGTATGTCTCTTAAAATTTCATCCCTATTTTCGGTGTTTTATGTAAAGAAAAGAGCCATTCATATAAATTAAGGATGGTGTGAGTATATCTGTTGAGTGTATCTACTGTTACCAGAACTTATCATGTGGAGATCGCAACAAAGAATGCCCAGAAGACGCGCACGTGCTACTTCTTACCATCTTACTGGTTTTCAAAACGGTGGTATCAATGGCCTGAGGTGCAGAGGATCATCATACCGACAGTTCATAACGACTACGGAACGAATGGTGACGTAATGTAGTCAGGAAAGCAGTGTGTCAGGAAGTGCAGAAAAGGATCCTTTGCAGAAGGACTACACCTCGTATAGATAATAAGGTGGTTCATCTAGCTCTGACGAATAGACGGATGACAACAGCTACAATCTAGGCAGAGGCTATAGAGAGTTACCACTCACCGTCGGGAACAGCTTGCTGCAAGCAAGACGGCGATATCGAGTTGCCATGCGTCGTTTACCACTGACTCCATATCACAGCTAACAGAGACCTACATGTTCAGGAGCAAGAGCTAACTGAGATTTTGAGTGTCATTCTGTGGTGTTCAGCTATGAGTCTCGATTCTGTCTGTGGCGTTCAGATGGACGCCATCGTGTCCGTAGATGACCTGATGAAAAGTCACGGGAAGCAGCAATTGTCGACATCCATACTCATGCAAGTTGTAGAATCATGGTGTCGGTAGTTAGTGGATATGACAAACTGAATTGGTAACTGCTGAAGAGAGGCTCAGTCCTCGTAATTATGTGTCATGAATTGTAGATCCTGATGTACCAATCGGACCACTGTACCAAATGGAGTATTCCAGCAGGTTATTGCAAAGACCACACACTGCACTTCACGTCAAAACCGTTTTGAGCAATTTACAGATCTTTGACTTGCCGTTCTTCGTCCTCAGATTTTTACCGTTACAACAAGTCTGGGATGCCATGCTGAAGTATCTTTATCTAAGCCTGTTCATTGACTTTCAGGGTTCATACCCACTTGTATACTTCTGAACGGCATAGCTTACGTGTTGGTGCTCGTATAAATTCAAGATAAGGGAAAGATGATCATCTCCACATTAGCTTTATAGATACTAACAGTTTAATGTGATACAGCAAAGCAATGATCATATATTTGCGTTGTCACGCTGTTTACCTCGCTCCGTCCCTCTGGTTGTCTGCCCAGAAGCGTGTTTAGCCGTCTGGTGGAGTGTCTATACAACCATCAGGCAGAACATTACGACCACCGATCTACTATCGATATAAACTCTTCCAATCAATAGCAGCGTCACCTGGCGTGGAACGACTGCTAGTCAGGCACTCGCACGGTTCATGTATTATCAGTGAGCGTGCTGTCCCTGTATAGAACAGGGAATACGGCGATCTATCTGAGTTTGACCGAGGGCATATTGTGATGACCTGGAGGCTCGGCACGAGCATTTAGGAAACTGCACGACTTGTCGGGTGTCCGAGGAGTGCTGTGGTGAATGTTCTCAGCACGTGGCGAAACCAAGGTGAAACCATGTCCAGTTGTCGTGGGGTTGGGGGGCCACCCCTCATTACAGATGTTGGACGTCGTAGCCTGGGCAGACTGGTAAAACAGGACTTGCGGCGAACTGTGGTGGCACTAATATCAGACGCTAATGCTGCGCATTCGGGAAGACGACGGTTCAAACCCACGTCCGGTCATTCTGATTTGGATTCTAATATATGCAGAATCAGAGTAAGGCTCATGTACTAACTGCAGGAAAATGTAAGCATCGCAGTTAACGTAATTCGGCAAATCCATAGAATTTCAAAGACACACACGGGAGATTGTATTAGTGGAAAGCCAAGGCATTACTACTAATCCATCAGAATACAGTATTTATAAAAATAAAACCTTCCATATTATTAGTTCGGGGGCGACGCTATATGATACGTAAATACGATCCTTCGAGAACATTGACTGTGCACGATCTCCGCCAGGCCTACTAGGCAGAAAAAAAGATATGTAGCTCTCGCAATATCATTGTGGGACGTAACAATAGGGCTCGTAAATAGAAACACGGTATGCATATAGGTCCCTGCCATACAAATGAGACTAAGCAGTAGTCATATTGCAGCAGAGCACCTCTGCTGTATGATAAAATTCAGCTGTAGAGAACTGCAGCATTCACGAGCCATCTGTCGATAAGCCTCCTAAAAAAACTGTCATGAGATACTGTGCGTCTCTATCGGCGCTGCTGCAGCAGGGGACCACGGTTGCAGCACCTGAGAGCCTGGGAATACTGACCAGACGGAGGCCGTCCATGTACTCTCCGTATATGGGTCTGCTCGTTCCATGGAAGAGCCATTTCATTGGCTCCAAGTAAAACCACGGGCTGTGTTCAATCGAGTTAACGGACCAAAAATTCTTTCAATGGCTTGCAAGACGAGTGACAGCTTTTGCCAGATAACTCGCTCTGCCCCTTAAGATGACTATCAGATAAAGGAGCCCACGCACTTAGAAATATAGAGATACTTGCTGGTTCTCCGAATGTAGCACCAAAACGATGTTAACAAACGTTCTAAAATTATTTTTTTATTACATGGCTCGTGTATGTCAGCTGCAAGCTGCTGGATTTACCCATAGTCTTATTTAAAAGAACTCATTATTTAGTAGCAAAAACACACCTAAAGGTACTAAATACAACAAATCATGAGCTTTAACGTGTTGGACGTTAAGTACTTACCATGAATACACCTCTCTCTAGGTTCTTATAAATCAGTTGACCTCCGACAATGTCCGTCTACATCATTATAATTGATGACGAAGCGTAAATCAGCTAATATTGGAGTCAAGTTCAGAACCTGAAGCTTCCGGATGGAGAAGGCTGTTGGTAGGGTGTTACTAAATTTCTTTATTGTTGTGTTCTATGATGGCAAATTCCACAAATCATTTTGGAAATAATCATGCATGTGATGTTTTCGTCTTATAGTACCCTGTTGGATATTTTGTTTGGGGCCCATACATTTAAGATAGGGTGCATGTTAATAATGTTGCAAATCTACACTCCTGGAAATGGAAAAAAGAACACATTGACACCGGTGTGTCAGACCCACCATACTTGCTCCGGACACTGCGAGAGGGATGTACAAGCAATGATCACACGCACGGCACAGCGGACACACCAGGAACCGCGGTGTTGGCCGTCGAATGGCGCTAGCTGCGCAGCATTTGTGCACCGCCGCCGTCAGTGTCAGCCAGTTTGCCGTGGCATACGGAGCTCCATCGCAGTCTTTAACACTGGTAGCATGCCGCGACAGCGTGGACGTGAACCGTATGTGCAGTTGACGGACTTTGAGCGAGGGCGTATAGTGGGCATGCGGGAGGCCGGGTGGACGTACCGCCGAATTGCTCAACACGTGGGGCGTGAGGTCTCCACAGTACATCGATGTTGTCGCCAGTGGTCGGCGGAAGGTGCACGTGCCCGTCGACCTGGGACCGGACCGCAGCGACGCGCGGATGCACGCCAAGACCGTAGGATCCTACGCAGTGCCGTAGGGGACCGCACCGCCACTTCCCAGCAAATTAGGGACACTGTTGCTCCTGGGGTATCGGCGAGGACCATTCGCAACCGTCTCCATGAAGCTGGGCTAAGGTCCCGCACACCGTTAGGCCGTCTTCCGCTCACGCCCCAACATCGTGCAGCCCGCCTCCAGTGGTGTCGCGACAGGCGTGAATGGAGGGACGAATGGAGACGTGTCGTCTTCAGCGATGAGAGTCGCTTCTGCCTTGGTGCCAATGATGGTCGTATGCGTGTTTGGCGCCGTGAAGGTGAGCGCCACAATCAGCACTGCATACGACCGAGGCACACAGGGCCAACACCCGGCATTATGGTGTGGGGAGCGATCTCCTACACTGGCCGTACACCACTGGTGATCGTCGAGGGGACACTGAATAGTGCACGGTACACCCAAACCGGCATCGAAGCCATCGTTCTACCATTCCTAGACCGGCAAGGGAACTTGCTGTTCCAACAGGACAATGCACGTCCGCATGTATCCCGTGCCACCCAACGTGCTCTAGAAGGTGTAAGTCAACTACCCTGGCCAGCAAGATCTCCGGATCTGTCCTCCATTGAGCATATTTGGGACTGGATGAAGCGTCGTCTCACGCGGTCTGCACGTCCAGCACGAACGCTGGTCCAGCTGAGGCGTCAGGTGGAAATGGCATGGCAAGCCGTTCCACAGGACTACATCCAGCATCTCTACGATCGTCTCCATGGGAGAATAGCAGCCTGCATTGCTGCGAAAGGTGGATATACACTGTACTAGTGCCGACATTGTGCATGCTCTGTTGCCTGTGTCTATGTGCCTGTAGTTCTGTCGGTGTGATCATGTGATGTATCGGACCCCAGGAATGTGTCAATAAAGTTTCCCCTTCCTGGGACAATGAATTCACGGTGTTCTTATTTCAATTTCCAGGAGTGTATTAATACAATCTGGTATAGGTCTTACTGATGAGAAAATGCCGGCATTAGCAAATTCTCGGTTAAAGCAGTACTCCCAAAATGCATACGCACATCATACTGATCTGCTTGTGATGAATAGAGTCATCCAGCAGAACGACCAAGATTACGACTGTCAGTTAATTGTTTGTGAAATTTATTTCCACATAATATTATAGGTATACAGTGCATGGTTTTATAGCTCATTATAGATCTTGATATCCTTTTTAAGTAGAGTATCGAGGCATGGTAGTGGATCCTGCCATTGCCGAACAATCAATTGAAATATCTCTGGGAAGGTACTGTATACCATACTGATTTATTACAGGGAATAGAGTGTTACCCACCCAGAGACAGTTTACAGTACAACTGTTAGCGGTTTTGTTTGGTAGCTCATGTAAACGATTTACTGGTTAAATTATTAAAACTATAGACAATTAGGGTGTAGCTTTATAATTAGTTATGAGTTCTATACTTGGTATGTATGCACATCCACACAAGTCAAACATTATTTACCTTTCTTCTTCTGTAGAGGATGGTTTAGACCACATGTCCTTCTGTCTTAGTAACTGTAAACACTGGAATGCGTTGTAGCATGGCAATATGACCACCAACGGATGCTTTTTACTAATAATGAGTATTCACTCAAGTACCAAAAAGTCATCGGGTAAATTTCATGGGCCGGCCGGTGTGGCCGAGCGGTTCTAGGCGCTTCAGTCTGGAAACGCGCTGCTGCTACGGTCGCAGGCTCGAATCCTGCCTCGGGCATGGATGTGCGTGCTGTCATTAGGTTAGTTAGGTTTAACTAGTTCTAAGTCTAGGGGACTGATGGTCTCAGATATTAAGTCCCATAGTGCTTAGAGACAGTTGACATTTGAAATGTCATGATGACAACACTTGTCAGTCACATGAACTTCTGCTCACAACTTCTAAATGAGAATTTCCCATCCAGTTATAACATACGGTGTGGGGCGCAATGCTGATACCAAAGGGCCAAGAGATGAGGATATTAGGTCTAGTAATAACAACCAACATGCTTTCTGCACACCAGGAACGCATACTTAGCCATGTATATTTATTAAAGTACCAGTACCGAGTTCTATAAAATATGAGATGCCTGACAATCATATGGAAGAAATGAGAGTACTAATCTAGCATGAAGGATCGTCATAATGTATGGGTGGCTTTAATATTGTTTCAAGTGGAACAAAGACATGCGTTTGGATAAACCAATACGCATAATATACTTAGGTTCTTAGTCCTGCGTTTATGCCTCCTCTGTGGTTGTAGTAAATGTTTCAAAATACATTTTTTATACAAAACCGACAACAGCTCAAGATTATGTAGTTGATTTCCATGTTAAATAACTGAAATTATAGACATAGAGAACAAAGCTTTATAACCAATTATCTGACTACCTGGTATTGCCCAGGTGTGTATTTATTCCATTCTTCTATTAGTGCAACTTCTCTTTCCCCTCCCTCCCCCTCTCTATCTATCTCTCTCTATCTCCTCCTTCACTTTATCTTTGTCCATCTCCTCCACCACCACTCTGTCACCCACTTCCATCCCCTCACACTGTCCACCTCCTCGAGCTATCACTCTCTGCCCACCTCTTCCTGCCTCTCTCTCTGTCAATGTGTTTCTTCCCCATCACTTTGTCAATCTGCTCCTGCCCACTGTCCATCTGTTCCTTCCCCTTCTGTCCATCTCCTTCTTCCCCTTCTAATTCCATCTCCACCACTCATCTCTTTGTCAATCTCTTCCTCCTCCTTCTCCTCCTCCTCCATTTCTCTGCCCATCTCCTACTCCCCTTCTCCCTCTTTATCCCCTCTCAGTTCCTTTCTGTGTCCGTCTCCTCCTCTACCCTTTCTCCATCCACCTCCTAATCTTCCATTTCTCTATCCACGTCTCCTCCTCCTCTGTCTGTTCATCTTCTCCTTTCCCCTCTCATTGCTCTCTTTCTCTCCCCTGTCTCTGTCTCTCTTTCTTTTTCGTTTCTCTGCCCATCTCCTAATCTCCACTCTCTCTTGTCAATTTCCCCCTACCCTACGTCTCTCCATCTCCTCCTCTTGTTCTGCCTATCTACTTCTTCCCTCTCGCTGTCTGTCCATTTCCTCTCTGTACTTCTCTCTCCGCTTTATTATGCTCACACCAATCTGAGGCTGGTGGTACTTACCTCAATAGTATTTATTTCCAGACTGTCACTAACATTTTTAACAAATATGATTGAAATAGTTCCAGGGGCTTGGGCCAAGCATTTTACCTATGGCTTTGCATGCATACGCACATGTCAGATGTATTTCACATATATTTAACATATTTCACAGGTATT
The DNA here is from genome assembly GCF_023864275.1 of Schistocerca cancellata. NCBI lineage: Eukaryota > Metazoa > Arthropoda > Insecta > Orthoptera > Acrididae > Schistocerca > Schistocerca cancellata. The sequence continues at coordinate 448,119,436 of NC_064629.1, forward strand.
TGTACTCAGATTTCACCTGTATGTTTAGCGAATTTCGCCATCAACTCAATGTTCATGACTTTGTACGTCCTGAACAAGGTTTTGTACAATGGTATAATTGTGCAGGTACATCCAGTAGAATATATGACTATTGTCTGAGAAATGTATTGTGAATAAAGATAGCAACAAAGATGTAATAAATTAAAGCGTGATGCATGATGTGGCACTTTTTCACGCATCTTAGTATTTACGTCGTCATATGTCCTGAATTATGTGTCAAGAAACGATATATTTTTGTGGGTACATCCAGCAGCATATCCGGATAGTGTATGAGACATGTGTTGCGTATAGAGTTAGTAGCAAAGAAGAAACAAATTAAAACGTCATCCATGATGCTGCAGTTTTTCACGCATCTTAGTATTTGACATATCATCTCCTAAACTGTGTGTCACACAATGATGTAATTTTTGTGCTAAATCCAGTGGTATATGTGAATACTGTCTGCAAAAAGTGTCACGGATACAGTTAGTAGTAAGAAATCAATGAATTAAAACATCATGCTTATTGCGTGATTTTTACTACATGAACAGCGAAAATGTAGTAAGCGATAAAAATTTTTCCTTTCATCATTTTCGGGGGTCGTCAACGAGAAAAAAATTTTTTTAGACGTTTGAAATTATGTGTAAAATTTGTTGCAAGTCTCTAAGAGCTCTCACTCTCAAATACTGGATGACTGAAATACGGAATTTGCCCGTCGTTAGCAACACTGGTTTTTCACACCCACCCCTTTTATAAGTTGGTGGTTCTTACCCCCATGGTGACTTTTTCCAGACGGTAAGCGATATGTGTAGGAAGTATGGCTGAAATCGGTCCAGTAGCTATAGTGTTATAGAAATGTAGCAAATGACATGCGAAAACCTATAGTTTAGTCGTCCAGTATTTGAGAATGGGAGGACTTAGAGATTTGCAAAAACTTTAAGTATAATTTCAAACCATTGCGAAACCTTTGCTCACTCATGATCCGCACTGAATTAGGAAAATAATTCAAAGTTTATCGATGTTCATGCAGTGAAACTGCTGCATGAAGAATGACGTTTTAATTTATTACTTCTTTACTACTAATTGCATTTGTGGCACATCTTGCAAACAGTAGTCATATATACCACTGACTGTAGCAGAAAAATTAAATCATTGCACGACATGTAGTTCACGAGGCAGGACGTCATAAACACTGGGATGGGTCAGAAACTGCTGTATCATATTGCACCTTTAAATTTATTACCTCGCTCCTACTAGTTCTATTCGCAACACTTTTCACAGAGAGTATCCACGCATGTCTTTGAATGTACCTACAAAAATATATCATTGTACAACAAACAGCTCAGGAGTATTACTTCAAATATAGAGAAGCGTGAAAAACTTCCATATTGTTCATGACGATTTAATTTATTATTTCCTACCACTGACTCTGTTCACAACACAATTTGCGGACAGTAGCCACATATAGCACCGCATGTAGATGAAAAGTTATATCGTTGTTCAGGTGACACAACGTCATTGACATGGAGCTGTATGAAAATGAAACTGCAGGGTGACATTCGCTAGAGGTACCGGTGAAATGCGAGTGCAAATACATGTGAAACATGTTAAATATATGTGAAATATAATTGGTATGTGTGTACATGGGTAAAACTACAGATAAGAAACTCATCCTAAGCCCCCGAATGATTTCAACAAAATTTGGCGCAAATATTAACTACAGTAACGAAAAAAAAATATACTGTGGAGATAAGAGCCGCCAGCTTGCTATTGTGGCGGGCTTGATAAAATGGAGAGAGGAGGGAGAATAAGGAGATGCTCACAGTTAGCAGGACGGGGAGATGAACAGACAGAGAGGGCGGGGGACTGGACAGAGAGTGGGGAGAGGGGGAGATGGAAAAAGAGAGGGGGAGCAGGAGATGGATTGGGAGAGGGGAGGAGGAGACAGATAGAAAGAAGGGAGAAGGTGATGATCAGAGAAATGGGGAGGTGGAAATGGAATTAGAGGAGGGACAAGAGGATGGAGAGAGGGAGAAGTAGCAGGTGATCAGAGGGAAGAGGAGTGGGTTGACATTGAGTAGGGTGGATGTAGGACTGGACAGACAGAAGAGGGAGGAGGTGAAAAGAGAGGTGGTGAAGGAGGAGATGGACAGATTGAGAAGAAAAAGGATATGGGCTAATGTACAATCGAAATAAATAAATACCTCAGCAATGCTGGGTACTTAGCTGGTACACACATATATATATATATATATATATATATATATATATATATAGATAGATAAATATAATTACGTGGAGTGTATGCATAGTCACCCAAGTCAACAGAGTTTCCTTTAATTCTCCAGAAGATGCTGGTTTAGGTCCCATACCAATACATTTTACTATTTGTGAAAATGTAAGACATACACTGCAATATGTCTTAGCATGGCATTGTCACCAACAAGATAAAGCTCATGAATTCAACACTATCAGTCATGTGATCTGCTCATAGTCTTCTGGGACATAGCTTCTAATAGATGTGAGTGGACTTACTATCCAATTACACTATTTTGTGTAAGTATGCTGTGAGGCAGATACCCCCAGGTCTTAGGGAGGGACGTGGATCCTGCTATGGCAAGCAATGTGCACTCCAAGAGGATGCAATTTTGCTTGTATCTTCTAAGTGAGGCTGTCCCAATGTGAGTCTGGAGTTGCATCTGAAAGATGGATATTACTGCATTAGGTGTGAGATATTGCTAATGTGAGACCCATAACACACATCAGTGGGTGCTAGAAGGCGTGCATGCAGCATGTGGTATGTACAGGAACAATGTTTGTGCTGGATCCACCATTAACTACGTACTAGAATATTGTCTCGGGAAGATACACCTGCTCAGAGTCTAGGTTAACAGTTGAAGTGTATTCTTCTGCACAATAATTCCTGGGTAATATTCAGCATGGTTCCATGAATGTATGATCTTGGAGGTAGCATTCAACAGCTGGTTTGGCCAGCGCTACCATATCTCACTGCTACTAATGCCACTGGCACCTCTGACGATGCTTCCGGTCTTGGGTATGGGGCAGGGGTAACACCCCCCCCCCCTTCCCCCAAGAAAGTCAACACATCAAATACCTTAACTGTGCTGTTTTTTTTTATTTGTGTGTGTGTGTGTGTGTGTGTGTGTGTGTGTGTGTGTGTGTGTGTCTTGTGTGTGTGTGTGTGTGTGTGTGTTTTAGCATTGGCTTTGGCACTTACTGTTGACATTTGAAAATATATGTGCAATTTGGTGGGCTGGATTTGGTATAAAAGTTGGGTGGCATAAAAAGTTACATATGGAAAAGTGGAAAAAAGGAAAATGTCGAAAAAACGGTTAAATAAGGATAAGACATGATTGTACTGGTTATCTGTATTTATACTTAGGAAGTAGCCGAAATTTTTACAGACATAAACAGTAAATGAAAGTGTCTGGAGATAACTTGGATACTTTCGTAGAAAGCTAAAAGAAAGAGACAACTGTAAGAATTACAGCACCATCTGCCTCCAAATTGACAGAGATCTGTGATAAAGTTTGAGAGTGCAAGCTCGTAGACCCCTTGGGAAAAAATGGATTTTGTTGATTATGCAGATGGAGGATAGTAGAGATACATGACGTCACACATACATATAGAAATACGAAACTAAGTACACAGATTGGGTAATTGGTAGATATGGGCTGTAATGACCTGTGTGTGTGTGTGTGTGTGTGTGTGTGTGTGTGTGTGTGTGTACGTGAAGAAATTTCATTCTGATGGTATTCTCCAACCAAATATATTCTACCTGCAAGTCACATATATTTCTAAACGGAAATATATTTGGATGTGCTGTAAAGCGATACTTATGGCTCGCATATTCATATGGCTCGCATATGGACGTTACTATAGATGAAGTCTCGATATGTTTACTGATGGAAGATAAAAGGGGAGCTGCAGGCAACTTGGATACCACAATTTTTATCTACAGGATAATAGTATTGCTCGTCGTTTGACCACTTTTTCGAGTGTTCTTCCTGATAGAATGAGTTGCGGAAAATTTACTGATTTCTACACATACGTAGTTGAGTGTTTTGGAGGAGAATGAATACACATTGGCGATGGATGGTCAAAACATTATTATTACTTAAAGTATCGCATTGTGCGATGGTGCACGTAGGGAACAAGAAGATACTATGGTAACAATGAACGGTAGGAGTTTACTTCTACAAGATTCGAACAAGAACATTATAACAGAAACAGTTTCTTAATGAAAGGAGCTGGTTAAGAGCTGCAGGTGACAGTGCTATAAAGGCTGCCCATTGTAGGAAATTAGCTGGAGTCATTCACAGAAGCAAGCTAGAGCCGGTTAGTGCTGTGACTGTGGCACACTCATTGCTGCAGTGCCTGTCACAGTAAATTGGAACTGTGTCAGCTGCATGAATCTGATGGAGCATGTCATGGCATGTGTCTGTATTAACAGGAACCAGCCATACGCTGCATGCCCATTCCCTCTGCAGGGCGATGACATAGCCTTCTTGAGGCATAGATGGTTGTCGTGGTGGAGGCGATAGCTAAGGAAATAGCCCTTCTCGTCCCCATGGAGGTAACATCGTAGCCAACTGGGAGAAATGGAAGGGAGAACAGGGGTAGCAGCGAAGTCGAATCAATGGCCTGTAGAGGCGCTCTGAAAAGACGCTATTGCTCTGCCAAGAACAGAAGACCCTGAGGGACAGAGAAGATGGCTGGGCTGTGAGCAGGGTCAAATGGCACAGAGCAGTGTAGAGATAAGGGTGGGATGTGCACCGCAAATTTGCCTGTCGGGGAGAAATATGATGTGACAGATGGAGACTGTGTGGGTGGGTGGGCAGAGTGCATGGAAGGTGTGGATTAAGTGGTGGCATGTATGGTGTGTACCACTGGCTCCAGCTGCTGGGACACTGGTGCCACTGAAGCAGTCTACAGGAAGCACTGAGTGCAGGGCCACAAGGTGCGCAGTGTCCAGCAGATGAAAGTTGTCAGGGAGGGGGCCTGGACAAACAAGAGCAGCAGAGTCATCACCGAGAGATGGACATAGGCTGCTGAAGGCGGAGGCAGTGTGTTGGTCAGAGGCACCATGTCAGGTGGAGACATTGTACTGAGTGGAGGCATCACGTTGGCTGCAGGTGTCACATCAGCTGGACGCACTGCATATGACAGATGTGCCACGTCAGGTTAGGTATCAGGTTGAGTAATGTTGGAATAGATGTAGGTGTCATGTCAGGAGCACTTGAGCAAACAGAGACGACAATTAGGGAGGGGCCAGGGCAGACAGGTTTGCCACATGGAGGAGCACCGAAGTGGATGTTGATACTGTGTTGGGAGATGCTTGAGTGGACTCAGACACAGTGGCCAGAGGAGATGTGGCATTAGGCACTGGAGCTGTGGGCACTGGGACACTAGAGCTGTGGACACTAGAGCTTTGGACACTAGAGCTGTGGAGCTGTGGACAATAGAACTGTAGGAGCTGTGGCAGGGGGTGGCATGCTGGACTAGTCCAAGGGAGTGGTGCAAGACATGATTGTGCTAAAGGCGAAGGAGGAGGGCCAGAAGCTGGAGGTTGGGGACCAAGGGGCCTGAGGTGGCTAGGAGAGAAACGTTAGGGAGAATGGAATCCCATGTAAGATTATTAGTGCAGCAAGCAATGAGAGCCAAGAGTCCAATGCTCCATCTGAGTATGTGCATGTATGGGCATGTAGAAAAAGCCCAGAAGAGCATTGGTCGAATGTGCATGGAAGCACACAAATGCAGAGAGGAGGCTGCGTGGTAGAGCACAATGACTGAGAATGAAGTCATAAAGACACAAGAGTCACGAAACGCTTATCCTTGTCACCAACTAAAGTGTCACATTCTGGGATGGTGCATGTAGACAGTAAAAAAGGTGCCCAGGTAGCAATGAACAGTAGAAGTTTATCTCAACAGTTCAAACAAGAACTTGAACAACAGACACGTCCACTGTCTCCGTGGCCTTCGGGTATGTACATCGTAGCACACACGTATAAAGGATGTAGTTACAGCGGCACTTCGAGTATATATCCGGAAGTGCTGACGTCTCGTGTGAATGTTGCTTGTCATTGCTAGACTCCACGTCCCCACGCCATGGTCTGGAGTAGTCATGTCATGGCACACACAGTTTAGAGTAACTGGACTGCAAGTTCAATCACTTTAAAAGCCATGAGCAGAAGATCATATGACAGAAGATCATATGTTGTCCTCATGACCATCACCTCATGGTTTTTTGATACTAGAGTTAATAGACTTTATTAGTAAAAGGCATCAGCTGTTGATGCTTTCCAGTGTTTCTCTTGTACCTTTACGATTACTGAGACAGGCTAACAGGGGGTTTAAACCAGCATTCTCTAAGGAATTAAAGTAAATACTATTGACTTGTGTGGATGTGTATATATTCCAGGTAATTAGGACCGATAATTGGATACTTAACAGTAGAAAGGTCCGGAGATGATTTCACGGACATTTTTTTAAAATAATGCAGATTTCTTTACCATGCGTGTGGAGATGGGCTGGCATATTGTTGGGCAGACATGTAGAATTCTCTCATTCGCAGCCAGGGATTCCGTGGCGGCCAGGGCCGCTCAAAGAGTACCATACCCCACCGACGTCTCACTCAGCTCATTCGAGTCAGACTGTATGGCGGATGCATGGAGGTTGGATGCTCCTCGTAATCAAGGTGTGTAGTAGTCTTTGATATTTCTACCGACATGTTGAGGTCTTCGATAGTGATTTAAGCCAAATAAATGAATTAAAATTTGTACCACGACAGGGGCTTTGAGGCAGTACCTAACAGCTACTGCCAGTGTAGTTGCTCTTCCCAAACAGCATCCAATATGAGCAAACCAGTTACACCTTTACCAACGGTTACTCATGCTTTAGGTACTTCAGCTATGCACGGCTCTGTTTAAAAGAGAATAGCTCGATGTAGTCATAGGGTCGAGCCACCCACATTTGCTTTCATGCCCTGCAGCGGCTAGAACTGCGAGTTTTTAAAATACAATGAAATACAAAATAAAAGTTAAATGAATAATTTAATAACAAGGGTTCTATTCTACCGTCGGTAATTGATATAGACGACAGAGAGTTAGCTTGAATAATGTTTATTCAAGAAAATATATCTCAAATAAACGGGAAGTGGTCCTATGATATTCAGTTAAAATACAGACAGAAAATACCCTTACGAAATGCATAAAGTTATATTGAGAGCGTTACTAGAATGGTAAAAAAAACCACACTAAACTGTAATCAAAGATCCACGAAAACTAAATCAGTTTCGTAATCACAATAAACGAAATGTTCACCAGTTCAAAACAGTTTAGAGTTCAACATGATGATTCACAAATTAACAGATGTGAACAAAGGATAGTAATTCATACTCTGTCTAGCCTTAGTTCAGCGAATCAAGCTACAGAAGTTAATATACTACTCTAGAGTACATTCAGATCTCTCGAAATCTGAAGTTCCTTCAGAAATTGAAGTACGCTAAAGCGTTCACTGCCCGTACTCTATCTATCACCCACTCCACCAAAAACTACATAATACCATAGGCTGGTCTGCTTTCTAGAATGAACATATAAGTGTCCCCTTCAAGGTCTAACCGAAAAGTATCCTCAGAAGTTAGTCTCATAGCGGCTGTTCACCACACAGAATCCGTCACCTACATGTCCAAATCACACAAGTTTCCAGTACAAACGTAACAGTGCCCAGAATCGCTCCATTGAGCCTGACAATCCAAAAGTCCTAGTCGCCATTTGACTCCCACAGTGTTTCGCTACTGTCTGCTTTTCCACTGACTGAAGGTCATCCCCACCAAAAATAGATCGTTCTTACATATTATGGACATAGTCTGACTCATCTTGATCATTACCAAACTAAACTAATATACTACAACAATATTTAAATAAAGAAATATTATAAATATTTGCTCGTACTTAGATCACTCACAATAATTACATATAAAGGACTGTTCGTAAATAAATAATCTAGTATTCTTGCGCAAGAGCACTCTCGTTAAGTGACAACGAATTGTCGTTAAATATTATTTAAACAGTTATTTGCGACTTCTTGATAGAAGCGTCTTATGGTTTTTTATTGAACTGTGATGTCCGCTAACCGATAAAATTGACCATTTTTAAATTAGCAAAGGTTTTTAATAGCGCTTGCCATCAACATTCTAATAAAGTTACTGGCAAAATAGTAACCTGATTACTAGCTAAAGCACGAGAATGACAAAATATGAGGTATTGATGCTGCATTCATTTACTGTGCAAATGTGGAGAATATGATGTTCTGACAAACATTTGAGTAATAAAAAAGATATAGAAGACGTCACAAGTCAATATATAAAGTAGATACAGATGAGTGGCTTTCAGGGATGATAGCTGTCACGAAATTCTATGATCTGAGATATCGTTTGTTGAAATCACATGAAATGTTTAAAAGTTGTTACTTCAGAGGTTCATTGTGTAAATGTTTATTCACTGTGAAATATTAACTTCTGTAGTTTCAAAGATATCGTCATTTTTCTGAGATTGCAAATGTACTCAGATTTGCATTAATATTTGACTGCGACATACTGACGAATCTCAAAGTGTTGTAGCTTAGCCATGTTTCAGCTTCTCTTACACCCTGCCATTTTTGGGGCATTTTCTCCTGCACATTGACCATATGGACAACAGCTGTCGAAATTCTCAGCTTCATGATTTACGAGATTTCCGGCCAAATGCTCCTTGTCTCTGTACCTAGATATGCACGGGGCGACCTTAGAAAGTCCATCTGTCATAAATACCAGCCCTTGGTGGACGAATAACTCGCCTACACACTCATAACGTTAGAACTTGAACCTGGATCTGCTGTTTATTAGGCAGATGTGCTAACAATTATACCACCGTAGAAATACAGCTAACGTGTGTTGGGATCGGTTTGCCATTATTATCATGGGTGGAAGATACCTTGGCCTGAGCTGATATAGCAGCTGTATGTTCTGTGTCACCCACCACGCTGGACATGATTAGAGCTGTAATCATTCATCTGCTCATCCAATGCTAGCTCAGTGTTCACGGCTATACACCACACGTCAGAGTTCGAGGAGCAGGCTACCTTACAGGTGACATATCATCCAATGGGGTGGCTGAAGTTACTGGTTGGCTTTATCTCTAGCTGCATATTTTGTAGCGTTGTGTTATGCATGCAGCATCTTTGATTGGAAGCATCAGAATTTTACTGTGATGTTGCTGTCTAGTAAAATTGTTGTGGCTTAGCGGGTAGTGGTATTATTTATACATAGAGTATCCTTGATTGGTGATCGGCAGAGCTTACAGAATTTGCTATGACTTCATTATTTCTACCAAAATGTTCCTTCTCAACACATACACTTTGACGCCACACTTGCACTAGTAATGAATGGGTGGCTTAGCAGTGATAAATAAATCAGTCCCATGTAGCATTGTGATGGATTGACAGCATCTTGGCATACATGTAATGTCAGGAACTGTGGTGCGGAAGTTGCGTAATGGGATAAAATACGAAAAATGTTAAAAAATACGTAAACTGTGGAAAATACAAAAATACGAAAGTGGTTGAAAAATAAGCAAAATTGAATAAGAATGAGACTATTTACATATCTGCCTGAGCATGTCTCTGCAAGTGCCTCGAATGAAGTAATATTAAATCGATGTTAACCAACAGACCTCAAGTGGTGTAACTCAACATAATTTATTATTAACAAACAGACAGCCCTCAACCTCTCCCTACACTGATCAGCTCCAGTGTGTCCCCTTCCTACTCATGTGCCACAATTATAAAAGATGACGATGGGGGAGGGGCAGGATGGGGTGCTTGATCCACATTGTTCCAGCGGGTTTCCTACCATTTTATTGTGCTTCCATTGCCTGAGAGATGTAGGGAGGGGTTTCGTGACAATTATTTTGGTATGTAACCACTACTGCAATTGGCTAATGTTTGTGGATGGCTCCCCTTGGAGATCTTGATCAATTCCTGGACGTTCACTGGGGAAGGAGGAGAGGCGGTCATCACGGAGCCCAAGATCGTAACATGACACTGGATTTGTACCCTGAAACCTGATATGATACGATCAGTCTATTCCTGAACAACTTATCGCTGAGCTACTGTAGCCTTCTGTTCTACTCATTATTTATCTAACACCATCTACACCACATAAGAGTTAATAAAGGGAAATTATGAGATCCTGCACATCTGCGTTGTGGTAAAGGCGCTAATCACAATGCTACAGAGGGACTTTTTGGAGGGCTGTTATAATCCTGATGATGTGAAAAATTTCAGCTCCAGAACTTTGTGAGTGAGGGTGACACTGAATTGTCCAAATTAAATTTCTCTGCCGTTTTTTATCTAATGAGGGATAAGGCACTGTTAATGAAGGCTAATCCGTAGGGTTATTTTTCGAGAATTAAATCTGGAGATAGTACACCGACTCCCTTCCTTGCATTCTAAATATATCCATAACACACTCCACTGACTAACATGATTAATATCACCCTAACTATACAAGGACACATTTATGATATGATTCAGGTATAGTAGGGAAGCACTTCGATAGAGTAATTGCAACGTTTAGCAATGTATTATTTCCCTGTGGTGCCCAACGTCTGAACGGCATTCCATACTGGGACGTGTAAGTTTTTGTAAGCAATCTCTACCGATGTTTCCCATTATCCTACCTGTAAATCTAAACTACATCAGAAACTTCGTGAGAATCGCGACAAATATCTCTATCTATTGTTACTCTCATGTGTTTGTATGTTGGACAGACTCGAATTGTGATTTGTTACTCATATAATCACACTATACTATTTATTTGGATCTCGATAAGTGGACTACAGCTCAAGATTGGATATCATAGCGACTTTTACCTGCTAACCACCTTTCAGAAGATCGATATTTCTGCCAGTAGTCGGAGGTAAAGGTAAAGCTATCCTGAAGCCGAAGGTGGCTTCAGGCACCATAGTGCTTTATTAAACATGAATATAATGGGGTTAGTACGCACTTGGTGTCATCCAACGTTTTAACTGATATACCTAGCTGTTTACAGTACACATACAGTTTTACGTGGATTTCAGCACACGTTACAATTTGTTACTTTTCACATACACAGAACAGTGACAGTGGAGTGGTGAAAGAAGCTGAATGTGACGGAAAAAATTCTGCAATCGATTGAGGATGTCACTCAGAACATAGGATAATTACATTGAAATTTACATGGCAACTGATATTATTAGCTATGTCGTGAGTACACAGGGTATTAAAAGAGTATTTATTCCATATTTTGGGAATTGCTAATATGGACCAAAACAAGACAAAAGCCAACAGTAAATGCGCGATCTAAACTGCATACTTTAACAGCTATGAGCACTCTTTCACCTCCGCTACATGGAAACACATCTATTTTACTGCAAACTGTTTGCTTTCCATATTTTTTAGTATGGACTAAAATGAAACAAAAATGCGCAGGAAACATGGGCACTAAAAGTCATATCTAAAGAACTATGAATACTTGTTTAGTAGAAGAGAGGTATTTCACAGTAGCGAGAAAGAAGAAGACTCATAGCTCTTAATGTATGCTTCTTAGAGCCCATGTTTACTCGGACTTTTTCCCTGTTTTGGGCTATAATACCGTCTCTAAAAATATGGAATACTTCAGCATGCATAATGTGAACATCGCTAGTCATATCACACACCCCTGGACATAATGGAAAAATTAAAAATTGTTGAGGGAGATCGCAGGCAGCTTCTAATAAATCAAACAGTTGAAATATTCTATGTCCTACTATTTACATTAATAGGCTTCGGCCCGGGTGAGTCGGAAATTTTCCGGAAATGTGGTATCATCGATAATACGTGCTATGTCAGGTGTAATAGAGTCTACTGTGGTTTCTTTTATATCCTGGTGATCTGTTGACCTATTGCTTCTTGCAGCACGAAATATAAACAAATTTATGCTATTCATTTGTTCTTCACTGGTGATTTACGGTGGAGACCGACTGTTAGTAACTACACTGACAACGAACTGTCCTTCGCCAGCCAGAAAAATGCCTGACAAAGACATTCGTACTTGTGTAGATAGCCTTACTGACCAAAAACATGTCTCAGAAACTGGTTGGCGACGCGCTACCATCTTTGTTGCACTCCAGTATTCCAAACCGGTTCGCAAGCAACACTCAGCTTTCTTGTCGCCAGCAACCGTAGCAGAGCACACAAACATCATGGGTTTCATGCACGTGAGGGAGCATACACTACTAGTATATAGGCAGTATAACAAACCCTGTTTATACTTGGCTTGTGGAGATACCTTAGTGAGAATTTTAAAAAAGTCGTTTCACGTTAATGTAGGTTGCTTCACATTCTATACACTTGGTCATAAGAACACAACCAGAGCTTCATACACATTCGAGAAAATCTTGTATAACCACCTACGAGATATCATGTCAGTGTGGTTGTTACTACGTCGGCCAAACAGTACTCAATGTGGAGCAACGGCGGACGGAACACGAGAGGTACTTACGCCTACGCTATCCAATAATATCAGCCGTGGCAGAACACGCCTTAGAAAATGGACACCGAATTCTTTTCGACGAAACATCTGTCGTTACGAAGACGAAGGGATTTCGGGATAGCGTCATAAAAGAAGCTATTGAAATGAAAACCTCTGAAAACACCATCAACAAGGACGGCGGTTTGCAGCTCAGCGCAGCCTGGGACCCGGCTATCGCGATGTTAAAACGGGCGCGACGGACGCGGGATGAAAACATTACCATATATGGCGAGGAGGAGAGCACCAGTGACGTAACAGCCAGCAGTGCGGATATATAATGACGCGGCCACGGCGACACAGCAGTCAGTCTTACCACTTGACAATGGCCGGAGAGAGCTAGGTTGAAAGCTCGTGGGCTTTTAACCACCTGACGCGGCTGGAAGCCAGAGAAAATTTTATTAAAACGTTTCTGGCTTTGACTGTGGTTTCCATTTCGCGACCGGTCGGAACTTACTTTCTGGACAACCGTCCTATTATTTCAATAGCTTATATAGATGACTAACCTCTAACTACAATATATTCTTGCAATTGTACATATTGCCATTCTACAGTATAGTGTTTCACACCGAAGTAACTATCGGCTTTGAATAGTTCAATCTGTTACATCTCAGGACTCTCATGTTGAGTTACATCTAACAAAGAGGCAGCTGCGCTTTCCGCGCCACCAGCTGGTCGGCTTCTACATTTACAGCTACATCTACATACATACTCTGCCAGCCACAGTGCAGAAGGTACTTAGCATTGTACCACAGTAAGACATTCCTACCGTTTCAGTCACGTATGGAGGGCGGGAAGAATGACTGCTTAAACGCATCTGTTCATGCTCTGGTTATTCTAATCTTGTAATCACTGTCTTTAAGTGAGCAAAATCTAGTGAAATGAAGAATGTCTCTAGTTTCTTCTCCTGATACAGTTCTCGAAACTTTAATAATAAGGTTCCGCTGAATAACTGGCATTAACATTTCCGTGAAACTCTCCCGTGAGTCAAAGAAATGTGTGACCGTTCGTGCTGCCCTGCATTGTATGTAGTCAGTATCCCTGTTAGCCCTATTTGGGTAACACACAACTCCGATATATCAAGGTAGGAGGTACAATGTTTCATAAGCAGTCTGCTTCGGAAGTTGACTGAATTTGGCCAGTAGCCTACCAACATACCAGAGTCTGCCGCTTGTCTTAGCTACGATTGAGTGTAGGAACCCAATGACAACATTGGATCAAATTTGATTTTTGATTTTTGACCTTTGACCTGATCCTGTTCATCCATAGCCCTCCATCCCCACCTGCCACTCTCTTCCCTCCACCCCCATTTAACAGTAAATTCAGAGATTGGACAACATTATGGAAGCACCGTGGGAAGTACGTGCTTGAACAAAAGTGCAGATGTTAGCCAAACCTGCTCGTTGCACTAGCGTATTTGACCACGAACGGCATTTCTGTAAAGCTCTTAATGCGTTACGAGAACGTGTTGTCGTGAGAATAGTGTTCTGTGTAATAATGGGTGAACTATGTCGGAGCCAAGTGAATTCAAACAAGGGAAAACTGTTGCTGCTCATATGGTGGGTCCTTCCGTAACGATGGAGTCGAAGTGTTTGGTGTTTCAAGAGCCACTATATCAAATATTGATATCACGTAAACTAAAAGCAGTGAAACATCATCCAGTAAGTCACAAAGCGGAAAGAGTGTGTAGAGTGACCGTGATGGACAGTCATCGATGTGAATTGTGACGAAAATGAGAAGACGACAGCAGCAACAGTTACTGCAGAACTGTCTGTCGCACTCCTGAAACCTGTCAGCACAAATTCAACACGAAGAGGACTCCATAAGTTGGGAATTGCCGAGTGAGCTGGAATTCTTAAGAGTGCCCGTCACAGGAATACACAGTGACGAGGCCATAAAACATGAACTATGGAAAAATGGAAGAAAGTCATTTTCTCGGAAGAGTCTTGTTGCACACTGTTTAAAACTTTCGGCCAAGTTTACGTCCGAAGAGTGAAACACGGCTGGGGTTCAGTGATGATATGGACAGCGATACCGTGGAAGTCTATACAGCCACACCATAGAATTCCAGGCCACCCACGTTCACTCTGAAAGGTCACATTACTGCCAAGGATTATATGACCATTTTGACTGATCAGGTCCGTTTCATGATACAATGGTTATTCCCCAGTGGTGACGCTGTGTTCAAAAACGACAGGTCCGCTGTTCACATAGCTCGCATCAACCAGGACTGGTTTTGTGAGCTTTAGGATGATCTCCCCTGCCCATGAAAATTATCAGATCTCAATATTATTGAGCTTTTGTGGTCTACCTTAGGACGAAGGGAAAGAGATCACTACCCATCTCCGGCGTTCACCTGAACTAGCCAGCATTTTGCAGGGAGAATGGTATAAGAATCCCTTGAAAACAATACAGGACAGTTTTGAATACCAACGGTTTTCCTTTACAGTATTAGGCACGGGAAACTGTTGTGTTTACGGTGTTTATATGTTTTTGTCCAAACCCTGAATGCACATATTTAACACTATTTAGAAAAATATATAATTACTCTACTGGCCATTAAAATTGCTACACCAAGAAGAAATGCAGATGATAAACGTGTATTCATTGGACAAATATATTATTCTAGAACTGACATGTGATTACATATTCACGCAATTTGGGTGCATAGATCCTGAGAAATCAGTACCCAGAACAACCACCTCTAGCCATAATAACGGCCTTGATACGCCTGGTCATTGAGTCAAACAGAGCTTGGATTGCGTATACAGGTACAGCTGCCCATGCAGCTACAACGCGATGCCACAGTTCATCAAGAGTAGTGACTGGCGTATTGTGACCAGCCAGTTGCTCCGCCACCATTGACCAGACGTTTTCAATTGGTGAGAGATCTGGAGAATGTACTGACCAGGGCAGCAGTCGAACATTTTCTGTATCCAGAAAGGCCCCTACAGGACCTGCAACATGCGGTCGTGCATTATCCTGCTGAAATGTAGGGTTTCGCAGGGATCGAATGAAGGGTAGAGCCACGGGTCGTAACACATCTGATATGTAACGTCCACTGTTCAAAGTGCCGTCAATGCGAACAAGAGGTGACGGAGACGTGTAACCAATGGCACCCCATACCATCAGCCCGGGTGATACGCCAGTATGGCGATGACGAATACACGCTTCCAATGTGCGTTCACCGCGATGACGCCAAACACGGATGCGACCATCATGATGCTGTAAACAGAACCTGGATTCATCCGGAAAAATGAAGCTTCTCCATTCGTGCACCCAGGTTCGTCGTTGAGTACACCATCGCAGGCGCTCCTGTCTGTGATGCAGCGTCAAGGGTAACCGCATCCATGGTCTCCGAGCTGATAATCCATGCTGTTGCAAACGTCGTCGAACTGTTCGTGGAGATGGTCGCTGTCTTGCAGACGTCCCCATCTGTTGACTCAGGGATCGAGACGTGGCTGCACGATCCGTTACAACCATGCGAACAAGATGCCTTTCATCTTGACTGCTAGTGATACGAGGCCGTTGTGATCCAGCACGACGTTCCGTATTACCCTCCTGAACCCACCGATTCCATATTCTGCTAACAGTCATTGGATCTCGACCAACGCGAGCAGCAATGTCGCGATACGATAAACCGCAATCGCGAAAGACTACAATCCGACCTTTATCAAAGTCGGAAACGTGATGGTACGTATTTCTCCTCCTTACACGAGGCATGACAACAACGTTTTACCAGGCAACACCGGTCAACTGCTGTTTGTGTATGAGAAATCGGTTGAAAACTGTCGTCATGTCAGCACGTTGTAGGTGTCGCCACCGGCGCCAACCTTGTGTGAATGCTGTGAAAAGCTAATCATTTGCATATCACAGCATCTTCTTCCTGTCGGTTAAATTTCACGTCTGTAGCACGTCATCTTCGCGATGTAGCAATTTTAATGGCCAGTAGTGTATATGTTAATTAACTCTACTGATTTTATAAATAGAGAATGTCACAGTTATCTGTCCTGTTGATGCATGTATTCAACAGATTTCTTTGTTGCCATTAGGTACTCCTCCACGTCCCTAGAAAATGATCGTTTTGGGAGTTCACGTGTGATATGCTAAACGGTTTGTTGTTCAGCACCTCACTCACAGCCGGGCGATGTTGTTAATAATAGTGGACGTATAAGATTCCTATCCATAGATCCCATTGTTCACCGCACGTACACAAACCGGCGACTTCCCCTATCTCCCTTATGGAAACATACCTCTAACTTGAGCACTTGTTTTGTCTATTTAGGTCTAAGTAATGGGCTATAACTGTCATTAATTTACCATACAGTAATGTTACTATACTCTAACATTACCAGACTGTAACGTCATGTGTCCTGAGGAACTGAACCTAACTATCTTTATTTGATCTTAGAGAGTGCACAGTCCACTGTAATATTTGTTTAATAGCTTTAGCGAGGTGCAGGACGTAAGCCATGGCGTCGGGGTAACTTCCCAAAATATCATCAATATTATGTCATAAATATGATTGACAAATATATCTGTAATGAGCACATTGCCGAGTAATTGTTTTAGTGCGGCAGGAAGGGATTACCGGCAGTGGGCGTGACGTCATACTGGTTTGACAACCAGTGTTCTGGAAGGAGCTGTGACCTCCCTGCTGTTTACTGTGGCATCGCATGTGGCAGAATGAGAGTGCGGGGGGCGTCTGTATGCCACTGTAGGTTTCAACAGAAGGTTGATTGGGTGTTGTTGCAGCTGTACAGCAGATGCCAAGTACGTGGCTCCAGACACAGAAACAGGGGAGGAATAAATGGACGAAGAGGAAGAGGAGGAGGAGGATATGGATGAAGAGAGGGTTAGGAGGTGATGGACAGAGAGAAGGGGAGGAGAGAATTGTCAGAGTGAGGAGAGGAAATGGAAATGAAAGCTGAGAAGAGAAAATGGGCAGAGTAGGTTAGAGTAGGAGATGGACAGAGGAAGTAGTGGATAAGATAAACAGAAGGAGAGATGGGCATACAGACAGAGAGAGAGAATGAGGTAATCAATAGGGAGAATGAGGAAAAAGAGAGAGAATGAGTGAGGGGAGGATATGGTCGACGAGTGGGGAAGAGGTGATGGAGAGTGTGGAGGGATGAGGTGATGGACAGATAGAGGGGGAGTAGGTGATGGACACATGGAGGTTAGAGGATAACTTTGTCAGTGAGAGAGGGGATGGGTGAGATGTACAGAGAGAATGATGAGGTGTAGATGAAGAGGGGAAGTGGAAGAGGATATGGACAGAGACAGGCAGCAGGAGATGGACCAAGAGTAGGTGAGGAGGATATGTAGAGAGAGAGGTGATGAACAGAGGGGTTGAAAAATGGCTCTGAGCACTATGAGACTTAACATCTGAGGTCATCAGTCCCCTAGAACTTTATATTCCAAGCTTCTATCGGACCGTCTCATAACTAACACATCCAAGAAAGATATTCTGTTATCTATGAGACGTTCCGATAGAAGCTTGGAATATAAAGCTTTTCGGAAGACAACACATACGGACAGATATTTACATAAAAATTCTAATCATCATCCTCAACAAAAAAGAGGTGTCTCAAAAAGTCTTGTTGTCACAAAAAGTCTTGTCGATCGAGCGGAACGAATATGTACACCTGAACATTTAGATGCTGAAGTGAAACATCTGAAGCAGGCTTTTGAAAAAAACGGCTACTCAAGAAAAGAGATAAATAGAATTTTGCGTCCAAGGCACAGAAACCCAAAAGATAAGAATGAACCACAACGACAGAAAAATACAGTAGTTCTCCCTTTTATTAAAAAAGTAACAGATCGGATCGGTAAGATTTTACGAAAACATGACATAAAACCGATCTTTAAACCAACAAAGAAAATAAGTCAAGTACTGCGATCTGTAAAGGGTAAACGCCCTCCCCTGTCGACATGTGGTGTGTATAAAATTCCATGTACCTGTGGTAAAGTTTACATTGGTACTACCAAAAGAAGCGTAAACACGCAACTGAAAGAGCATAAAAGTCTTTGTCGACTTGGAAAAATAGAAAAGTCAGCTGTAGCGGAACATGCTCTTCAACCAGGCAATCACCAAGTGAAGTTTTCGGATACCGAAGTTTTATCTACAACGTTAAATTACTATCCACGGCTATATAGAGAGGCTATCGAAATTTATAAACATCACGATAATTTTAATAGGAAAGAGGAGGCTATGAAACTTAGCGATATATGGACAGTGGCTCTACAAAATTGTTAACAATTTTTATCTTTGACAAGGTGGTAATCGATAGTCAACCTTATCTTTGCGCCGGCCGCGGTGGTCTAGCGGTTCTGGCGCTGCAGTCCGGAACCGCGGGACTGCTACGGTCGCAGGTTCGAATCCTGCCTCGGGCATGGGTGTGTGTGATGTCCTTAGGTTAGTTAGGTTTAAGTAGTTCTAAGTTCTAGGGGACTTATGACCTAAGATGTTGAGTCTCATAGTGCTCCGAGCCATTTGAACCTTATCTTTGCTATGGATTAT
This sequence comes from Schistocerca cancellata, assembly GCF_023864275.1. Taxonomy (NCBI): domain Eukaryota; kingdom Metazoa; phylum Arthropoda; class Insecta; order Orthoptera; family Acrididae; genus Schistocerca; species Schistocerca cancellata. The sequence goes on from NC_064629.1 coordinate 448,138,584, forward strand.
CACTGCTCATCACGTGTCACCTGAACCACGCCCCCTTTCTCACAATATATAAGTCGCTCTCAGACACCCGACCAGTCAGTCGGCAAGACTCAGCGGAGCAGCGCCTCTGAGGAAGTCCAGCGCAGTCCTGGACGAAACGCAAGGAGCAGAAAAGTTCTTGGACCACGACCTCAAATCCCGGAAAGTATATCAACAGCCATGTCACCCGGTCGTGAAAGCCTTCATTCTACAATCAGGTGCTTGATTTTCCGCCTGATGGCCCGCCAGAGCTCAGCCATACCTTGTCTGTCATCTCAAGAGCTGTACCCTGCGAGGTCTCTGCCGGCAAAACGAGCGTGTGTTGTTGGTTGCTAGCTGAGTAGGTACAAGGCCTGGACACACCAATGACATCACTTTCCGATATTCGCTGTATATCAGCGGTTGGAGGATTACCTGGGGGTGCAAGAGGTATTAATAAAGCTGTTATTGATGCAAACGCAGTTTACAAAAAGCTAGCTGAGACGCAAAGACAAAATCCTTGCAATAGTAGTTTTTGAAGGGGAATGATCACATATTGGATCGAATGAGAAGAACGGGCTTGGTCTTTGACAAAAAAGAGTTCTCCCTAAGCAGGGCTTCAACAAGACCCCTTACTAACAGTATCTTAGAACATTGTGCTAAGAAATTGGTAATAAGAATGCGACTGCTAACCTTCAGACACAAAGTGAACCTGGTTCACACTGGGTATATATAAGAAGCAGGGCAATGGTGGGTATTGCGTTGACAGTTTTTTCAATTTACTGCCTCCTCTGGACATAGTGAAGTATATAAATAACTGTGCAGTCAAGTATAACTATAATACTTTACAATCATTTGAAGGTCAGAGGTGTGGCCATATTTCTTTAAAATAACTAACTTCTAGACAAATTAGCAGGTATTTTACAATGTACTGTCAGTATCACAATGGATGTCGTTGAATACAGGTAAAAACTCGATCATAACCACCTCCTTCCACCCCACGCCAAATTCGTCTCATTATGAATGCGGAATTGAATTACTCAGCTTATTCACCTACAGTTCCACACCAGTTGCGTACAGAAACAATAATTTTTACTTCTGTAGTTAGACAGGCAATCAGGAAAATCTGGAAAGAGTTACTGTTAAACGAGGAACTTAGAAACGCCATGACGTTCTTTCCGCTTTGTTGAGAGAGATAGAGACATACATCATCAATAATGGCTACGAAGATATTGCAGAGAAACAGAATAAATTCAATATAAAATTAAACAACACCTACAATAAAACTCTGAAACGGTGCGATATGTGGATTAACGTTTAAATTGATTCTAAGCTCGATAGAAACACAAGGTCAGTTTTAAGTAATTGAAAAAGGAAACTTTCAACACAGCAGAAGATCCACTAAATACTCAGAATGTTAACGTTCTATTTGCTGAGTGTAACCTTTCTGGAGGTTTTCCCACAATGCTGCTCATACACACACTGCTTTACTTCTAGCCTGCAATATGACCAATTTCACCCGTTTACATGCCATTTGTGGCAAGATATGGTTCATAATTAAGTATATCAATTAGAGATAAAGACGGAAATTTTATGGGTTTTGATGGTGACAAAATAACTGTTCAGTTACACGCAATGGGTATCGTATAAAGGCCGCATGTTATGGCTCTAAGCACTATGGGACTTAACATCTGAGGTCATCACTCCCCTAGACTTAGAACTACGTAGAACTAACTAACCTAAGGACATCACACACAACCATGCCCGAGGCAGGATTCGAGCTTGCGACCGTAGCAGACGGGTGGTTCCGGACTGAAGCACCTAGAACCACTCGGCCACAGCGGCCGGCACAGCATGTTATGTCTGAAACAAAAGAAGAAGAACAAGAAGAATGTGAAAATTGTGTTAACTTATCACAGTCAACAAATACTATTATCACAAGGATATACAGTCCTATAAATACTAATATCACTCTCTGCCAGCTTTCATTCGACATGGTGTTGAGTAACGAAGAAGAAGAATTTTATACAGAATGTTGGAGAAAAAAATCTCGTTGATGAATCTGTTACTTGCATCGAATATCTTAATTACAACCTGGGCAACCTATTTTCGCTCACAACGATCGTATATCGATTGTGATATAAAATGAAAACACTTCCCCATTATCTTGCGAGTTTCGTCTTTATACTGAAGGAAGACTTCTCGATGAAACGGAAGTGCGTAAATATGTGGAAAATGACTTAATAAAAACTGCACACTTACCTTGTATACAGATGACGTGTTGCTTGCGGCGGTTGCGAGGAAGAATCTTGGAAGTGAAGTCCAAACACGATACGATCATCTACATAGATTTGGCTCACATTTAAACATCTATGAGACTGAGTACCTCGAAACAATTACACATTCTGGAACTATACAGACTAATGGAGCTCCTCTTACCAAGGTGAACACATTTAAATACCAGGTTTTCAAAAAATGGTTCAAATGGCTCTGAGCACTATGGGACTTAATATCTGAACTGAACTTAAAACTACTTAAACCTAACTAACCCAGGGACATCACACACATCCATGCTCGAGGCAGGATTCGAACCTGCGACCGCAGCGGTCGCGCGATTCCAGACTGCAGCGCCTAGAACCGCTCGGCCACTCCGGCCGGCGTCCAAGTTTTCGCCTACAGGGTGACAAAGATTTTACTTTGCAAATATCTGTTGGTCTGAGGATGGGCGTAGCCCAAAACCAATCAGTGACTAAATAAATATCCATTATAGTGGGAACTCTGGCTGTCTCTACTCCAGTCTTCCAGTCCAGGTCCTCCTCACCCACACTCAGTCCATTCCCTCCTTCTTCTCTTCCTGTCCCTCTCCTCTTATCCCTCTTCCTGTCCATCTCCTCCTTCCATATTTCCCTGTCTACTCCTCATTCCATCTCTTTCTGTCCATCTCCTCCCACCTATGTGTCAGTATAATCAACCTATCTCTTTCCATTTCCTCCTCCACCTCTTCCATCATATCCTACTCTCAGCTCTTTTTGTCCATTCCCCCTGCTCCATCACTTAGTCCTTCCTTCCCTATCTTTCTAATCACTTTCTCCTCTACTTTCTCCCAGTCCATCTTCTACTTCTCTTTCTCTTTGTCCATATCTCACTATCTCCACTCTCCACCCATCTCCTCTTCTTTCTATCTTGTCTCTCTCCTTGTCCCCTTGTTTCTGTCTATTTCCTTATCCACTCTCTCCCTGTCCATCTCCATCTCCCAGTCTCTCTGTCCATCTCCTCCTCCCCTACTCTCTGTTCATCTCCTATCTCCACTCTGTCCTCCTCGTTCTCTCAGATTCTCAATCTTCTCTCTATCTGTTTCATCCTTCCCCTCTACCTACCTATCTCCTTCACCCATTCGTTCTGTACATAAGCTCTTCCCTTCTTTCTCTGTTTATTTGCTCCATAGTGCTCTCTTTCTCCACGTCCTCCTTACCACTCGCCCAGTCCACCACCTACTCCACTTCACTCTGTCCATATGCTCCTCATCGTCATCACTGTCTGCCACCTCCTCCCCCTCTCTCTGTCTATATCCTCACTGTTCCTCTATCTATCTGTCTCCTCCTGTGCCTTCTCTCTGTGCATCTCGTACTCACTCATTTCTCTGTCTAGCTCCTCTCTCTCTCTCTCCACCTCTGACCTCTCTGTCCATCTTCCTCACCATCATCTCTCTGCCCATTCCCTACCATCACTCTCTATGTCCATCTCCTCCTCCTCTACTCTCAATCAATTTCCTCTTCCTTTTTCTCTCTCTTCAAATCTTCCTCCCCTCTTTCTATCTATGCCTCTCAACTCCTTCTGTCCATCCTCTCCTCACCATCCCCTCTCCATCTCATCCTCTTCTCTCTCTGTATCAACTCCTTCACTTCTTTCAGTTTATCTTCTAGTACTGCCTCTCTATGTACTCTTCCTCCTCTTACCTCTCTGTGCCCATCTCCCCATAGCCCTCTCTCTGTCTTTCTTCTCCTCCACATTTTCTCTGAACTTCTCCATCTTTGTGTTCATCTCCTCTTCCCCTATCTCCCTGTCCATCTGCTTCTCCCCCACTCTCTCCCACCTCCTCTTTGTTAATCTATTTACCGCCTCCCTCGCTCTTCTACTGTTATCCTGTCCTCATTTACTCCTGTTCCCCCTCTATCAGTCTGTCTCCTCTTCCCTCCCTCCACCACCACACTGTCAATCTTCACCTTTCCCTTCTCTCTGTATGAGTCTTCTCCCTTTTCTTGTTCTGTTTGCTCCTCCTTCCCCTCTCTGCCTATCTCATCTTTCCTCTCTTTCTGTTGATCTCCTCCTCCCACTGCCCCTGTTCATTTTGTCATCCCCCTATTCTGTCCATCATTTCTTAGTCCCACTTCTATCTGTCCATCTTCCCCTCTATGTCAATTTCCTCCACACTCTCTCCTTGTCAATCTCCTTCTCCCTATCTCTTGCTTTTTCCTTCTTCTGTGATATCTGTGTCTATCTCGTCCACCATGCTCTCTGTGTTACTCTCTTCTTTCCGCTTAAATTTGTCTATGTTCCCCTTCCCCCCACTCTGCCCATGTTCTCCTCCACTGACTTCCTTTTTCCAGTTACCCACTACCACTCTTCACTTTCCACCTACCTCCTTCAGCTCCCCCTCCTCCCCCTTCATTCTGGCCAACCGCTCCTCCTTCTCTCTCTCCTCCCCCTCTCTCTGTACGTCTCCCTCTCCCCCTCTCTCTGTACATCCTCTTCTCCCTCTTCTCTCTGTCCATCTCCTCCTCCGAATTTTCTCTCTCCATCTCTTTCTCCTCACGCTCTGTACCCTTTTCCTTCTCTCTTCCCTCTCAGTCTATCTTTTCCTAACCCTCTCTCTGTCGATCTTCTTCTACACCCTCTTTTCTGTCCATCTCCTCCTCCCTTCTCTCTCTGTCCAACCCATCCTCCCACCTCTATTTCTCTATCCCCTCCTCTCCATCAGTACGTCGTGGCGGTGAAAGATATTCCACAACTGAGGTTACTCTCATGCAGTATCCAGAGTTTAATACGAGACGTGAGAAAGAATTCCCACCACTTCCGACAGCAAATGCCCCATGTAGGAGAAAGACTTCACAGGCTTCAGATAATGTTAAGGCCGTTTCAACGAAAGATCCACGTACATGACACCTGCTGGACAGCTGCAGACACCGTCCCATCAACCGTCTGTTGACAACTTGTGCTGCGTGCAGTCGGCAACTCTCCCGCACACTCCGCCACGCCCGATGCCATAGCAAACAGCAGGGAGGTCGCAGCTCCCTCCAGAATACTGGTTGTCAAACCAGTATGATATCATGCCCATTGGGTAATCCCTTACAACCACACTACCAGAGACTACCCGACAATGTGCTCGCTACAGGTAAATTGGCTAATCATATTTATGACATAATAATGATGATAATTCGACAACTTACCCCGACGCTACAGCTTACGTCCTGCACATGGCTAACGCTAATAAACGAATATTGCAGTGAAATGTGCACTCCCTGAGATCAAATAAAGATAGTTTGCTTCATTTCCTGGGCACACACGATATTACAGTCTGTGTTCTTCTAGAGACTTCTTTACATCCGACTCAGCATGTTTCAATTCCGGGTTACCACCTCCTGCGAGAATATCGCTATGATGGCTATGAGGGTGCTGCTGTCTTTCTTAAACATGGAACTGACTACACACACCCTGAGTTAGCTCTGTGTACGAAGAATGTTGATGCAATAGAAGTGAGTTTAAGCACTAGTGGACGTAATATAAAACTCTTGTCAGTATACTTACACCAAATAGGAATATTTCTTGTGAATAACTCTGTGATTTGATCGGCGCTATTGTACATTCAAAGATAGTAAGTAGTCTCAATGCACATCATTCGGAGTGGAATATGGCACGTACGGACGAATCAGGTAGACTGGTCACTGAGGTAATAAGAGGGCGTGTTGGAAAGTTATGGCGCCGAGTTCTTTATTCTGTCCTCAGGGTCGATTGAGGTATTACATGTCATGTATATTACTCGGTCGACTCTGCCGCTTCACTGATGCAAGTTGCAATCCACTGCCGCTATAGGGCTCCGAATTGGAGCGTGTAACATGGCGGTGTGTATTGTAAGTATGTTGTTGCTAGAGAAATTGCGTGCTATAATCAATTTTGCAACCTTACACACTGGAGCACTGCCTGCTGTAAGGGACAATGTAAGATCACACAGGACCACTGCGACATTTGCAACAATCCGACCGCTTGGATTCATTGTCATCGATCACCCTCCATAGGACCCCAAGCGATTTTCATGTTTTCACAACATAAATAGCATCTTCTAGGACTTCGCTTTGATAGTGATGAAGCGGCACAAGCAGAGGTGAGGTTGCGGCTCCATCAAAAAAGTCAAACATTCTATGGTGATGGTCTCAACAACTGGTCTTTTGATGGGAAGAATATGTTCACTGCCTGGGTAAGTATGCTGAGAAGTAAAAACGAAGAACGTTAACATAGTTTGTTTTTCTTAAAAAACCTTAAGAATTTTCACATAAAAAAATCGACGCATGCCCTCCTGGAAGGAGACGATCTCACTATATTGAAGGCTGGAACAAGTACACGGTTCACCAGGGCCTAACAACGTCCCAGTGCAGTGGACATTTGCTTCTCATTGCCTACTATTGCGACAGCTGGCGCTTGGGAGCTACTACAGGAACCCCACGGCTCGGCCACCTACCAATTTTTATAGTACTATGATATTGAGCGCGTGTCGATAAGAATCATTCTGTCATTTACAAGTGAAATACTAGAAAAGCCTACTGGAAAGTACATAAAACGATGTCGGAGGAGCTAAACAACTATGCTGAACATAACAACGCCTCCAGAGTTACTTCAAGTGATGGAACGTGCAGTCTATACCGTGATTCAGCGCTGTACAGCATTCTGTCCGATTAGCGCACGTTGAACAGTTTGGTGGGATGAAGGGTGTAACAATTTTATTGTAAAACGGTGGGAGGCGTTGAAGACTTAAAGGGAACGCCCAAGATTCAAACGTTACGTGCAATTTACTCCTGCACAAGCACCAATGATGCGTCTATTGAAAAGCAAGGAAAGGACAAGCTGGAAAATCCTGTATGATAGTTTCAAAAAAGTCATCGCGGTGACTTCAACTTGGAATAAGACGAATCGTGTCCGCATAACGCCCAATAGGTCTGATAGGTTCTTCGAGCACTCGCCGCACGCTCTGACTGCAGTTTTATATTCCGCCGCGCCGCATTCGATGGAACACGATGTGAAAAACGTCCAGCCAGAGGATGACCTATCTAATTTTCTCAGCGAATCAGCGTGCGGAAAGGTTTTCCACAAGGCACTGGCAAGGAATCAGAATACCACTAACGACTGGCAACATATCGTACACTATGATTCGGCTGCTTATTCTTAAAATTACATCTTCCATTATGGTTCACTCATACCGATATCCCGAAGCCGAAGACTGGACGAATTATACCTATTTGCAAGAGTGGGAACCTAGGGGTAAAAGCCACATCTCACAGGCCAATAGCATTATTATGAAGCTTCTGCAACACTTTAGGAGCCGTGATTAAGCACAGATCGGAACGGTGGGCAGAGCATCTACATCTACATCTACATCCATACTCCGCAAGCCACCTGACGGTGTGTGGCGGGAGGTACCTTGAGTACCTCTATTGGTTCTCCCTTGTATTACAGTCTCGTATTGTTCGTGGAAAGAAAGATTGTCGGTGTGCCTCTGTGTGGGCTCTAATCTCTCTGATTTTATCCTCATGGTCTCTTCGCGAGATATACGTAGGCGGGAGCAATATACTTCTTGACTCCTCGGTGAAGGTATGTTCTTGAAACTTCAACAAAAGCCCGTACCGAGCTACTGAGCGTCTCTCTTGCAGAGTCTTCCGCTGGAGTTTATCATCTCCGTAACGCTTTCGCGATTACTAAATGATCCTGTAACGAAGCGCGTTGCTCTTCGTTGGATCTATTCTATCAACCCGATCTGGTACGAATCCCACATCGGTGAGCAGTATTCAAGCAGTGGGCAAACAAGCGTACTGTAACCCACTTCCTTTGTTTTCGGACTGCATTTCCTTAGGGTTCTTCCAATGAATCTCAGTCTGGCATTTGTTTTACCGACGATTAACTTTATATGGTCATTCAAAAATGGTTCAGATGGCTCTGAGCACTATGGGACTTAACTGCTGTGGCCACCAGTCCCTAGAACTTAGAACTACTTAAACCTAACTAACCTAAGGACATCACACACACCCATGCCCGAGGCAGGATTCGAACCTGCGACCGTAGCAGTCCCGTTGTTCCGGACTGCAGCGCCAGAACCACTAGACCACCGCGGCCGGCTATCGTCATTCCATTGTTAATCACTCCTAATGCCTACTCCCAGATAATTTATGGAATTACCTGCTTCCAGTTGCTGATATGCTATATTGTAGCTAAATGATAAAGGATCTTTCTTTCTTTGTTATCGCAGCACATTGCACTTGTCTACATTGATATTCAATTGCCATTCCCTGCACCATGCGTCAATTCGTTGCAGATCCTCGTGCATTTCAGTACAATTTTCCATTGTTACAACCTCTCGATATACTGCAGCATCATCCGCAAAAAGCCTCAGTGAACTTCCGATGTTATCCACAAGGTTATTTATATATATTGTGAATAGCAACGGTCCTACGACACTCCCCTGCAGCACACCTGAAATTACACTTACTTCGGAAGACTTCTCTCCATTGAGAATGACATGCTGCGATCTGTTATCTAGGAACTCTTCAATCCAATCACCCAATTGGTCTGATAGTCCATATGCTCTTACTCTGTTCATTAAACGACTGTGGGGAACTGTATCAAACGACTTGAGGAAGTCAAGAAACACGGCAACTACCTGGGAACCCGTGTCTATGGCCCTCTGAGTCTCGTGGGCGATTAGCGCGAGCTGGGTTTCACACGATCGTCTTTTTCGAAACCCATGCTGATTGGTACAGAGTAGATTTCTAGTCTCCAGAAAAGTCATTATACTCGAACATAATATGTGTTCCAAAATTCTTCAACTGATCTACGTCCCTTCTTGAAAAAGGAGATGACCTGTGTCCTTTTCCAATCACTTGGGACGATACGCTCTTTTAGAGACCTACGGTACACCATTGCAAGAAGGGGGGCAAGTTCCTTCGCGTACTCCGGAGAAAATCGAACTGGTATCCCATCAGGTCCAGCGGCCTTCCCTCTTTTGAGCGATTTTAAATGTTTTTCTATCCCTTTATCATCTATTGCGATATCTACCATTTTGTCATCTGTGTGACAACCTAGAGAAGGCACTACAGTGAAGTCTTCCTCTGTGAAACAGCTTTGGAAAAAGACATTTAGTATTTCGGCCTTTTGTTTTGATCCACCTACCGCTACCGCTTTGACATAAGACCAAAATTTCTTAGGATTTTCTGCCAAGTCAGTACATAGAGCTTTACTTTCGAATTCATTGAACGCCTCTCGCATAGCCCTCCTCACACTACATGTCACTTCGTGTAAATTTGGTTCTCTGCGAGGCTTTGGCTATGTTTATGCTTGTGAAGTTCCCTTTGCTTCCGCAGTAGTTTTCTAACTCGGTTTTTGTACCACGGTGGCTCTTTTCCATCTCTTACGATCTTGCTTGGCACATACTCATCTAATGCATATTGTACGATGGTTTTGAACTTTGTTCACTGATCCTCAACACTATCTGTACTTGAGATAAAACTTTTGTGTTGAGCCTTCAAGTATTCTGACATCTGCTTTTCGTCACTTTTGCTAAACAGAAAAATCTCCCTACTTTTTTTAATATTCCTATTTACGGCTGAAATCATGGCTGCAGTAGCCGCTTTATGATTGCTGATTCTCTGTTCTGCGTTACCTGTTTCAAATAGTTCGGGTATGCTTGTCACCAGAAGGTCTAATATGTTATCACCACGAGTCGGTTCTCTTTTTAACTGCTCAAGGTAGTTTTCAGATAATGCACTTAAAAAATTTCACTGGATTCTTTGTCCCTGCCACCCGTTATAAACGTTTGAGTCTCCCAGTCTATATCTGGTAAATTAAAATCTCCACCCAGAACTGTAACATGGTCGACAAATCTACTCAAAATATTTTCCAAATTTTCCTTCAGGAGCTCTGCCACAACAGCTGCTGATCCAGCGGGCCTATAGAGACATCCAATTACCATGTTTGATCCTGCTTTAACCGTGACCACCCAAATTATTTCACATCTCGGCTCTCCGTCAATTTCCTTCGATACTATTGCACGTTTTTTCGCTATATACACGCCTCCCTCTTCGGTGTACAACCTGTCTCTGCGGTATTCCGATCTGAGTTACATGTGGTTTCAGCCAGCTTTCCGTCCCTAGTACTATGTGGGCATTGTGACCCTTTATTAATAGAGCAGTTCTGGGACCTTTCTATAGACGCTGCTGCAGTTTACTATTACCACATTAATATTGTTATTCCCTGTTGCGTTTTGCCTACTGCTACCTTACCGCGTCTCAGGAGGCGTCTTGTCGGGCCTATGGAGGGAATTCTCTAACCTAAAAAACCCTTATGTGCACTCCACACGTACTCCGCTACCCTTGATGCCGCTTCCTCCGTGTAGTGCACGTCTGTCCTATTCAGGGGGACCCTACATTTCTCCACCAGATAGCGGAGATCGAGAAATTTGCACTCCAGATCTCCGCAGAATCGTCTGAGCCTCTTGTTCAAGCCTTCCACCCGGCTCCAAGCCAGAGGACCGCGATCGGTTCTGGGAACGATACTACAAATACACTCCTGGAAATTGAAATAAGAACACCGTGAATTCATTGTCCCAGGAAGGGGAAACTTTATTGACACATTCCTGGGGTCAGATACATCACATGATCACACTGACAGAGCCACAGGCACATAGACACAGGCAACAGAGCATGCACAATGTCGGCACTAGTACAGTGTATATCCACCTTTCGCAGCAATGCAGGCTGCTATTCTCCCATGGAGACGATCGTAGAGATGCTGGATGTAGTCCTGTGGAACGGCTTGCCATGCCATTTCCATCTGGCGCCTCAGTTGGACCAGCGTTCGTGCTGGACGTGCAGACCGCGTGAGACGACGCTTCATCCAGTCCCAAACATGCTCAATTGGGGACAGATCCGGAGATCTTGCTGGCCAGGGTAGTTGACTTACACCTTCTAGAGCACGTTGGGTGGCACGGGATACATGCGGACGTTCATTGTCCTGTTGGAACAGCAAGTTCCCTTGCCGGTCTAGGAATGGTAGAACGATGGGTTCGATGACGGTTTGGATGTACCGTGCACTATTCAGTGTCCCCTCGACGATCACCAGTGGTGTACGGCCAGTGTAGGAGATCGCTCCCCACACCATGATGCCGGGTGTTGGCCCTGTGTTCCTCGGTCGTATGCAGTCCTGATTGTGGCGCTCACCTGCACGGCGCCAAACACGCATACGACCATCATTGGCACCAAGGCAGAAGCGACCCTCATCGCTGATGACGACACGTCTTCATTCGTCCCTCCATTCACGCCTGTCGCGACACCACTGGAGGCGGGCTGCACGATGTTGGAGCGTGAGCGGAAGACGGCCTAACGGTGTGCGGGACCGTAGCCCAGCTTCATGGAGACGGTTGCGAATGGTCCTCGCCGATACCCCAGGAGCAACAGTGTCCCTAATTTGCTGGGAAGTGGCGGTGCGGTCCCCTGCGGCACTGCGTAGGATCCTACGGTCTTGGCGTGCATCCGTGCGTCGCTGCGGTCCGGTCCCAGGTCGACGGGCACGTGCACCTTCCGCCGACCACTGGCGACAACATCGATGTACTGTGGAGACCTCACGCCCCACGTGTTGAGCAATTCGGCGGTACGTCCACCCGGCCTCCCGCATGCCCACTATACGCCCTCGCTCAAAGTCCGTCAACTGCACATACGGTTCACGTCCACGCTGTCGCGGCATGCTACCAGTGTTAAAGACTGCGATGGAGCTCCGTATGCCACGGCAAACTGGCTGACACTGACGGCGGCGGTGCACAAATGCTGCGCAGCTAGCGCCATTCGACGGCCAACACCGCGGTTCCTGGTGTGTCCGCTGTGCCGTGCGTGTTATCATTGCTTGTACAGCCCTCTCGCAGTGTCCGGAGCAAGTATGGTGGGTCTGGCACACCGGTGTCAATGTGTTCTTTTTTCCATTTCCAGGAGTGTAGTTAGCTCAGATTCCACCCCGAAAATTGGCAGTGCCTCTCATAGCTTTAGTTACTGGCATCCAGATTTTAATTACGCACAACAAGTATCTGCTGGCTGTTTATATGGCCTCACCAAGGCGTATCCCAGCGTACTGCCCCCACGACTAGCGCAGCAGCTGAAGAGCGTTAGCATGCTTAGTATGTTTATCCGCAATCTGTATTATTTATTGAGTAACAAAGGATTAATTATACGTCAAGACGAGGGATACATAGGGTCTCGGTGTACGAAAAAATGCTTGCCACAGGAGTCTATCATATTGCCACTATTATTTAATATGTTGCCTGCGGATGTCGACTTACTTTTGACAGACAATGTCAAAGTGATGAAATATGCAGACCACCTCCGCTTCCACACTACTAGTGTGAGCCTCACGGAATTTCAGCTTCAGGAGTCTTGATATAGGGAAGTTTCGGGATTGATTGCAACAGAATCGACGACTTGCGTTTACACGCGACATAGTTGGAAAGCATCAAGAACGTTGCTTCTATGTCATTTTTGTATAGCAATCGAACAAGTTGTCAAATACCGTGGTCGCGCGGTGTAGCTGTGTGATCTGAGGCGCCTTGCCACACTCCTCCTCCACCCCCCTTGAGATTCAAGTACTCCCTCGGCATGGGTGTCTGTGTTATCCTTAGCATAAGTTAAGTTACGTTAGATTAAGTAGTGCGTAAGCCTAGCGACCGAAGACCTCAGCAGTTTGGTCCCATAGAACTTACCACTAGTTTCCGAATACGGTGGCTGATATGTCGACTGGAAGCTCACTTGGTACAAGCATATGCAATACATTTTACAGAAAAGTGGAAATGTATAAATATTGTATATTCAATTACGGGAGTTTGTTGGGGTGCCCACCCAAGAGTAAATATGATTCTATATTGTATTGTAAACCGGCCATATATGGACTACGGTTGCCTTTCCTATGGCTCGGCCACTGATTCTACCCTACAAACGTTTGACAGATGCCAATATAAAGCGATAAAGTGTTGCTTGGGTGTTTTGCAGTCAGCTGCTAAGAATGTCTTCTTCTTGAAGCTAACGAGCCTCCATTATAACTCAAAAGACAGTGCAGTGGCTCAAATTATCTACTCAAACGTGCACAGTATGGGGAAGATCCTTTGCTTTCAGGTGTTAGCAGAGAAATGTTTTACTGATAGATACTGGTTTATAAAGAAATTTCCGCCACTAGCATATATCCAGTATGACATTTCACTACTGCGTCACCGACTCGCAACAGTTTCGCACCATCTCTATTTCTTGACAGATTACAGGAATACGATGATAGATTTATACATTCGAGCATATAACCCTTACATAGAACCTAATGTGAGCCCTCAACTTTTAAAGACCTTTTAAGTGGGTGGGAACACAGTCGAATCACGTACATCCGATGGCACTGGAAGCGCATATTATAACGTACAGGGGCACTATAATGCCCCATTTCAGCTGCCTCCGGAACCTCTGGTACTCACAGCGGAACCCACCGCAATACTGGAGCCTTCAACACCCTGACGCCTTAGATAAAGATACAATCATTCATTTGCCAGACACACTACAGGCATTGCACCTCGTACACAGTCATGTCTTCAATAATACCAACAATTATTTGGTGTACCAAAGCATATGTTGTACTGCAGTACAACAGCGTCGTAACAAAAGAAATCATCATGCTGTGGGTAAAAGGCCCCATGGTACCACGAGCAGTGCAAATTGTCGACGCTCTCACTAACAGGTCATCCACCACGGATCAAGGAAGTACGAATATGTTCTTTACACAGCCCTTCCGCAAGACGTGCGGCAGCAGATCAGAATCTTGTGGAACAATAAGTGGCGCCTGTCGTACCAACGACGGGAAGGCATTATGCAGCTGCACTACTACACATTCTTGCACGACTATAGTACTTTCTTGGTATATACGACGGACAGTTTCTGTGCCACCATGTTCCACCACCGTTTTAACCACGGACGGTTCCGACTCTACCTCCATAGGCTACAACTAAATGGCTCACCCTTATGTGACTGTAGCACGGAGGAGGACGTCGATTACATCATTCTCGGCTGCCCACTGCGTTACCAAAATGGTTCAAATGGCTCTGAGCACTATGGGACTTAACATCTATGGTCATCAGTCCCCTAGAACTTAGAACTACTTAAACCTAACTAACCTAAGGACAGCACACAACACCCAGCCATCACGAGGCAGAGAAAATCCCTGACCCCGCCGGGAATCGAACCCGGGAACCCGGGCGTGCGAAGCGACTGCGTTACCGGGCGAAAACCAAACTGCTTAACTGTTTGGTGCTTAATAGACAACAGCTTCCTTCCAGTGTGAAGACAATACTAGCTGCGCATGATTAGTGATTGAATAGACACATTTATCACTTTTTAGCAGATGAAGTCATCATAATTTAACTGTTCTGTATAAACCACCGTAAATATTTTATATGGATCACGGGTATATGTGTCTGTGAAGTGTGATGGATGTGACTGGATATACGTTTTAATTTATAACAAATCATGTACAGGAGTGCTGCTGACTGAATAATGTCTGAAGGTTACAATAAAACAAAAATAGCATATTTATAAATTTCTAGTACAAGTTTTTCGAAACTTGAATGATACTGGGTATTTCATATTTGAAAGTGTGGACGACCTAAAATTTGCCAATGGGTTGCCACCATTTTCTGTTTTCTTGTTTGATGACATTGTTTGTGATAAACACGACCAAATAAAGGGATACTTTCCTAAGGGTCCCCATTATGGTGCAAGCAGCTTTTATCTCTGTGAAACATAGAGCATAATTTCAAATAAGATGAATTTAATCGTAAAACGCAAGCTTCCATGGCCGATATTTGTGTGTCTGGCGATGCTTATTTACAGGCATTAGGTCAAACAGTCCAAGGCACATTTCTCTGCGTAGCGCATTGTCTTTTAATGCTGGAGACATCAGAGGCTATGACGACTCAGAAAGAATTTGAAACATTGTGGAAAATTTTCCGCCGGCGGCCGCATTAGGGCATTGAAATTAATCAGTAACACGACTTGAAAATTCTTGGAGCACTGGGGCTCGAACCTGGTTGCTCCACTTCCCTAGAACAGTTGCCTTAGCCGCCTATTTTTCCATGTTTTAAAAATATCTCATTGTGTTCTCTACTGTTCGTTGTTGTATTTGTTCGGGTGGCCACGCGTTCAAGTTCATCGTTGATCCATTCACTGAGGGGAGTAAACCCTCTGAACGAACACGTTGAGCTATCGTGCCTGTCGCGGCCTCCGCTACCCGGACATCTTTACCGGTCGACCTAAATTCCCAACACGTCATACGCCAATGCCGCGTCCCTGTGCATGTACCCCTCGCTCGCAGCGCGACCCGTTTCCCCGCGAGAGCAAATGAAACCTATTGTCCATCTGCACCGGAGGAATAATGTTCGTTCATCAAGCCTATAGAAATGTTAAAATTACACTGACGGGAAAAAATCGCAACACCTTAAATTAATTGATCTAGAGTGACAAAATTTCAGGAACACATGTGTATAGGTAACATTTATTTAAGTGATTAATATTGAAAGAACACAAATTATTGTAAGAATGAGATTTGCCATTGCAGATGTGAAATGCTGGCACGCTAATAACCAGTGTAACTGCCAGAAAGTTGAATGCAAGCATGTGAACATATATACATTGAGTTGTACAGGTGTCACACGTCAATTTGTAAGGTGGAGTTCCACGCCTGAGGCACATGGTCGATCAGTACAGAGATGGTTAATGCTGGTTCTAGATTACACAGGATGATGTCCCATACGTATTCAGTTGAAGACAGATCTGGTGACCAAGCAGACCTAGGCAACATGTTGACTCTCTGTAGACCATGTTTGGTTACAACAGCGGTATGTGAAGAGCGTTATCCTGTTAAAAACACCCCCTGGAAACTGTACATGAATCACAACACAAGAGGTTCAGTTACAAGACTGAGGTACAGATATGTAGTCAGGATGCCTGCGATAGCTACGAGAGTGCTCCTGCTGTCACACAAATTTTCACACCAGGGCATAGCCCCTGGCATAGGTCGGTTGTGTCTAGCATGCAGACAGGTAGGATGGAGGCCCTCAAATGACCTCCTCCTAACCAACATACGGCAATCACTGGGACCGAAATAGATCCAGATTTCATCAGAAAACACAACAGATCTCCATCCTGCCCTCTAGTGAGCTCTAGCTTGACACCACTGAATTCACAAATGGCGGTCGTTTGGGGTCAGTGGAATGCACGCTACAGGGTTTCTGACTCGGAGCTGTCCTTGAAGTAATCGATTTGTAACAGTTCGTCGTGTCACTGAGGTGCCAGCTGCTCCTCACATTGCTGCTGTAGATGCAGTAAGATGCGCTAGAGCCATACGCCAAACATAATGGGCTTCCCTCTTGGTAGTGCCTTGTGGCTGTCTGGAGCTCAGTCTTGTTGCGACCATCATTTTCTCGACCACCCCCGCCAGAAATTATGTACAGCGGCTACACTCCTGAAAAGTCTTCTTGCAGTATCGCGGAAGGAACATCCAGCTTCTCCCAGCCCTATTACACGATATCTACATCTACATCTACATCTATACTCCGCGAGCCACCTTACGGTGTGTGGCGGAGGGTACTTATTGTACCACTATCTGATCCCCCCTTCCCTGTTCCATTCACGAATTGTGCGTGGGAAGAACGACTGCTTGTAAGTCTCCGTATTTGCTCTAATTTCTCGGATCTTTTCGTTGTGATCATTACGCGAGATATATGTGTGCGGTAGTAATTTGTTGCCCATCTCTTCCCGGAATGTGCTCAAATGTCAAAACTCTATGATAATGCGCCTTTGTCGACTTAAAGGCATTTTTGGCTACAATCAGTTTAACACGTCAAGTCGCATAGATAACAAACGCTTACGGCCACTGCAGTGTGTATTTAAAACAAAGCTGTTGCAGGCATGCTCACGACCACTGAAGCCTGTGTTTAAAGAAAACCTGATTTGCATTCTCATAGTGGCCCCACTAGCGCCACTTGTAAGACGTCTGGGTTTTACGGGCCTTACATGAGCTTGATACATAATGACAAAACGATACAGTTGAGATCCTCAGAAAATAATAATCACTGAAATCCCTGGGCTAGAAGGTCAGAGCAGATGAGGTTATTATTTGTGGAAAGGGGCCAAAACAATTTACTGTCAGTTATACTCAACATATAAACCTTATTTGTTAAAACAAACAATCACACAAGCAAGGATCAAAAACTCTCAAAGTTTTAACGAAAGACCTCCTTTGATTTAATTTAGATCAGCTGAAGGCCACATCGAAAATCCAAGGCACAAGGCCTAAGCAAGGAATTGAGGTACAGGTGTTCTTCTGGAGGTTTCACTTCTTCAGAAAAAATTTTTTTATCTTCAATATAAATAGGCTGAAAGACTTAGCTTAAATGTTTCCCATAGAACTCGGCTGAAGGCCACATATCAACAAAACAATTGAACGGCTTAAGGCCTAGGAAGAAGAGCTTCAATTTGAAAAGGCAGAAGGCCTTATCTTAAAATATTTCGTGTGCATAGGCCTCATACTAAAGAATAACAGTCTTATGACTTAAGGGCAAGACAAGGATTTTGAATTTTTAATTTAAGAGAGATTAAAACTCGGCTTAAGGCCACACACCATGCAGAAAACAATTTTTACGGCTTAAGGCCTAAAGGGAAGAGCTTCTAAATTTCAACTAAAATAGGCTAAAGGCTTTATCCTGAAATGCTTCGTATAAAATTCGGCGGAAGGCCATGTACGAAAGCCAAACAATCTCATGGCTTAAAGCCCAGACAAAGAAATTTCAGATTTTTAATTTAAGCTGGAAAACTGGGCTGAAGGCCACATACAAACTACAAAATATTTCTTATGGCTTAAGGCCTAGACAAAGTGTTCAACTTTTGATTTGAAAAGGCTGAAAACTCGGCTGAAGACCATATACCAACTCGAAACAAATTTATGGCTTAAGGCCTAGGCACAAGGAATTTTCAATTTTAATTCTGAAAGGCTGAAACTCGACTGAAGGCCACATACCAAACAAGAAACAATTTTCTTTTTACGGCATCAGACCTAAGAAAAAAAGCCTTGCAATTTTAATAAGCTAAAACTCTGCTGAAGGCCATACAGAGTACATAAGACTAAAAGGGAAATCACTATGTAAAACACAAGGAGCCGCGCTCAGAAGGTTCCAAGGGTCGGCCTGGGAAGGTAACACTAACGCACGTTTAGGTGATACAGGCAACCATACCGACAACCTCTTAATCGGAAGGCAACCCAGCCAAAAAGCTACCTGACGAACCAACCAACAAGGTCAGTTCTGCTCCACCCGACCAACAACCAACAACAAGACCGCAATATCACAACGTTCTGGTTACTGGTGCCCAATCGAACCAAGTCAGAATAAACGCCCTAAACTACCAACAACATCTCAGCTGTCCAACTACACGCCGTGCTGGACAGCATCAACACGACGAGGAAAATACATTGCAGTAAACTACGTCACAACCAGGTCAGGTAACTGGAACGTCAACAGCCACAAGGCAGAAGATACCACTGGTACACTTCATTAATGAAGGAATGAATTAAATTAAGTTAAACACCATACAGGAAGATGGCTGTAATTCTAGCCAACTTCAATGCACACACGGTGTTGCTCGCGGAAATCTCCCAGAAAGCAACAACCAGGATCAAAAGAAGACATGTGATAGCAGTTGAGGCTGGATAGTAGGTTAAGTGAGCACTCAACTTCAGTGTCCAGGATCGGTGGGCGACGAACTTCGTAACCCTCACAAGAAGCGCCTCACAACTCCAACCATGCGTGCATGCCGCCAGCGGCTCTGGTCTGACAACGCGCCACGGAGACTTCCTCGCTGCTCTGCCCCAAACGACTGACTGCTGGCCCGCCTCCGACTGACAGACTGCCTGTGACTGCCCCTGACCACTCTGTGCCCAACTTCCTTGAGGTCCATTCGCAACTTGGGCACAGATCCAACCATGCAGAGGGAACACTCCGACATCACTGCACAGGCAAGGAACCGACCCATGTCCTACGAGATGACCAATTCAAAGGGCCCAGAAGTGGTCAGACAACCATTTACACGTCGCCTGATGAGACAACTAACCGAATGACCAACCAACCGTTGTCCCTGCTCAAATCTCCTTCCATCGGACAATGCATGTGTGTCATCAGGGGTTGGGCGAGTACTGGTCGTCCGTGCCTAACTGGCGCTCCATTCCCGACTTCACTGCTGCTGCGTCCCAACGGAGCTCCCAACTGAACTCTAGACACACGATGACCCAGAAATACTATCAGTCACTCCAGAGATGGTATGACACTGTACTTATCGATAAGTGCTGCTGCTGCTGCCACTCATGGGCATGTAAGGTAGGAAGTTAGCGAGGCCAGTAAATGGAATAATAAAACGTGGCGACAGTAATGTAGTAGAAGATGACAAACAATAAATGGCATGAACACAAGCCGTACACGGCTCAATCATATCATATCAACAAAAGGCAGTTGCAGTTAATATCATGCGCCGAAAATTAACAAAACAATCTCTACCATTATGGACAATGGCATGGAACAAACAAGTTAAAGTGAAACACATTTTGGAGATGAACTGAGCAGGTGGTTAATGATATCATAAAAATCCCATTTAGCAAGAGAACAGCAAGCTTCAGGACAGAAAGGGTAAGGCCAGAACAATACATTATTCCTTTTAGCGTAAATAAGGCCGGGACCGAGGGTACGTGACTGCACGTCATGAAGTGGGCTAGGCTGCGGCCCAACAAGAAAAATAAAAATATATTCACCTTTAGTGAGACAGTGATTGGCTGAAGCCATACTTGCTGATTCAGGCACGACACAGTGGGGAGATCCCCATTATATAAAGGAATTTTGAGGACTAAAATTTCTATCTCTCTCTCTCTCTCGTCTCACAGCAGACCACACAAATGTGTGGAAATAAGCGAGGGCATTAAGAACCTCACTTTCTGCAAAGTGAGGACAAAACGCTTCATGTATCGTGGCGACAGATAGCAAAGCGGTGGTTAATTATTCCTGCAGGAATTTTTGCAGGCAAAGAAATTGTGCACGTCGTTCCAACCCATAGCGACTGTGCAATAGCCATTATTTTTACTAGGGAAAGATTAACGTTCGACGGAATGCAGGAAAGTTGCGACTGAGTGAATTCAGTCAAGACCAGAGTAGGAAATTAGCGTTTCAGATCCAGCACGGAGACAATGCCATTGCAGATGCTGCTTGGGAAAGTACCATTGCACATTAGGCCACAGTAAATGTTGAGCCTACATTTTGCTCACTCCAACTTCCATACGCGTTGACTACTGAATATCACAAGCTAGGATATTAACCTATCCTCATATTGAGTAAATGAGAGTTTTTTAATCGGTTCAAAATGTAAATTTATTATTCTCCACCAACTCAGTGCATTGACCAGCTACGACAACATAGATTTAAATGAGCTGATGAAGATTTTTAATAATCATTCTTTCCTGTGATAAGAAATTTTCATGGGTAGAGATAAAGATTTTAATAACCTTCATTTCAGTATGTCCAAGAATTAAATATTTTGTTACTGAGTGTCAAAAGTAATTGAACATGAGTGTTGTTTATCACTTGACCCCCTGAAAGCAACAGTTGATAAATTATTTGTTGAATAAAAAAGGGAATAGCTGTGTTGTCTTTCTAGAATGTACCCCAAACTTTCATTTTTAACAATTCATGCATTCTAGGTACATGACAGCAGCATTTCTAATTTTTTTGTTACGATCTGCTGCCTTACAGGGCCAGGCTCATATTTATTTAGAACGTCTGTTTGACACACTGAGCTTGAGAAGACAGTTCAGATATTTTGTCCATTTGCGCGCTAAGTGGTAATCTAAGTTTGCACACATTAGTACACTCACTGTGTAGATACAAAAGTCGGATGTATGACAAAATGGTGACCCTGCCAGGATGGGAAATTACAGCGTTCTGATAGATTGAGGGTTAATGCTTTTGACAGGTACAAAACACATAAGCTTCCCAAACAATAAGCTGACGCAAATTGGAGAAAAAAAATGAAAATGTAAATGTGACTCAACTGTGTAGTAAGTGTAGATAGAATTGTATTCACGTATTTCTTATTTGCTGACGCACCACATCATTGAATCTGGTGGTGTCGAGTCCTGACTCAACTCCAGTAACCAAAAGGCTATATAAAAGGTGAGGAAACAGGTCCAAATACCAAATATATGACCTTGGATGATATTTTGGGGTAGAATCAAGTCTTATAATCAGATGTTAATGCGTAGTCAGGCTCGGAAAATTCGCTAACAGCAACGCTTAGTGGAACGCTCATAAATGACAGAAAATAATCGATTAAGATAAAGAGAAGTCTTGGAAGGTCTTGATAGGATAGAGCTGGACACACAGCAGCTAGATCAGCGTGAACAACACGAGACAGAACACGTAGAAATAACGAATGAGACCGAAAATGCAACACATGATGTTCAACATGGTCCAAAGTATGGACATGAGAACGACGTTGCTGATGAATCTGACGCTGAGTCTATAGATAGTGATTTACAGTATATTTAACCAAACGTAATCGTATTGAATTAGTCAGGCTTGCAATTGCATGAAAAATCGAGTGTTAGTGGTCCTACACTATGTTCGGAAGTGAAGGAAACGGTTCACGAAAAACAAGGTAGGGAACAGTTGCATTAGATGGCAACTGGTGTAGATAAAAACGCCAACATCTTTCGAATGTTGCAGCCCTTATTAAAACGAGCTCAGGAATCAGAAAAGCGTATAGAAGGACGCATAACACATCAAACAATACAGTTTCAAAAATGAGAAAAGCCTATAGAAGGGCGCATAACACATCAAACAATACAGTTTCAAAAATGAGAAAAGCCTATAGAAGGGCGCATAACATAAGGGCAAAACGAATTAGTTGGGCGCATAACACTGAGGCTGAAAGAACTAACAATGAAATACAAAAAACGCGTGTAATATTCAAGGCCAATTAGATCATATGCGAACTGAAGCTAACGAAGCGCAAATAACGCTGTAAACGCTCGTTACAGGGCACAAACAATTGAGAACAGACATTGACGCTGTCCAAACAGACATGATTACGTTGCGTGAAGATACGCAACAAGTGTCAAAAAGGTTAAACAGGTCGATGCTTTTGCCATCAAAGCCACGACGAAGGTGAAACACGTTATTGCTGAGACGATGTCTCATAAAAGAACGACAAAAGCAGCATTAAAGAAATTCGATTCTCGTATTTTAAAAATACAAGAGAAAAAAACACCAATTTCAACGGTTGAGATCGGAAGTTTTACGTTCGATCGAGAGTCGTGGTGACGTAGAAGGCGTTAGTGAGGTGCCGCAGACAACGACAGAATCCACTTTAGTGTCGGTAGATACTACTGTGAATACTGCAATATCAACAGTTGCCGATAATACGACAGTAAGGGTACGCGAAATTACGTGTGACGTAAGGCACATGTGGATGCCAGTCCGAAACAGCAAACCGCGAACGATAAATTAGTCCAAACCAGCGTATGCCAGAACCTCACGGTAACCGTATGGAACAGTTTGGGTTGCGACCACTTGTTCAAGAACAGAAGAACAAAGAATAACAGGTCAATCTGGAATACGAGAGCGTGGTTTGCAGCAAGGTTGAGTACGTCAACCACAAAGCGTGACATACACTGATCAAACCATAGAGACGAGTTACGCAACGCCACAAGCCGTAGGATGAATGCCGACGGGTTATAGTACGGCGTCTAACGAGCCAGAATTGCTTACACGTGAAGATACAGAGCTGGTAGCGGGCGTTATGCATGCATATTGTGCAATGAGACCTGCAAGTGATTCTACGGCACAAATGTCACAGAATGAACCAAGTTACACAAGTTTGCGTATATTTGACGCAAACCAAGGACAGAATTCCAGTCTTCAAAACCCAGCAGGTACATCGCACAGAGAAGCGAGAGGTTTTGATGATAACCACTTTCTTACAGTGCGGAGGTATCAGCACCATAAGGAAGATGCAAATATTCTCCACTCCCGCACATTTATTGACCAATTTAAAGTAGGAATACCGACACATTGGCCATTAAAACATAAGTTACATTTTATTTGCGCACATATTGAGGGTAGTGTTGCTGAAACTTTGCAGAAGATAGCAGAAACTTGCGATTCGTATGATTCGTTTACAGCTGCTTTATATCAAGGTATTGGTCTCATGAGGCTCAGATGAGAATAAAATATGGATTATTA
Source organism: Schistocerca cancellata (assembly GCF_023864275.1). Taxonomy (NCBI): domain Eukaryota; kingdom Metazoa; phylum Arthropoda; class Insecta; order Orthoptera; family Acrididae; genus Schistocerca; species Schistocerca cancellata. The sequence goes on from NC_064629.1 coordinate 448,162,189, forward strand.
GAAAATGTCTCATTCGAAAATTCGCGTGAGAAAACAGCAGTCAGATTCTTTGAGAATATGGCTAAAATGAACCAATACTTAGATAAACCATACAGCAACGGAGAATTGATTCAAATATGCTGTACGTAAGTGCCAATGAAGTACAAACAAGCCTTGATAAGACATGGGGGCGATAATGTAGAAACTTTCAAAGGTGTTTTGAGAGAAGTAGAATTCATGTATGAAAACGCCGCTAAAAGACGTCGCGATTCAGAACCGAGTAATTCTGAAAGAACACATAATAGAAATGAGAATAACAATAATGGTAGCAATGGTAGGCCAGTAACGGGATTGAATTTTGGACGAAATGGGAATAATTACGGAAATGGGAGTAGTGGAAACACTAGGATATGGTTTTAATAGTGGTTAGAAGAGGTGGAATATAGACGAAGACAGGAATGGAAACTGAAGAACTCCGGATAACCTACAGACTGGCCTTAGTCAGCGATCTCCACGTCCATGGAGAGACAGCAGATGGGGAGGTGGTGCGAGAACGCAGCCACAGGCAAATACTTCGGGTAATTACAGGAGAGACGAACCATAGATGGAGGCTGAATTACGACCACCAAATCCTGGGAAGCGTGAGGATCGACTGACGTTAGGTATTGCAGGGTTCAAGCAGATAACACACTTTCTGCAGCAACAGATGACAAAGCATTTGATGCAAAAAGTAGGTTAAGGTGTGACGTACAAGAGTCGTAATTCGGAACAGGAACGACAGAAAGATCATCAAAGGTATCTGCACAGATACTACAAATAGGGAGGAAGTCACAGCTGAAGTGTTGGGACGAGGTAGGTCGGATTGATACTGACGATGAGGATGAACTCCTAACAGTACCTAGTAATGAACCATTTGATTATGAGGAAGCATTAATGTATAGGGTGCAGATGTTTGATTCTGCACAGACGAAAACTGATTCTCAGTAGGATAATACATATCCTACTGTAACCTGTGACCCTATGATTGATCAAGACGATAGCATTAACCGACAAAATACGGCTGATACAAGTCATAGAAAAAAGACGAAAGTACCGATAATTACACCTGATCAAAAGTTCGACACGCTACAGAATCTATTAAAATCCTTCCACAAAGCTTAGGAAGAAAAGCAGAAAGAGTCTGAGGCATCATAGATTGCCGAAATCGAACAAAATCGGGAATAACAAGATAATGGAAAGGAAAATGACACGGAAAATACCCCGTCGTGATCGGAAAACGAACCAGATTATAGAGTATGTGAGCAGTCTGATAAATCAGATTCAAATGTATGCAATTTTGGCACTTACGAGTACATAGTACGGCAGTATTACCGAGACTATGTAATGATCACACCAGACACAGAAAACAGCGTCGTAATAAATGACGATACAGCTGAAAGTTTGAATCTGCAACTCTCAGTGGCAGATAACAAATATGATAACGAGTTGAATCAGGTTTCGAGTACACATACACTTAACGTAGAATTTGACGACACCCCAGAATCTAAGTGTGAAGTACTATCACAATTAAAGAATACTTGCCAGGCTGTAAAATCCGAATCAAACACGATTACACAGATGTGTGACGAGGAGACAAACTTAAAGGAAGTAGCAAGGTGTGAACATGAGGATTTAAAATCTAGATTGGCTACTTTAGAAGCTGATCGAGAAGCAACGTGACTAAAGTTGGACGATTTCAAAAAGGGAAGTACTTCTCCCCAAACTTTCGGTGAAGACCATCAAATGTTAATGGAAAAACGCAACTATGGATGTCCATAAACATCCAGTTGTGACAGAACAAACACATATACATCGGTTAAACTGCGAAGTAAATGAGGACATATTAATGGAGAAAGTCGAAGACTAGAGCACTTCAGAGCTAAGTCCGATACTTCGTGTAACAGTATTATCAAAAGTGAGAGGAATTGTTCCATTACAGAGCTGGAAGCCTTAGCGGTAGTCTGGGGTTCCGAAAAGTTTAGATATTTGCTATTCGGAAGGAAAACTGTTGTATACACAGATCATAGAGCTCTTGAGTTTTTACTCACAGCGAATTTGACACATGGTAGGCTAGCAAGGTGGATTTTAATGTTGCAAAAGTATGATTTCTGTATTCCAGGACCGGCAAACATCTTAGCAGATTTTCTTTCCCGGTGTCCATATGGTGAAACCCCAAGTAACACGAAGTTCGTTGTATTTGAAGACCAAATTGGTATATATTACATAAGAGGAGTTCTTTTTGAAAACTACATAACAAAAACTTTCTCAAGCATTTCAAACGAACAGAACAAAGACCCAGAGGTGTTAAGGGTCAAACATAAGTGGAAAGACAAGAACTCAGTTGACATTCGTTAACATTATTTGCTGAAAAATGACGTGCTGTTCTACAGACAAGACCCAAGTACAAGTTTATGGACAGTACGTGTTCCTGATGAACTCGTGAGCAAGTATGTATGGTACACTCACTTAAGTATTGGACACTTTGGGGCGAAGAAATATTTAATGAAACTTAAAGGGACAGCACAATTCTCCAATATGGAAGGACGTATTCGGCAAGTACTCACAAAATGTAAAGATTGCCAACGTGCCAAACCAACACCGACTCAAAGGAAGGCCTCGGCGCTTGTTGGTGACGTCACGTCAGCTAGGCACGGCCAACGCCGTCTGTTGCAGGCATACTCATAATGGTGGTGTCTCTCTCTCTGACAAAGAAAAATGTGAAACTATTGGCGGTAGTTGACCAACACACATTGTTCTGAGAGATTCTTGCAATCAATCAGTTGTGCAATTCATTACACTTCTAAACAGATAGTGTACTCCTGAACTTAAATTTCCACCTGTTTTAAGGATTGTCATACAAAAACAACTTCATGGTCCAGCAGCAATAGAATACGTGTTTTTTTACCTTATTTGTAAATCTGAGGAAGTTACGTTTGTACTGGGTTGCTTTTACAAGAAACTGTGAACATATTGGTGCTCTTCTTTAGGTATCTTGGTTGACTATGGGTTGAGGAGCACTGAATCTTAATGAAATATCTTGCGATTGTACACGTTTGGGGATGGGGTGGGGGACAGAAGAAGAGGCAAAAGAGAGATACTTGTTTCATCAAATAAAATTTTTTATCTTTTAAGGCTTCTCCTTTCAGTTGCAAGAGAGGAATATTTATTTTTTCTAATGTGCATGTTTTAAAAAGTTTAAGCTGAGCAGTATTTTCGATGTATGAAGCTACTTTGTTTCCTGTTTAGAATTCCTTTCGTTGAAAATGACTGTAATCTATTGACTGGCAACAGTTGGACATTTACAGATGTAAATTAGTTCACATTTCCAGTGACGATGTCAAACGAAAATAAATAAATAAATAAAAGAAACGAGCTCATTGTAAGGGGGTTGGGGTAAGTTTCGATAACAAAATGGATCAAGTAAATATAGTTACTTGAATGTAAAATTTCCGAAGCTTGCAATGGGGCAAAGCATCTTCTCATATTGATCTACGTTTGTTTCGACAGGATTGAGTAATACAGAACTATGATCTTCATTTGTAGCTTTACGATAGTAAGAAAATCTTTCATCTAAATAAAACTGCAGAATCCAAAACAATAGCAAACATTTTGTCCAAAAATAAGAGATTTATAGCGATAAGCACGCCCAGGCGTTTCTGCCTGCAACAGACCTGGCGTTCGCCGTGCCTAGCTGACGTGACGTCACCAACAGGCGCCGAGGCCTTCCTTTGAGTCGGTGTTGGCCAAACACGTTACTTTTCAGACTAGACCACGATTGTCACCCATAATACAAAAAAAACTTAAAACATCTAGCAGCAACAGATTTGATGGGACCGTTACCTAGGACAAGGAATTGGAACATGTTTATCTTTGTAGTTCTAGATTTAACACCAAAGTATGTCACTTTGACCCCTTTGAAACGAGCAACTGGTGTGACGATCAGTAAGGCACTACAACGTGATTTCCTCAAGCAGGTAGGACATGTAGAAAAGTTAATTTTAGATAGTGGGCCCCAATAGAGATCTAAACCTTGGTTGGCGACTTTAAAAAGACATAAAATTAAACCCATCTTCATATGGAAATACGAACAAAGCGCCAGTTGTACAGAACGAACGATGAAGGATATTGGGACATGGTGCCGTCTCTACTGTAACTCACGACATACCACGTAGGATGCCAATTTACATCATTTACAGACTATTATTAACGAAATGCCACACAGCACTACAGGATTACCTCCAGTCACAGTGCTCAAAAATAAAAGACCATTGGATAGGGTAAGAGAAGTGGTACAGTTCTCCCCATCCAGAAGACCATCACACCAGCAGATAATAAAATTAGCACTCAAAAACACCGAACGAGCAGCTGCAAACAGGAAGCTCAGAGCAGACAAAGGTGCGTCCACACGGGTATTCACTGTGGGACAGTTGGTTCTTGTTAGAACTCACTTATTATCTAATAAAGGAAAACAAGTTTGCCATAAATTTTATCCAGTTTATAAGGGATCAATGTTAATTAGTAAAGTGGTTCACGCAAATGTAGATGCAGTAGAATGATGATCCCAAGAACGGGAAAAAATATAGCTCTACATCACGTCAGCCACCTTAAGGCTTATAATGATTGATAATTCTTGCAGTGGTCATATGGCAATTAGCCACGAAAACTACAATATAAATGGATCACAGATGATAGAGCAAAAGAATGTGGATATGTTTCAGGTAGCAGCAGACCTCAAGAGGCAGACAGGACGAGCTACAAATATGTAACTATTCAAATATGGGTACAATAATATCAATCATTTAAATCGTCAAAGTAGGTTAGAAAAAAATTAAAGAAAACTAACGGCATGATGTACTAATTAACTAACCTACACATCATCAATCCATGCTCATTCAAGAAGTAAAGGAACTGTTATAAAATGAAGTAAATTAACGTGTCAGAAATATATTTTAATTTCTTACGTAAACTACTGAAAAAAACTATTTAAACGTTCATTTTATATTATTCATGTAAATGTTCAAATGTAAAGTTCATAGTAAATTTAGATAAAGAAACTTGTAAGTAGTAGCATTAAGCAAAAGTCATTCTAAAACAAATGAAACATAGATGGCACGCAACACAACGTCACTACTATCGTCTGGGGAAGGGAGCCAAGCTGACGAGAGAAGCAGAAAGTCGTCGGGTAGATACAGTCTGGGTGTGAGAGTTTAAACCATTACACAATATGGCATTGGCGAGAAACCGAAGACAGAATTAAGGAATGTACTGTCTCATGCTTCACATTAGTGCAGAAAATGAGCCACGTGTATTTTGAAGAATATTGTCCCACGTCTCATCCCAGTAGCGAGAGGACAGGAAAACCGAGTAGGAGCAAGGAACACAAAGGCCGCACACCTGCGAGGAAGGCCAAGCGAACCAATTAGCGGCGACGCACAATAGCAAACCGTCTGCAACAGCTCATTAGTCCAACTGCCGGGAAAAACAAACTCACAATATTCTTCTCAGTATACCAGATGGAGAAGCTGATAACTGAACACTTCCGAAATTATCTATTCAGACTTGAGCATACCTCATAACACCACTACTGGTAGTACTTCTGAATAACTTTCGCTGAATAACATATCCTATCTGTATGCCCGAGAAGTTCCAAGAAAGAAGACATGAAGACACAGCAAGTAACAAAGAGAAGGAAGGGTCCCAAGACGAGGGCGGAAGACAGTAAGATTCCTTTCTAAATCCTACACCATAAACAAGTGTGAGATTTGGCAGAATCAACAGAAAGCAATATTCGACAAAACCATGGCAGTTATTTCATTCTAACTATCAAACAAACCAAAGGCAGTCAAACCATGAAACAAAGTACGCAAAATGGGGACATCAAAATGCAGCAGCCATTGAGGGGCTACACTCATCAACCTCAATGGCAACTACACCAGTAAAGAATTATGCCACCTATGTTGAGACAGCATAGCATTGCCTTGGACGAGCAGTTTGTCGTCAAAACAATGCAACATGGAATCAATCATTTAATTGCATTCGTGCTACAACACTCAGAACTGTAAATGTCGATAATCTTCATCAACATCGCGCAGAGTCTACAACTGACTAGCAGCAACCACCACTGATCGACAGCAGCATCGAGAAGCAAACCCAGCTCAAATTTGAAAGTGTAATGTGTGATAAGAAAGAAAGTGCTCGTGTGACAAATGCATAGTAATATTTCAAAGAGTGCAAAAGATAATCACTTCAGCAATGAGTTGAGATGTCTGTAAATATCCAGTCGTACTTGTGCATCTGAGAATTTATACTGTATGTGTTTCATTTGTATTCTGTAATTCGATCTGTAAACTGTTAAAGTATATTCATAAATGTACCATGTTTTATATTTTGTATTTCAGTTGTAATTTGTAAATGTCCATTAAATCTAAATATATGTTAATAAGAATTTGTGTATTGCAGATATTTTGGAAACATGTTTTTAATGATAAATAATGTCAATGAATATAAAGTTTATGTTAATGTGTATGGAAATATGCAAAAATATTAACTATTTTAAATATATAATATCCACTTAACTACAGAAAGATCTGCTTCCGTGCAAGCGGAATATGTGAGTTAAAGAGCAGGATGAGATCTTTAGTATTAGCGAATTAGTGAGTAGGATTTCGGAAGAAGAGGAAATCAAATTATAGAGGAAAATAAGGATTTCACCAATAGCAGGATAAAAGTACAAATAATCAGGCCTGATGAAGAGACACTGAACCGTTTTCTATAATGTGTTGTGGTTGTGTATGCCTGTGTCAGCGACAAGACGTAAATCACAGTAGAAGGTAGAATTATCTTTTTTGCTCATGGCCCTTTATGCCGCTGTCCAAGAAAGAGCTGCTCACAGTCCCTTGCCACCTAGAGATGGGCAAAACTGTTCTTTTCAGAGATCGGATCAGAACTGTTCACTCCCTGAAATGAACTAGCTCTTTTTCATGACTCACCACTCATTCACAATAGAAAATAAATGGAAGACACATTGCCCTTTAAACTTAGTTTATTCCAGTACTATACCTATATTTTGATCTTATTTGATACTATTTTGAAGTAACACAGATAATGAGTAAGAATTTTGTATTGTTTATTGAAATTTCCACGCTATGACAAAGTTTTTGATTATTGATTTATTTTGCACTATCGTGGTTTTGGCTTTGTAGCCATTATCATGGTCAAAGGTGAAATAGTCATAAAATATCTGACATGTCTGAATGATTGTAATATTGTGACAACAATCATTCAGACATGTCAGATATGTAATACATATTTCACCTTTGCACGTGATAATGGCTACAAAGCTAAAATAGCATGCTGATAACGACACTTTTGAGTGCCCCGCAAAACAAACCTCCACATCTAAATAGTGATAGTGTGAAATGAAGTAGTGATGAAACTTAATCAAATGGTTGCATTTTCATTCGTAAGTACAGTATGACTGCAGTCCGCAATGAAGGAAATCACTGATAGGTTTATATTACGTCCTGAGTCACTTTGAGATAGAAAAGTTATACATTTCATCTGGTGGAAAAAATAAAAATATTACAATAAAATATATTTTTAAAGTGAACGTTTCCTTCCAAAGACGCCTAAAATCGCGAAATCCGTACTACAATAAGAAAAAAATATATAAATTTGACTGTAAGACCAAAGTGCTGCATATAGCCTTACGCAGAATAACACAAGGAAAATATTGGTGTGTCACATTTTGTGATACGTTTATCGGTTCGCTCGTAATTAAAGCGTAAAGTCGAGTGTCCGTAATAAAAAATCCTATAGTTAGAGGAGTCGTCAGGAGTCTGATCAGTTTAAACAAAAAATAAATAAATAAATAAAAACAAATGATGTATACATAACATAATTATGTAATATACATACCGGTATTACTATGAAGAACAATATCCAGTACAGACGAACTCCGATGCAGAGGCGCTGAGTCAAGCAGGTCGAGCTGCGAGCTGTATTACTGTGTGAGCTAAGACCGCAGAGACCAGAATGACACCTGAGTTGCTTTGCTCAACGTTCTGGCAAGAGTCGAGAACGGTGGGGTGAGCGTTGAGCAGGCGAGTTCCGAGGGTGGGGGGAGCGGTGAACGGCCATCAGTCGCCCGCTCCGAGACAAATCGTCCGTTCTCTTGCGAGCAGGTTGTTGCAAGTAGTTCTTATGTTCTCCGCTAGGAGGCTCCCTGTCCTGTCGCTCGCATCTACTGCCCAGAGGGCAGGACGTGCGACTGAAACGATCGCCGACGGAGTGTGATGCTAAGTTAAGGTGTGCCTGACACTGCACGCGGCAGAGGAAGCACAGAGATGGCACGGCATATTTGAAACACAAAATCCAATGTGGCACTGCACAATGCAGGCAGCCAAGGCAGAAGCAGGGCAGAGGCTGGCACTGGCTGTGTTTGGCGTGCAGTGCGCTCTGACCAGCAGAGGCCCCGCTGATCTGCTCCGACTCACTCTCTCTCTCTCTCTCTCTCTCTCTCTCTCTCTGCTGTGGGAAACGTTTGGAGCTACCGTTCTTTTTTTCTGAATCACTGATTGTTCACTCCTTTGAAAGATTCAACTCTATGAATCAGTTCAGGAGCGGATCCCCCATCTCTGCCACCTACTGTAGTTTTGTTTCTGAGTTCCATCCTTTGCTGCCTCATGTGTGAATGTTTGACTCCTGCTACTGTGGGCTGCTGCACAAGCCATGAATTCAGTTTATGTACACCTATTTTGATTCATGTTTATGGTATATCTTCTACATTTTGTACTATGTTTGTGGGTAAAATAAGGATTATCGCCACAACAGAGTTGGAGTGAGCAGTGTGTCCCCTTTTAACTTACCTTAAATATTTTTTTGCATTGCTGTAAGCTACCATAACCCACGTGTTCGGTTTGTTCATTATGATTTGTCCGCAGCTCGTGGTCGTGCGGTAGTGTTCTCGCTTCCCACGCCCGGGTTCCTGGGTTCGATTCCCAGCGGGGTCAGGGATTTTCTCTGCCTCGTGATGACTGGGTGTTGTGTGATGTCCTTAGGTTAGTTAGGTTTAAGTAGTTCTAAGTTCTAGGGGACTGATGACCATAGCTGCTAAGTCCCGTAGTGCTCAGAGCCATTTGAACCATTTTTTCATTATGATTTACAGTATTCTACGCTGTATAGTTGAATAGTGGCAGGTTGTCCTTGGACAATGAATTATCTTGTCCATATAATCTAACATTGAATTATTACCACTCGGTACGTTTAAGCGAACAACTGTGAAACTTAATTTTGCGTAAAAAGCCTTTAACTTTGGTAGCATCTTATTTTCGAACACTTCTAGTAGGCAGTGATATCAAATCACACCACAAAGACACTTACGTCTATACATTCTGATGGTTAGTAGAGAACAGTTCCAATTACTACGTACACAGTCAATAAGAACCAACTTAGAATTACGTCCACTTGTCAGACACAGTTACTTAAGGGACGTCCGAATATAATCTGCCTTCCTATGGCTCCTACAGAAATGTTTCTCATACCATGTTCACAGGAGTTTCTTCTTACCTTTGAATTCCGGGGTTACGGCGAAGCAGATTAATTGTTTTCTTCCGATTAAGATCGTGGAGAAATTCAGTTTTCTCTTGTCTGGTGGTCCCACATAAGAATTCTCCCCAGTAATCTACACAATGAATACCGCTCTCTTGTACACAGTCTGCTGAAGTGTTACCTAGACAGATGCCCTATCCGTTAGATTTATCAAACGTGAATCCTGCAACCTTATCACAAATATTATAAACAATTTCAAATTGTAGCTGTCACCGCAGTTTGTATGCCGTTATTTCCTCAGCGATCCTGGGTACGACACACCTCTATTTCCATCACCTACTACTTTCAATGATATGCAAGCCGTCTGTAAGACACAAACATTGAGGTAAGAAGTACAGAGATCAGCCATGAATTGTAATAATGCGAGATCTCCGTTTTACTTTCTGGTGTGCATCAAGCTTACTAATTAACCGATTAATATTATAAGCAGTTACCGGCGTAGAAGACTTAACTTTCTAACTACTCTGCGACACTTACTCTACTAAATCTCACGGAAAGCGCGAAAACAAATTTCCAGCAGGTAACCAGATGCAGTATGATACCAGCGACGCAGATACGTGCCAAAACGTGAACAACTGAATCTGTCCACGAGAACATTAACCGCTGCCACAATTCACGCCAATAGATACGTTATTATTAATGGTTCAAATGGTTCTGAGCACTATGTGACTCAACTTCTGAGGTCATCAGTCGCCTAGAACTTAGAACTAATTAAATCTAAATAACCTAACGACACCACACACATCCACGCCCGAGGCAGGATTCGAACCTGCGACCGTAGCGGTCGCTCGGCTCCAGACTGTAGCGCCTAGAACCCCACGGCCACTCCGGCCGGCCGTTATTATTAATCCACAAAACCCGCTACTCTTGTTGAATGATACATAGAGTGCACCAAGTGGGGCCTACTAACGAAAAATTTCGTCTTAAAATTTTGCCTTAAACTGCAACTTACTCAAAGCGATAGGAAGCGTCATTCTCGGACGAGACTGTACCTCGTTCCTCGCGCGAATCGGAGTACACTTTATCAGCAAACGAACTTCACGCGACTAGTTGTTTGCACCGCCGAAGTTGTTACATTTACGACGCGTTGAAAACAACTAGCTGTTATGAAACTCTGTTCTTTATATTCATATGGGCATGAATACATAAAGTACGGATTCCGTTAATGAATGACTCGGCCTGAATCTTATTGCAGTCTATAGGGACTTTGCGAATTATTTTATCATGGATCCTGTCCCACAAGCATATCACACAGTAACTTTAACTTTAGCCACAGCAAACACGAATTCACTCCTATATGGGACTTCTAAGAAACGACCTCTATTTTCATTATCTCTGACTCCATTCGCCTTTATTGTTTGTTGATGTTTTGTATCATGAATGGTTGCGTGATACTTACATTATTTTACTATGGTATATATTTTGATGCTAACCTATGTTTAACCAATTTAGTTTGATGAATATTTACATGTGTGCTGTTATTACTTGTACAAATAGATTATTTAAATTGTCCATACTTGAGTCTCAAATGATAATCTGCTATGATGTTCCATGCTACCGCATGAATTTATACTGAAGCATCACCATCACCATCTTCCTCTTGCTACTGAGCTGTTCTCCATTACGAAATTTGGGCAATGTACTGCCTGGTCATCATGTTCCTGATGCGTACTCAGTTTCCGTCATTAATGATATGCCCTCGTTTATGAATGTACTGGACTATTCCATTACTACGTAGTTTGCCTCAAATAGCTACGCAACCTTCACTAATTCCTTCCGTTACTTGGAAACATGTAACTGCCACTGTCCTTCGCTGAAACGAATCCTACAAGCGTCATTTGAGCACTGTTCTACTTGCTTGTAGGAAGACATCATTTGCGTCGCCAGGATTCCTGTATTGTTGACCATATATTTGCAGATGTTTCGCTTAAAAGCTTGTTGCCAGTTCTGACTTCGTCAGTGTTTTTACAAGTTATTCACCCTTCACGCCCACCTGCGATGCGGTTATCTTCGTTCGCAACTGATACTGCCGGCCTCAGTGGCCTAGCGGCTCTAGGCGCTTCAGTCCGGAACCGCGCTGCTGCTACGGTCGCAGGTTCGAATCCTGCCTCGGGCATGGATGTGTGTGATGTCCTTAGGTTAGTTACGTTTAAGTAGTTCTAAGTCTAGGGGACTGATGACCTCAGATGTTAAGTCCCATAGTTCAAATGTTCAAATGTGTGTGAAATCTTACGGGACTTAACTGCTTAGGTCTTCGGTCCCTAAGCTTACACACTACTTAACCTAAATTATCCCAAGGAGAAACACACACACACACATTTGAACCAACTGATCCTCTGACTTTACATTGCGGGCTTTAGTTTATGCAACTTACGTCCAGTGTGTCTCTAAAGTCTTCGCCAGAGACTACTGTGAAGTTTCCCACAATGACCGTTAGTGGTATGGTTTCCCCCGAGATAGAGCCTATCTTGGGTGGAAACTGTGGCAGTGCAGTTAAACTGAATCCATCTAACCCAAAAACGAGTGATTTATGTTTTCTGTAGAATTATGTAAAGCTAAACGACCTATACCCTGTTCTTACGATAGTTATCTAGTTGTAGTCCTTTGAACATGTTACAACCGCTATTTGACTGTTTTACTGCACCTCGCAGTTTGATTTTGGAAATTTGTGGTAAGATCTTGTGGGACCAAACTGCAGATGTCATCGGTCCCTAAGCTTACGCACTACTTAATCTAACTTAAACTATCTTACGCTAAGGACAATACATGCACCCATGCCCGAGGGAGGACTCGAACCTGCGACGGGGGTAGCCGCCCGGACCGTGACAAGACGCCTAGGACAACGTGGCTACCCCTCGCGGCCGCAGTTTGACACTTATTCCTGGTTTAGTACTGTCATTTAGTCGTCGATGACTGTTTGACATGTCTGAAAACTTTACCTTCAGCAACTGTTTCCAACGATCCAGATGAGACTTAGTATCGATGTCAGCTCACCCACTGACTCCTGCCTGAGGATTACTTTAGTGAGTAACAAAAGCCCCATTGATAGCTCGTCATTGTAAGATTCACAACCACAATCCCACTTTTACTGGTTAAGTATTAGCGGAAGGTCCGACAAGCAGGGTCGAATACAGACGATCAATCATCAGAGAGGTACTGTTGCTCCCCATCTGCAGTGTCTAACAAACATTTGGCTTCTGAGGCTTGCCAGATGGTATGTCCCACACCCCTCTGAACTTAAGCACGTGAATACGCCGCGCAACCGATTCAGTGGTAAACAATGCGAGTCAACTTCTTGTTGCTCCGAGCAGCTGCTGTGCTCTACTGTATGGATCCGCAGTGGTGCGTTACTGAAGATCATTTTCGAGAATGAGACTCACACAAGGCCTGCGCGTTTGTACAGCCTTCTTTTGTCAGGTATAAAACCCAGCAAGGTGCATGCCATGTTAGATTATAACGCCGTTATTAAAGCCATCCGCTTGCTTGTTCTGTGACCGAGGACCTTGCGCATAGTGTGCCCGAACTGTCTAAGCTTGGTGCCATATGGTGCACACATCTGCCAGTCTTGTGTCACTGCTTCCGCATTGCCAGTACGTTATTCATATAGTGCCATTAGCGATGATGCGGTGCAGTATTACAGCCACTGTACAATACCTCTGTACCGTCTACACTCTGCTTCAGCAAGTAATGTAGCCGTCAATCTGTGACACGCCTTACTAACCCATTCCCCGATCCCGGACGAACACCCAACGCCTCTTGACCTAGCATCTACAGTAACTTTCGACACCTGATCCTGTGCAAGCAGCCAACCTACGTAAGGCGCCCCACGTCAATTGACTTGAGGCGCTTCAGACTAAAAGTGAAATTACGTGTTTCCAACGTACCAAAAAAATCGTTTGAGAACCTGTGTGACCCATAACACCCAATACCCTTAAATCTACCCATATCTGCATACCACACTTTCAGTTGCTTCTCTGCGTTTGTGCTTTTGACTGGAGATTCATGTCTTCCCTCCTCGGCAAAGTCGCCAAGTACGGTCTGCATGCCGGCGTCCTACCTCTTATTGCTCATATGGCTTTATCTCGAAGAGAGACTGGTAAGAAGTTCTGTGAACCACTAGAAGAAGTGATTACAAGAACCTCAGTCAGTAGACTGTTTTAACGCCTAGAGTGTTCATACAACCGAGGTATGGATGCTCCCTTTGTTTAGTACGTAGCTGTAAGGACAAAACCACTGAAAATGTCTATCAAGTAAGTATGAAGGTAACTTTATTAATGTATTAAGGCTAAAATGCCCAGTGAATTATCTCATTTATAAATGTATGAGAGTATAATTTAATAGTCCGATGGTCTACAATGGACAATTTTTGTTTAATGTTGACAGCTGAGTGAATACTAAATAGATTGTTCAGTTTTGCACACCATTTCAGTTACTACTTGGTGTTATTGAAGGAACCAATCTCTAAATTTTTGGGATACCAAAAATTTAAATAGTTACATCGAATCAAACAGGATGAAGTATGAATTTTTTAATGCTTGACTGTACAACAAATTTGGGCAATTCCTTTATATATGTAACTAATTTTGAGAGAGAGTTATAACCAAATGCAAACTATCCCAGTCACTGAAAAATTCACAAAACATAAGGAGCATCAGCACTATCTAACGATCGTTCATAGTACACAGTTCTATCGTCGTTTTCCAGTACTTGTCAAGAGCTAGGAGACTGCAGAGATCGGTTACGTGTTACTGAGCTATCATTGCTCCCATGCTAGGACTGTCGAAGAAGGGACGCCGTAAGTTGGGCTTTGTTCACGATCCTCAGCCAACAGTAGTCCGTAGAAGGGTCATGTGGTGCCTCAGACGCGTTCGCTCTAGAGAGCGGAGCTGGTGGCTTCCCTCGCTCGCTTGGCGGTACTCGACTATCTAGCACATACCTCTTCTGCTCTCCTGTGGCTGTTCTGGATTTTCAGTCAGAATGACTACAATTTCCAAGCAGGCGGTTGAGCCCTCAATGCCACATGCACCCCTAGTAGTAGTCTTGTTTGAATAAACCCTAAGGGGCAGATCTGAGCTAAAATACCTTTACTTATTTCGATGACTCGGAAGCCCATAATAGCCACCATCCTTGCCTATCTGACAATGCACACTTAAAGAAAGAATAAACAGCTTGGTTTCCTGGATTTGTTTGAGATTGTAGCTGCTTTCTGAGTTGTCATAGTCTCTACTGACATCTCCAGCGTTTGAATACGAAATGTTAGGGACAGAAATGTGCCGTGGTCCACGGCATAATGCCCATAAATATAACCAAACATGAATATAGCTTTAAGCAACCACTTAGTTATCATGGTAACCCTGATGGAATTCTTAATGTGATCCTCGAAATGTGTAAATAATCAAGGAGTCCAAAAGTGTACGGTTTTCTAGATAAAAGCAGGGATTATGGTTGAAATAACAGACATTATCCTACTAATATTGATAACTACAGGGTGATCCACTGATAGTGACCGGGCCAAATATCTCACGAAATAAGCATCAAACGAAAAAACTACACAAAACGAAACTCGTCTAGATTGAAGGGGGAAACCAGAAGGCGCTATGGTTGGCCCTCTAGATGGGGCTGTCACAGGTCAAACGGATATCAACTGCGTTTTTTAAAATAGGAACCCCCATTTTTTTATTAAATATTCACGTAGTACGAAAAGAAATATGAATGTTTTAGTTGAACCACTTTTTTCGCTTTGTGATAGATGGCGCTGTAATAGTCACAAACGTATAAGTACGTATATCACGTTACATTCCGACAGTGCGGACGGTATTCTTCGTGATACATTACCCGCGTTAAAATGGACCGTTTACCAATTGCGGAAAAGGTCGATATTGTGTTGATGTATGGCTATTGTGATCAAAATGCCCAATGGGCGTGTGCTATGTATGATGCTCGGTATCCTGGACGACATCATCCAAGAGTCCGGACCGATCGCCGGATAGTTACGTTATTTAAGGAAACAGGAAGTGTTCAGCCACTTGTGAAACGTCAACCACGACCTGCAACAAATGATGATTCCCAAGTAGGTGTTTTAGCTGCTGTCACGGCTAATCTGCACATCAGTAGCAGACAAATTGCGCGAGAATCGGGAATCTCAAAAACTTCGGTGTTGAGAATGCTACATCAACATCGATTGCACCCGTACCATATTTCTATGCACCGGGAATTGCATGGCGACGACATTTGAACGTCGTGTACAGCTCTGCCTCTGGGCATAAAAGAAATTACGGGACGGTGACAGATTTTTTGCACGCACCCTATTTAGTGACGAAGCGTCTTTCACCGACAGCGGTAACGTAAACCGGCATAATATTCACTATTGGGCAACGGAAAATCCACGATGGCTGCGACAAGTGGAACATCAGCGACCTTGGCGGGTTAATGTATGGTGCGGCATTATGGAAGGTAGGATAATTAGCCCCCATTTTATCGATGGCAATCTAAATGGTGCAATGTATGCTGATATCCTACGTAATATTCTACTGATGTTACTACAAGATGTGTCACTGCATGACAGAATGGCGATGTACTTCCAACATGATGGATGTCCGGCTCATAGTTCGCGTGCGGTTGAAGCGGTATTGAATAGCATATTTCATGACAGATGGATTGGTCGTCGAAGCACCATACCATGGTCCGCACGTTCACCGGATCTGACGTCCCCAGATTTCGTTCTGTGGGGAAAGTTAAAGTATATTTGCTATCGTGATCCACCGACAACGCCTGACAACATGCGTCAGCGCATTGTCAATGCATGTGCGGATATTACGGAAGGTGAACTACTCGCTGTTGAGAGGAATGTCGTTACACGTATTGCCAAATGCATTGAGGTTGACGGACATCATTTTGAGCATTTATTGCATTAATGTGGTATTTACAGGTAATCACGCTGTAACAGCATGCGTTCTCAGAAATGATAAGTTCACAAAGGTACATGTATCACATTAACAACCGAAATAAAGTGTTCAAACGTACCTACGTTCTGTATTTTAATTTAAAAAACCTACCTGTGACCAATTGTTCCTCTAAAATTGTGAGCCATATGTTTGTGACTATTACAGTGCCATCTATCACAAAGCGAAAAAAGTGGTCCAACTAAAACATTCATATTTCTTTACGTACTACACGAATATGTAATAAAAAAAATGGGAGTTCCTATTTAAAAAGCGCAGTTGATATACGTTTGACCTATGGCAGCGCCATCTAGCGGGCCAGCCATAGCGCTATCTTGTTTCCCCCTTCAAGCTAGACAAGTTTCGTTTTTTGTAGTTTTTTTTTTTCGTTTGGAGCTCATTTCGTGAGATATTTGGACCGGTCACGATCAATGGACCACCCTGTATATTTGTAGTTAATCTACCATACTGAAGCTCAGGAGCAACAGAAGAGGAAAGAAACTTGAGAGTCATTATCCACAACTTATAAGCTGTTGTGTATTGTGGTTTAAATTGAGATGATTGCTTAGTCTCAGTGCTGGTGCTGCTACAATAATAATAGTTGCTTACAATGAAGTGAAATACTAATAGCAGCAGCATGTTTCTCAGTTAATTCCGTTGTATAGAAGATTAGTCTTCAAAAGTTAGACATTGTCATCTCAATGCAATTTCCACAAGAAGTTGTCGTTTGATAGTAAAAAGGGAGTCAAAGCTGACTCTGTTTGAGAAACAGAATTTTAATCCATTTCTCAATCCCTACAGAGATTGATTCAAGAAGAGCAGCTATTCCAAAAGTAGAAGAAAAATCAAGAATAAGATAAAGACGTTAAAGCGAAAGAAACTTATGTACTTGTGAAAGCAGACGGCAGAGAAGGAGGTTCGGACATCGGAGAAGAAGAAGAAGAAGAAGAAGAAGAAAACGATGATGTTGATGAATACAATGAGGAAGCTGATGAAGAAGAAGAAGATGAGGAAAGGGAACGAAAGAAAATTATAACCGAGACAGGAGGTAGACTTGCAAAGTCATTTTTAGCAATGCGTGATATGACAACAGATTCAATCCGGCAACTAGAATATGGGTAACTGGCGATATATGTATAGATATTTATTAACTCACAATGTAATAGACCCAGGAATGAGAAATTATATAATCTACTGTTTAAAATTAAACTCAATAAAAGAGTTACACAGAACGAGGTCTTGAAACTAAGCAAAAATTCTCAGGGATATCAATGCTTACAGACGAAACTCTCTCTCTCTCTAGCAGGAAACTGAATTCCAAGAGAGGCTAAAAGTATACCTGTATCAGTAAGCCCACAATAGTGAAAAGTCTTGGATCATCATTCGGAGATGATGAAATACATATTGGCATTGGAATGTAGACGCATGGAGAGAATGAAAATGAACGTGACAGTAAAGATTGGATGACAGCCTCCAATGAATCATCAATACATATCGACTATATTCACTGGAATAAACGAACTGAATTGGTAGCGCCATTATTTCCTTGCTGGCATCGAAAATGGTGCACAATAATTCATATGATAATGAAACAATATCAGTTGAAACGGAACTTTAGGAACCATTGATTACTGCTTCAAGCGTGAGTTGGTGAGAATAATAATAGTTGCTTACAATCAAGTGAAATACTGAGATGCAAAATGGGAAATTGAGTATGGAAACATTCCATCAGTTGACAGACCGCCACGAAAGATGCGATTCGCAAATTTTAAAGATTTGCAAAAAGTTCAAGTAATATTGTCTGCGGTTTCAGATATCGAACAGCACACTTTGAAGCTTGCGAATATATAGCAAGCAATCATATTCGATTTCAAAGCATGACTGAAGAGTTCTTGAGCAGGCACCGAAAATCCATCACAGAAGGTATATGTCTTGCTTTGTTTGTTGTAGCTTTAGAGATCAGCAGGTGCACATCTTATCTAAAGGAGAGTTGCCATCACATGTGTGGCTTATTTCACCAACGTGTTTCAGCTGAGCAGCGTGTAGCTGCATGTCAGCCAGTCTGCACCAGCCCGCATAGCGTCGGGCCGTTACAGAACTGTCATCATCGCTTGCGGAGAATGTTTCAGCCCTGAAAATGTAACACAGTTGTAGATGTACTGGGAAAAAGAAATTGTAGCCAACATGCTATAAATGTGTTACGGTAATGATAACGTAACCCAATGGTGTAAATACAATGATGTGCAAAACTGAAGGGCGAAAGTAACTTTTGCATGATGCGTCACTGCCAATTAACGTAGTTTGATGAAACTTGGACCATGACATAGAAAGAACTGCTACAATATAGTACAGAAGGGTTAATAATGAAATTCGGAAAATGCTGAAGAAGCAAAGAACG
Organism: Schistocerca cancellata; assembly: GCF_023864275.1. NCBI lineage: Eukaryota > Metazoa > Arthropoda > Insecta > Orthoptera > Acrididae > Schistocerca > Schistocerca cancellata. The sequence continues at coordinate 448,181,155 of NC_064629.1, forward strand.
ATGCGCTCTCGCCTGAAAAGAGAACAAACGAACGACAACATACAAATGTTGGTAGAGATTCGTGCGTCTGTAAAAAGGTCTATACGCGGAGCATACAGCTACCACCCTTATTTCTTAACAAAGGGTTTAGCCAAGAACCCGAACAAATTCTGGTCCTACATAACCTAGTTTAGCGGATCGAAGACTTCTACCCTGTCATTCGTTGACCAGTCTAGTGTGGCTACAGAAAACACGAATAGAAAAGCTGAAGTTTAAAATTTCGTCTTTAAGAAATCGTTAACGTAGGAAGATCGTAAAAGTACACCGTCGTTTCAGCATATGGAGGACAAAGTAATATGCGTACCCGGCGCAAAGTAGCAGCTGAAAGAGTTAAAAAAAAAAAAACTTCGCCAGGTACAGATGGAATCCCAATTCTGTTTTACAAAGAGTAGTCTACGGCATTGGATCCTTACTTAGCTTGCATTTATAGCAAATATCTCATCCAGTGCAAAGTCCTAACCGACTGGAAAATACCGCAGGTGACTCCTGCATAGAAAAGGGGTAAATAAACTGACCCACAAAATTACACACCGATATCCTTAATGTCGGTTTGCTGCAGAATTCTTCAACATATTCTTAGTTCGAATGTAATTCATTTCCTTGAGACGGGAAAGTTTCTGTCTACAGATGAGTACTGTTTTGGAAAGTATCACTCGTGCGAAACTTTGCTTGCCCTTTTCTCACATGTTATCCTGCGAACTGTGGATGAAGGGCAACAGGCAGATTCCATATACGTAGACTTCCGAAGAGCGTTTGACACAGTGCCCCACCACTGAAGACTGTTAAAGAAGATACCAGTATATGGAACAGGTTCCGAGATAAGTGCTTGGCTTTAAGACTTCTTAAGTAATAGGACCCAGTACGTTGTCCTCAATGGCGAGTGTTCGTCAGAGACAAGGGTATGATCAGTTTTGCATCAGGGAAGGGTGATTGGACCGCTATTACTCTTTGTATACATAAAGAGTCTGACGGACAGGGTAGTCAGCAATCTGCGGCTGTTTGCTGGTGATACTTTTGTGTACGGGAAGGTGTCGTTGTTGAGTGGCTATAGGAAGATGTAAGACGATTTAGACAAAATTTGTAGTTAGTGTGATGAATGGCAGCTAGCTGAATACGTAAAAGAAAGTAAGTTAATGCAGATGAGTAGGAAAAACCATCTCGTAATGTTCCAGAACAGCATTAGTAGTTTTCTGCTTGACACATTCAGGTCGGTTAAATATTTAGGCTTAACGTTGCAAAGCGATTCGAAATGGAACGAGCATATTATAATGATTGTAGAGGGGAAGGTCAATGGTCGACTTCGGTTTATTGGGAGAGTTTTTGAAAGTGTGGTTCATCTGTAAAGAAACTGCATATTGGACGCTAGTGAGACCTGGTCTTGAGTACTACTCGAGTGTTTGGAATCACGACCAGTTTGTATTATAAGAAGACATCGTAACTGTTCAGAAGTGCTGTATTTGTTACCGGTAGCTTCGATCAATATGTAAGTATTACGGAGATGCTTCGGGAACTCAAATGGGAATCCGTGGACGGAAGGCCGCTTTATTTTCGAGGAACACTATTGAGAAAATTTAGAAAATCGGTATTTTAAGTTGACTGCAGAACTATCCTGCTGCCGACAACGTACATTTGGCATAAGGACCCCAAAGATAAGATAAAATATATTAGGGGTCGTACGGAGGCATATAGACAGTCGTTGTTCCCTCGCTCTATTTGCGAATGGAACCGGAAAGGAAATGACCAGTTGTGGTACAACGTACACTCCGCCACGCACTCTACGGTGATTTGTGGAGTGTGTATGTAGATGTATACGTAGATGTAGAAGATAACTGCAAAAAAGAGCAATGAGACGAACAGAAATGACACTTTTATTCAAATACAGTAATTACACTGAAGTAACTGTAATCATGTTCCCCGGATATGACAAAACGCAGGACATGGTTCTCAATAGAGTCTGTGGTGCGTGATAACTACGGGCGGCGATGCATGATTTCCAAGTACGATGCGTTCGCACATTGTCATCTATTACAATGAAGTCAAGGTCGAATGCATCCCTGAAAACACGGACATGGAGAAGCAGTATAGTGTCACAATAACCTTGACCGGTGAGTGTTACGTGTGCACAAAGATTTGGAGGTTAATTCGCCCGTGCAACATTATGCCTCACTATACCATAACAACGGGACCAACAAACCCATCATGTTCGACAATGCGAGACGTGAGATGTGGGAACATGTAATGCAGACAGGGACACTGCAGAAACTGCGCAGGTGGAGAAGCTCTTGGAGCAAAAGGATATTTAAAGAATGGACTAGCCTGTTCGTTCCCCTGACTTAAATCCAATGGAACACGTACGGGATTCATTGGGGAGAACGGCTTGCAACTTATCCACATGCACCAACGACCATCCAGCACCTGTTAACAGCGCTGCTGGACGAATGGAATGTCCTACTCCAAGAACTCACTACCAGTCCTGTGGCCAGCTCTGGAACACGTTGCAGAGCATGCACTGCCGTCCATGGGGATCACCCACCCTATCAAGAGCCATGTCCCGCATTTTTAATCTCCAGCGGATCATCATGAATCGCGGTGACTTCAGCGTCCTCGTTGTCTTGGAAGAAAAGTATCATTTCTGTTCTTCTCATTGTGTATTTCTTTCGGTTGCGTGCTGTAATATAGTGCAGCAGTTCTTTTGTGTACGTTCCAAGTTTCATCGAACTGTGTTACTTAGCAGTGACACATCGTGTCGAAGATTCTTTCGTCCTTAACTTTAGCACACCAGTGTATCTTATAAAAATTTAATTGTAACACGCTAGCTATTGATGATTATGAGGTACAATTAATTTGTTTCGGAAATGTAACAAAAAACTTCCATATTGTACACTCCTGGAAATGGAAAAAACTACACATTGACACCGGTGTGTCAGACCCACCATACTTGCTCCGGACACTGCGAGAGGGCTGTACAAGCAATGATCACACGCACGGCACAGCGGACACACCAGGAACCGCGGTGTTGGTCGTCGAATGGCGCTAGCTGCGCAGCATTTGTGCACCGCCGCCGTCAGTGTCAGCCAGTTTGCCGTGGCATACGGAGCTCCATCGCAGTCTTTAACACTGGTAGCATGCCGCGACAGCGTGGACGTGAACCGTATGTGCAGTTGACGGACTTTGAGCGAGGGCGTATAGTGGGCATGCGGGAGGCCGGGTGGACGTACCGCCGAATTGCTCAACACGTGGGGCGTGAGGTCTCCACAGTACATCGATGTTGTCGCCAGTGGTCGGCGGAAGGTGCACGTGCCCGTCGACCTGGGACAGGACCGCAGCGACGCACGGATGCACGCCAAGACCGTAGGATCCTACGCAGTGCCGTAGGGGACCGCACCGCCACTTCCCAGCAAATTAGGGACACTGTTGCTCCTGGGGTATCGGCGAGGACCATTCGCAACCGTCTCCATGAAGCTGGGCTACGGTCCCGCACACCGTTAGGCCGTCTTCCGCTCACGCCCCAACATCGTGCAGCCCGCCTCCAGTGGTGTCGCGACAGGCGTGAATGGAGGGACGAATGGAGACGTGTCGTTTTCAGCGATGAGAGTCGCTTCTGCCTTGGTGCCAATGATGGTCGTATGCGTGTTTGGCGCCGTGCAGGTGAGCGCCACAATCAGGACTGCATACGACCGAGGCACACAGGGCCAACACCCGGCATCATGGTGTGGGGAGCGATCTCCTACACTGGCAGTACACCACTGGTGATCGTCGAGGGGACACTGAATAGTGCACGGTACATCCAAACCGTCATCGAACCCATCGTTCTACCATTCCTAGACCGGCAAGGGAACTTGCTGTTCCAACAGGACAATGCACGTCCGCATGTATCCCGTGCCACCCAACGTGCTCTAGAAGGTGTAAGTCAACTACCCTGGCCAGCAAGACCTCCGGATCTGTCCCCCATTGAGCATGTTTGGGACTGGATGAAGCGTCGTCTCACGCGGTCTGCACGTCCAGCACGAACGCTGGTCCAACTGTGGCGCCAGGTGGAAATGGCGTGGCAAGCCGTTCCACAGGACTACATCCAGCATCTCTACGGTCGTCTCCATGGGAGAATAGCAGCCTGCATTGCTGCGAAAGGTGGATATACACTGTACTAGTGCCGACATTGTGCATGCTCTGTTGCCTGTGTCTATGTGCCTGTGGTTCTGTCAGTGTGATCATGTGATGTATCTGACCCCAGGAATGTGTCAATAAAGTTTCCCCTTCCTGGGACAATGAATTCACGGTGTTCTTATTTCAATTTCCAGGAGTGTATTATGCACAATATACACTTCTCGGAGAAGAAGGAAAGAACGACGCACCACGAAGGAAATGTCTGAGTGGGAGGGGAATCGGCAGATGTGATGCACATGTACAGACAAACAATGATCACAGTTTCAGAAAAATTGGATCATTTATTCAACAGAAAGAGCTTCAAATATTGATCAAGTCAATAAAGCGTTGATTTACGTTTAGCCATTATGCAAGCAGTTATTCGGCTTCGCACTGATTGGTGGAGTTGTTGGATGTTCTCCGGAAGGAAATCTTGCCTAATTCTGAGCAAATGGCGCGTTCTATGATCAAAATCCCGAGATTGTCGATGGCCTCTGCCAATAATGTTCCAAATGTTCTCAACTGAGGAGAGATTCTGCAATCTTGCAGCCAAGTTAGCATTGAAAAGCATGACGGCAAGGAGTAGAGAATCCCACCGAGTGCGGTAGAGCATTATCTTGCCGAAGTGTAAGCCCAGGATGACTTGTCGTGAAGGACAACAAAACGGGGCGATTGTTTCTAAAGCTTGTCTTCATTCTTGTGAAGCCCAACATTCACAAGCTAGATCACCGGATCTCTCCGCACCTGAGAACGCTTGGAGTATCATGGGCAGTGCCCTCCAACCAGTTCGCATTTAGACGATCAAGCGTACCATTTGTATATACAGGGTCGTCCATTGATCGTGACCGGGCCAAATATCTCATGAAATAAGCGTCAAACGAAAAAACTACAAAGAACGAACCTTGTCTAGCTTGAAGGGGAAACCAGATGGCGCTGTGGTTGGCCCGCTAGATGGCGCTGCCATAGGTTCAAATGACTCTGAGCACTATGGGACTTAACATCTGTGGTCATCAGTCCCCTAGAACTTAGAACTACTCAAACCTAACTAACCTACGGACATCACACACATCCATGCCCGAGGCAGGATTCGAACCTGCGACCGTAGCAGTCGCGCGGTTCTGGACTGAGCGCCTAGAACCGCGAGACCACCAAGGTCGGCTCTGCCATAGGTCAAACGGATACCAACTGCGTTTTTTTAAAAATAGGAACCCCCATTTTTATTACATTTTCGTGTAGTGCGTAAAGAAATACCAATGTTTCAGTTGGACCACTTTTTTCGCTTTGTGATAGATGGCGCTGTAATAGTCACAAACGTATAAGTGCGTGGTATACCAAGTGATAGCTTTCCGAGGTCAAAACAATGTTGTTGTTGTTTTTGTGGTCTTCAGTCCGAAGCCTGCTTTGATGCAGCACGCCATGCTACTCGATCCTGTTAAAGCCTCTGCATCTCCGAATAACTGCTGCAACCTAAATCCTTCTGAATCTGCTTACTGTAGTCATCTCTTAGTCTCCCTCCGCGATTTTTATTCTCCACACTTCTCTCCAACACTACATTGGTGATCCTTGGACGTCTCAGAATGTGTCCAATCAACCGATAGCTTCTTTTGGTGAAGTTGTCCCACAAATGTCTTGTCTCCTCAATTCTGTTCAGGACTTCCTCATGTTACGTGATCGACCCATCTAGTCTTCAGCATTGTTTTGCAATACACTGGACTCGCATTCGGGATGACGACGGTTCAGTCCCGCGTCCTTCCGTCCTCATTTAGGTTTTCTGTGATTTCCCTAAATCGCTCCAGGCAAATGCCGGGATGGTTCCTTTGAAAGAGCACGGCCGGCTTCCTTCCCCGTCCTTCCCTAATCCGATGAGACCGATGACCTCGCTGTCTGCTCTCCTCCCCGAAACAATCCAATTCTTTTGCAATGCCACACTTCGAAAGTTTTTATTCTCTTTTTATGTAAACTGTTTATCGTTCATGTTTCACTTCCATACATGGCTACACTCCATACGAATACCTTCAGAAATGATTTCCTAACACTTAAATGTATATCCGATGTTAACAAATTTCTCTTCTTCAGATATGCTTTTCTTGCCATAGCCAGTATACATTTTATGTCCTCTGTGCTTTGACTATCATCAGTTATTTTACTGACCAAAAAGCAGAACTCATGTACTACTTTATGTGTCTCGTTTCCTAATCTGCTTACTTTAGCACCACCTGAATTAATTCCACTACATTCCATTATCGTTGTTTTGCTTTTGTTGATGCTCGTCTTATATCCTCCTTTCAAGACAGGTTCCATTCCGTACAACTGCTCCTCCTAGTATTTTGTTGTCTCCGACAGAAGTACAGTGTCATCTGCAAAGTTTTCGTATTATCTCACTGAACTTTAATTCCTGCTACATAATTTTCTTTGGTTTCCTCTACTGCTTGTTCAATGTACATATTGAATAACGTCGGGGATAGGCTGCAATCCTATCTCACTCCCTTCTCAACCACTGCCCCTCTTTCACAGCCCTCGACTCTTACCACTGCCGTCTGGTTTCTGCACAAATTGTAAATAGCCTTTCGCTCCATGTATTTTATCCCTGCTCCCTTTAGAATTTTAAAGAGAGTGCTTCAGCCAACATTGTCGAAAGCTTTCTCTAATTCTACAAATGCTATACATGTAGATTTGCCTTTCCTTAATTTATCATCTAAGATAATACATAGGGCCAGTATTGCCTCACGTTTTCCTACATTTCTCCGGAATCCAAACTGATCTTCCCTGACGTCAGTTTCTACCAGTTTTTCCATTCTTCTGTAATGAATTCGTGTTATTATTTAGCAACCATGACTTATTAAACTGAAAGTTCGGTAATTTTCACACCTATCAGCTACCGCTTTCTTTGGTAATTGGAAATTACTACATTCTTCTTGAAATGTGAGGGTATTTCGCCTGTCTCATACATCTTACACACCACATGGAAGAGTTTTATCGTGGCTTGCTCTTCCAAGCTATCAGTAGTTCTGAAGGAAATTTGTCTACACCCTGGACCTTGTTTCGGCTTTTATCTTTCAGAACTTAGTCAAATACTTGGAGTCTCATATCTTTCATTTCATCTTCACCTACGTCCACTTCCCTTCCTATAATATTGCTTTCAAGTTCATCTCCCTTGTATATACCCTCTATATTCTTCTTCCAACTTTCAGCTTTCCCTTCTTTGCTTAGGACTGATTTACCATCTCAGCTCTTTATATTCATACAGCTGGTGCTCTTTTCGCCAAAAGCTCCCTTCTGAAACTCTCAAGATTCTATGGTTCTTTCAAGTTATCCAGGTCCCATCTCCTTAATTTACTACCTTTTCCTAATTGATTCAGTTTTAATCAACTGGTCATAACTAATGAATTCTGGTCAGAGTCCACATCTGCTCATGGAAATGTCTTGCAATTTAAAATCTGGTTCCTATATCTCTGAGAAACCATTATATAATCAATCTGCAACCTTCCGCGGTTTCCAGGTTCTTCCACGCATATAGGCTTCTTTCATGATTCTCAAACCAAATGTTAGTGATGAAATTATGTTCCTTTCAAAATACTACCAGACGGCTTCCTCTTTCATTCATTTGCCCCCTAGTTATCTTCTCTTCCTTTTCCTGCTATCGAATTCAAGTCCCCCATCACAGCTAAATTTTGGTTTCATTTATCTTTCTGAATAATTTCTTTTATCTCATCATACATTTCTTCAATCTCTTCATAATATGTCGAGCTAGTTGGCATATAAACTTGTACTACTGTGGTAAGCGTGGGCTTCGTGTATATCTTGACTACGATAATGCGTCCACTAAGCCGTTCGTAGTAGTTTATCTGCATTCCTGTTCTTATTCATTATTAAACCCATTCCTGCATTACGCCTATTTGACTTTATATTTATAGCCCTTTATTCACCTGACCAGAAGTCCTGTTCCTCCTGCAACCGAATTTCGCTATTTCCCACTATATCTAACTACCACCTACCCATTTCCCTTTTTGAATTTTCTAACGTACCTGTCCGACTTACGGGTCTAACATTCCACTCTCAGATCCGTAGATTTCCAGTTCTGTTACTTCTGGTGACGATATCCTCCTGAGTAGTCCTGGGACTATTTTACCTCCGGAATATTTTACCCACGAGAACGTTACCATCATTAACCATACAGTAGAGCAGCAGGTCCTCAGGAAAAATTACTGCTGTAGTTTCGCCTTGTTTTCAGCTGTTCGCTAAATAACAGTAAAACGTATTATAATGTACGTACAGAATCAAATCGCACAACAGTAAAACGTTACTGAAAAATATTACATGCAGCAGCTATGGACTGCAGTAAAAATTTACTCAGAGTTGACATATGTCCCTTTACTACGTACGAGATAACGTGTAATACGGCTACTGGAAGCTAGATGTTGCTTCTGCGATATTTCAGAAAGACTTGGCCGGAATGCAATCAGTGTACATGACTGGTGGCAGCGGTGGTCACGGGAATGCACTGCTGCAAGAAGGCCGGGCTGCGGACGACCACGTGGCCCTACCGAGAGGGCAGAGAGCCCATTGGAGGCCGGGGTGGAGGTCTGTTGTGTTTCCTAACGAAAGGTGGTTCTGCCTCGTTGCTAGTGATGGCCGTGTGTTGGTTAGAAGGCGGCCAGTTGAGAGCCTGCAACCAACCTGTCTGGGTGCTAGACGCTCTGGATGTACACCTGGAGTTACGGTCTGGGGAGCGATTTCGTATGACAGCAGGAGCACTCTCGTGGTTATCCCACGCACCCTGACTGCAAATCTGTGCATCAATCTGGTTATTCGACCTGTTATGTGCCATTCACGGACAGCACCCCAGGGGGTGTCGTCCAGCAGGATAACACTCGCCTCCATACCTCTGTTGTCATCCAACATGCTCTACAGAGTGTCGACATGTTGCCTTGGCCTACTCAATCACCAGATATGTTTTCAATCAGGCACATATGGGCCATCATGGGACGACAACTCTAGTGACGTCCACAAACAGCTTAACCGTCACTACAGTGACCTAGCAAGTGCAACAGGCGTGGAGTTGCATCCCACAACCTAATATCCGCCATGTGTACAACACAATGAATGCACGTTTGCATGCTTGCATTCAACATTCTGTCACTTACGTCGGTTATTAATGTAGTAGCATTTCCCATTTGCAATAGCTTATCTCACGCTCACATTAACCACGTGATCTTGCAATCTTAATCAATTAAATATGTTACTTGGACAATCGTATTCCCGAAATGACATTACTCTACATTAATTTCTTTTTTTTTTTTTGTGTGTAGCGGTTTTCTTCCGTCAGTGTAAATTTAAGAAATGATTACTAAATATAGTTGGCGCCTGTGACTCATTATTCAGTACAGTAGTGTTATTATCCTATTCTGTGGCTGGTTGTCTTGTCTCTTGTTTCACTACATTCCATATAGCCTTAAGTCCTTGTCGGACTTACTGATTTCTGACATGAGCACGTTTCTTGATTTTTTTAAACAATCGTTCTTAGTAATTTTGAGTATATTTATAGTGTGTAACTACTGCGGGATCCCTTCTTATTCTTACCGACAGATACATCTCCCTTTTCCTTTCGCAATATAATTTAATCCTTCTAGAGGTCCACCGCTTTTTACATGACTGTTTAATGTACATTCTTATTAGGTTATCCGGAGAGCTATTTTTAGATAATGATATGAATTTATCGTGGAATAGATTAAATTTTATGTTAGCGCTTGATTCATCATAAATTGCATAGCAGGTCATGTCTTGAAAACTATTCTTAAAAACGTTTGTCCTGAAGTCATTAATTATTCTAATTGATTTCCAATGATTATTATCTCTGTTGTAAGACACTGTGATATTTATCCTAACTAGCCGCGCGGGATTAGCCGAGCAGTCTAGGGCGCTGCATTCATGGACTGTGCGGCTGGTCCCAGCGGAGGTTCGAGTCCTCCCTCGGGCATGGGTGTTGTGTTTGTCCTTGGGATAATTTAGGTTAAGTAGTGTGTAAGCTTAGGGACTGATGACCTTAGCAGTTAATTCCCATAAGATTTCACACACACTGGAACATTTATCCTAAACAGTTATTTTCTTGCTTTGAGCTTCACCAAAGAAAATATTATCAATTAGGGTGCTACTGTCTTTATCCACCCGTGTTGGAAAGTTAATTACTAAAATCAAATTGTAGGATCCAAATAACGTTTCTGAAGCGTTGGGCTTCCGAGGCCTGTTCAGACTAAATTCTTTACAAATCCACACTGAAGTCACCACAAACCAATAACTGCTTGCTGCCGCCCAACAGATAGCATAGTAACAAATGAAGATTCCTCATAAGCAGAAAAAAATTTCCCAGTCGACATTGCATGCTGAAGATCCTGAATACGTTGAGACGTGACAGTCCGTTCTGGACTGACTACTCTCATTTTTATCTTATTTCTTTAAATTCCATTCTTACATCTGAGGTATTCCTGTGCCGATTAAATATATCAGTTCTGATTATGAGTAATCTCAGTGATTGCAACGATGAAGCCGTCTGTTCCAGTTTTAAAACTCTCTCCGCTCTGGGTAGCTATTCCACGTCAACTTGTTCTATAACTGCATGCGTGAGTCACGTAATGAGCTATGGAAGTGACAAACAAGTTTCAATAACTCCACGCTAGTCCCTGGGGGATCATTTCCATTTACAAGACAAGTGTCACCCTGATTCAGAGAGCCACGTGCAGGACAAGTAGCTCGCCGTCTGTGTTTAGGTTATGCGGCCGACCACCAGTGGTCACAAACGTTTTCTCCATCGACTCCGCCATAAAACACCAGTATAATGAGCCGTGATGAAGACTAATCCTTATGCAGAATACTGCCCCTTTTTACGCGCCAGAGCTATTCGCTCAGAGTACTGAACTATAGAATTCTGTTTGCTGTGGCTTGCAGCCTCGCTAGAACGCAGGGATGTGAGACGCCATTCGCAGGTAAAGATCCTTGTCCTTTCAGTGGGAAAGAGGAATATCTGAGTGTTCAAAAATGGCTCTGAGCATTATGGGACTTAACTTCTGTGGTCATCAGTCCCCTAGAACTTAGAACTACTTAAACCTAACTAACCTAAGGACATCACACACATCCATGGCCGAGGCAGGATTCGAATCTGCGACCGTAGCAGTCCCGCGGTTCCGGACTGCGCGCCTAGAACCACTAGACCACCGCGGCCGGCTATCTGAGTGTGTTTCATTTTTTTTTCTCCCTTTTGGTAGACGAGGTGCGTCAGCAGTGTACCTTCTCCATGTTGGGTGAACAGCCCCTCGTGTCATACAAACGTGTAAAATAGCTCCATTGGCTGCCCCTAAAAATTGCCAAAGAGTCGGAGATAGGAGGTTGCGTCCAAAGAATTACAGACGCAAGAAAACCACATATTTTCTGAAATAAAAATATATTTGAAGAGCGGTAATTTTGTGCTTAACCTTTACAAACGTCTTCGCAGAAGCACAAGCCATTTGTTCATTCATAAAACTTTACCTAGGAGAATGGTCTGACTGATTTGTTACGAACGTTTTCGCTGGCCAGATTTTTTAACTACAGCCGGCAATTGGCGACAGATAGTTTATGTGAATTTCGGGGAGACCAAATGGGTTACAGCTTTGTTAAGGCATTCAGGTTCGATAGCTCTGGGAGAGCACTGAGGACAGCTGTGCGAAAACCCAGGGTTTCTACGCTTTCGTGTGAGCACACTTTTTCCGAGCTAATTTTGTGACTCTAGTTGGAAACGGAGCTCATACTACGGGAGCAGACGGTAGCCAGTGGCCAATCTGTTGGCAGCGGACCACATTATTCCAGCCTACATTTTAAATCACTGTGAGAATCAACAACTCAGGCGACTCGGAATGTGGGTTATCAGTTGTTCAGTAGGTGCATGGTTTGGATTAAGTTACGTTCCGGGCTCCCAGTGCTTTTGATTAGGCATGCTTGGGCTCAATAAAGACCAAGTTATTTATGATCGCTGCATGTGACATTCCATGTTTTGTGCTAAAGTCCGAGCACTCACCTGTGTGATCGTTTCTCTTTATCACTGATTTGTAAGATAACGGTTCTTCCCTTCTTCCTTATTCATCGCACTCTTTGTCAATTCAGTCAATCATTAATTTAAATTGCCCATTATCCTTAAAGATTGATTATTTATTTGCTCGGTGTTCTATCATTCTCTGTATTGTTTTGTCTGAAAATTCATATTACGTGTTTGACACAGAAATTTTTTAATAAATTGGGCTCAATTTGGACAGATATATTATTTCAGTATACTGATAACGCCATTTTATTTAGGTTTTTATTTTTTTATTCATTTATTATTTTTGAAGAACCAATATCCAGGACTCACTTATCGGTGACACCTTTTTCATTTCATTATTTCGTCCTTAGAGAGCGATCTGTCTCTCTGGAGGTCCAACTGATGCATATTACTGAGACTGCAAGAAGCTATATACATGCCAGTTGGCGTCTTCCAGTGTGCCTGAATGCACATGCGCTTTTAAAGTTGTTGCCAGTAAATTAAATGTGAATAATTCTTTATGCAACAAGCAATTTTAAGTTTTGCCCCTTACCATGGTTTAGGTGAATTTACGTGACAGAGTGATGTCAAAAATGTTAAGCACCACACTTAACACCGTTTACATGTTGTAGTAAAGTGTCAATAACGTAAATTTTATGGTCTACTGAATCATAAATTAATTTTTGAGGTTTTTACACTCTATTAATGCTAAAATTGGTAATACAAATTTTAGTATCATAAATTTCAACAATCCAAAACTTTTAAATTAGTATTTTTGAGAGGTTTCACAGTAACGTTTCGTTAACACGCCCAACAAGTGAACAGTGGTAAGTCAGTGGTAACGCACCTTAACTCCACGCAGTTAGCAAGGGAATAATGTTGCATTAAACATGGACGTACATTAAAAAATAAAATTTGGATAGAATTGAGGATTTGAAAAATATGTCGTTACTCTAGAAATATTTGAGGACAGTGACTGAGATGAATAAAAAAAATTGCAAAGGGCGTACTTGAAATATCGCATGTGTGATATTTCATTGAAACTTTACTGCATAATTTCTCAAAAAAAACTTTTACCTCACAATTGTTTGCATCTGAGGACTGAATGGAAATATTGATGTATGTGCAGTTGACTCATGAATATGGCAGTGCAGAGGTGGGTACAAGGGACATGTTGCTCTATTGGTGGACGATAGCGATTATTTTGCAGAAAAGTAGCAGTTCCTTTGTAGTAATAACAGGAAGCTATAATGTTTAGAAGAGAGTTATAGCACGGAAACAGTGGAAGCAGCTAGAGCGTGGAGAGGCGAGTGAAATGAACTAATAACCAGTAAATTATCATAGCAGCATTGTTGCAGTAAACTACCAAAATTTAAGAGAACATTACGATTTTTCTTCGAAATTATCAACAGAGAAGAAAGGAGAGAAGAGAAAGAAGGTGCAAGAAGTAAGATTCAAGAGCTGAATATTCAGAAGAAGATGTACGCAGAAGCCAGAAGATTATTACGACGATGTACAAAGACACCGAAAGTAGATGAAGAGTGGTAGGTTGTCTTCACCATAAAAAAGCGAATGTATGGTATGTCAGCAGTGACTGCGTGGGAAGGAGATAACAGTGTTATTTCGTCTGAATGGCGCTGGTGGTAAGAGTTCTGGTATAAAAGTGACTGTTACTGATCTCTCGTGCTTGAGAGGGCAGGCACGAACCGGTTAACTATTGCCATATCATTTACTCTGAGTCTTGCCATAGTCAGCTTCCGCAGAAGATGCATCTCAGGTGTAGTGATTATTATACTTCTATGATTACAGCGATTATTTCTTACGCATCAGTGACTCTTTACATCACATCCAAGTATTATGCAGCAGACTATCTGTAAAGATAGGTGACAGTAAAGAACGTAGAAACTACATCAGTTATCTCAGAGTAATAACCATAAACACAGATATGTTCTAGTTTACACTTAAATACAGAAATTTATCGCAGTCAAACGTCTTGTCCCATTATTTAACTCTATCTGTGAAATCGTGCTTACCTGACAGCAAACTGCTAAATGGAGTGCTATTATTTTCTTCAGTTGCCATTAGCAACTCTGCAATTTAAATTTCTTTTCCAAAGATTCATTCAATATATCGCTTCTCATTAACGGGACTGAACCTGATTTTCATAATTTCATATACTGCAGGCGTAATCTTTCAATAGATTTCACCTAATACGGTTTCTATCTGATCTTAACTTTTAAATATAAGTTTTATGTAAGAGGGATTGGGAGTGTAAGTAGATGTGAACTTATGTCATCTGTTATAGACAGAACCAAATGCGTGTCTAGCCACACATAACTTAGGTGAAAGCATTTTTCGAGTACAGTACCGACTTATTTTAGCGGAACCGTAGCAGACGAAGACTTAGCATTTCAAGTGTGTGTCTAGTGTTATTCGAGCGTGCGTCAGCAATACCACAGTAGTATTCCATTGTTATCTAGGTATTTTGTCAGTGTTATTTAGTCAGACAGGCATGTTAAATAAGTATCATTCTGTTGTGGTATCCTCAATGAGGTAGATGTAATGGTGTGCCTCTTAGTGATTTGAACTGTAACACAAGAAACAGTATTGCCAGTTTATGAAGTATCTCAGCGAGTAATGCTTTGAAGTCTTCCCACAAATTAAATTCAGAAGAAATAAGAGTGGGTATAACGCAAACCATGGAACTGGTCCTCCCCTTGCTATTCATCTATCGTGGTAGACGTTGGGCAGTATATCTCGAACGCTGGGACTAGAACGTGTTGGAGCCCCCGATAAGTAAATCACGCAGTACTTCTTATTGCCTAGGTGCCTTTTGTGATCTATCTGAAGCAATGAAGAAAAGCACAGATGGCTCCGTTGGGCGACTTTATGGTGTATTTGGTTTCGCAGAAGAAAGAAGACTTTCAAGGTTAGCGACTAGTCTTCATTTATAACTTAAAATAGCCGAATGTCGTTCTTTAGTAATGTTCACAAGACATTTCTCAGCGGGTAATATTTTCTGCTTCTTCTGACACCTTTGTCATCGACGTCCTGTCCAATTTGTTTAGGATGCCTTCTGCTATTAGTTTCCTTGTTGTACACAGTTTAGAGTCGTGACGCTGTCATTGAAGTCAACCGTTCCTCATCTTTTCAATAAAGAGAGTCATATCAAGTACTAGCCGGTAACTGCCATTGTTCACGTGTTCTGATGTGGAAATGTCTGTTGGCCTACAGAGAATAAGTATAGAGACATCTTTAACTGGCCACCGTTAGTATCAAACACTCAACGTGAAAAACAGTTTTCTACGTCTTGGCCTTCAGGTCGTCATTCCTGGAAGCTACGACGTTGAGGAAACTTCATTGGTTGAAATCGTTCTTGGTGTAGCATAAACAACATCGATGTAGCGTGTCACCAAGTTTCGCTGCTTATTGATTGAAGTAATTTCACTACCAGCCTTGCGAGAGTGAATGGACCTCATTCCAGATCTTTCCACCACAGATATATCCTTGGTGTCTAACGTGAGCTGTCTACTTGACTGGCCTCCTGTGATAACCAAGAGACCAGGGAAGCAATCACTAGTAGGAATACACGATCGCATCAGAAATTAGCCCGTTCTAGTTTTGGTTCGCCCGTTCTCTTGTCAAAATGTCTGGAGGGTGTATATCATTAATAGTGAAAACTTACATGGGTGAACATATACGACAACAGAAGCAAAAGCCTTATAGTTGACAAGGGTCTGCCAACGTGCTGTTTGCGAAATAACTGCCAACGTATGGTTGCGAGCCGCCACTGACTTCAGCAAGAAATATTGCCCTAGTCAGTGCAAATGTATTTTCGATGTGAACTTTCCGATTATGTACCCATCTAATTGGGCTCAAAATTCACCCATAAACAATTGGTAAATGCACGATGCGGCCCTGGAACATTTCACTGTTGATGTAATACAACATCTAATGCTGCAATGTAGTCCAACTTGAATAGGTTGAACAGGGCCTACACCTTGATCTTCAAGATCACCTAACCCTAATCTTCTGGATTTTTTTCTCTGTGGTCAGCTTAGAAGCGAAGAGCTCAGAACCGGGGCAGCGAACTGCATGTCTTGTCAAGATTTACGAAATGATCTAGGGTCGGTTGGAAGAATTTCTAAGTCGCTGCAGAAACGAGTGGAGTATGGCATCCAAAGGCGAGGACAACACATCGAACACCCTTGTTAACAAGTACAGTAAACTGTAATCTGAAGTAGTACTGTATTCCTTTTAAGGTATGCCATATTGAAGTTAGTGTTAGCTTGAAGACACTAATTCGCAGTACTCTCGTAAACGATCATTTGCCGCCTCACGTTTGCTGGAACGTTTTTGCTCCTATTGTAGTATGCTTTCACTATTAATTATGATACGCCGTATATATCGACTGGGTACCATAAAAATCTTTCAGACTTTCCAGTCCCAATATATGTTGCTTATAACAACGAAGAAAGCGGCCCATAGTCGTCGTACCTGTATCTGCTGCGTATCTCATGTATTTTACAGCAGCGGTTTGGGGGACCGCGCCACGCCATCGACTGTTACGTCGTTTCCTTCGTTAACGTCCGGCTACACTGAGACAGCGTCATGTCGGCGGTGTGAAGGTAATCATTACGCCATAAAAGACAGCGCCTAAGCGCGGAGGCTTTCGCTGCGCTGGCGCCTACACTGAACGCACGGATGGTACGTTCATTGCTGGGAGTAGACTTTCACTCCGGAAGCCAGGTCGTATTTAGAAGCAACATGACCTACCTACTGCAGCTAACGGGCACTCGTATCGACGGTCTACTCATGTTTACAGAGAAAACGAGTTGGGTACCAAAACGAAATATGTAGGAGGCTAAAAAAATATTCATGCGAATGTGGGTTAATGGAACTTCCTGAGTAGGTGATGATTGAAGTATTAGGCTTTTATATCAAAGTTTAGGTTCTTCAGCATCACCGTTTCCTAAGGCAGACAAAGTTGTGATCGTTAGAATTTAATTAGTACTCTTGTTAGTCCATGTCAATATGATTCACAACTACTTGAGAAGTATAAGTGTTTTGCGAACAACCTCTTTCACATACAGACAGCAGTTACGCAGCATCTGACAGATGAATAGAGGACTACCAGTTGCCGTATCTAAAAGTAGGCGGACTTGAAGTTTTCTTTCCATGTCCACACTCATAGATCTTCGTATATCCTTACTGATTCTATCTTTTACACTGAAGCGCCAAGGAAATTGGTATAGACACGCGTATTCAAATACAGAGATATGTAAACAGGCAGAATACGGCGCTGCGGTCGCCAACGCGTATATAAGACGACAAGTGTCGGGCGCAGTTGTCAGATCGGTTACTGCTGCTACAATGGCAGCTTATCAAGATTTAACCTTTTATAGGGCATGGTACAATAGTGTACCACCTTTCTTTAAAAAAATATATTTCCCAAACGTTTGCGGCACAACAGTGTACCAATTACTCAGCGCCTTCTAAAGAAAATATGGTATCGGTTCGAAAACATTAAGCGCTCATGGAAACGATATTATAGGTGGCGCAATGACTAATGTCATTGATCGGTACACATGTGTACAACAGGCCGTTACTTCCACTGCTACTTTGCAACTGTTGCAACTTTTGAGAATTTTCCGGCAAAAACAAGAAGAGCGATTGCAGTTCAGCATCTGTAAGTACAGTATAATAATGTGACAGTAAAATATGTTGATTTACGACCTAAATTTTCGACTATTTCATAGTTTTCAAGAAAAATAAGTTTGTATCACAAAGAAGTACATGAAAGTGGGGGCTTTTTACTTGCATTTTTTACCATTTGCGCTTTTAGTTTGAATGAAATTTCACATATTGCCGAGAGCTATAGAGTTGTGGCTTTGTACATTGATTTCCCGAAAGACAATACTGAAGCAGTTGCAATAACACTACAAAAATTTCGCGCCATGACAGAAATTTCAGAAGCATGTGTCCACTACAATTTTTACCTTACTTTTATTTCATCTTTTCAATTATCTTTCAAACTATTTATTTCGGTTATACAGCTTGAAAAACAAAGCAATCCGAACTATCACTTTAATAAGTCACAGCTGCAAAATACTAATGTGAATTCTTCACAAATGAATGGAAAAACTGATAGAAGCCGACCTCAGGGAAGATCAGTTTGGATTCCGTAGAAATGTTGGAACACGTGAGGGAATACTGACCCTACGACTTATCTTAGAAGCTACATTAAGAAAAGGTAAACCTACATTTATAGCATTTGTAGACTTAGAAAAAGCTTTTGACAATGTTGATTGGAATACTCTCTTTCAAATACTGAAGGTGACAGGGGTAAAATACAGGGAGCGAAAGGCTATTTACAATTTGTACAGAAAGCAGATGGCAGTTATAAGAGTCGAGGGGTATGAAAGGGAAGCAGTGGTTGGGAAGGGAGTGAGACAGGGTTGTAGCCTATCCCAGATGTTATTCAATCTGCATATTGGGCAAGCACTAAAGGAAACAAAAGAAAAGTTCGGAGTAGGTATTAAAATTTACGGAGAAGAAATAAAAACTTTGAGATTCGCCGATGACATTGTAATTCTGTCAGAGACAGCAAAGGACTTGGAAGGGCAGTTTGGTCATGCGGTTCTAGGCGCTGCAGTCCGGAACTGCGGGACTGCTACGGTCGCAGGTTCGAATCCTGCCTCGGGCATGTATGTGTGTGATGTCCTTAGGTTAGTTAGGTTTAAGTAGTTCTAAGTTCTAGGGGACTGATGACCTAAGATGTTAAGTCCCATAGTGCTCAGAACCATTTGAACCATTTTGAAGGGCAGTTGAACGGAATGGACAGTGTCTTGAAAGGAGGGTATAAGATGAACATCAACAAAAGCAAAACGAGGATAATGGAATGTAGTCGAATTAAGTCGGGTGATGCTGAGGGAATTAGATTAGAAAATGAGACACTTAAAGTAGTAAAGGAGTTTTGCTACTTGGGTAGCAAAGTAACTGATGATGGTCGAAGTAGAGAGGATATAAAATGTAGACTAGCAAAGGCAAGGAAAGCGTTTCTGAAGAAGAAAAATTTGTTAACATCGAGTATAGATTTAAATGTCAGGAAGTCGTTTCTGGAAGTATTGTATGGAGTGTAGCCATGTGTGTAAGTGAAACGTGGACGATAAATAGTTAAGACAAGAAGAGAATAGCTTTCGAAATGTGGTGCTACAGAAGAATGCTGAAGATTATATGGGTATATCACATAACTAATGAGGAGGTATTGAATAGAATTGGGGAGAAGAGGAGCTTGTGGCACAACTTGACTAGAAGAAGCCGGCCGGTGTGGCCGTGCGGTTTAGACTCTTCAGTCTGGAACCGCGTGACCGCTACGGTCGCAGGTTCGGATCCTGCCTCGGGCATGGATGTGTGTGATGTCCTTAGGTTAGTTAGGTTTAATTAGTTCTAAGTTCTAGGCGACTGATGACCTCAGAAGTTAAGTCGCATAGTGCTCAGAACCATTTGAACCATTTTTTTTTTTTTTTTTGACTAGAAGAAGGGATCGGTTGGTAGGACATGTTCTGAGACATCGAGGGATCACCAATTTAGTATTGGAGGGCAGCGTGGAGGGTAAAAATCGAATAGGGAGACCAAGAGATGAATACACTAAGCAGATTCAGAAGGATGTAGGCTGCAGTAGGTACTGGGAGTTGAAGAAGCTTGCACAGGATAGAGCATCATGGAGAGCTGCATCAAACCAGGCTCAGGAATGAAGACCACAACAACAATAACAAATAATTACAACAAAGAGTTTGAAGCTTGATAATATTTGGTATTATCAATAATACAGTGTAGTAACCAATGGCTCTACAATCCTTTCAGATGATCAAGAAACTGACGAATAAAGAAGTGGAAGATCTCAATTCGTTTACCGACGATTACGTTTACGACTCAGAAGAGGGAGGCGATGATGATTCCGAAGATTTACTGCCAGTGACAGTGCATGGATCACCATGCAAAACACGCACGTTAGCATCTCCATCTACCCCATCCACAGCAGCTGGTCATTCACAGCAACACAGAACATCTGCACGTCTGTCAAACTTCATTGAAATTGTAAACGAAAATGATGACTATATCTCGTCAGACGATTCAGTTACCGATCCCAGTTATTTTTCGCGAGACGAGTTAGTAAGTCAGGAATAAATTCGAGGTTTTCAGAATAACAATTTTCCGAACTCTGATTCAGACTCTGATGAAAATATTAACGAACTCTTCTCTTGGTTCAAGCTAACGTCTTTGCCCACTAAATTTAGTAGCATACAATTTCACGAACCTTATGGTCCAAAAATAAACACAGATACACTACTGATCATTAACATTGCTACACCACGAAGATGACGTGCTACAGACGCGAAATTTAATCGACAGGAAGAAGATGCTGTGATATGCAAATGACTAGCTTTTCAAAACATTCACACAAGGTTGGCGCCGGTGGCGACACCTAAAACGTGCTGACATGAGGAAAGTTTCCAACCAATTTGTCATACACAAACAGCAATTGACCGGCGTTGCCTGGTGAAACGTTGTTGTGATGCCTCGTGTAAGGAAGAGAAATGCGTACCATCACGTTTCCGACTTTGATAAAGGTCGGATTGTAGTCTTTCGCGATTGCGGTTTATCGTATCCCGACATTGCTGCTCGCGTTGGTCGAGATACAATGACTGTTAGCAGAATATGGAATCGGCGGGTGCAGGAACGTAATCCGGAACGCCGTGCTGGATCACAACGGCCTCGTATCACTAGAAGTCGAGATGACAGGCATCTTATCCGCATGGCTGTAACAGATCGTGCAGCCACGTCTCGATCCCTGAGTCAACACATGGGGACGTTTACAACACAACAACCATCTACGCGAACAGTTCGACGACGTTTGCAGCAGCATGCACTATCAGCTCGGAGACCATGGCTGCGGCTACCCTTGACGCTGCATCACAGACAGGAGCGCCTGCGATGGTGTACTCAGCGATGAACCTGGGTGCACGAATGGCAAAAGTCATTTTTTCGGATGAATCCAGGTTCTGTTTACAGCATCATGATGGTCGCATCCGTGTTTGGAGACATCGCGGTGAACGCACATTGAAAACGTATATTCGTCATCGCCATACTAGCGTATCATCCGGCGTGATGGTATGGGGTGCCATTGGTTACACATCTCGGTCACCTCTTGTTCGCATTGACGGCACTTTGAACAGTGGACGTTACATTTCAGATGTGTTATGACCGGTGGCTCTACCTTTCATTCGATCCCTGCGAAACGCTACATTTCAGCAGGATAATGCACGACCACATGCTGCAGGTCCTGTACGGGTCTTTCTGGATAAAGAAAATGTTCGACTGCTGCCATGGCCAGTACATTCTCCAGATCTCTCGCCAACTGAAAACGTCTGGTCAATGGTTGTCGAGCAACTGGCTCGTCACAATACGCCAGTTACTACTCTTGATGAACTGTGGTATCGTGTTGAAGCTTTATGGACAGCTGTACCTGTATACGCAATCCAAGCTCTGTTTGACTCAATGCCCAGGCGTATCAAGGCCATTATTACGGCCAGAGGTGGTTGTTCTGGGTACTAATTTCTCAGGATCTATGCACCCAAATTGCGTGAAAATGTAATCACATGTCAGCCCTAGTATAATATATTTGTTCAATGAATACCCATTTATCATCTGCATTTTTTCCTGGTGTAGCAATTTTAATGGTCAGTTGTGTAATAAAACACAAGGTGAAATATTTTTGTCTTTTTTTTACATTTGATGTATAGACAGTTATCGTAGAACAATCCAATCTCAATGCCAGTCAAACAGTGGGCACAAATCTCTGTACTAGAACACAAGAGATGAAAGCTTTCTGTGGCATTCTTGTAATAATGGGCTTTCATAAGTTACCAAACATGAGGCTCTATTGGTCAAATGATCCTAATTTTCATGTGGAAAGAGTTGCTAGTGTAATGTCAGTGAAACGATTTTTTAAAGTTATTAGATGTATTCATCTAAACGATAATTCGGAAGCTCCAGCTCGTAACACACCACAATTTGATAAATTTTTCAAAATAAGGCCCCTTATAAGCTTTTACAGAAATCATTCCAAGGTTCGTTCTATCCATCTAGACACATTTCTATAGACGAAAGCACGATCATGTTCAAAAGAAGAAGTACCCTAAAGCAGTTCATGCCGATGAAACCTATAAAGAGAGGCTTCAAAGTGTGGGTTACTGCATGCGCAGTTTCAGATTATATGATGGGATTCTCGGTATACACTGGTAAATAGGACTCTGGAGAAATTACTGTTGACTTAGGTGAAAGAGTGATTCTTGATCTAGCAGAGCCAATTTAGTTACATCTCTTCCTCTTCTAAAACGTCTGTTGGCGAGGAACCTTTTCGCCTGTGGGACAATTACGTCGAATAGGAAATATTTTACAAAATCACTGCTGAAGGAAGAACGTTTACTCAAACAATCCGAAAGTGATTTCATCTAGTCAGGTGACGTATCGGTACGCAAGTGGATGGACAGGGGGAACAAGGCAGCATGTGTAGCAAGTTCAATGCGCAATCCCTCTGACGAGACAACTGTGAAATGTACAAATAATCACGGTGTGAAAGAAACAGTTTCGTGTCCTGATAAATTCGACCAATATATGGCTATATACAGTGTGGGCTGGAAGTCACGAACGTGTTGGGTGAGAATATTTTATAACCTGTTTGATGCTACTATTGTTAACAGCTACATTATTTATCGAGAGAATTGTAGACTGCAGGATAAGAAAATGTGGATGACTCAACTAGAATATCGTTCACAGTTGACAAATGAGCTACTTGCAGTTCTTACGTCCAGAATGAAAAGTGGGTATTCACCAGGAAATTCATCCCTCTCCCAAAGAAATCTTCCTACTGGTAGAAAGACTGTTGTGAACACTGTTCGTTTTGCTAATATTGGCATCCATTTGCCTGAAGTACTGTATTACGAAGAAAATTCAAAAACGTAGTACACTGTGCTGCAATACTTGCAAAGTAGCGCTTTGTAAAGGGTGTTTTGCACCTTTTCACAAACCACTGCAAAAATAATTCAAGTTTACTGTTATAGTTTCTGCAAATTATTGTTTGAAACCTTTCTTGGAAATTTATAATGTAAGATCAAGCACATATATGAATAAAACTATTTTTATTGAAACATGTTTTGTACCTTACTCCTACTGGTACATATATGTACCACTACCCATTTACAGATTGCAGTCATCGTTATAGGGCAGTGGTACACATATGTACCACCATATTAGTCAATATAAAAAGTCGAAAAAATTATAATAATTTTTTGTTTGATTACTGGAGACCATAAAGACCTGTTAGAAGTGTAAAGAGAGAGAAAAATACATTTTCATTTTTGGCCTTATAAAGTGTTAAGTGAGTTTGAACATGTAGTTACAGACGGCGCACGAGCGATGGAACACATTCTCTCCGAGGTAGTGATGACGTGGGGATTTTCCCGTACGATCATTTCACGAGTGTACCGTGAATATCAGGAATCCAGTAAAACATCAAATCTCCGACATCCCTGCGACTGGAAAAACATCCTCCAAGAACTGGACCAGCGACGACTAAAGTGAATCGTTCAACGTGACAGTAGTGCAACCTTTCCTCAAATTACTGTAGGATTCAATGTTCGGCCGTCAACAAGTGTCAACGTGCGAACGATCATCGATATGGACTTTCGGAGCCGAAGACCCACTCGTATACCCTTGATGACTGTACGGCACAAAGCTTTACGCCTCGCCTGGGCATGTCAATACCGACGTTGGACTGTTGATGACTGGAAACATGTTGCCTGGTCGGACGAGTCTCGTTTCAAATTGTATCGAGCGCATGGACGCGTACGGGCATGGAGACAGCTTCATGAATCCATGGACACTGCATGTCAGCAAGTGACTGTTCGCACTGGTGGAGGCGCTGTAATGGTGTGGGGTGTGTGCAATTGAAGTAATATGGGATCCCTGACACGTTTAGATACGACTTTGACAGGTGAAACTACGTAAGACTCCTGTCTGATCACCTTCATCCATTTATGTTTATAGTGCGTTCCGACGGACTTGGGCAATTCCAGTAGGACATTGCGACACGCCAGACGTCTGGAATTGCTACAGAGTGGCTCCAGGAACACTGTTCTCAGTTTAAACGCTTCCGCTGGCCACCAAACTCCCCAGACATGAACATTATAGAACATATCTGGGATGCCTTGAAACGTGCTGTTCAGAAGAGATCTCCAGCCGCCGTGGAACAAATGTTTCAACAGTTTTGACAATTACTTTTTTAATAATAAACAGTTACTTCCTTTTTCTATGTCTGTCTATTTCATTTACCTGGCCTAATGAACTACACTCCTGGAAATTGAAATAAGAACACCGTGAATTCATTGTCCCAGGAAGGGGAAATTTTATTGACACATTCCTGGGGTCAGATACATCACATGATCACACTGACAGAACCTCAGGCACATAGACACAGGCAACAGAGCATACACAATGTCGGCACTAGTACAGTGTATTTCCACCTTTCGCAGCAATGCAGGCTGCTATTCTCCCATGGAGACGATCGTAGAGATGCTGGATGTAGTCCTGTGGAACGGCTTGCCATGCCATTTCCACCTGGCGCCTCAGTTGGACCAGCGTTCGTGCTGGACGTGCAGACCGCGTGAGACGACGCTTCATCCAGTCCCAAACATGCTCAATGGGGGACAGATCCGGAGATCTTGCTGGCCAGGGTAGTTGACTTACACCTTCTAGAGCACGTTGGGTGGCACGGGATACATGCGGACGTGCATTGTCCTGTTGGAACAGCAAGTTCCCTTGCCGGTCTAGGAATGGTAGAACGATGGGTTCGATGACGGTTTGGATGTACCGTGCACTATTCAGTGTCCCCTCGACGATCACCAGTGGTGTACGGCCAGTGTAGGAGATCGCTCCCCACACCATGATGCCGGGTGTTGGCCCTGTGTGCCTCGGTCGTATGCAGTCCTGATTGTGACGCTCACCTGCACGGCGCCAAACACGCATACGACCATCATTGGCACCTAGGCAGAAGCGACTCTCATCGCTGAAGACGACACGTCTCCATTCGTCCCTCCATTCACGCCTGTCGCGACACCACTGGAGGCGGGCTGCACGATGTTGGGGCGTGAGCGGAAGACGGCCTAACGGTGTGCGGGACCGTAGCCCAGCTTCATGGAGACGGTTGCGAATGGTCCTCGCCGATACCCCAGGAGCAACAGTGTCCCTAATTTGCTGGGAAGTGGCGGTGCGGTCCCCTACGGCACTGCGTAGGATCCTACGGTCTTGGCGTGCATCCGTGCGTCGCTGCGGTCCGGTCCCAGGTCGACGGGCACGTGCACCTTCCGCCGACCACTGGCGACAACATCGATGTACTGTGGAGACCTCACGCCCCACGTGTTGAGCAATTCGGCGGTACGTCCACCCGGCCTCCCGCATGCCCACTATACGCCCTCGCTTAAAGTCCGTCAACTGCTCATACGGTTCACGTCCACGCTGTCGCGGCATGCTACCAGTGTTAAAGACTGCGATGGAGCTCCGTATGCCACGGCAAACTGGCTGACACTGACGGCGGCGGTGCACAAATGCTGCGCAGCTAGCGCCATTCGACGGCCAACACCGCGGTTCCTGGTGTGTCCGCTGTGCCGTGCGTGTGATCATTGCTTGTACAGCCCTCTCGCAGTGTCCGGAGCAAGTGTGGTGGGTCTGACACACCGGTGTCAATGTGTTCTTTTTTCCATTTCCAGGAGTGTATTACATATTTTTAGACACTAATTTGTAAATTTCGCAGCTCTGTTTCGGGTAATGTAGCATGAGTTTCGAAAAATAGCCCGATGGGCTGCCTGCCTGACTAGCTATAGAAAACATTCCTGACAGTTGAAGGCATCATTCACAGATTTATCAGACCTGCTGGGAACAACTAGTCCGACTCGGTTCATAAGTCCACAATGAAAGTTGCGAACCATGGGAAGCTGACTAAGGCAAGAGAGAGCCTTCACTATGAAAAAGATAACAGAAAGACTTTCTTCCAGAAATTAGGCAGAAACGACTGAAAGAAACAGAATCTCCTCCATTTACAAGCTTGCATACCCAGCCTGGAGACATGGGCTCACAATCTAGTTGCCCAAAATGGTGTATGTACACTCAGATTTTATACCACATAAGTTTAAAAAAGTCAAGGTTGTGTAAATTTGGTCCTTCTATAAATTAAAAGTTTGTGGCGTAGCTATTTGTCAGTTTGTCCGACAAATGCTTATATGCTGTTATGTCTCTCTCTGGATTTCAATTTCTTGAAAGTAAAGCTTATTGTTATTCTTCTTCTTGTTATTAACCTTTCTTCGATATCGGCCGTCTACAGAGCACTTAAATTACGTCCCTTCTTTCTGATTTTGGGTCTTTCCAATATTTCGTCATTCTCTTAGTGTGATCTTTCCTTCTTTCACTCGTCCATAAGATGATGTGCTCCCTAGCTTTATTCTGTAACTCCCCGAACTTCGTAATCTTGTTTCCAGAAGTTGGTTTGTCTAGAAATTCTGATTTGGTCTCGTTAATTTCTACTACGTCTTTTTTCACTTCTCAGAATCAAGTGATCTGCATAATGAGATTTTCATTGGAAGGGTTAACTATTTTATTTTTTTGTCACTTTTTCCGGGTCCGTTCGAACCAAGTAGCTATGAAACGAAATTCTACTTTTCCTAAGAGCATCACATAGTCTTTCAGCTTGGTTGAAGAATTCTAGTTCTTCTCATCCACGTACGCCCAATTTTTCTTGGAGCAGGTATTTTCCATAGTACCTTTCTCTCCTGTTTCTCCAACTCTTCAATTTTACTCGTTTTTGTTGAGGACTAAATACTCCACTGTCAAAGTTCACTTCGATTTTACGAAACTGCTGCAGTGTTGGATTTTTGTTTTCACTGTGGCATATTTCGTAAATGTCCTTCGTTCACCGATATGGCGCTATTTTTGTTTGTTTCTTTATCTATTCACTTAGTCACTAGGGGCGATTGTGGGCGAAACTCTGAATGAGGTGATGGCAGATACCTCTCGATTTAAGCTAGAAGCGAGAGAACTAGGGCTATTGGCCAGCGATGAGAAAACAAAGCATGCAGTAATCTCTCGGTGATAAAATTATATGGACGCCATCAGTACAGACGATCACAATTTTGAAAAAGAGTTGAAAAATTGAAGTACCTGCGGTCAAGACTGTCGAATACATGTGAGATTGAGAAGGAAATTCGACGTGCGAACAGGGTGTACTGCCGAATACATATCAAGCATCGTATCCCAGGAAAGCAAAATATAGCTATACATGTCACTAGTGCGACCGGTTGTGTTGTAGGATTATGTGACAAAGAATTGAAGAGCGCCTTCGTGCGACTGAGAGGAAGATTTGGAGGAAAATTTATGGTCCTGTATACAATGCAAAAACGGCGAGATTGGAAAGAAGGCACAATGAAGATTTGTAGCGGCGATTTAAGTAAGCTGATATTGGGAAAGTGATTGCAAGAAGAAGGCTACAGTGGGCAGCACATGTTCTACGAGCAGAAGGTACTCTCCCTGATGGAGTGTTTCTACAGCACGTCCAGGAGGGATCTTAGTGCACCTGGAAGAAGCAGATCCTACAGCCAGCACTGGAGATTCCCAAGACAGAAATAAATTGGCAAACATACGTAATAAATTTCTGTTATGTTACAACTATCTTGTCATGATTCGTGAACTTGATGTGTTTACGTAATTATGTTCTATGTATGTCTTGCATTTGTATATTTTTGTCTTCTGCCAACGGCCTGTGTATGCACAATAAATGATGATGATTCTTTATCTAGATCGTTTGGATGTCTCATTTTCCCTAAGTAATTAAATGCGTTCATTCTATTGATTCTACGATACCTTGTGATTATATATTTCGTACCATTTTTAATTTCCGTTATTAATTCTGTTGCCTCGAAACAAATTTGTAATCCAGCGTCTTCCACCGTCTGTTTCAAAAGGTTTATTGGTTGAGTTGCTTGTCGATGTTGTTAGGCTACGGTCGCAGGTTCGAATCCTGCCTCGGGCATGGATGTGTGTGATGTCATTAGGTTAGTTAGGTTTAAGTAGTTCTAGGTTCTAGGGGACTGATGACCATAGATGTTAAGTCCCATAGTGCTCAGAGCCATTTGAACCATTTTGAACCATGTTGTTAGAAAATATTGCTAAATCATCTCCAACGGCTAGCAAGTTGAGCCTGACGTTCGAGTTTTTGTATCCCAATCTATTTCTTGAATTCCTTTTTCCTGAAGTCTCAGATTGCGTTCCCTTATCACCTTTCCAAAACGCAATTGAAAATTGTTGCAGGATGGCCATCAGCTTGCCTTACACCAGTTATGATTTCAAATGGTTCCTAAATTTGTTTTCGGAATATTATTTTGGACTTTCTTTTCGTTAATATTTTTATTTTTGTATTAAAATATTTTGTATATTTTATATTATTAATAAAATCTAAGGCATCTGTCCTCACAATCGATCACTGAATCCGCGTCTGTTCAACATCTTCCACGGTTTTCTTAAATCACCGTTTACTTTTTCCTCCAAAATCCTTCAAAATGAAATAGTGCTCCAAAACTCCTTCCGAACAGGCCATGAATGCCCAACGGTACCGACCTGCCGCCGAGTCATTCTCAGATCGTAGGCGTCACTGGATTTGGAGATGGAGGGGCATGTGGTCAGGACACCACTCTCCCGACCGTATGTCGGTTTCCGAGACCGGATCTTGATACTGTAAACTCATATGCGTAAAACAATACTCATATTCACTGATGGAATAGAATCGCAGTACCAAAAAGTAATTAATGCCGAGTAATGACATTTCGGGAATACATTTGTGTAGGTAACATATGTAAGTGATTAACATTACAAGATCGCAGGTTAATATAAGTGTGAGGTAAGCCTTTACAAATGTGAAATGCTGGTACTTAATGACCTGTGTAACCGCCAGAATGTTGAATGTAAGGATGCAAACCTGCATGAACTGTGTCGGATATCATTTTGTGGGATGTAGTACCATACCTACTGCACTTCGTAGGTCAATACAGGGACGGCTAATGTGGTTGTGAATGACACTGAAGTTGTCGTCCGATGATGTCACTATGTGCTCTATTAGGCCGCCCGGTTAGCCGAGCGGTCTAACGCACTGCTATCCAGAGTGGAGTGGGAAGGATTGTCTGGTCCCTGGCACGAATCCGCCCGGCGGACTTGCGTGTAGGACCGGTGAGCCGGCCAGTCTGTGGATGGTTTTTAGGCGGTTTTCCATCTGCCTCGGCGAATGCGGGCTGGTTCCCCTCATTCCGCCTCAGCTACACTATGTCGGCGATTGCTGCACGAACAAGTTCTCCACGTACGCGTACACCACCATTACTCTACCACGCAAACATAGGGGTTACACTCGTCTGGTGTGAGACGTTCCCTGGGGGGTCCACCGGGGACCGAACCGCACAATAACACTGGGTTCGGTGTGGGGTGGCGGAGGGATGAAGTGGACTGCGGTAGGCGTCGTGGGGTTGTGGACCACTGCGGCTGCGACGGGGACGGAGCCTCTCCGTCGTTTCTAGGTCCCCAGTTAACACATAGTACAATAAAATGTGCTCTATTGGAGACAGAGCTGGTGATCGAGCAGGCCAAGGCAAAATGTTGACACTCCTTGCAGCATGTTGGGTTACAACAGCGGTATGTGAGTAAGCGTTATCCTGTTGGGAAAAACTCCCTGGAATGCTGTTGATAAAGGGCAGCACAATAGGTCGAAACACCAGACTGACGTACAAATTTGCAGTCAGGTTGCAAAAGATAACCAGAAGAATGCTCCTGTCACACAAAATCGCACCCCAGTCCATAATTCCATATGTACATCGAGTCTGTGTAGGCTGCAGACATGTTGGTTGCATGTGACCGCCTGGCCCGATTGTAACCAACACACGGCCATCACTGGCACTTTGGGAGAACTAACTTTCATCAGAATACACAGCAGACCTCCACTCCGTCCTCCAATGAGCTCTCGCTTGACACCACTGAAGTCGCAAATGGCGGTGGTTTTGGACCAGTAGAATGTACGGTACAGCGTCAGGCTTGGACCTGTCCTTAAAGTAACTGATTTATAACAGGTCGTTGTGTCACTATGGTGCCAGATGCTACTCAAACGGCTGCTGCTGATGCAGTACGCTCCACCAGAGCCATACACCGATTACGATAGTCTTCCCTGTGTGTAGTGCCGCGTGGCCGTCCGGAGCACGGTCTTCTTGTAATCGTATATTCTAGTGACCACCGTTGCCAGCAGTCATGTACAGAGGTTACACTTCTGTCAAGTCCTTGTACAGTACCGCAGAAGCAACATCCAGCTTCTAGTAGACCTATTACACGACCTCGTTCAAACTCAGTGAGCTGTTGATAATGGCATCTTTACGGCTTAAAGGAATTCTTCACTCTTAAGCGAGCGGCGTGAAATTTAAGTAGGCAAATTGAAAAGTAAGAATGTAGGGAAATCAGTAAAGAGAAAGAAAGTGTTGTTGTTAGGTAGTTCCCATGGAAGAGGTGTTGGCCAACTTTTGCAGGATGAATTAGGATCAGAAGACCAGGTCACCAATTTTTTTAAACCTAGTGCTGGTCTGGAGCAGGTGACAGAGGATTTAGGATCACTTTGCAAAGATTTCACTAAGGAAGACACCGTGGTTATAGTGGGTATGGCAGGTAATAGTACTGACAGAAATCCTGGGTACAGTATAGAGTGTGACCTGGCAAAGATTGCATCAGCATCGAAGCATACTAGTGTTGAGTTTGTATCTGTTCTTGGGCGCCATGACTGACCTCATTTGAACTCTTCTGTCAAGAGAGTTAATTTGGAGTTGGAACAGCTGCTTATGTCGGGTGCAGGGTCACACATTGGTGTGGTTCCTGTTGATCCTCTCAATAGGAGGGATTATACTAGGCATGGCCTTCACCTCAACAGGAAGGGGAAGGGTAAACTAGCTGCGAAAATAGCAGGAAAATTAAAGGGGGGAGGCACTGTCATGAGTGATAAAATGCCAGTGGTTATGGGGTTCAGAAAAGACTCTTTTTTTAGGTTAGCGAGGACAGAAAGAAACCACATTTTAAGAGAGGTTAGGACTGAGACAAACCTTCAGTTTGAGAAAGAAACCAAAAAATATAATTCTAGCTTATTACATCAGCATAAACAGCTATCGGTTAAGAATTTTCAACAGTCAACAGATATTTTACCCAATTTTAACTCAGTCAATGTCAAATGTCAGCTATCTTTATTGCATCAGAATATTCGAGCGCTGAGAAATAAAATTAATGAAATAATTATCTGTATAGATGAATTAGAGTCTTCAAACCCAGCTGACGTAATCTGCCTCTCGAAACATCATGTAACCACTGGACTTTTAAGTGTTACAGGGTTTAGGCTACCCTCTCACTTTTGTAGATCAGAAATAGGGATAGAAGAAGTTGCCACATTCATCAGGAACTGTCATAAATTTAAG
The DNA here is from genome assembly GCF_023864275.1 of Schistocerca cancellata. Taxonomy (NCBI): domain Eukaryota; kingdom Metazoa; phylum Arthropoda; class Insecta; order Orthoptera; family Acrididae; genus Schistocerca; species Schistocerca cancellata. The sequence goes on from NC_064629.1 coordinate 448,212,979, forward strand.
AACACAGACATTCATAAATTTTGCCTAGAACAGCATATGGAAGCATGTGCAACAGAAGTAGAATTTCACAAAAAAATCCTTCATAATATTAAGTGTATATAGAGTCCCAGCAGGTAACTTTAATCTGTTCGTAAACCATCTTGAAGCTGTACTGGCCCACTTAGCAACCAAAAACAAAGAAATAGTGCTTGCTGGTGATTTCAATGTAGATTTCCTTAAGACTCTCCCAATAAGAACTTACTCGTATTTGAGTTAGTAACACTGTCAATCAACTTAATTCCCACTGAAAAGTTTCCCGCTAGGGTAGCCAATTGCTCACAAACAGCCATTGATAATATCTTCATAGAAAAGTCCAATGAACAAAATTATATTACAAAACCAATAGCCAATGGCCTCTCAGACCATGACATGCAGTTCCTTCTGTTAAATGTTAATACTCAACAGGATATAAAATCATTTAAATCTGAGCTCAAGAGGGCGATCAATAAGCCAAAAATTGATTATTTTAGGACACTCCTCAGAGACATTCACTGGACTGATGTTTACAGTGCTCATGGCATGAATGAAAAATATAACACTTTTGCTAATAAAGTGCTTACCTTATTCGAACACTGTTTTCCCCCAAAACTTACCAAGGTTAGAGGAAAGTCAACAAAGAAGCCATGGATTACTCAAGGAATAGGGGTATCTCGTAAAACAAAAAGAAAACTGTATCTGTCAATCCAAAACAGTTCCAATGTTGATGCTATAGCACATTACAATAAATACTGCAAAATATTAAAGACTTTAATACGGACATCAAAGCAAATATATTACAAGGAAGAGATAGTCATGTCAGATAACAAAATAAAGACAATATGGGATATAGTGAAGGAGGAGACCGGTAGGTTCAAATGGTTCAAATGGCTCTGAGCACTATGCGACTTAACTTATGAGGTCATCAGTCGCCTAGAACTTAGAACTAATTAAACCTAACTAACCTAAGGACATCACACACATCCATGCCCGACCGTAGCGGTCGCTCGGTTCCAGACTGTAACGCCTAGAACCGCACGGCCACTCCGACCGGTGAGACCGGTAGAACCAGACATGAAAAGAGACAATTAGCATTAAGAGTAAATGATACAGTGGAGACAGATGTGTATAGTATTGCAGAACTTTTTAACAAACATTTTATAACTGTTACTGAAAAGATGGGGTTGTCAGGTTGTGTGATGCTGCTATAGAATACCTCAGACCAGACATTTCAAGTAACTTCCATAATATGAATTTGACCCTCACTATCCCTGCAGAAATAATGTCCATCATAAAATCTTTAAAATCAAAAGCATCTTATCTCAAATAACATACTGTCAAAGTCACAGTTTGGATTTCTAAAGGGTTCTGATATTGAGAAGTCCATCTACACTTACAGTGAAAATTTGCTTAATTCATTAGACAAAAAATTGCAGGCAACTGGTATATTTTGTGATCTGCCAAACGCATTTGACTGTGTAAATCACAATATCCTTTAAAGTAAATTAGAATATTATAGTGTAACAGGAAATGCTGAAGAATGGTTCAAATCTTATATCTCTGGCAGGAAAAGAAGTGTGTTATTAGGAAAGAAACATGTATCAGGCCATCAGGCATCATCCAACTGGGAACTAATTACATGTGGGGTCCCACAAGGTTCCATTTTAGGGCCCTTACTTTTTCTTGTGTATATCAATGACCTTTCATCAGTAACATTACCAGATGCCAAGTTCGTTTTGTTTGCCGATGATACAGACATTGCAATAAATAGCAAATCAAGTGTAGTCTTAGAAAGATCAGCTAATAAAATATTTGTGGACATTAATCACTGGTTCATAGCTAATTCTCTGTCAGTTGAGAACTTGTAAGGAGTGTCCCACGAGTATATGCCTAACATACGATGACAAGCAGATAGAAGAAACGGACAGCGTTAAATTCTTGGGATTACAGCTTGATAATAAATTCAACTGAGAGGAGCACACCGCAGAACTCCTGAAGCGTCTTAACAGCGCTGCAGTCATGGACTGTGCGGCTGGTCCCGGCGGAGGTTCGAGTCCTCCCTCGGGCATGGGTGTGTGTGTTTGTCCTTAGGATAATTTAGGTTAAGTAGTATGTAACCTTAGGGACTGATTACCTTAGCAGTTAAGTCCCATAAGATAAAAGCCGTGTACCAACTTTCGTTTATGTCGCGCAACAGCTTCTTGGTTCTGCGTTTTTTTTTCCCCGTCAGTGTATTTGTACGAATGTATAGATCTCAGTTAGGCTGTCTCAAAATCCTCTCGGGATCTCTATCTAACTCTTTCATATGAAATTTTAATTTGTTTCATCTATTCAGTAGCTGTGATTCATTTTATTTAGTGCCACAAGACGTCTGCTATATAGAAATTCACTGCATGAAAAATGATGAATCACGCAGAAGACATAAACGGCTGTCAGTGTAATTTCTTATACATACACACCTTCGGCGGGTACATAAATCATTAGACTTGCAATTGTTTGTGGCAGGTAGAACAGTCAACAGAGAGCATTAGTGTTGTTCGTGTTTAGTCTTGTTATTAGACCAAGTAGGGTATTCAAGGGACGTGAATATTGGCAGCTCTTGAGGAATCGCTGTAAAGGACACAGAGATGCAGCGTACACGTCTAAGATAGCGTTATCAGCACCAGAAAGGCTCTGGGAGGGGCATCATTGTGGGCCTCAATTTAGCCAGATGGTCGAATCGTGCAATAGACAGATCTGCGGGGCATACAGATATAACAGTGCAGTGGCCCGATGTTGGAATGCATAGGAACGTGCCGGCAGGCATACTCTTCGTCAAGGGTCCAGCTGACCACGTCAGACAATCAGAAGGCAGGAGTGACCTCTTGTGCACTAAGCACATCGTAAACACTCCAAATCTGCGCCTCCCATCCGAGAACAAGTAAAGGTCTTCCTGCAACGTTCTATGTCGTGAGATACCACTGATCTCAGACTGGAAGCACTCAGATTAGGTAATCACCAACCCATGAGTAGGCTGCCGTTAAAACCACGAAACAAAGGGCTGTGTTTCTTCTGGTGCCTTGACGGGGAAGCATGAACTGTGGAGGAGTGGCGCAAAATTGTGTCCAATGATGAATCACGGTTCTGCACTATCCCAGATGACCATTGTCGATTAGTTTGTCCGCCATCTGGGGAGTGGTTTCATTCTTCCAATATTTTGGTGAGGCACAGCGGTGTTAGTCATGGTGCAATGAGCCGAGGAGTGTGACTTAAGGTCGTGACTGGTAGTGACTGAGACGAATCTGACGGCACAATGGTAGGTCATGGACATCCTGCGACCTCATGTGTTAGCTCGGATGTGACATTCTCGTGGTTCCTTTTTTCAACAGTTCAGTGCTCAACCACACATGGCACATGTGTCTGTGAACGGTCCGTGATATATGAAGTACTACTGTGGCCAGCAAGACCCCAGGCCTGTCTCCGATGGAGCATGTCTGGAACCAGTTTGGATATCATCCATGACCCAGACCCAATATCCAAGATGAAGCACAAGTTAGAACAGTTGTGGGCTATGTTCCCTCAGGAGAAGATAAAAGGCTTTATTAGACCATTTTTAACGAAATCAGCTCATGCATCCAGGCCAGAGGGGTGCAACTTCGTACTGAAAACTGGGGTCATAGTGCCAATTTTTTTCTAAATCTGACTCGATTTTATGATCAATGAAATAATTTTACATACACTATCAAGCCGTGAAGATTTTTTTCCTCTTCTTCTTCCTATTCTGGATGCTTCACTTTTTATGTCAGGCAGTGTGTATCAGGCATGCACATCTCTTTCATTCTTTTCTGTTTATAGTTGTGTGAATTGTCGCGGTGTTCTGCCCATTAGCGGTCACTCTCGCAGCATGAGCACAAGCTTAAAATTTTTTTAATGACAAACGGAAAATAGCTAGCACATCGGAGTAGAGTGCAATTATGTAACATACGCACTTGATTTTCCTTCCCTATACAGTGGTGTTTTCAGGTACCATTAATGGGAGATACCACAAAAGGTGATGCGACAATGGAGATTATTTATAGATAGCATAAAAATGTAATAATTTATGGCGACTGGTTACAGGAAATGATAAAATATCGTAATCTGATTTTATAGCATTTCGGGAGAAGTGAACGTTTACTGAAGTTTTGTCGTGTGACTGTTAAAAGAGAATAATGTACGTTTGACTCCCTTGCAAGGGCAATCAGTTTGTGGCAGCTAGACAATGTAATTCTGGAGATAATTTAATTGAATTAATGTGAGTCGAGAGACATAAAAGGGAAGGAGTGGTTGAGAATGGTTTGTGCACTGCGCAGACAGTAAAGGATACCAAAGAAATGTTTGGGGATGGAATTAAAGTTCAGCGAGTAGAAATAATAACTTTGCGCTTGCCGATGACATTGTAATTGTGACAGAGACAGGAAGTAATTGGAAGGACAGTTGAATGGGATGGGCAGTGTCTTGAAAGGAGGATGTAAGATGAATGTCAACAAAAGGGACACAAGGGTAATGGAGTGCAGGCGAATTATATCAGACGATGCTGAGGGAATTAGATTATGAAACGGTACACTATAGATGAGTTTTGCTATTTGGGCAGTAAAATAACTAATGATGACCGAAGTAGAGAAGATATAAAATACAGAATGACAATGGCAAGAAAATCATTTCTGAAGAAGAGAAATTTTTAGTACAGAATATAGATTTAAATGTTAGGAAGCCTTTTCTGAAGGTATTTGTCTGGAGTGTACTTCAGATAAGAAGAGAATAGAAGCTTTTTAAATGTGATGCTACGGAAGAATGCGGAATATTCGATGGGTAAATCATGTAACCAAAGAGGAGGTACTGAAGGCAACCGAATAGAAAAGATATTCGTGTCATAACTTGACTAAAAGAAGGGATCAGTTGATCGGACACATTCTGAGACATGATGGGATCATCAGTTTAGTATTAGAGGTAAGTTTGGGGCATACGAATTGTAAAGGGAGATGAATACAATAAGTAGGTTCAGAATGATATTGGTTACAGTAGTTATTCAGAGATGAAGAGGCTTACAAAGGATAGAGCAGCGTGGAGAGCTGCATTAAACCAGTCTTCGGACTGAAGACTACAACAATAAAAACAGCACTATGGGGGAAGTGTATGGGTACTGAAGTACTGTCGTACAGCTATTAACAGAGGATAGTGTGTTTGATGCCCGTGCAGTGACAATCTGTGGCAGCTAGACATATAAATTTTGGAGGAAATTCAGTTAGTAGTGAGAAACTGGCTTCACCTGTTAAATCCAAGATACCGGTGGCACTGAGTCTTCGCACTGCGCAGAAGGATGCCACTGCCACCTGTCGGCAAGTAGGCAAACTGCCTACGTGCGGCGCCTCTGGCGTCTCTCTCAGACAATTGCCGACCGCCGTCTGTCAAGCAGTGGGTTTACTGCTATGGGATCAGATGATTACCATAAATAAAATACAACAAGGGTTGTGGCAGGAAACGTAGGTTTCGGAATCCATCAGTGACGATCTAATCTGCAAGGCAGATGTGAAACGTACTGCATCATGCTGCAACAAGTGGGCGATACACGCGTAGGCATACGCAAGTGCGGGCATGAGTAGACAGCTGTCCCTGCTTGGAATCAAGGTATACAGTTTTCATTCATTTGAGAATTCTGACCTTTTTCTAAATATGAAATTGATACAAAAATTCAGAGTTAGCACCGCCGAGGACGAAGGTAAATGTTGTGGGTTCATCAGCAGTCAAGTTCGTTTGGTTGTCTCGCAGTTCTCGCAGGCCAGGATCTTGGTGAGCGGCAAACCGGGGTAACTGTCCAGGGAGGCAATTTCAGTAGAAAGGGGCGCCAGATTCATATTCTCGAAAAAAGAACTTTGTTTCCCAAAGTGCCTAGCATCCAGCGAACTTTGGTCCATCGATTTTCATACGATTTTGAAACGTATCCCCGTTGGTTTTTGAACACGTTCTAAATTGATTTCTGAACGAATCATAAGTTTATTTTTGAATGGGTGCATAGTCTACGTGATGTGTCTGCCAGGGGAATCCCCGTCGCATTTAGAAATTAAAAAAAAAAATTCCCGGCGACAAAAGGGGACGGGGCTATATGAACTGAGCCGAATAAAACCGAAGGATGAATGACAATCGCTGTTTGTTTATGTGTTTGATGCAGCGTGCGAATGTTCAGCGTTGTTATAATTATTGGCGAAATCCATAGATTCAGGCTACCAGAGCGGAAATACACTGCTAACTGGAATACCAGGTAAGAGACAGAAATTTTTGCCAGATCGCTACACTATTAAGGGCCAGTTGCACAGTCCCCGGAAGCAGACGCGTAACTTCCGTTCTCGGTATAGCGCGGAAAACGCGTTGTACAAATACGTAATAACGGATAACCGGATAAAAAACGCGGGATAACTAAACCGGTGATTCTGGCAGGGTTAGTGACGTTTACCGGAGAATAAGGTGTTATAATGGCAGGAATAGTTACAGAATTAGTGATGACGAGATTGTTTGTTAGAACGAGGAAGGAGAAGAAACGGAGACACCACATAAATTATATGGAAGAATATGAGGATTCCAAATTTATTTTTCGTACTACTACTACTTTTCAATCTCATGCTGGACGAAGTGGAGCATTTGAATGAAATGTGAACCTTTTTCCTAACATAAAACTTTCTGCTTGTAGTAGGCCTAACAGGCATTTGATATTGGTACTTCGTAAATTATATTCTGTCGTGTTGTTCACGTAAATGAGGTAGGTAAAAACAACCATCTCTGCCAGAACAGTCTCGCTTATTTGGCGTTTGTTACAACTGCTGCATTATGAGAAAGCCCTATTTCGTTTTATCTAGCATAGAGCGACAAGATAGACTTAATCAAATCGAGAAATCACACCAGTTTTTGGTGCTATTCATATTCACAAGTCTTTCAGTAGTTGACATCGACAGTTTGATTATTTCATGTGGCGAAACGTTTGACGAAATTTGATGAGGTCGTAGATTCTTTCGTAGAAAGGAAAGCACTCTGTGTAAAGCCGTAAGTAAGAGTAGAGAGAAAAAAATGCTGGGCGCTAAGGATTGAACCAATGTGTACTGCCTTGCTTGTCTCTTGTCTTTGCTTTCCTATGTTTAATTTTATGTCACACAAAAGAGAAAGTTATTAGCTAACAGGCAATAAAGAGTGCAAATTTTCTGAAGAGTTCTTATTCTCCCAGTCACAAATAATATCACTCAGTATTAATGGTGATTTTTTTTTAAAGGAGTAGGATGTCAAACCGGCGAAATGGGAGCTGGAGAGGCACCATAGGATATTTTAATTTTCACTGTCCGAATATAGGTTTGATTGATGGCTTCCATTACAAAAATATACATGTTTGAATTCCATAGAGCGAAATAGAGTGACATGTGATAGAAGAATGCTGTGTGAACATGTGTGGCGTGCACTTTGGCATACTTAAGACCAATTAACACGTCTTACATTTACTCGAACATAAATGTTTTATATATCAAACTCTTCAGAAAAATTTGCGCTACAAAATGAAAACTTTTTTTTTTTACATTTTTGACGTCCTGTCCCAAACGCTAGATGGGGAGGGGGAGCGCCACTATCAAGTTTTTGCACCAGTTCGGAAATATCGTAGATCTGGGGCTGGGTTCTCGAGATATTATTCAGTTCCCTTGATACAGCAGCAGTTTTGGCGCCACCTTGCACATAAGGAGGATGCGAACCTTTAGAGAACATGCGAAAATAGTCCCCAGTATTTCTCTGTCGCCCGCTCGTACAGCCCGTACTTACAGAGCTACCCACCGTCTTGGAATGTAAGGTAGATCAGATGCTTCTAAATCTAACAGCAAAGAATTCTCATTACTGCAATCTTATTGGTATACAGTTGTTAATGCTTTTATTTAATAATATGAAGAACATAATACATCAAATTTCTCTAAGGTCACTGCGTACTGAATGCTTAACAATTGTTAAAATAGATATATATATATATATATATATATATATATATATATATATATATATATATATATAATTTGTTTCTGCCTGGTTAATGAGAATACAATTTATATAATGCAAATGTCAAATAAAAATAAAAGAGATGTGTGGTGAAAATAATTTGGAATATGTAGAGGGAAGTGATATACTGTATTTGGATGTGTAATATAGTCTAAGTAGCATGTTGGTTGATAATGGCCTATTTCTACCTGTTACAGGTGCCAAGGTCTCGGTAGAACATGGAGCTATTCTCATCTGACATGTTTGGTGCTTATGTAAGTTCACTGTGTTTGTGTGTATTGGTATATTACTGATAGAGTTGCAAGTCAGGACACACATGATATTCAGCAGCTGTTTCTTTGTCCTATTATTGGTAGTTGTGGTATATTCTATGTGATTCCTTAGATACAAACACATAGTATTATACAGATTAAATACTGACTGAATAGGTGATACATGGAATACATGAATTTTAGCTTTACATGAGAAATACACTTACGTTTGTAAATTTGTTAGTAGAAGTAGAATGTAGTTCTTTGCTACCTGAATGCATTATTTCTTAAATAACTTAATACATTACATTTTTAGTTTTATACATACTTCATACAGAAAAAAAACATTCGATATATAAAATTCATTGCATATATCTTTAAATAGAGAAGACGAACAATACATTGCTGCTTGTGTGCAATATACTTTAAACACTATGCAGTATGTCGTTGGGCCGGCCAGTGTGGCCACGCGGTTAAAGGCGCTTCAGTCTGGAACCGCACGACCGCTACAGTCGCAGGTTCGAATCCTGCCTCGGGCATGGATGTGTGTGATGTCCTGTGATGTCCTTAGGTTAGTTAGGTTTAAGTAGTTCTAAGTTCTAGGGGACTCATGACCTCAGATGTTAAGTCCCATAGTGCTCAGAGCCATTTGAACCAATTAGTATGTCGTTCGGGTGGGGGTCGGGGGGGGGGGGGGGTTGGGGAGGAGCCTCGGAATAAAAGTTTTTTCGTGCCTGCTCCTGCCTAGCGGCGTTACTTTATTACTAGAGTCTTAGTACGTGGTGTCGGTGTTTGTTTGGTTTATAATTGTTACTGCCTTTTGTGTTGTTTGTGAGTGTGTTGTGGCATGTGTTGTTGGTTTGGGTCCCTTACGTGTTGATCCCTTCTGAGTCATGTTCATTTAGTGTTCTGGTTCCTTCCTCGGTTTCAGAATCTATGGTTGTGCTCTTTTGTCCTCCTATGTGTTTTTTTTTTTGCGTTGTTTGTGCTTGTCTGCGCCTCCTTCCATATGGGTTTTGGTGCTTGTATTCTTCATGCAGTGTGTTCGACTCAATATCGGCTACGCTATTTATTGTGTTACAATCATCGGGATTACGTATTATTCTGGCGATGTTACTGTCATTCTGTGTACGTTTCATTTGTGCTAGCGTGTTGCATTGCAGTGTGACATGTTCTGGTGTCACAGTTTCTCCGCAAACGCGTATTTCATCGTTAGTTAGTCCCATGCGGTTTAAGTGTATCTGACACGGCCCGTGACCTGTCAGGAAATGGACCATCCCCCGGCTTGGATCGACATGTTTCAGTTGTAATCTTTCGCGTACGTCAGGAAAGAAAGAGTGTACTTAGCGACCTCTGTTAGATTCGTCCCACTCTCCCTGCCATACTCGAATTTGCCATTGTTTCATTTGTGTTTTGTTCATGATGTTGTTTCCTGTAATTTTGGTGACTTTATCGAGCCTGTCTCTTAACCCAGTAAAGTTCAGTCCTACAACGTATTGTTATATCGATAGGGTAAATCCCCATCACAACGCAAAGTGTCTCTAGTGATGTTATGTAGAAGGCTAGAAGGCTCCGTTCATTCTCAGGAGCACACTACGTTGACCTCGCGTTGCAACTGTGTTGCTAGTCTGTATGTTCAAAGCACTTGTGGTGGAGCGTGCGATGGATTCAAATATCGCAATGTGGTAGCAAGTGTCGATGTCTTCATCTACTCCCCCACTCATTACCAAACAGTGCTATTTTTTCCCTTTGCTATCCATTTCACTCTCACTGTATCGGTCGCGGGGAGAAATCTGTTTGTAAGCGGCCATATTTCTGCTCTTCAGCCCAATGATAACAAAAATAGACACATGATTTTGCGCCACTGCAACAGATAAAATAATTTACTTCAAATACAATAAAATGACTTATTACTACGACATTACTAAAAAAAACGGATGACCATGGCGTGGCTGGTCAAATGAAGTGGATGACGATTCTGACTGTGACAAGTCCTACGAGGTCAGCTCCCAGAAGGAGCTGTGAAACGTGGGTGGAGGCTTGAAGGCCAGTCAGATTGCAGTGTGTGGATGTTAATGTTAGGCTGGTAAGTGTCTGATCGATCCAAGGAGAGAAAGTGGGGACTATCGATATAACTGGTACGACGAGGAAATGTTAGAAACACGTTCAGGGCTGGAAACAGGTAGCCTATTGAAGTTCCTCTGCGATAAGATATGGAGGGTATGGAGGTGAAAGGAGGGAGGGGGGCTCAGGTTGCATGTTGGTACAGGCGCAGAGCAGACTAGAGATTGGTGAGGGTTAAGGAGACAATGGGTTTTTCTTCTCCAAACTTAGGGTATGGACACAATTTCATGAGATGTTGGAGGATGGAGGATTTTAGGAACGAGGAAAATTTAATTAGTTGGTAGAGGAAGCGTGGAAGGGGGAAAACGGATATGGAAGGAAGGACAGAGTGCACAGAATTAAAGCAGCACTAAAATATTCGGTTACTTTGCCGAAAATGAGAATTGCTCAGAAATTCTTTTTCAGGTAAAGAGGACGGTGAGAAGACATTATCCCCTCATACAGCCTGTTAGTAGTATTTCTAAGTTAACTTTACTGTAGATTTTTCGTTAAGTTAATCTCAGGACAATCAGATTAGTCAAAACATGTGTGGACGAAATTTTAGGTCGTATAAAGACACCTCAGGAGAATTTTAGGTGGACCCTGGACTGAGACAAGTGGACGCCATTTCACCAACTTAATTTAACCTCGTCTTACAGCAGGTCGATAGAGAATTTTTTGAAATTAGTCTATAAAGAATCCAAGTCCAGAGAGACCGCACATTACTAGATTGCCTACGCAGATTATGTATTATTAATAAGTAGTTCCAAAACAGAATTAGTCAGAATGGTACAAAATACACTGGACAACATAATTAGAGGATCACTTTTTTCGAAACAATTTAATCGTAAGTTCAAAATTTGGTTCCAAGTTGCGGTGCCTACAACCTTCTACTGTAATGATACAAAAGTCTGCGCCATGCGACGTCACCCTCGGGTTCGGCGACGCATCAAAGTAACGACACGTGCGAAAAGGAGATGAGACCGCGGAAGTTCACGTGAGGCGCAAGGTAGGTTAATGATGTCACATTGGCACCAAATTTCATCATAATTCTTCCCAACACCACCCTGGACGTGTCACCCGATGGGAAGGGCATCACACCCTTTCTTAGCCAAATTTCACTCCCTTTTTTGACGCTTCTGCGATAGAGCTCAGAACCGCAACGTCGAGCGTTAAAATCACGTGGTTTTCATTTGACTAGGCGAAGACAACTTTTCAGTCACACTGTCACTCAGAATAGACACGTAAAGGCCTTAGGGGGCGCATAGAGTGCGCCTATGAAATCACCATTTCCTTGGGAAGCTGCTTCCCACATATTTCGCTGTCGAAAATGCAGTTCGCTGTGCGATGAGGAACAGAACGAACTTCTTGTCAATCTTTGACACTGCTGACACCTTCTGAATGCTTCAAAGCTCCCCTAAGGGTTTCTTGGACCAGCAGCCTCACTCTGGAGTGCAGTGCGACCGCAATTTTTTCTCTGGTATTCAGGGTGAAATCATTAGGGAAAGTTCAAAACCATTCGACGACATATGGACACGATCCGGAGCAGGACATGATGCTTATTCTTTTTCAGTTTTCGTCCGTCGCATTCTCCTTTGGTGTGATCGTGGAGTGGTGACAAATTGACACATGCATAAATAAGACCACCCAGTTCGGCAATGCCCTCAGTGTCACCCGCCCATCTTTGTTGAGTACTATTGCACAGCAGAATAGTAATTAAGAGCAGTAATAAAATTATGTTGGAATCAACTGGAGAACACCCGTCGAGTAAGCCAAAGTGGTGTAACCAATGTCAGCAATCGAAAGAAGTCAAGTGCAAACAGACAGTGCCTCATAGTGTGTGAAAGAGAGCGTCAGGAACACCTGATTCGGCACTGATTCAGAGCAGATAGAACGCTTTCCTGTAATGGGGATAGGTGTACTAACTTCACCTAGAGATGACACGAAAATGTTTTTCAGACTGGAAACTTTGCGTGAAGGAACAATCTGAAGCTCAGAAGTTAATCATTAAGCCAGCCGAGAGTGCTGACAGGCTCAGAAAATGGGACCACATTCGGTCACCAGTACAGGGGAATGACGCCATCGACTGCTATAAACCCCTCGCCTTCCACTCGTACCGATGGAAGGTTAGCTGCACTATTTTAGTGGCAAAATGCTTATGTAAATACAACCAAGTGTCTACAGTCGCTGCCACGTTGGAGCCCACTGCTATAGCTGCAGCCGTCCGGCTATGGAGGGTATTTCAGCTCTTCGATCTGCACTCCTGCCGGTCACAGTGGTGACTGACTGAGAACGAGGGCTGGGGCGATCTTCCGTGGATAAAGAAACTATCTGCCCATCTACGACTTGTTCAGCTTGGGAGCAGGGCCGCTATAGCGCCACCCCTGGGCGGTACAAATACCACCTCATCGTCTGTATGCTGGGTTGTCCGTGCCGCTGTTGGGTCTTCTTCCTACACACTGCAGACAACGCCAGAGCCAGAGCACATTCCTCACAGGGTGCTGTTGTGCTACCCTGCGCCTTCGTGCAATGGGCACGGGCACAAGGAAGAAGACGGATTTATTGTGAAAATCTCGGAAATAAATATCCGTTAATCGAATGATGTCTCATTAGCGCCCTGGTGCTCCACAAGACTCCGTCACCGCACCTCCGCTCGTCTGCCCTGCGCTCAAGTAGCCATATCTGGCCTCTGGCGTGCTTCTACAGCATCTCAAGAATGTACGATCTTTCTCATGAAACATAGTTAGCAGCTGGACGCTGCAGAGTTTATGTCCGCGCCGATCGTGACATGGGACAAATGAATTAGCGGCGCTCATTATACTCTGAGTCCACCTATCTGTACAATCTTGTCACACTGTATGCTATGCCAGTTCCTGGAGGAAGTTCCGTAATCTGTTCGAGATATTACGCTATTTATACTCCCGTGGTGTAGCGGTAAATACTGCGTGGTCTCAATGCAACGTCTATCGATCGAAACCGCAAGGTTCCTGAATTTTTATGGCGTTCTTCGCTGAAGTCCTAAGTACAATGGTAGCACAGCTACAATGTATTTCACTTTCCGACCTACCGATAATAACAGATGTGTCCAGTAACATATTTGCGAAAGATTTCCCGGCAGACTGTCTGCCTTTGAACGCCGCATGCGTCAGACCTCTCCAGGACACATTTGCTGGCACTTGACAAGGCTGCCGTGGCGGAGTCGCCCTTCTCCTCGCATACGTCAGCTACCGCTCATTGGTTTGGTGATTATAAAATCCTTTAATGTCGTTGAGCGATGCTCCACGTAAAACGTATGTGATTTGCGTTTCACCCTGTGTAGCAACGGAGGTAGACGACCAGTTATTATATGATGAGTCTCATATTACACTGCCAACGGCCTTGCCGCAGTGGCAACACCGGTTCCCGTCAGATAACCGAAGTTAAGCGCTGCATGGCTGGATGGCTACATGCTGCATGGCTGCATCGCTTGGATGGTTGACCATCCGGTCTGCCAAGCGCTGTTGGCAAGCTGGGTGCCCTCAGCCCTTGTGAGGCAAACTGAGGAGTTAACTGATTGAGAAGTAGCGGCTCCGGTCTCGGAAACTGACATATGGCCGGGAGAGCGGTGTGCTGACCACATGCCCCTCCATATCCTCATCCAGTGACGCCTGTGGGCTGAGGATGAAACGGCGGCCGGTCGGTGCAGTTGGTCCTTCATCGTCTGTTCGGGAGGAGTTTATATTACACTAATATGCGAGACACGAATATGGCGCAGAAATAATTTTATACATAGCGAATTACTCAAATACTCCACTACGTTGTTTAACGTCACTATTAATGCTTTATATCTCGGTTCTTTTTATTTTAGAAGCGATTTTTTATGCAATTTTTCGTGAGGAATTGGTATATTCTCGTCAACCCACCGTGAGTAACTGTGGTGTAATGACTTTTTCTGTCGTTGTTTGATTTATTATGGTAAATATTTGCGATAAGCAGTGTGAATACAGTATAGTGCACGCTCTACAGTAATGAAGGCATACTGCACATATTAAGGTCCACGCATAGATTCATGGAGAATTTAACTTTGATCTAAAGTGACAATTAAGTTAATGAATTACACTTAAACTAACAAAATTGCCCTTTTTTAAGCTTCCCAGAGTAGAAGGAAGTTGCTGAAGCTGGTGTCAGCAAACTTCTGCAGGGGTGACTAATTGCTATCATACAAATTTAGCACAGAGGAATTATATTCACTCCGTGGCTACTTGCCTAACATTTCGGTCTTCGAAGTTCTTCATAGTAAAGAAGCTTGGTATCAACAAAGCAGGCATCTATGTCCATTAACACAGCTTAACGAGTCGTGCTTGTAGACGAAGTAATGTGTAAAGGTTTACTCAGATTTCTTACAACAATTTGTAGCTCTATTCCACAAAACGGAAAATAAGAACCTAAAGAGCAGTGGTCTGCTTCGTGATTGGAACTGAGAACTCCCGGCGTCTTAGTAACACAACACGTGTTAAACCATTTTTTTTTACCTGTCCACAAAAAATGAGTTGTTACGGTGAGGACAGGAGTGCGAAGCGGGCAGGGCTCACTACCCGAGGCCTGACTCCGACGGCACAACCCCCACCCACTACGACGGATGTGATGGGAAAGGAATTAGGTCAAGGTAACGGCCATGGGTTTTTATTTTTTTTTTTATTAAATTATTTTGTATTTTCTTAGATACATATCCACGAGACAAATGGGACAGCGTATCAGACCATTTACAGGCAGTGTGGAGAACCATACGGTAGCCCGTGATATCATGGGTAGACAAACACAGGAACTAAAATTTTATTCCAGGAAATAAATAAAAACAATATGCATTCAGCCGTGCAGTTCCCCCTTCACACATTCAGGTCGTCGGCCTGGACATGGGGTACGCTGTGCCGTTCCATAATGATCATTCACATGTCAAGAACGTAGGAGGTTGGATATTCCCCAACTACGTTGACGATTGTTGATCACACTGCGCAAATACTAAGGGTACGACAATATATGCGGAATGTTCGAGTGTACTGTGATCTTCCAGTGCATAGCACCAAAAATCAAATGTGGACTGTTGGTGACAACCTAAAAGATAGGCGATCGCCTGACTTCAGAAAATGGGGGAAAATGAGAAGTGTGTGAGAGGGGTAAGGGATTAGGGTGGACCGTTGCTGGTAGGGTGTCGAGATAGCATGCCAGTATACATTGTGTAAGAAACCAGACATCGCATTTCGTAGTGCATGTAAGAGAGTGCTCATTGGTGTCCTCACGTAGACGACATGTGCTAAGTGGCGATGTAGCCAGACCGATACGGTGCTGTCGTTGGTTGTTGATAAACTTGCCACTGACAGTGTGGTACCAAAACGCCCTGATGTCACACAGAAGGAAAGGTGCATGGACAGACATCCACACAATTGGACGTCTGGGCGTTGTCCCCCCCAACTTGTTGCAGAGGGTGTGCACCAACAACAACTTATAAAAAAACCTTTGCACGTTATGAGTACATAGTCAGAAGAGTGTCATGTGCAGAAACAATTACCGAGCGAGGTGACGCAGTGGTCAGCACACTGGACTTGCATTCTGGAGTACGACGGTCCAATCCCGCGTCCAGCCATTCTGATTTAGGTTTTTCATGATTTCCCTAAGTTTCTTCAGGCAAATGCTGGGATGGTTCCACCAAATCAACGCAACCGAACATAAATAACTTCAATGAAGTAAGTGGAAATGTGACACAGCGCTGGAGAAATGTGCACCACGTCGATTTGTGGGGCAGGAGAGTGGTGAGGATTTCCAAGATGCGTTATGTAAGGGATGGTGAAGGTTCTCGTTGACGATTGAATAGGGTGTGTATATATATAGCAGTGACTGTGGTCTGAACGTGGACAAAAACGAGGCCATCCTTTGAAGGAGACAGGGCGACGATCTCCTATCAGATTTTGAAGATGGTATCAGCCAAACTGAGGTTCAAATGGTTCAAATGGCTCTGAGCACTATGGGTTCAAAACGGTTCAAATAGCTCTGAGCGCTGTGGGACTTAACTTCTGAGGTCATCAGTCCCCTAGAACTTAGAACTACTTAAACCTAACTAACCTAAGGGCATCACACACATCCATGCCCGAAGCAGGATTCGAACCTCCGACCGTAGCGGTCGCGCTGTTCCAGACTGTAGCGCCTAGAACATCTCGGCCACTCCGTCCGGCCAAACCGAGGTACCCAATGGCCTATTGGAGCTGACGTCCCATGATCGATGGCAGATGGAGTACTTGGGCAGCATGGACCAATTTAGGCACGTTGACGTAAGTCACTCTCTACAGGGCTATTACAAATGATTGAAGCGATTTCATAAATTCACTGTTGCTCCATTCATTGACATATGGTCACGACACACTACAGATACGTAGAAAGACTCATAAAGTTTTGTTCGGCTGAAGCCGCACTTGAGGTTTCTGCCGCTAGAGCGCTAGAGAGCGCAGTGAGACAAAACGGCGACAGGAGCCGAGAAAGCGTATGTCGTGCTTGAAATGCACTCACATCAGTCAGTCATAACAGTGCAACGACTCTTCAGGACGAAGTTCAACAAAGATCCACCAACTGCTAACTCCATTCGGCGATGGTATGCGCAGTTTAAAGCTTCTGGATGCCTCTGTAAGGGGAAATCAACGGGTCGGCCTGCAGTGAGCGAAGAAACGGTTGAACGCGTGCGGGCAAGTTTCACGCGTAGCCCGCGGAAGTCGACGAATAAAGCAAGCAGGGAGCTAAACGTACCACAGCCGACGGTTTGGAAAATCTTACGGAAAAGGCTAAAGCAGAAGCCTTACCGTTTACAATTGCTACAAGCCCTGACACCCGATGACAAAGTCAAACGCTTTCAATTTTCGGCGCGGTTGCAACAGTTCATGGAAGAGGATGCGTTCAGTGCGAAACTTGTTTTCAGTGATGAAGCAACATTTTTTCTTAATGGTGAAGTGAACAGACACAATGTGCGAATCTGGGCGGTAGAGAATCCTCACGCCTTCGTGCAGCAAATTCGCAATTCACCAAAAGTTAACGTGTTTTGTGCAATCTCACGGTTTAAAGTTTACGGCCCCTTTTTCTTCTGCGAAAAAAACGTTACAGAACACGTGTATCTGGTCATGCTGGAAAATTGGCTCATGCCACAACTGGAGACCGACAGCGCCAACTTCGCATCTTTCAACAGGATGGTGCTCCACCGCACTTCCATCATGATGTTCGGCATTTCTTAAACAGGAGATTGGAAAACCGATGGATCGGTCGTGGTGGAGATCATGATCAGCAATTCATGTCATGGCCTCCACGCTCTCCCGACTTAACCCCATGCGATTTCTTTCTGTGGGGTTATGTGAAAGATTCAGTGTTTAAACCTCCTCTACCAAGAAACGTGCCAGAACTGCGAGCTCGCATCAACGATGCTTTCGAACTCATTGATGGGGACATGCTGCACCGAGTGTGGGAGGAACTTGATTATTGGCTTGATGTCTGCCGAACCACTAAAGGGGCACATATCGAACATTTGTGAATGCCTAAAAAAACTTTTTGAGTTTTTGTATGTGTGTGCAAAGCATTGTGAAAATATCTCAAATAATAAAGTTATTGTAGGGCTGTGAAATCGCTTCAATCATTTGTAATAACCCTGTATAACGGGTTCGGGCTGCACAGGAAGTTGTGCAAAAGTGGTAATGAGTAGACTGCAGCAGTCGACAGTATGGTTTCACTGTGATACGTTGTGTGGAGCCAGTAAAGTTGTTAAGCAGGTGACGGAGGGTTGTTGCAGTGAGCAGTGGTAGTGGACCCTCAACTTACAGTCCACATCCAGTGTTCATTATCATCAATCTGGTAACATTGAGGTGATTACCTGACGATTGCCCATAATGTTGGATCCCTGCTACGGTACTGTGTACTTTTGTAGGCAAGCATGCAAAATATAGGAAATTGTTCACATAGGGTTGGCAGTGAAACGGTGTGACTGCACAATGTAAGTCCCATAAGACAGGGTAGGAAGCCTATGATGAGAGGCTCAAGGGCAATTGTGTACTATGTATTGGACAGATGGCATCTCTGACTGACCAAACCCCTGCCAGGGATCAGTCCAGCTGTTCACCTGGACCATAGACATGGCATTGCAAGGTAAGTGGCGAATGCCATCTATGAAGTGGTGGGACACCCACGCATTCTGCCACTGAGAGGAGAAAATGATTGCAGACCTGGTTGAAGGTACTATTGAAATCTATTGACACCAGTGCTGCACAGGAAACAGCCAGCAGTGGCTGTGTGGAGGATGACTCCTCCACATCATGATGTGTATTCTGGAGAAAGTATTGCAGGTAACACTGCACACACGTGCTCCGCCAAGAGACTTGCATAGATTTTATAATCCGCATTGAGTAATTTGACGTGGCGAATGTTGGTGATGTGCATCCCTTCCCCCTTTCGGTGACCGGTATGACAATGCCGTTGACAAAGTGTGGCGATACTGCGAAGGAAGGGCTGAACAACTCTTGGAAAACCTCAGTCTAAGGGGGAGACATCAGTGTACAAAAGGGCCGATAAAAATCAACTGGAAGGTCGTCTGGGCCAGGGGATTTGTTCCATGCGCCTTTGGTGATCGTATCCGCCACCCCTAGTCTGCTGTGGTCGCTACCATCAAGGATGTCGCCTCCATTTTGTTAAGGGTGCAGGTGAGCAGCTTAAGAACATCGTCGGATACCGCCCCCACCGCCAGTTCTTTCTGGTGAAAACGTTGCTAATGATCAGCGAAGGCTGAGACCAACGCTGCTTGAATGTTTTCATCGTGTCCAGTCTGTGCGATAAGGTTAGAGACGGGGAACGTCGTCGACGACGGGGGCGGATGTGATATGAAGCATGGATGGTGGCTCTATATCAGTGGTGTCTTAATGGCGAGACCGCACCACCACGCCTCGCAGTTTGTTGCATTGAAGGGACAGAAGTTTAGCTTTGATACGTTGGTGTTCGCGATGGACGTCTGACGGTGGTGGGAGGACAGCAAGTTCGAGTAAGATGGTGAAATAATAGTGCATAGTATCCCGATGCCACGTCACCGCATCTCTGCAGCATTGGATAAAGTCCCTTTTGATTGCAGATTTCCCACAAGGTTCAAATGGTTCAAATGGCTCTGAGCACTATGGGACTTAACATCTGAGGTCATTAGTCCCCTAGAACTTAGAACTACTTAAACCTAACTAACCTAAACACATCACACACATCCATGCCCGAAGCAGGATTCGAACCTACGACCGTAGCAGCCCCGCGGTTCCAGATTGAAGTGCCTAGAACCGCACGGCCACCGCGGCCGGTTTTCCCACAAGTCATCCACCACATCAACGTCGATGGGTACCAAGGGGGATGTTGCTCACAGGATGTCCAAGTAACAGCGACTTGTTTTGGACAAACTGGATCGTGAAGAAGAAGCTTCCAGGTACCTCGACAACGCCTAACTGATTGTGGCGGCAGGAGTAAAGGGCATGTGAACGAGCAATGGTCGGAAAAGGCCAGAGGCCACGTTTTTGCAAAAACGTAAATTTGATCGAATCTGCTTGATGAATGGCTTGTATGGTGGGTGTAACCAAAGGTGTTACAGTGTATGATCTCCCATGTGTCAATAAGATGAAAATCATCTACCAAGGCTGGACATGTTGAGTAGCCAGGAGCCTCGTCATTTGGAACGAGGAAACAGTTGAAATCGCCTCCTACGACATATCACCCCGCAAATAATGACACTATTTCTTCTCCGTAGGACGTAGTTCGTTGGCGTGAGTGTATCGAGCCTGATGGACGTATAAATTTATGACTGAGGCATAAAATCTTGCGAGGGCCATACCCTGTCCAGATGGCTGAATAACCACATCTGTAACTGAGATACTTTCCCAGACATAGACCACGTTGTGTGACTCCCGACTGAGGAAAACAATTCGAATCCGTAAGGAGTCGGAATGATAGTAAGACACACCTCTAGGAAAATGGCAACATCAACTTCTGACGCTCTGAGCACGTCACGAAGGAGTTGCAGCTTTGCTGTGTTGCTGACCATACTGGTATTGGGCGTTGCAAACTTGTATGTGAGGCGTGGAATGGGAATGGGTCTGCCGTTATCAGAAGTGGTGGAGGATGGCATCGACAGACGTCACCACCCTTTGTTCCATGGTGTGGATGCAAGCACTATTGCGTATCGGTGTAAGATTGTGGCTGCATCTGTGGTTGAGGCACCGGTTCGTTTTCGACGTCGTCACTCCACGCCCGTATGTGGAGTGACTGTGCTGTAGCCATAGGGTCTTCTGTGAAGAGAGGGAGTGTCTTGTGACGATTGCGAGGACAATGTGGACTTAACTCACGCGTCTGGCGGGGTAACATCCATAGTATTCTGTGGCGCAAGGCAATCGTCGAGCAAAAATTTTCGCCACTGTAGGCGTCGGCTGACTTTGTGATGTGAGTGCCTTTCAGCCGGGAAGGATCAGCGTCATCGTTGGGGGGTGGGGAAGGGGGAAGATCGTCGGGCCTCATGAGTGACCATCGGGGACGTTTACATCGGCGTACAGATTGTTGTTTAGGAAAGAGTTCTTCCACGTCAGATGATGGCAACGAAGTGCGACGTCGCGACTCGGAGGCCGCTGTACGCACGATAAATGCATCAAGCGGCAATGAGGTGGAGTCACTCCTTTCGTTGTGGGTCGGGGAAGACGGTATTAAGGCGGTCTCCTCGTTATTAGTTACCACGACGAATGGTGATGGGAAGGCCTACGGCGCTGGTCGAGGTGGTCATCCGATGGACTTAGTGTTGTCACGGTGAGTGCCGCCGCATACGTCACCGGCACCGTAGACGGCCCTCTTTCCAACAACAAGAGCATGTGCGTAGGTGACCGTCGTACAAAATTATGATCCTACAGCTTCTGATCCGGAAGTAGAATAGTGCATGGCTCCAAAGTTTGATGCGAACTTGCCGAAAACCTTTCAGGACGGGATGTGTCCTGACAGAAGCATAGTCCACGGTGGGCCTCTAGTATAATTTTGTTCGATGCTACGTCGTCAATCATTTTCATGCTGGCAGTACTGCGGATTATGTAAAGATTGATCCATATGGTGTCGTTCGGCGGTCTCTTTGCTTCGTCGCACAGGAATCGTTCGAGAACGAGCGCCTTGGGACAGGAGAAATCATGGCACAGAGTGAATCACAATGTCGCTTTGCCGTAGTGCTATTTCAAGGTGTATCGTTAGGTAGACGACGGCACACGGCTACGGCCACAGTAAATACAAAAAGCGGCTAGCTGCGTCTCAGTACGGAACACAGTCAACGTGTCGGCACTGTAGCACTGTTCTATAGCAGAGGGGGTATACTGCACATTTTGAGGTCCGCCTATGGATTAATGGAGAATTTAACTTTGATCTAAAGTGATAATTAAGTTAATGAATTACACTTAAACTAACAAAACTTCCCGTTTTTTAAGCTACACAGAGTGGAAGGAAGTTGCTAACACCGGTGTAAGGAAACGTCTGCAGGGGTGACTAATTCAAATGGTCCAAATGGCTCGGAGCACTATGGGACTTAACTTCTGAGGTCATCAGTCCCCTAGGACTTAGAACTACTTACACCTAACTAACCTAAGGACGACACACAAATCCATTCCCGAGGCAGGATTCGAACCTGCGACCGTAGCGGTCACGTGGTTCCAGACTGAAGCGCCTACAACCGCTCGGCCACTCCGGCCGGTGGAGACTAATTGCTATTATACAGGTTTAGCACAGAGGAACTGTATTCACTTCGTAGCTATTCGCCTAAAATATTCATCCTACGTGACGAACAAAACTCAGATTCATGTCGTTGATGGTCGAGTCGAAGTTCTTTGTATAGCGAAGCATGGTATTCAGAAAGCAGACATGTATAACCTCTAACACAACTAAATGAGTAGAGCTCGTGAAACGAAGCAATAAGTAAAGGTTTATTCAGATTGTGTTGAAAAATTTCTCCCAACATTTTGCAGCTCCGTTATATAAAACGGAAAACAAGAACTTAGAGAGCAGTGGTCTGCACCGTGATTAGAACTGAGCTCTCCCGGAGTCCTAGCAACACAGTACATGTGTGAAATTACTGTACTGACGCGATGCTGCTGGCAGCTCGTTTCTCTCGTCGCAATATAGGTCTTTGAGCATTAGAGATTAGCGCAGCTGTTGCTTATGTGATATAAGGCATTGCTGGAGTTCAAAAATTAAATTTTCTGTCTAAGCATCGCATCTTACATGAGCATTACGTAGCATAAGTTATCGAAGTGGAAATGGAATGCCATGAGAATTTAGCGGTGCAATTCAGGACCACATGGGGAAGTAAATGCACTGTCACCATGTTGCCAAATATTTGCAACCTGCGCACCGGGAAGCTATGTAGCGAAGTACTGGTTATGCTCGTCTCACGCGAGCGCTTCTTGTTTTTATACGGCGACGTCTGCTGACACTTTCTGATGTCGCCTTTCAGGTTATCTATATATAAGGCCTGCTATGAAAACTTATTTCAGTGGAATAAAAAGTAACTAGTATTTAATCTTCCCCCACAAATCATGAAACAGTAGGATAACAAGCAATTTGCTCCTCGAAATCGACTGTACCGTCTTGTGCTACATACAAGTAGAATACGACGACTACCACGAGACTGCAGAAGTATGTTATTGAGGATCGAAGCAAGATGAAACGCAGTTAACTAATTTTTCGATACCACGAAGTTATCAATTCGTTTGAGGTTTTAAGAGATGAGAACCTGGATATTATGTTCATTAACATAGAAATTTAACTGTAAATATGAGCATCTCTACGTATTCACATGTTTTTCACCTTGAGATATATACGTGTAATGCATACCAACTAGCCTGTTCATTGTTTTCATAACGTCCCTTTTTTTAGGTCCCTAAATGATGAAGGGGATCGAAATCCATATCGTTCCTTCGAATATTTCGAGTGACTTTTTTGTCTTTTGTTCCTTGGTATTTGTGAACCAGACCATTACGCCTGCCCCCACGAGTTGCAGGATCGAGGTTGGCGGATGACTTACGAATTGTATTTGAAATCGAAAGTCACATGTGAACAAGCACTTGATTACCCGGAATTTAAATGTTAGTTTATGTAGCTGGGTAAATAAGAGCAAGAAGAAACCCTAATTTATCCATTGGTGTTTCTCATTCGAAGAGTAGCAGAACAAAATTCTCAAACTTAATTTTCCATTTACAGTTGTAACATTATAACCAGTAGATGAGCTGATGGTGAACCGTGGTCGTGATCACAAACTTGTAGGCACATGTAGCTGTGTGGCAGTTCATACCACATATTTCATTGTTGAGTTATATAGTGTGACATGAATTTATCCGTTGTCGGTTTGTTAAATCAACAGATATTGTTGCAAAGTTCCACCTCTGTTACCGGCCTCCCCTTATCCTTTTCTTATTGGGTTTTTCCTACTGCCCTGGAAGCGAGAAGTCGAGAAAATGTGTGTATTCTTTGTGGCAAAACATTAAACATTCAATTCTTCCCGTTTCACTGGCTGTGCATCGGTACCAAGTAGGGGAAGGAAAGCTCTTGCAAGTGAAGTAGTAACAATAATGACAGTAACAATAGCAAACTAATAACGAATTAAGTTTTGCATGACAAAAGAAGGTGAAGGATTAAAAATAAAATTAGGCCGATCGTTCAGTTGGCGCAATGCAAAGGTTTTCTTAGAATTTCGTTACTGAATTCTGTTATGGGTATATGCAGGGGAAAAAAAGACCGAAGCGATCCACATCATAGCCGGCCGGAGTGGCCGAGCGGTTCTAGACGCTACAGTCTGGAACCGCGCGACCGCTACGGTCGCAGGTTCGAATCCTGCCTTGGGCATGGATGTGTGTGATGTCCTTAGGTTAGTTAGGTTTAAGTAGTTCTAAGTTCTATGGGACTGATGATACACATCAATAGTCCAACAAGATCTAAACAAGCAACTACCTTTCCGTCATATCACAAGACGACCATAGCGTCATGGAGCAAAAATGACAGTGCTTCGCTTAGTCTTCTACCATTGCTCTGTTGCTAGTGAATGTAAACAGTTCACAACACGAAATTTAGTAACGTGTAATATTGTATTAAATTTAAATTTAAGCTTGGAATTGCCTTCCTAGGATCGAAAGAATTAAAGTTACGATCTCAATGTCACATAAACTTGTTGACTACTCAGATAACTTTATCAATATGAAAAGCGAATATTACGAGAATTTAGCAGGGTCGCTCAGCAACAATCGCCAAAGTTAGTGAACGATAACGAGGTGTCGATCATCATCAGGAATACTGACAAGTCTCAACTGCACTGGCAATATGAAGACCTACTGGACAGCTCACAGTGTCCTCACTGCTGTCCACAACGTGCTCCAACCAGCTAATAGTGGAACTGTACTACCAGACTCCAATCTAAGGGATGGCTTCAAACCGACAGCAGAATACACCACTGAATAATGCAATACAGTTGGACATTTATCCTTTTTGGTTTGCGGCGGAAACTAAAAATGTCTGCAAACTGACATTTTCCAAAATGTCAAGAAACGGTAATATACACACATCAAAAAAGTTTTGCATAACCTCGGTTCTGAGTGTCCCGGAACCTGTACAGAAAATTGGAATAGAGATCAACATAAACATCGTTTCCGCCATTTTTATTGCTCATGAAACCTAAACATTGCATGTTGTACCACCATACAGCGAGACCTTCACAGGTGGTGGTCCAGATCGCTGTACACACCGGTACCTCTGTTACCCAGTGGCACGTCCGGTTGCATTCATGTATGCATGTCTTCGTCGTGGCACACTATCCATAAGTTCATCAAGGCAATGTTGGTCCAGATTGTCGCACTCCTCAACGGCGATACAGTGTAGATCCCTCATAGTGGTAGGTGGGTCACGTCGTCCATGAACATCCCTTTTCAATTTATCCCAGGGATGTTCGATGGGGTTCATGTCTGCAGTACATGCTGGCCATTCTAGTCGAGCGATGTCGTTATCCTGAAGGAAGTCATTCACAAGATGTGCACGATGGAGGCGTGAATTTTCGTTCATGCAGACGAATGCTTCACCAAACTTCTGCCGATATGGTTGCACTATCGGTCGGAAGATGGTATTCACGTATCGTACAGTCATTACGGCGCTTTCCATGATCACCAGCGGCGTACGTCGGCCCCACATAATGCCATTCCAATATAGCAGAGAACCTCCACCTTGCCGCATTCGCTTGACAGTGTGTCTAAGGCGTTCAGCCTGACGAGGCAGCCTCCAAACACGTCTCCGACGATTGTCTGGTTGAAGGTATATGCGACACTCATCTGTGACAAGATCGTGATGCCTATCCTGAGCGGTCCATTCGGCATGTTGTTGGGCCCATCTGTACTGCGCTGCATGGTGTCGTGGTTGCAAAGATGGACCTCGCCATGGACGTCGGGAGTGACGTTGCGCATCATGCAGCCTATTACACACAGTTTGAGTCGTAACACGACGTCCTGTCGCTGCACGAAAAGCATTATTCAACATGGTGGCGTTGCTGACAGGATTCCTCCGAGCCATAATCCGTAGTAGCCCTTGTGCGACTACCAAAAACCATCATCACACCGCTCGGAAGATTAACGTCTGGATTATGTCAACAGAAGTCATCAATCAAGACCTCAGCTTCAATAAAACCGAATAGAAGTGAAGAAACCAACAGGAACACCGATCACGACATCATAGCATAAAGCCAGGTATTTTGTTGTTGTTGTCATTTAAAATAATTAATAGTTAACATGTCTCTACCTGAGAGTGATGAGATCGTAGGAAATGAAAAAATTGAACCAGGGGATGGTGAACAATTAAACTTAACAGAGTGGCTAGCAGGGTTTGCAACTCAAATAAGCTCGCAACTTAAACAATCCAGTGAAGAAATAAGTGTGAAACTCAAAGAAAACACAGATAGACTGGATAAGTTAAGTTTCAATTTTGATGTATTAAGTACTCATCTCAATGAGAAGTGTGAGGAAATTAAAACTATCCTCAGTAAGGACACTAGAGAACAGTTGATACACTTCAGAAAAGAATTTCAAGTTAAAGTTGAAAGTTTAAATGAAAACATACAAGCTAACACAGACAGCATTGCTGTCATCTACAACAGAGTAGATACTGAAGTTGAAAGATTAGATCAGAGAATAGACAAAACTTCAGAAAACCTTAAACAAGAATACAACCTGTATACCACTAATGTAGATACAAAAGTAGAAAATATACACACTAAATGTACACAATTGGAGGACGCATTGATGTCCAAACAAACGATTTACAATCAAAATACAATGTATGGGCACATCCAAGTGAAATGCTTTCCTGGTGAAAATCTGCACCCTATTGACTTTATTCACCAATGTAAGGATATGTTTGTGGTAGGAATGTCAGATAACATAAAAATAAAGTTAGTAAAACGGTTTCTAGAAGGGGAGGCCCTATCCTGGGCAAATGAGAATAATGATTCTTGGAATACTTTTGAAGAGTTTGAAGCTAAATTTATTTGCAAATTTTGGTCACAATCCATACAAGCCAGATTAAAGTCAGAATTTCTAAATGGACCAGTGTATAGAGGGAAAGTAGGGGGAATGCAAAAATTTTGCAGAGATCAATTGAAAAAGCTTGCTCACTTGAATAACTCTTTTGATATTATGACACAAATTGATGTTTTAAAAAGAAGGTTACCAGAGAGACTGCAGTGGGAATTGGTCCATGGACCAGACGATTCAATGGAAGAGTTCCTGAAATTTGTAGATAGATTAGATAGGGCCTTGGAAAGAGAAAATAACCAAAGTTTTGGCTCTGGCAACAACCAGTATGGGGGGTGGAACAGGAATGCAAATAGAGATTATTATGGGAGGAGAGACTTTGAAAATTCTGGAAATAATGCTCCAAATAGGGGAGATAGGAGGTATGAAAAGGATTTCAGAAACAATACACAGGAGGGAGGATGGAGGAGAGATAACAGGAATGATAGAAGTAGGTATGGGGGAAGAGAACAAGATAGAAGGGGGTTTGCTGAAACTAGTGAACAAAACGACAACTACAAACGGACAGACCGAGGGAACCAGCCGGGAAACGGTGAACAGTCCCACTAGATGTCCGTAGTTTTGGGGCTAGACAATATTATGATAGGACAACACATAACCGAAACTGGAAAAGGAGAGGATACAATGTAAAGAGTAAGTACCATGAAAACTCTGATGTTGTTAGAATGAATAAATTAGAATTTAATAAAAGGTTTTGGGATACTATGAGTAAAATTGATACAGTTAATAAAAACAGTGTTCAAACACAGGTAGTTAGTGAAAGTGCAGAAGTTGAAGGTATTGCAGAGTTCCATAGTTGGGCTGAAAAAGATACTGGTGTTAATATCAAGTCAGACACACCAAAAATAGAATCTATTTTGGGGGGTTTATTTGATAAGAAGGGGGATGACGAAGTGTTTAATGGAGCCAAAGACTCAATTGCTGAGATTCAGATACATAGGGGGGAAACTGAAGATGGGGTTGTTGCGGAGGAGGAGGAAGAAGTGATAGAGGGACATTTAAATAATGATCCTAAATCAAGTGATGTTGTTGATGAGAGTGTGGAGGAAGAAATAAAAGTATTTGTAGAAATGAAAAGTGATTATGAGGTAAAGGTAAGTGGTGTGACAAACATGGGTCATAATGAGGTTAATGTAAGTGAAATGCAGACTAGGGAATGTGTATCTGAGGACAAGCTATTGCCTATTGGGAACTATGAAACACTAATCTATGAGAATGGTAATAATAATAATATTAAAGAAAATATAAAGGGATGGAATGTAAATGTGTGTTTTCAAGAGAAAGGGGAAAAGTTTTTAGAAGTTTTGTGGAACAACTATGGAAACTGTATAAACAAAGATGCCTTTTGGAAAGAATTAGCAAAGGTAAGTGCAACCTTGTATCCTACATGGTGGACAAGAATCCGTAGTGGACTTTATAAAAAAGGAGGTGAAAACAGTAGGTTGTTAAGTGACAACACAGTGTTGAAAGGAACAGATGAAAACAAAGGTTGATGTTTAAATGTCAATGCTTTGCAAACAGAGAGGGATGTGTCTAAGTGTAGGAAAGAGACATTAGACTTAGGAACTAAAGAAATTGAAAATGATCTATTGTTTGAAAATACAGAAATAGACAAAGATGTTGAGTTAGGTTGTCCATATGTTAAAGTAAACATTGACATTTGTCCATTTGAAAAAAAAAGAAAGCCCACATCCTAATGCGTATAGACTTATCTTTCCCAGATCAAGAAGGTTATTTGGATTAAGAAACATCACTGAATTGAAACCATATAAACATGGTTAAGCACATTTCCCTGTTTGAATACAGTTACTTACCCATTTTCCATAAAGCATGTTATCAGCAAAGTTTTTTACTGGGTGTGTCTAATAGCAACTACCACTCATCCTACAGACCCTGGAGAAGTTCCAGATCTCTGAGAGAATGTTTTTATATTTATATTGTCACTATTGAATATTAAATTTTGAGACATCTTCTTTACTTGCAACGGGCAAGAAGGTGACAAACATTTATTACTTTCCTTTTGTATTGTTGAATATGGGACATACTTGCACCAAATAAAAGACAATGAAAAAAATTGTTGTGCAAGACCCATCATTTTGTGACTATTGTGTTCTTAGGCATAAGATTTGTGTACAATTTTCTACAGTTAATCAGATGTTCACCAAGTTTGATGTTTGTGTTATGTTGTGACCAATTTAAGTGTCCAATTTTAGTATTAATATGTTCTTGTACTGTCTTGACTATGCGTCTCAATGGGAGACAAGTTTTTTAAATATTTCCTTTTTTTGTAAGTGCATATTATATTCATACATGTGACTTCTCTAGTGTTTGTGTGTATATATCATGTCCATACTTATATTTATGTTCTTTGTTTTCATTTCTTTTATGTGGCTCAAAAAGAGCAGACAGTTGCAATATTTTCCTATGGACATATGACCTGTCCATCTATGTAATATATTTATGTTCCTTCTATTATCTTGATTAATCTGTGACTCAATGAGAACTGACTTTGAAATAATTTACATATATTTTTGACATATCTTAAAATCGCATGTGATATATTTGTGTCTGTTTTTAATCATTTTCCATGTGGCTCACTGGGAGCCAAGATTAACATTTTTTTTTACTTTCATATATTACTAATTATTTTTATTATGCTGTCATACTGAATGACATAACACAAAGTGCATTTGAAACAACACAACTAAAATATTTGTGGGAAAAAGTCATTTTGGAACGGTGTAACGGTCATTGCATACATTCACATTATGCATAGTAAAACAAAAAAAAAAACAAAAATTTTTTATTAAAGTAGTACTTTTCCAAATTTTAACCATTTGACACATTTGTCCTAGTCGGCTAATATCATTAACATTCCGTAAATGATATTACCCGAGGGGGGTATTGTAACGTAACATATTAAAGGCTTTACTGTACCGAAGTATGCGATACCCTCCAAATTCAAACAGTTTAACGAGTATTTATGATTATAGAAAAGTTATTGTGTATGTTAACAATGATTGCGTAACATGTCTCCATAAACAGTCAACCCATTAAATTATACTGAATAACTAACCCACACAAAAGTTAATATCACTTGATCACTGATACAGCAAATGTCATCATGTAAAAACACTGAGTTCATCTTAAATAATTAATATGAAGTACGAAAAATAGTGTACAACTTAGGTATTTTGGATCTCCTTAAATAAAAATCACCCAGTGAAACCTATTTGTTCACTAGGAGCGGTTTCACTTAGTATTCACGAAATCAATCCTGTTTTAGACGAAAACCAATGTATTTCTTAATAATTCATGTTAATTACTTATTTATGCAAATTAGAGAAGTCAACTGACAAACTTCTAAAAAACGGACTTTTTGTAACAAAGAATTATTCTGTCAAGTCAACAAATCTGTCTGTCATTTTAATAACATGTTAAATTATGTCACTCGATGCAAATTAATAACTTTTCTGCACAAATTATGATAACAGATGTACATGTGACTTGTAAACTATATCTCTTTTTAGTAGTTCTTTGACAATGTTATAAATACGAGCAGCAAGAAGGGTCGAGAGGCAGTCGGAATGTCACTTTGGTACAGTGTGTTAGTGTGTTATTGTTTGAGGTGGATAAACAATGCAAAGAACATGTAAAGGAAGTTGTGTTGTGTCATAGTCTTTGGTGGACAGTGAAATTAAGATGGCCACCAGAGAAATAAATATTTGAAGTTTACATATTTGTTGGTTTCTTTCATCCTTTATCATCAAAAGCACATAAAACAAAACACGGGAACTCATGTTTTTAACCCTAGACAACCAGATTTAGAGCCAGCATCAACATCGAGACACAGCAGCGATCCAGCAAGCAGCAGTGATTACTACAATGCATTGTAATGGCGCCAACCTAACATCAAGTGCTAACAAGCTCCGTAAATGGGAGTGGAATAGTGCGATTATAGCAATTAGCAATATCTACGAACAGGCGACCATTACACCGTGTACCTCCTTCCTGTTGGAATGACTGGAACTGATCGGCTGTCGGACCCCCTCCGTGTAATAGGCGTTGCTCATGCATGGTTGTTTACTTCTTTGGGCGAGTTTATTGACATCTCTGAACAGTCAAAGGGACCATGTCTGTGATACAATATCCACAGTCAACGTCGATCTTCAGGAGTTCTGGGAACCAGGGTGATGCAAAACTTTTTTTGACGTGTGTACAACGCACTGTTGACCTCAAACGTAATGTATCTATTTCCCGTCTTGTGTAATATATAACTAGAGTATCATGAATACTACCAAAATGTGGAGGTAATATGGATAATAGACTAATATGTCGACACCACAGAGTAGTAAATCAGAATGTGGGTTCACAAGGAAAAACTGAATGTATGACTATTGAAGCAGGAACCAAGAAGGACAAGTAAGCAAGTGTGCAGTTGTCCACTTTCACACGTTTATCACCTCCAGGTCTACCTTAGGTAATGCATTGCTTTCGTGATATATCCTGTCTTGTTTGATACCAGAACTGATGCAAAAATTCATATTCTTATCACTGACAGTTGCTTCGAATCTGTTAAGAAACTATCTCTTGTTTTGTTGGTGATATAAGTCGTTACTCGCGAAGCAGAGGATTATGGCTACTGTTGCGAAGTTACCATCAGACATATTACTTGGAAGATTAAGATTCGTCACTTGCTTATGAAAGTTTGCAACTCATCAAACTAGTAACCAGAGAAAGTGACAAGATACAGCTTTTGCAGTAAAACTGGAACTCATTTCTAAAGCAACTACAGTTTTGGAAATTGGGCGTTTTACAACTATGTGGATAAGGCAATGCAGTTGTAAACATTCTCTCACTGTCATAACCGTAGCTGAGGTAGATAGCTCGCAAGGTGAAACGTGAGAGTAGTGGACTCTTATGCATGAAACGATATTTTTGGAATCAAACACTTTACTAACCTAAAGTGATATCGTATGTGGTAAATATTCAGAATATTTCATGGAGATGCCATGAAGAAGTCAAGGGAATATAGGAGGATCAATCAGACCGACATCCGCACACCACTATCAGGACATAATGTTGCCAAACAATGCCTATGACGTTGCAACGTTTTGACTATGATAGAGGCAAGAAGAATGCGTTTTCGTAGCTCGAACCGTGAATGATTAGATCTGGATATCCAGGCTATTAGAAGATGTGCTACATTCGCAATAGGCTTTCTTCTTACTTTTATTTGCACAGCTTCACGAACTAACACGGAAATTCAGGGTACAAGTGTGTGTTTCATTTCTAACATACATTCGATTTCGAATACAATTCTTAAGTCTACTGTCAACCACGTACCTTTTAGGAACAGGTGTAGTGGTCTACTTCACGAGTACCATGCAACAACACACAAAACCAGTCCCTGGAGGCATTCGAAGGAACCTCCAGTGATATAGATTTCGATTCTTTTCATCATTTAGTGGCTCAAAAAAGTATGAGTTCATCATTTAGTGACCAGATAAGAAGCTAACATAACATAAGCAATGAACTGGCTAGTTAATATGCATTGTATGTATAGCTCTCAAGCTGAAAAACATATGAAGGCGCAGAATTCCACATTGCTCCCAGTTACAGTTTAATTTCTGTGTTAATGAAAATAATTTCAT
Organism: Schistocerca cancellata; assembly: GCF_023864275.1. Lineage (NCBI taxonomy): Eukaryota > Metazoa > Arthropoda > Insecta > Orthoptera > Acrididae > Schistocerca > Schistocerca cancellata. The sequence goes on from NC_064629.1 coordinate 448,245,658, forward strand.
TTTCACCTCTTCTGAATCCTCAAATGTATTGATTACTTTTGAATCTTTGAAACTATCAGAGAAAGTATTCTATTCGTTTGTATTTTGGGAATATTGTAATTATGATGGAAACTTATATACGTCAATATTTCAGTAGCTTTTCTATACCTGTTGTTGTTGTGGTCTGCAGTCCTGAGACTGGTTTGATGCAGCTCTCCATGCTAATCTATCCTGTGCAAGCTCCTTCATTTCGCAGTACCCACTGCGATCGGTCAGTGTCAATGAGAATGCGTTCTTAGCTAGCCAGCGAATCGCTGAAGCAAGTGAGGTGCATACATATGCTGAGAATCTTATTTTGCTAGCAGCTGTGGCTATGGTTGAAATTATGTTAGATATCCAGGAGGCGAAGACGCTAAAAACCTTACCACTTTCTAATAATATCACTGAAAGCAGAATAAACGATATGGTCGGTGATATTCGAGAACAATTAACCCAAAGATTAGACAAGAAAACCTCATTTTGCTTTGCAGTTTGATGAATGTATTGATGTTTTAGATTGTGCACAATGAAAACAGATGAAAGTATCATGGTAGGCATTTTTCACATCGTTTGCTGCGATTGCTACTGGCCAGTGTTTGTACATGTTTTTAGAAAGGACTCACAGCAACGAAACTGATTGGACAGAATATATCGCCATTTGTAGTGAGCGTTCTATAGTTTTAACTGGCGATAAAAGTGGGATTGTTGCGAAATTAAAGGCAATAATGCAATGTGATTCATAGACACACTGTTTTTTTCAACGACAAGCTCTAGCAGACATGACTTTAACTTATTATTTAAATGATGTGGTTAGAGAGGTGATCAAAGTTTTGAAGTCTATTAAAGATAAAGCGTTGCAAACTCAACTGCTTAGAATCATTTGTGAATACATGGGTTCGCTCCATTAAAATCTCCTTGATCACGAAGAGGTCAGGTGGCTTCCCAAAGAAAAGGTACTGACACGAGTTCTGGAACTCAAAGCTGAACTGTTAATTTTCTTAGAAGGTCCTAAATCTGGATATGGGACTTATTTTTGTGACCATTTTTGGCTATTAAAATTAGCATCTCTCGCTGATCTTTGTAACCATTGAAGTATTTTAACCAAGAGCCTCCAAGAGAGAGAAGGAACTATTCTAACGGCCAATGGTTAAATCAAATGGTTCCTCGCAAATCTTGGTTTCTGGTCAACGTCTTTACAGAAGGTGATGTTTGAGTCTTTTCCCTTGCGTTCAGATTGTAGAAAAAATTTCTATGGATCAGTCGGTCGTGCTATGTTCTTACAATGCTTGTATGATACAGAGCTTGCATAATTTTCAAGGGGAACTATTAAGTTACTTTCCAGAACTGAACTTTCAAGCTGAAAACTGACGTAGATGGATACTAAATCCGTTTTTTGGATGTGTCACCATAACTGGCTGATCTGAGCTCGAAGATGAAAGAAACACTTACAGATTTTGCTGCTGACGGCGTGCTTAAAATGAAAATTAATTCGGAAAAACTGACGTCTTCTGGATAGAGAGGAAAGAAAAATATCCACAGCTGGCAAGAGAAGCTATGAAGTTATTACTGGCATGTGAATCAGCGTTCTCTTCAGTTGTTGTTGTTGTTGTGGTCTTCAGTCCTGAGACTGGTTTGATGCAGCTCTCCATGCTACTCTATCCTGTACAAGCTTCTTCATCTCCCAGTACCTACTGCAACCTACATCCTTCTGAATCTGCTTAGTGTATTCATCTCTTGGTCTCCCCCTACGATTTTTACCCTCCACGCTGCCCTCCAATATTAAATTGGTGATCCCTTGATGCCTCAGAACATGTCCCACCAACCGATCCCTTCTTCTGATCAAGTTGTGCCACAAACTTCTCTTCTCCCCAATCCTATTCAATACTTCCTCATTAGCTATGTGATCTACCCATCTAATCTTCAGCATTCTTCTGCAGCACCACATTTCGAAAGCATCTATTCTCTTCTTGTCCAAACTATTTACCGTCCATGTTTCACTTCCATACATGGCTACACTCCATACAAATACTTTCAGAAATGACTTCCTGACACTTAAATCCATACTCGATGTTAACAAATTTCTCTTCTTCAGAAACGCTTTCTTTGCCATTGCCAGTCTACATTTTATGTCCTCTCTACTTCGACCATCATCAGTTATTTTGCTCCCCAAATAGCAAAACTCCTTTACTACTTTAAGTGTCTCATTTCCTAATCTAATTCCCTCAGCATCTCCCGACTTAATTCGACTACATTCCATTATCCTCGTTTTGCTTTTGTTGATGTTCATCTTATATCCTCCTTTCAAGACACTGTCCATTCCGTTCAACTGCTCTTCCAGGTCCTTTGCTGTCTCTGACAGAATTACAATGTCATCGGCAAACCTCAAGGTTTTTATTTCTTCTCCATGGATTTTAATACCTACTCCGAATTTTTCTTTTGTTTCCTTTACTGCTAGCTCAATATACAGATTGAATAACATCGGGGAGAGGCTACACCCCTGTCTCACTCCCTTCCCAACCACTGCTTCCCTTTCATGTCCCTCGCCTCTTATAACTGCCATCTGGTTTCTGTACAAATTGTAAATAGCCTTTCGCTCTCTGTATTTTACCCCTGCCACCTTCAGAATTTGAAAGAGAGTATTCCAGTCAACATTGTCAAAAGCTTTCTCTAAGTCTACAAATGCTAGAAACGTAGGTTTGCCTTTCCTTAATCTTTCTTCTAAGATAAGTCGTAAGGTCAGTATTGCCTCACGTGTTCCAGTATTTCTACGGAATCCAAACTGATCTTCCCCGAGGTCGGCTTCTACTAGTTTTTTCCATTCGTCTGTAAAGAATTCGTGTTAGTATTTTGCAGCTGTGGCTTATTAAACTGATTGTTCGGTAATTTTCACACCTGTCAACACCTGCTTTCTTTGGGATTGGAATTATTATATTCTTCTTGAAGTCTGAAGGTATTTCGCCTGTTTCATACATCTTGCTCACCAGATGGTAGAGTTTTGTCAGGACTGGCTGTCCCAAGGCCGTCAGTAGTTCCAATGGAATGTTGTCTACTCCGGGGGCCTTGTTTCGACTCAGGTCTTTCAGTGCTCTGTCAAACTGTTCACGCAGTATCGTATCTCCCATTTCATCTTCATCTACATCCTCTTCCATTTCCATAATATTGTCCTCAAGTACATCGCCCTTGTATAGACCCTCTATATACTCCTTCCACCTTTCCGCTTTCCCTTCTTTGCTTAGAACTGGGTTTCCATCTGAGCTCTTGATGTTCATACAAGTGATTCTCTTATCTCCAAAAGTCTCTTTAATTTTCCTGTAGGCAGTATCTATCTTCCCCATAGTGAGATACGCCTCTACATCCTTACATTTGTCCTCTAGCCATCCCTGCTTAGCCATTTTGCACTTCCTGTCGATCTCATTTTTGAGACGAGACGTTTGTATTCCTTTTTGCCTGCTTCATTAACTGCATTTTTATATTTTCTCCTTTCATCAATTAAATTCAATATTTCTTCTGTTACCCAAGGACTTCTAAGAGCCCTGGTCTTTTTACCTACTTGATCCTCTGCTGCCTTCACTACTTCATCCCTCAAAGCTACCCATTCTTCTTCTACTGTATTTCTTTCCCCCATTCCTGTCAATTGTTCCCTTATGCTCTCCATAAAACTCTGTACAACCTCTGGTTTTTTCAGTTTATCCAGGTCCCATCTCCTTAAATTCCCACCTTTTTGCAGTTTCTTCAGTTTTAATCTACAGGTCATAACCAATAGATTGTGGTCAGAGTCCACATCTGCCCCTGGAAATGTCTTACAATTTAAAACCTGGTTCCTGAATCTCTGTCTTACCATTATATAATCTATCTGATACCTTTTAGTATCTCTAGGGTTCTTCCATGTATACAACCTTCTATCATGATTCTTAAACCAAGTGTTAGCTATAATTAAGTTGTGCTCTGTGCAAAATTCTACCAGGCGGCTTCCTCTTTCATTTCTTAGCCCCAATCCATATTCACCTACTACGTTTCCTTCTCTCCCTTTTCCTACTACCGAATTCCAGTCACCCCTGAGTATTAAATTTTCGTCACCCTTCACTATCTGAATAATTTCTTTTATTTCATCATACATTTCTTCAATTTCTTCGTCATCTGCAGAGCTAGTTGGCATATAAACTTGTACTACTGTAGTAGGCGTGGGCTTCGTGTCTATCTTGGCCACAATAATGCGTTCACTATGCTGTTTGTAGTAGCTTACCAGCATTCCTATTTTCCTATTCATTATTAAACCTACTCCTGCATTACCCCTATTTGACTTTGTGTTTATAACCCTGTAGTCACCTAACCAGAAGTCTTGTTCCTCCTGCTACCGAACTTCACTAATTCCCACTATATCTAACTTTAACCTATCCATTTCCCTTTTTAAATTTTCTAACCTACCTGCCCGATTAAGGGATCTTACATTCCACGCTCCGATCCGTAGGACGCCAGTTTTCTTTCTTCTGATAACGACATCCTCTTGAGTAGTCCCCGCCCGGAGATCCGGATGGGGGACTATTTTACCTCCGGAATATTTTACCCAAGAGGACGCCATCATCATTTAATCATACAGTAAAGCTGCATGCTCTCGGGAAAAATTACGGCCGTAGTTTCCCCTTGCTTTCAGCCGTTCGCAGTACCAGCACAGCAATGCCGTTTTGGTTATTGTTACAAGGCCACATCAGTCAATCATCCAGACTGTTGCCCTTGCAACTACTGAAAAGGCTGCTGCCCCTCTTCAGGAACCACACGTTTGTCTGGCCTCTCAACAGATACCCCTCCGTTGTGGTTGTACCTACGGTACGGCCATCTGTATCGCTGAGGCACGCAAGCCTCCCCACCAACGGCAAGGTCCATGGTTCATGGTTCATGGTTCTTCAGTGATGAATTTAAAACCTAAGAAGAAAAATAGGCTTCAATAAGAAAATGAGTTGGTTATTTGTGTCTCAAAATCAGAACCACGATTTCTCAAATTATTAATAAATAAACACTGTCTTCTCATTAAAACTGTTGTATTTTTATTGTAGAGGAGGACCTACTGTACAATCATTGCTTACTTTTATGTGGCTTGGTGGTACCCGCTGGGATCACCCTACGAATAAAGACTGTTAAAAATAATAAAGTCCTGCTAAGTGTCATATAGCATTTTCATAATACAAATGAAAGACATTTGTTTCCCGCGGAACATAAGACATACCATCAAGAGTAAAGTCAGTAACAATAATGGTACGATTGGGTGCTTGTACGCAAATGCGACAAACAACGACGACTATTTGCGAATCTCGATCAATGCACAGAGCTCGAAAACAGACACAACGTTAACACACAGTGTGTCAGTTACAATCTGAGATGAGCTCAAACGTCCTAAGGCAAACTCGGTAGAAATTGCTGTACTTCGTACATCCTCCCACTGCTGGCAATCCCAGCGATTCATTGTTTGGTTCGTAGCATGGTTACTGAAATGCATTCTAGTAACCTTAGTGCGAAGTCTCGCATGTGTTATTGCAGCCATTTTGTATCACATTTCAGCGTGAGGATCTTCTAAATGCGCTTTCACGAATTGTCCTAGTTCCGTGTGATATTTTTATCACAGCAGACAACTGGCACGAAATCTAAGTTTTCAGTATTGCGCAAGACGCTGCCCCTACACTGCCGTTCCCTCTCCCCGCAAACCTCTCAGAGGTGAACTCGTGAATACAGTCTGCACATAACTTAGCGACCCCCGCTACCATAGATCCGCAGGTATCGGAAAAACGCGATAGACATCGTGTCAATTCTCACTGCTGCAAGTCACTGAGTATTTGAAGGGTTCAACAGGTTTAAATTAAATTCATATTCATTACTACAAATAAGTACCACATCTTAACGTGAGCGACTTTACAGTATGTTGTCAAGAAACATTGTCACTTCCGCATGACATTTCTCTCATAGCAGATGAAATATATGTTATCAACTATGCTGGAGATATTTGTTGCACTATTTAAAGAGATTAAATTGAATTCACTCCTGCGACCACGACCCCCCGAGCAAGACATTGCGACCCGCTTGGGAGAAAGTCGCGACCTACAGTTTGAAAAAGACTGCTATACAGCGTGCGCGGCAAGGTATCCGTTCAGTCTATCGCATACATTTACCGTAAGAAATCAATCTACGATAGTAAAATTCATTACGTCACAGTTATTCACTGTGTCTTGACGAAAACAAGCGAATTCCTGATGAAACATTGGATGACGAATCGTTTCTAAAAGGAAGAAAGGAGATAAAAACATTAATAATAACATTACACAATGTAGTGAGGTATCCTGGTTGGATCCTAAGTTATAAAATTAATTTTTATCCAATGTAAATACACAGAACTGCAACAGTCAGTTTTTTGAAATAGTTACTTCGATGAACTGATTTTCGAACATCTTCAGGCTCATCTTCAGATAAGTACAGGAAATTTCAAATACTATGTAATTACCTGTACACCATCTCAAGATGGGCCTGAAATGGTTCTAAAACCGGTTCATGGAATAAATCACTTTCAAAAAAGTGACTGGTTGCATTTTTACGCATTTACACTGAATAAAGAGTCACGGGTTCTTAAACATCCGTAATTTTGAACGATACTCATTACTTCCATGTGTCGGCCGTGAAATAGAAATCATAGAAATTTTTTGTGGAGCATCATTCAACAACAGTAAAGCATTTTCTACTCTCAAAGTGAGGAGCACAGTGCCGACGTGGCAGTTGCTGTCTCGGTTTTGCGTGTCACCCTTCGGCAGCGGCCATGCTAATCTTTTCTGTATCGTTCAAATTTTAGTATACGTACATACAAAGCGAGTACAACTGCATTCAGATGATGGACTGTTTATCACTAGACCACGGGCATAGATGCAGCATCCCAAGTCGAACGGAAGACAAGAATTCCACCAGGCTCTGCCGCAGTCTACATTGTTTTCAGATCAGATTGTGCAGATAGTTGGACTTAGAGTATAATCAGTGTAGCTAGTTTATTTTTCCCATGTCGCGATCGGCGCAGATGTACAATCGGTGGTGACCAGCTGCCAGCCAGGTTCCATGTCAAAATGTGTACCTGCACGGACAGAAGTCGTAAGGAGGATTGCAGAGGCCTGCAGACAGGCTACACTGTTGTTCTTACATCTGCTAGTAGGCTATCAAGAATCTGAGGGGTGTCGAAGTGGTTGCCTATTTGTAAGGACCTAGAACTTCGTCACAAGTTGTGTCTGTTCATGTACGTTTTTAAAGTGCTTAACAAAGGTGAGTACGCTGCACCGAGTTTGCTGAAATAGGAGGTCTTACAAGAACCCTTTGCCGATTTATTCACGCATGTGTCAATGTTTCACCCATCTCTGATCATACCACAGGAGCGCGAGAAACACGAGGGCTGAAAAGCATTAGCACCGTGTGCTGCTTCGCTTTCAAGTTCAAATTTTGTTGAATGGTTTCGAACTGGCCCTAGTGGTTCCACCCTGTACACAACCGTCATACCTTACTAAAAGATCTGGCAGCGAACTCGAGAAAATTCTGGTTCTACATAAAATCGCTAAGCGGTTCTAAGACTTTCTTTCAGTTCCTTGTTGACCAGTCTCGTGTGGCAGTTCAAGATAGAAACATGAAAGCCGAAATTTTAAAAGAATCGTAAAATCATACCGCCATTTGACTCTCGGACAGACACCGGTGTGGACGACATAATAACAAGCATCCCTGGCGTAGATAAATAACTGCAAGATTTTAAATCAAACAGGTCAGCAGGTCCGGACCGGATGGAGTCCCAATTCGGTTTTACAAAGAATACTCTATGGAATTGGCCCCATTACCTATCATCCATTTATCGCAAATCTCTCGCCCAGTACAACGTCCGAGGCGACTGGAAAAAGTGCAGATGACTCCTGTATATAAGAAGCGTAAAATAATGAACACGCAAAATTACAGGCTAACTGCGGTTTTCTGCAGGATACTTGAATATATTCTCAGTTCGATTATAATAAACTTTCTGGAGACTGAAAAGCTTATGTCCACGAATCAGCATGGTTTTTGAAAGCATCGCTCGTGCGAAACAGCTTGCCCTTTCCTCACATAATACGCTGCGAACAATGGATGAAGGGAAACAGGTTGATTCCATATATCTAGATTTCCGGAAACCATTTGACACGGTGCCCCATTGCAGGCTGTTAACGAACATACGAGCATATGCAATAAGTTCACAGGTATGTGAGTGGCTCGAAGACTTCTCCAGTAATTGAACCCAGTGCGTTGTCCTCAACGGCAAATATTCTTTAGAGACAAGGGTATCGTTAGGAGTGCCCCAGGGAAGTGTGATAGAAGCGCTGTTGTTCTCTGTATACATAAATGATTTGGCGGAGGGGGCGGAAAGCAGTCTGCAAGTGTTTGCTGATGACTGTGGTGTACAGTAAGGTGTCAATGTTGAGTGACTGTAGAAAGATACGAGATGACGCGCACAAAATTTCCTGTTGGTGTGATGAATGACTAGCTCTAAATGTGGGAAAAAGTAAGTTAATGCGCATGAGTAGGAAAACCAAACCTGTGATGTTCAGGTACAGCATTAGTACTGTACTGCTTGACACAGTCACGTCGTTTAAGTATCTGGGTGTAACGGTGCAAAGCAATATGATATGGAGAAAGCATGTGTGGATTGTGGTACGGAATGCGAATGGTCGACTTCGGTTTATTGGGAGAACTTTAGGAAAGTGTGGTTCATCTGTGAAGGAGGTCGCATACAGGACGCTGGTGCGACCTATTATTGAATACTGCTCGAGTGTTTGGCATCCGTACCGGGTAATGTTGAAGGAGGACATCGAAGCAATTCAGAGGCGGGCTGCAAGATTTGTTACCGGTAGGTTCACACAACCCGGAAGTCTTACGGAGATGCTTCAGGAACTCAAATGGGCATCTCTATAGGGAAGTCGATGTTCTTTTCGAAGAACTCTATTGATAAAATCTAGAGAACAGGCATCTGAAGCTGACTACCGAATGATTGTACTGCCACCAACATACACTCCTGGAAATTGTAATAAGAACACCGTGAATTCATTTTCCCAGGAAGGGGAAACTTTATTGACACATTCCTGGGGTCAGATACATCACATGATCACACTGACAGAACCACAGGCACATAGACACAGGCAACAGAGCATGCACAATGTCGGCACTAGTACAGTGTATATCCACCTTTCGCAGCAATGCAGGCTGCTATTCTCCCATGGAGACGATCGTAGAGATGCTGGATGTAGTCCTGTGGAACGGCTTGCCATGCCATTTCCACCTGGCGCCTCAGTTGGACCAGCGTTCGTGCTGGATGTGCAGACCGCGTGAGACGACGCTTCATCCAGTCCCAAACATGCTCAATGGGGGACAGATCCGGAGATCTTGCTGGCCAGGGTAGTTGACTTACACCTTCTAGAGCACGTTGGGTGGCACGGGATACATGCGGACGTGCATTGTCCTGTTGGAACAGCAAGTTCCCTTGCCGGTCTAGGAATGGTAGAACGATGGGTTCGATGACGGTTTGGATGTACCGTGCACTATTCAGTGTCCCCTCGACGATCACCAGTGGTGTACGGACAGTGTCGGAGATCGCTCCCCACACCATGATGCCGGGTGTTGGCCCTGTGTGCCTCGGTCGTATGCAGTCCTGATTGTGGCGCTCACCTGCACGGCGCCAAACACGCATACGACCATCATTGGCACCAAGGCAGAAGCGACTCTCATCGCTGAAGACGACACGTCTCCATTCGTCCCTCCATTCACGCCTGTCGCGACACCACTGGAGGCGGGCTGCACGATGTTGGGGCGTGAGCGGAAGACGGCCTAACGGTGTGCGGGACCGTAGCCCAGCTTCATGGAGACGGTTGCGAATGGTCCTCGCCGATACCCCAGGAGCAACAGTGTCCCTAATTTGCTGGGAAGTGGCGGTGCGGTCCCCTACGGCACTGCGTAGGATCCTACGGTCATGGCGTGCATCCGTGCGTCGCTGCGGTCCGGTCCCAGGTCGACGGGCACGTGCACCTTCCGCCGACCACTGGCGACAACATCGATGTACTGTGGAGACCTCACGCCCCACGTGTTGAGCAATTCGGCGGTACGTCCACCCGGCCTCCCGCATGCCCACTATACGCCCTCGCTCAAAGTCCGTCAACTGCACATACGGTTCACGTCCACGCTGTCGCGGCATGCTACCAGTGTTAAAGACTGCGATGGAGCTCCGTATGCCACGGCAAACTGGCTGACACTGACGGCGGCGGTGCACAAATGCTGCGCAGCTAGCGCCATTCGACGGCCAACACCGCGGTTCCTGGTGTGTCCGCTGTGCCGTGCGTGTGATCATTGCTTGTACAGCCCTCTCGCAGTGTCCTGAGCAAGTATGGTGGGTCTGACACACCGGTGTCAATGTGTTCTTTTTCCATTTCCAGGTGTGTACATTGCGCGTAAGAATCACGAAAATAAGATACGAGAAATTGACACTCATACGGAGGCTTACCACAGTAGTGAAGGTTTATCTGCCAACTAGTTCCGCTGATGACAAAGATGTTGAAGAAATATATGATGCGATAAAAGAAATTATTTAGATAGTTGAGGGAAACGAAAATTTTATAGTCATGGGTGACTGGAGTTCGATAGTGACAAAAGGAAGAGAAGGAAAAGTAGCAGGTGAACATGGACTGGGGGTAAGGAATGAAAGAGGATGCCGCCTGTTAGAATTTTACAGAGTATAACTTCAGCATAGCTAACACTTGGTTTAATAATCATGAAAGAAGGTTGTATACGTGAAAGACGCCTGAGAACACTGTAAGGCTTCAGCTAGATTATATAATGGCAAGACAGAGATTTAGGCATCAGGTTATAAACTGTAAGACATTCCCAGGGACAGATGTGGACTATGACCATAATTTATTTGTTATGAACTGTAGATTAAAACTGAAGAAACTGCAAAACGGTAGGAATTTAAGAAGATGGGATCTGGATAAACTGAATGAACAAGAGGATGTAGAGAGTTTCGGAGAGAGCATTAGGGAACAATTTACAAGAACAGTGGAAAGAAATACAGTAGAAGAAGAATGGGTAGCTTTGAGAGATGAAATAGTGAAGACAGCAGAGGATGAAGTTGGTAAAAAGTCAAGGGCTAGTACAAATCCTTGGCTAACAGAATAAATATTGAATTTAATTGATGAAAGGAGAAAATATAAAAATGCAGCAAATAAAACAGGCAAAAAGGAATACAAACATAAAAAAAAATGAGATCGACAGGAAATGCAAAACGGCTAAGCGGGAATGGCTAGAGGATAAATGTAAGGATGTAGATGCATATATCACTAGGGGTAAGATAGATACTGCGTTTGGAGGAAAGAGAGCCACCTCTATGAATATCAAGAGCTCAGATGGAAAATCAGTCCTAAGCAAAGAAGAGAAAGCAGAAAGGTGGAAGAATTATACAGACGGTCCATACAGGGGCGATGTAGTTGAAGGCAGCATTATGGAAATGGAAGATAACGTAGAGGAACATGAAATAAGAGATAAGATACTGCGTGAAGAAATTGACAGAGCACTGGAAGACCTAAGTCGAACGTCTCGATAGTAGACAATATTCCATTAGAACTACTGATAGCCTTGGGAGATGAGACAGGCGAAATAACCTCTTACTTCAAGAATAATATAATTATTCCAATCCCAAAGAAAGCGGGCGTTGACAGGTGTGAAAATTACCGATCTCTTAGTATAATAAGTCACGGTTGCAAAATACTAACACGAATTCTTTGCAGACGAATGGAAAAACTGGTATAAGCCGACCTTGGGGAAAATCAGTTTGGATTCCGCAGAAATGTAGGAACGCACGAGGTAATACTGTCACTGCGACTTATCTTAGTAGATAGATTAAGGAAAGGCAAACCTACGTTTCTACCATTTATAGACTTAGAGAAAGCTTTTGATAATGTTGACTGGAATACTCTCTTTCAAATTCTGAAGGTGGCAGGGGTCAAATACAGGGAGCGTAAAGCTCTGTATAATCTGTACAGAAAACAGATGGCAGTTATAAGGGTGGAGGGGCACGAGCCCGCAGCTCGTGGTCGTGCGGTAGTGTTCTCGCTTCCCGCGCCCGGGTTCCCGGGTTCGATTCCCGGCGGGGTCAGGGATTTTCTCTGCCTCGTGATGGCTGGGTGTTGTGTGATGTCCTTAGGTTAGTTAGGTTTAAGTAGTTCTAAGTTCTAGGGGACTGATGCCCATAGATGTTAAGTCCCATAGTGCTCAGAGCCTACTTGAGGGGCACGAAAGGAAAGCAGTGATTGAGAAGGCAGTGAGACTAGGTTGTAGCTTATCCCAGATGTTATCCAATCTGTATGCTGAGCAAGTAGAGCCGGCCGCGGTGGCCGAGCGATTCTAGGCGCTTCAGTCTGGAACCGCGCGATCGGTACGGTCGCAGGTTTGAATCCTTCCTCGGACATGAATGTGTGTGATGCCCTTAGGTTAATTAGGTTTAAGTAGTTCTAAGTTCTAGGGGACTAATGGCCTCAGATGTTAAGTCCCATAGTGCTCAGAGTCATTTGAAACTTTTTTTTTGAGCAAGTAGTAAAGGAAACAAAAGAAATTAATTAAAGCCCAGGGTGAACAAATAAGAAGTTTGAGGTTTGCCGATGACATTGTAATTCTGTCAGAGACAGTAAAGGGCTTGGAAGAGCAGTTGAACGGAAGGGACAGTGTCTTAAAAGTAAGGTATAAGATGAACATCAACAAAAGCAAAACGAGGGTAATGGTGTGTAGCCGAATTAAATCAGGTGATGCTGAGGGTGTTGGATTAGGAAATGAGATACTTAAGGTAGTAGATGTGTTTTCCTATCTGGGAAGCAAAATAACTTATGATGGCCGAAGTAGAGAGGTGATAAAATGTAGACTGTCTATGACAAAGAAAGCGTTTCTGAAGAAGAGAAATTTGTTAACATCGAGTATAGATTTAAGTACCAGGAAGTCCTTTCTGAAAGTATTTGCATGGAGTGCAGCCATGTATGGAGGTGTAACATGGATGATAAATAATTTACACAAGAAAAGAACAGAAGCTTTCGAAACATGATGCTACAGAAGAATGCTGAACATTAGATGGGTAAATAACGTAACTAATGAGAAGGTACTGAACAGAATTGGCGAGAAGAGGAATTTGAGGCCCAACTTGACTTGAAGAAGGCATCAGTTGGTAGGACACGTTCTGAGGCATCAAGGGATCACCAATTCAGTAATGGAGGGAAGCGTGGAGGATAAAAATCGTAGAGGGAGACCAAGAGATGAATACACTAAGCGGATTCAGAAGAATGTAGGTTGCAGTAGTTGCTCGGAGATGAAGATGCTTACACAGGATAGGGTAGCATGGAGCGCTGCATCAAACCAGTCTCTGGACTGAAGACCGCAGCAACAACTGGGGCATATACACAATCTTTTTCACTGGCTATATTTGCGAGAGGAACAGGAAAGGTAATGATTCGTAGTGATACAGGGTGACCTCTTCCACGCACCTTATGGTGGCTTGCGGAGTATCTATGTTGATGTAGATGTAGATGTCGATGTAGAAGTAGAGCAAAAATTGTTTTCGCACTGCACTCTAGAGGGGTGCTATCACGTTCAGTGGACTTGCTGAAATACCATGTCCTTAAGAGAAGAGCTGAATCAAATGGCTCTGAGCACTATGGGACTTAACATCTATGGTCATCAGTCCCATAGAACTTAGAACTACTTAAACCTAACTAACCTAAGGACATCACACAACACCCAGTCATCACGGGGCAGAGAAAATCCCTGACCCCGCCGGGAATCGAACCCGGGAATCCGGGCACGGGAAGCGAGAACGCTACCGCACGACAAGAGCTGAATCATCCGGGGCTTGCCAGCAGTGTCAAAAGTCTGAAATAACGTCGTCCTGTTACTCATGGCACTGCAAACTGTTGTTTAAGACCGCGAATTGTGTGCGAATCAGCGCCCCGAGGAAAGGGGTAGTTTCATTGACGCCCTTGATACTACCTTCTAAGGCCTTTTCGTGGTTATCTGAGCGGTGTCGTCTTAAAAGTTTTCATTGGCTACCCACAGGAAAACCCCGTGATTTCAACTCTAGGCGTCTCGGTTCTGACCGTCATCGCAGAGATATTTAAAGTTAACGACCTTCCCGTCGGGTGACACGTCCACGGTGGGCTTGCGCAGAATGGCGGTGAAATGTGGTGCCAATCATTAACCCACATTACTTGTCACATTCACTTCTGAGCTCTGGCCTTTTTTCCGCATGTGTCGGCATATTGCTGGTTGAAGCGCCGCCGAATCCGAGGGTGACGTCTGAGGGCGCACGCTTTTGCACCACCACAGAGAAAAGTTGTAGACATCTTTGAGTCAAATTTAACTTACACGTCGCAGTGTGAAGCAATAACGGTATTTCGTAAAGGCGATCTTTTCATTGTATGGCGCAGTGAAGTTACAGGATCTCCGAGAAAATAGGATTGTGTGTGAACGAAGTGAAGACAGAATACACTCCTGGAAATGGAAAAAAGAACACTTTGACACCGGTGTGTCAGACCCACCATACTTGCTCCGGACACTGCGAGAGGGCTGTACAAGCAATGATCACACGCACGGCACAGCGGACACACCAGGAACCGCGGTGTTGGCCGTCGAATGGCGCTAGCTGCGCAGCATTTGTGCACCGCCGCCGTCAGTGTCAGCCAGTTTGCCGTGGCATACGGAGCTCCATCGCAGTCTTTAACACTGGTAGCATGCCGCGACAGCGTGGACGTGAACCGTATGTGCAGTTGACGGACTTTGAGCGAGGGCGTATAGTGGGCATGCGGGAGGCCGGGTGGACGTACCGCCGAATTGCTCAACACGTGGGGCGTGAGGTCTCCACAGTACATCGATGTTGTCGCCAGTGGTCGGCGGAAGGTGCACGTGCCCGTCGACCTGGGACCGGACCGCAGCGACGCACGGATGCACGCCAAGACCGTAGGATCCTACGCAGTGCCGTAGGGGACCGCACCGCCACTTCCCAGCAAATTAGGGACACTGTTGCTCCTGGGGTATCGGCGAGGACCATTCGCAACCGTCTCCATGAAGCTGGGCTACGGTCCCGCACACCGTTAGGCCGTCTTCCGCTCACGCCCCAACATCGTGCAGCCCGCCTCCAGTGGTGTCGCGACAGGCGTGAATGGAGGGACGAATGGAGACGTGTCGTCTTCAGCGATGAGAGTCGCTTCTGCCTTGGTGCCAATGATGGTCGTATGCGTGTTTGGCGCCGTGCAGGTGAGCGCCACAATCAGGACTGCATACGACCGAGGCACACAGGGTCAACACCCGGCATCATGGTGTGGGGAGCGATCTCCTACACTGGCCGTACACCATTGGTGATCGTCGAGGGGACACTGAATAGTGCACGGTACATCCAAACCGTCATCGAACCCATCGTTCTACCATTCCTAGACCGGCAAGGGAACTTGCTGTTCCAACAGGACAATGCACGTCCGCATGTATCCCGTGCCACCCAATGTGCTCTAGAAGGTGTAAGTCAACTACCCTGGCCAGCAAGATCTCCGGATCTGTCCCCCATTGAGCATGTTTGGGACTGGATGAAGCGTCGTCTCACGCGGTCTGCACGTCCAGCACGAACGCTGGTCCAACTGAGGCGCCAGGTGGAAATGGCATGGCAAGCCGTTCCACAGGACTACATCCAGCGTCTCTACGATCGTCTCCATGGGAGAATAGCAGCCTGCATTGCTGCGAAAGGTGGATATACACTGTACTAGTGCCGACATTGTGCATGCTCTGTTGCCTGTGTCTATGTGCCTGTGGTTCTGTCAGTGTGATCATATGATGTATCTGACCCCAGGAATGTGTCAATAAAGTTTCCCCTTCCTGGGACAATGAATTCACGGTGTTCTTATTTCAATTTCGAGGAGTGTATATGGTCCTATGTTCTAAAATCCGAAGTGAAGCACCGCTGAGTCCGAGGGAGACTTTCAATACAACTGACCACTTCAGATATTTAGGGAATCTTTTTAATAAAGACATTAGAACTGATATGGAAATATTGTCCGTCTGGCAGCAACGGATAAAACACTTTTTAGTTGCATCAAAATATTAAGAGAAACATCAATTAGCACTAACTTCAAAATTCGCTTGTATCGTTTACCATGGCACTGGTAAATTTATACGAATTTGAAACACAAATATTTATAATGAAAACTGACGAGAAACTGTTAATATTCTAGGGATAAATACCACGGAATATTTTGGGACCTGATATTGATGAAAATGACATGGAATGGATGGCAATAAGAAATAAATAACTACGGGTGCGGTACGAACACCTTTCCATCGCCGAAGTGCTGAAGAGTAGCAGGCTGAGCTGGCCTGGTCACATAGCAAGAATGACGGAGAGCAGACAATCCAGAATAGCATTCTGTGGGATAATAGTTGTAACGAGAGGAACATGAAGGTGCAAAATTAGGTGGCGGGATAACATCCATGCGGATACAGCTAGAATGATCATCTTCTACAAATGGAGAAACATTGCAGTCGACAGAAAGAAATGGATGATGCTCTCAGAGCTGGCGTATGGTTGATAATGCGCTTACAACATGTAAAGTAAAGTAAGTTGGTTGTACGACGCGGGTGGAACCGATCCTTGGAGCTCTCCTTCAGTTACATGATTGGATGTGTGATACAGTGTTCCGGAAATTAAGTTATAAGATGAACATAATTGTTAGGATGCGCATGTGTTTGTTGTTTAAAATTGAGACTAGAAAGTCATACTTGATTTTTCAGGGTGCAGGAAGGCAAAAGTAGCGGAATAGCATTTGTTCAGTTATAGTTGGAAGGAGCTGAATGAGATTTAGAAGCTGATCGTCTGCAGAGTAATTTGCACGGAATCCACACTGCAAGTGAGGAAAGGGAAGATAAAATTTACGAACTAGGTAATGAAATTCCTTATACTCCCGTATTTAGCATACAGGCTGGTTTGCAGTAGCAACTTTTCACCGCTTGCAGGCAGCGTATCCAACTAGTAGCAGTTTAAGACAACCTGTGTGGCTAACTCCGTGTTTCATTCTTATAACTTCAATCTTTCAGTTTTATTTAATCGTTGGTTTATTTATTTTCTGATACACACTCCATTTTTTTGGCAGTATTTCTTCCTGGTCTACCGACACGATATATTTCTTACAGTGTTGAAAATATTTAACATCAATCCATACATAATATATCCCAATTACACAGACAGTATACAATCCTCAACTGAGTATTTTGAAAAATCTTGAATGAGCAATAGACATGAAGTACACTTTTGTGAAATGCTTATATTTAACAACAAACAGCTGCAGAAAAATGCTGCTCTTAGGTGCTTTCTACCGATTCGCTGTTGCCTGCCAGTCACCTGCTGGACAAAAACAGACAATAGCCTATAACACAGCTACCCCTACACCGGCTTCTCGACGTCTAACTGTCCAATGCCCTTATCAGAATGTGACGTCAGTTGTTACTTGATAACCGAAATAAGAGAAGTCCATCCCCAGAACCGACCAGTTTTGTCGGCCCATAGAGGACCACAGCAATGACAGTAGAAATGTCGGCGCTATAGTTGTTTTAGTGTTTGATAACGACGTGGCCTAGCACACAAATGGATTTTAGTCAAACTGACTTTGACTGTGAAGCCTATGCACGTAAATCCTTATATCGCTGTATTTTAGTCCACCCAACTTCTAATGAACAAGAACTGTGGATGTCGCTTAATTTTTTCTCATTCTGTTCTCTAGGATTATTCTAAGTGTGAACAATGAGTACATGTTTCTCTTCATCCTCATCTGAGTAAAAACTCCTGTTCCCTGACTGTGACTTCCATTTTATTGTTTTTTTTTTTTCTGTCTACTATAGCAGACTATATTTATGATGCATGGATTCCCAACATTAGAGACTAGTACTGCTCACATATTTTGGCTGATTCTACATTTTACATCTACGCTATAATACATTTGATAAGGCTCGTTGGTAGTTCTACATTTTTTATGTTTTACTCCTGTACCTAGCCCACAACCTCCTGTTTCCATTAAAACCTAGGTGTTTTTTCAGTCCGAAATGCTGTGATACCTCACCAGCACCTTACCGAAATTCTTCATAATGATATTGTCAGTTGGGAGGTAGTGAGAGGATGAGCACAAGAACCATTGTTATCAGTTTTCCGATGACGCCATGGGCCGTTGCCAGATTTCCCCCCACTCCTCTTCCCCCTCTGACATAGGCTAATTACCCTATGTATACATTGTTGGAAAATGCAGAAATTCAAAATGGGGTATTGTCACATTGAAGGTAGGACACTTGTGGAGAATATAGAATTCAGGACCAATGCAGGGTTGTCCCCTGACATCATTGTGCAAGTAAGTCACTTGTGCTAAGCATAGTATTCCCTGGGATGTTAACACAGTGTCCATAATATCAGAATGCAAGATGCTTGGATGAAGAGAAGTAACCAGTCTGCTAACCTGCTTAGCATGTTATGCCTACTCTGAGGTCGGCCGGAGTGGCCGAGCGGTTCTAGGTGCTACAGTCTGGAGCCGCGCGACCGCTACGGTCGCAGGTTCGAATCCTGCCTCGGGCATGGAAGTGTGTGATGTCTTTAGGTTAGTCAGGTTTAAGTAGTTGTAAGTTCTAGGGGACTGGTGACCTCAGAAGTTAAGTCGCATAGTGCTAAGAGCCATTTGAAGCCTACTCTGAGGTGTACAGCTGTTGACAGCAGTCAGGTCACTTATAGCATTTCAGGTTTTTGCTCCCTGACATCACAATTTTCGTTAGTCGACTTTTCCCCTAACTTCAAGTAACTGCCCCTCTAACATCGCAGTTTAACCGAGTTGGTTTGGAACAATTGTGCCCTTTTTTTATCTAAACAAACAAGGGGGAAGGGCCTCCCAATCCCCTGTGCTTTGCCCATCCTTGAGCCTCCACGATAACAGACTAGGAACTACTGCACAATATACGAGTATATGCGTGCCACTGACAGAGAGACTGGGTTACTGCCACCACTACCGCGCTCTGCCATCAGCTGGGGTAGGGAGTCGCCTATTCGAGTTCGGCTCAACACCAGACAGGTAATCGGGAGTCGCGTCACCACCGTTCAGGGACAGCTAAGTGCACACGGATGCAGCAAGCATATACGGATTTGACAGCCGAACACAAAAGTGTGGAATAACAGTTCCGATATTCATCAGTTGTATACTGTTTAAGTTTCCACTGCAGACACAACCCAATGTAACCTGAGTTTAAATGGCAGAAAAATTTCAAAATGTGAGTGTGTCACATATACTTCAAAGTATATTGAAAGAAGGTGATAAGTTCAAAACAGCATATAGCCCTCACACATAAGCTGTAGAGGAAATTTCAAAATCAAAGGGGTGATGCATACAAATCGACTTGGCAGGACTTGTGCAAAGTCACGTTAGGTACTACGCTTTCAAAATTCACTACAAAAAACGATCGTGTGAGATGTGTATCAGCTATTAAAACAAGCAGTAATATGCATTGTTCACAGCAAAGCATTGTCATGCCTTTTTTCCCCTTTATTGTTATCTCATCCCTCGTTGTCCCATATGCGTAGGTGGTGGCTGGGGGGGGGGGGAGGGGGAGGAGGGGGCGCTGCCAGCGGTACAGTCAGCCTACTCTTCACCTCTTCAGACAACTGACAAGAAAATCTGAATGAGACGAAAGAAAAATAAAGAGAAAGGTGATATAAGCCAACTGCTCGTGCCATGAACACATAATTCTTATATGGAGCCATGTATCAAATGAATGAAACGTGCTTATACTTACTTAGAAGTCGAATCCTAACCGTCAGGAACGCGTCAAATGCATGTGACAGGGAACAACGTTATTTTTTACGGGAACAGATATCAATACTCTACTTCTACACGGCATTTCAAGAAAGAACTGAACTGTCATCTCCAACAAAGTAATAAAAAAATTTCAGTTGTGTGATTCACGCCGCCACCCTCCTACCGCCCCCCCCCCCCCCCCCCCCCGCCACTGAAGTGACGTGCAACTCAGATCACACCCCTATGGTCAGAGAGTCAGAGGGCGATTACAGACGACCAAGGTTATCAATTTCGATGATAAGTGATTATCATGGAGTGGTAGCCCTGCGATGTGCTGCGAAGAGTAGGAGAGAATAGAAGTATTCTGCGTACAATTCTTCAGAGAAAGGCCAACTGGATTGAACATGTACTTAGACACGAGGGACTCATACATGATGTCATCGAAGGGGATGTCAGAGGAAACGCAGGACGAGGAAGAAGAAGAATTCAACATCAGGACGACATGAAAGATGGAAGGAGATACAACAGACTGAATGAAGAAGCTGAAGACAGGGAACAGTGGAATCAGAAATTCTTCGTACGAAGACATGGACCTGCCACGAGGCAGAATACTACATAATAATAATAATGATACCCCTCTTAGCAATGTGGAACTTACACACAGCACACAGAAGGTGACAAAGTCATGGGATATCTCCTAACATCGTGCCTGACCTCCTTCTGCCCAGCATAGTGCAACAGCTTGACATGGCATAGATTTAAGAAGTCGTTGGAAGTCACTGCGGAAATACTGAGACATGCTGCCTCTATAGCCGTCCATAATTGCAAAAGCGTAGCCAGTGCAGGTTTTTGTGCACGGACTGACCTCACGATTTGATCCGCAGTAGGTGGGACTGACGCATGACATCGAAAAAGTTCAAAGAAGAGCAGCTCGTTTTGTATTATCGTGAAATAGGGGAGACAGTGCCACAGACATTATACGTGAATTGGAGTAGCAATCATTAAAACAAATACGTTTTTCGTTGCGACGGGAACTTCTCATGAAATTTCAATCACTGGTTATCTCCTCCGATTGTGAAAACATTCTGTTGGCACCCACATACATAGGGTGAAATGATCATCACGATAAAATAAGAGAAATCAGGGCTCGCACAGAAAAAATTAAGTGCTCGTTTTTCCCGCATGCCGTTCGAGAGTGGAACGGTAGAGAGGCACTTTATTGTGAATAGCAGAGTAATCAGGTAGACGCAGATGTAGATATGTCCCATAAGTGTTCCATGTGATTCATGCCGGAAGATCTAGGTGGCCATATCATTCGCTTGAATTTTCCAGAATGTTCTTCAAACCATTCATGAACAACTGTGGTCCGGTGACATGGTGCACTGTGAATCCATAAAAGTTCAACTGAATGGAAACATGAAAACCATGAACGGCAGCAAATGGTATCCAAATAGCCCACCATAGCCAGGCCACACCATTACAGAGCCACCGCCAACTTGCACACTGCCTTGTTTTGACTACTTTGGTCCATGTCTTCATGGGATGTGCGCCACACTCGAGTCCTACCATCAGCTCTTACCAACTGAAATCGGGAGTCATCTAACCAACCCACGGTTTCCCAGTCGTCTAGGGTACAACCGATATGGTCACGACCCCCGAAGAAACGCTGCGGGCAATTTCGTCTATTAACAAAGGCAATCGCGCTGGTCGTCTACTGCCACAGACCATCAATGCCAAATTTCGCGGCACTGTCCTAACGGACACGTTCGTCGTACGTCCCCCGTTGATTTCCACGGTTATTTTATGCAGTGTTGCTTGTCTGTTAGCACTAACGACTCTACGCAAACGCCGCTGCTCTTAGTCGTTAAGTGAAGCCGTCAACCTATAAATGACAGCTAAGCCAATGCACTGCACTTCTATATCTTGTGTACGCGGTACTACCGCCGTCTATACATGCTCATATCGCTATCGCATGACTTTTCTCCACCTCATTGTACAGCGGCTACTTTCAAAAACTAATCATTCAGTTAGGACGCCACTGTTTTCGATCTATCTCGGTTGTCGAGTCTAGTTCAGAATCACTCCAAACAAATTTCTAGTACTGATCATGATAACGTATTCTATTACTCTACCACAATATTATTGCACCTGGCCTCCCGCGGCCGTTATTGGGAACACACGGTGAAGTTACTGGAAACAGTTACTAATGGAAATTCATCGCACTGTGTATGATTTCAGCACAGCTGTATGTATACCGTCAAGTGGCTCAGCGTGTCTTCCTGAAATATCACAGTAAATAATGACAGTAAGCTGACCGAAGCGCTCACACTGCCAGGTTCAACAATAGCAAAAAGGGCACAATCGACAGCTGCATCATGTAACAATATCTGACGACTATCACGATTACTAAGTGATCAGTAATATCGATGCAGGAAGCAAGACCTCAGTGCACAGTTCGCGAATCAAATCGCCTTCTCTGATCCAGCGCACCGTTAAGCCAAATTGGCCAGTTTCGTGCTTAAATAGTGGAAATTCTGCAGCTCGTTAATGTCAGAGACGCTGCACAACGGGCGTACACACTACACTCTACACCGGAAAATCATGTTGTTTACAAGCAGAAACGGAACAGTGGCCGCCAAGCTGTGAGAAATGCTTAACTCACACATGCCCATACATTAACCGACGGCAGAAATGGACCATCTGTCCTATGGAAAAACCTATGTGGTCTTGATATAGGCAAAGTAAAAGCAGCAGCTGATCCCATTGTTCCAGCTGAAGGATTAAACGGGTACTTCACTCTAACTAGAAATACAAGTGAACTGCAAACGAACGAAGACTCGCTCAATACTTCGTGTAGGTAAACGACTGTAGCCACGAAAATTTTTATTTAAAGAATGTTACTTGCAATATCCTCAAAACAGCAATCATACATACCAGATCGTCATCTACTGGACACAGTGGCGTCACAGTCCGAATGATGAAGTTCATTGGAGAACGACTACTCCCCACTATGAGAATTATCTTTAACGTCCTCTGATAACCGATCAATACGCATTCTTCCTGCACTGTCCTACGCCTCAAAACATACACGATGTAACCGGTATAAGCTTCCAAGATTATACAGGTGGTACATCCCGGTGTGCTTGACAAAAAAGTCTAATGAATGTCGTTTTATCAGTTCTTTAGTTTTTTATTCCTAAAAAACAGATGTTTGTAGGTTTGATACGAGACACATTTCTGTTTACATTGTCAACTGACGGCATACGATCTTGCTTGTGTATTATCGACGTCGACGCGTCTCTTGAAAAGTATGCCTGCTAACCTGCAAATTGTTGTCTTCCCAATACGAAGTGGAACGCTTTTCTGTACTCTAAACGTATTTATAAAGAAGGCACTGGCGTAACTAGTTCTAGAGGTGGAGAGACTGCGATGTAGGCATGACAACCGCGATCGATCGAAAATAGGGGAATCCTAATCCAATAATTATTGAACGTGTGGACTACACAGTGTGCATGTCCCACATTGCTAGCAGACGTACCACTTCATGCCAATCGCTTACCAGCACGATTCATAACCGCAGCCGGCTGTAATCATGCTGTGGACAGAGAAGTGTGAGCTGTCAACAGTTGCGGGATACAGTGGGCTGTGTAAATCACTCGACTGCAGCGTATTTACAGAGGTGCACGTCTTTCGCGTGTACTGGAACCATCTCATCCTCGACTGCAATACACCCAGTAGATGGTGGGGGGGCTTCGTTGGTGACGGGTGTTCAGCTTTTCCTTGCTTAAATGTGGTGTACAAGTAGAGTATAGACCATTACTCTCGGAAAGAAATAATAACTCATCATATACATAGATTTATCATGGCTTCAATGGTTACAATTCGACTTGTAAATAAGTATAAGTCCGTTCCATACGCAGATGTGTTTGATATGTGGCTGTATTTAAGGATTTGATTGTATGACTGAGGCTTTACTACGTCTACTTCCCAGCAGATTAAAATTGTATGCCGAACCGAGACTCGAAGGCGGGACCTCTGCTTTTCACGGGCAAGTGCTCTACCGACTTTTTTTTTTAGCAGACAGCAGAATTGCGTTTTAAAAAATTTAGCAGTGTATGTACTTAAACTCGCGATATCTTATCTACGGTGCACGACACTTACCCTTACCACACTTTTTTTCCCTAGACCTCTTCCACTTCAGGCGTTGGCCCCTATCACCCATATCACACCCAAAGTCCTATCTAATACAAAAAAAAAAAATCTGGTGCCACCGCCACTTTCGCCTAAACCTACTTTTTTTAGAAAAAATAATATATAAAGAAACTGAATAAATATTCTTTCCATGACAAACTGTCCAATACCCGTAAAACAGAAGCACACGAAATTATTCAAGCACTTCTGATTTGTTTTATGTTACGGCTTCTGGCAAGATTAGTTTTCCTGAGGCACTTTGACTTGCCGTACTATAAAAATAAATAAATAAATGACAACTTAATTATAATGAAGCAAAATTAGTATGGACTCGCTGTAGTGTTGTGCACCAACCAAAAATTACAGCTTCATTATGGCAAAGTGTGAAATAAGAAATTTTTAAACAAAGCTTTGTATTTCCGACTCGTTTTAAGGTTGTGGTGCTCTTCCATTATATACTGTATGTACTCGTCTATACTCGCATCTGTATTCGTAACTGCAAAATATGCAAACTGGCCGATAATCCAAGTGTAGCTATTGTGCTTTGTTGCAGGAAAGAAATGCCAGTCTGGTTGAAGTACATCTGTAAGTGTTATAGCAGAATCTGTAGATCTAGTAATTATTGCGAGTTTTTTTTCTATTCCAGTTCCATATGGGGTATTGGTCTCGGCAGATGAGAATGTGTGCCAAGGTATCTACAGTATGGTAATGATCGCAGAACGGACTCTGTTTCATTTTGATATCGTGCAACTTTTCACCTGTGGGGACCTTCTCGTTTACAATGTTATACCATGTGGACACTACTTTGGAGTGCAGGATGGGATTGTTAATGTTTTTCCAGACGTTACTCCAGTTGACCGCTGGATATTTCACTTCCATTGGGTTTTGCCTATGGTGAATCGTGAGGTGGTAATAGGTCCTTCTGGTGTTAAGCAGCTGTGTAGTATCTTGAATATAGCTCATTTCCAGGTAGTAAGTCCGGACGTGATCGAGTTGAGCGCTGATGCGACCAACATCGACTGGGGCCTTTTTGCTCGTTGGGGCTAACCTGTTGAATAACGTTTTCGTAATTGTCGGATGGGGTGTCTGCAGTATTTTGTGGATTCGGTCCATATATATGGCAGTGCATTGGTTCTGGATGTCTTTGACGCCCAAACCACCAGCGGCGCGGGTTAACACCATGGTTGGCATGGTGACTTGAAAGATGTTTCCGCTCCATATGAACCAATACGCTGCAGCTAAAAGCTTTTGCGCTGTATCCTTGGGTACTGGTAACACTGCTGCGATGTGATATATTTTGCTTAGCGCATAGCTGATAGTCAAGAGAGCTCTCTGTATCCGATTGAGCGTTCTAGTTTGTGTTCACGGAGAGTAGCCCTGAATATATTTAATTTATGGTCCCAGTTGGCTACTGTCATCTCTCTCGGGTTGGCCATTAGAATCATACCTACGTGGTTCGTCTTCTCTGTCCTTTGTAGCCATGTTCTTTGAATGGTTTCGATATGGGGTCCGACAGGTAAAATTTTCGATTTGTGTTCATTGTGTTTGGCTCCGGAAGAGGTGGCGTAAGCGTGGATTATTTGTTGAACGACTTCAATTTCTGAGTGCGTGTTAACTACTACACTGATGTCATCAGCATAAGCGTTCAACACGGTTTTTGTACCCAACAAAAAAAATGGCTCTGAGCACTATGGGACTCAACTGCTGTGGTCATAAGTCCCCTAGAACTTAGAACTACTTAAACCTAACTAACCTAAGGACACCACACAACACCCAGCCATCACGAGGCAGAGAAAATCCCTGACCCCGCCGGGAATCGAACCCGGGAACCCGGGCGTGGGAAGCTAGAACGCTACCGCACGACCACGAGATGCGGGCTTTGTACCCAACACCTGTAGACCTTGTAACCTGTGATGCAGGTTTAACAGCAATGGTTCTACGGCGATTGCGTGTAGTGCCATAGAAAGGGGGCAGCCTTGTCTCACTGACTGCTTGATCGGGACTGGTGAACTTAACTGACCATTAATTTTGATTCGAGAGGAAGTTCCGACTATACATTTGCGTATGATCTGAATAAAATGAGCACTGAATCCCATCCGTTGCATTACAGTTAGCAGAAAGTGGTGATTGATGCGGTCAAAAGCCTTATCGAAGTCTAAAAACATGAGACCAACATTGCATTTACATAGCCACGAAAAATATATTATGTCTCTAAATTCACATAATGCATTCGACATTGATCTCCCTGTGACAGCACTCATTTGATAAGGGCCAAGTACTTTCGGCAGTACCGTCTCCAGTCTACAGTTTATGAGTCGGGTGAAGATTTTATAGTCGGAATTGAGCAGTATTAGTGGTCGAAAATCCCTCAGCGTAGTGCTACGTGGTTTTGGGGATCAGGACAATCAGTCTTTTGGTAAACTGCGATGGCATCTGCACATTTCCCAATAATTCATTGCATATTTTGGTGAATTCCGGTCCTATGATGTGCCAAAAAAAAGCATAAAATTGTATTGGTAGGCCATCTAAACCAGCAGATTTCTTTTTAGGCGAATCTTTGATTATGGCACATACGTCTTCCTCAGTTATGTTGGCTACAAGGTCGGCGTTGTCAGTCGGATGGACCGTGGATGGAATGTTCGATAAAAGCGGCTCACTTGCCGTCGAATGAGTCGCCGACGCGGAGTAAAAAGCTGTATAACGTTGCACCACGTAGTTTTTTTACTGTAACTTGGTGATCGTATTCGTTCCCCTGTTCATCACTGAGAGTGTGGAGTAACTTTTGTTTACCCCTCTTGGCTTCCCGTATCACGTGATATACGGACGTATTCTCCTGCGTCAGTTCAATCGGAGGACGCGATCGAACTTTTTTCCCATCCAGTGATTGTCGTACCAACACCGTTATTCTTGCTTTAGTGCGTTTTATTCTAGAGCTGTTTGCTACTAATCCCATCGGGTCATCATATAGTTCGCGGAGGCAAAGAAAGTGATACTCCAAGGTGCGTTTTCGCCAGTACGCTTTCATGCGACCATATCGTGCGATGCATTTATTTATCTGCGGTTTCGCAGACTGTAGCCACCACATGATGCGTGTTGGATATCTGGATTGCGTCCGAAGACAACGCTGCCATGTATCATGGATCTCCTGTTTCAGTACTGTGGCCTCCAAAAGTGACACGTTTAGCTGCCATACGCCCCTTCCCAGGGATGCTTTTTGTTTAGTGTGCTGCGCGGTTATATGAAATGCGCAGTGATCCGAGAAGTTAAGAGGCCGAATTTCGCAGTCAGTTACATTATGGATAAAACCTTTCGTTACATGCAGCCTGTCTAGTCTGCTTGCCGAAGTACTGGTTACGTACGTGCATCCTCGGGTGTGCGGGCGAAGATGGCCCCAAGCATCTATCATATCTAGTCCGTAAATTAACATCAACAGCTCCTCACAAGTTAAAGTTCGGGACTTGATCTTCTTGACGCAATACGCAGTTAAAATCTCCACCCAAAATTATGTTTAGTCGAGGATTCGTTATTAATGGGACAATTTCGTCCCGGAACAGGTTGCCCCTTGCTCGTTTTCCGCTGGATCCAGAGGGAGCATATATATTAACAAGAAGTAGATGATATATTTGTGCAATTATGCCTCGTCCAGATTCAAGTATTGCTTTTGCAGTGCATGGTATGCCGTGTTTGAACAATATTCCCGTTCCACATTCATTGTCTATGTTTAAGATCGCCTCATATCCGTACACATCCGATATTTTGGTCGTAACTACCTGTTGTAACATCGCTATGTCAATGTCAGCGGCATATAAGTAGTCCTTCACAGGTTGTAACTTTACGTCCGAAACTACTCTGTTTACATTGAGAGTGGCGCTTTTATACGCCTGCGTCATTCGGTAGTCCAAGTAAGCGCATTCAGTGTCGTCTGACCATGCTGTCCCCGTATCAGGTCCACAGCGGTCAACAGTTTCCATTGGTTCTTCAATTGAAGGGGCGAGGTTCATCTGTACGTCCTCATTCGAGTTGGGGATGTCTACCACTCCTTGCTTTCAGCTTCGATCCGTTTTAAGAATTTTTTTGGTACGTGAGTTTTTTCTCCAGTTCTTGAATCTCTTCAGGGCTCTGTTATTGTGTTTGCCATTTAGGTTTCACCGGCTGCTGTTTGATGTTGTCTTCCTCAGCATTCTTCAAATCTTCTAAGCGGGTGGTGTTTCGAGCCAAATTGTCGACCGTGCTTTTGGTGGATGATGGTGTCAATAGAGAAATCGGTTCACTATGAGGTTGCTTATTCCAGGATGGTTCTTGCATGTCATTCTCAACAGCGGAGGAATCGGAGAATTTGCTGTGGCTCCCAATATCTTTCGGTGTCTGCTGTGTTGAAACCGTTACAGCTGTGACGATTTCCTTAGGTTCGGGTGGTCTAGCTTCTGTTGTGTCAGTGGTGGCAATCTGGGCTTCTTCGCGGCTTGGATGGTTCTCCGTGTTCACATCAGGGCTTGGGGTCAGGACTTGGCCGCGGGCAGCCGTAGCGTAAGTCGCTGGCAGCGTAGTCAGAGCCGGCGGTCTCGGCGCCTCTCCAGCCGGCAGCTGCGCCATCCGTCACTGTAAACACTCAGCGCGGACGTGGCCGGGAGAGTTGCACGCCGCGCACGTCCTCGTATATAACGATACCTCGGTATCCACAGACGCTGATGTATGACGGTACATGCTTGTGCAAATCGACCTTTAATTGTCTCACTCCGTTGAGAACTTGGAATTTGCGTGCGTGGGACCACCGTTCGGCAACATTGCTGAGAACTTTACCGTACGTCGCTATCACTGCGTTTATTTGTTCCGCTGGTACTTCGAATGGTAGTTCGAATATCCTGATCGTTCGTATTCCAAACCCTGCATGTGTTACGGTGACTTCGCCTTCGTTTCCATCACAATGTTTAAACTTCATAATTCCTCCGCAAGACTCAACTACACTCCTGGAAATTGAAACAAGAACACCGTGAATTCATTGTCCCAGGAAGGGGAAACTTTATTGACACATTCCTGGGGTCAGATACATCACATGATCACACTGACAGAACCACAGGCACATAGACACAGGCAACAGAGCATGCACAATGTCGGCACTAGTACAGTGTATATCCACCTTTCGCAGCAATGCAGGCTGCTATTCTCCCATGGAGACGATCGTAGAGATGCTGGATGTAGTCCTGTGGAACGGCTTGCCATGCCATTTCCACCTGGCGCCTCAGTTGGACCAGCGTTCGTGCTGGACGTGCAGACCGCGTGAGACGACGCTTCATCCAGTCCCAAACATGCTCAATGGGGGACAGATCCGGAGATCTTGCTGCCCAGGGTAGTTGACTTACACCTTCTAGAGCACGTTGGGTGGCACGGGATACATGCGGACGTGCATTGTCCTGTTGGAACAGCAAGTTCCCTTGCCGGTCTAGGAATGGTAGAACGATGGGTTCGATGACGGTTTGGATGTACCGTGCACTATTCAGTGTCCCCTCGACGATCACCAGTGGTGTACGGCCAGTGTAGGAGATCGCTGCCCACACCATGATGCCGGGTGTTGGCCCTGTGTGCCTCGGTCGTATGCAGTCCTGATTGTGGCGCTCACCTGCACGGCGCCAAACACGCATACGACCATCATTGGCACCAAGGCAGAAGCGACTCTCATCGCTGAAGACGACACGTCTCCATTCGTCCCTCCGTTCACGCCTGTCGCGACACCACTGGAGGCGGGCTGCACGATGCTGGGGCGTGAGCGGAAGACGGCCTAACGGTGTGCGGGACCGTAGCCCAGCTTCATTGAGACGGTTGCGAATGGTCCTCGCCGATACCCCAGGAGCAACAGTGTCCCTAATTTGCTGGGAAGTGGCGGTGCGGTCCCCTACGGCACTGCGTAGGATCCTACGGTCTTGGCGTGCATCCGTGCGTCGCTGCGGTCCGGTCCCAGGTCGACGGGCACGTGCACCTTCCGCCGACCACTGGCGACAACATCGATGTACTGTGGAGACCTCATGCCCCATGTGTTGAGCAATTCGGCGGTACGTCCACCCGGCCTCCCGCATGCCCACTATACGCCGTCGCTCAAAGTCCGTCAACTGCACATACGGTTCACGTCCACGCTGTCGCGGCATGCTATCAGTGTTAAAGACTGCGATGGAGCTCCGTATGCCACGGCAAACTGGCTGACACTGACGGCGGCGGTGCACAAATGCTGCGCAGCTAGCGCCATTCGACGGCCAACACCACGGTTCCTGGTGTGTCCGCTGTGCCGTGCGTGTGATCATTGCTTGTACAGCCCTCTCGCAGTGTCCGGAGCAAGTATGGTGGGTCTGATACACCGGTGTCAATGTGTTCTTTTTTCCATTTCCAGGAGTGTATTTTGTCACATAAGTTAGCATTCCTCAATTTCACAAATACAACGCTGCTCACTATCGAAAGATTCATTCCAATGACATCCTCTGAATCAACTTTCACTTCGTATTACAACCAATCTTCGATTTCGTGTAGTTTAGGTCGGGCGTAATTACGATCAAACGAGAATTTCAAAGTATCATGTCTGTTCAATTGGGCCATCATGGGTTCATATTTCAAATTTCAATATGCGTAGAAGTTCTGCAACGATGCAAGAACCACTGCGACTTACCACGCCGAAGCACAGCAGACCGCGGCGCACGAAACTCAGCACACGTCCATACAGCACGGCTGACGCGGCGAGACTGCCGACTGAGTTACCCAAGCACGCCTCGCGAGCGCTCCTCACTGCTTCAGTTCTGCTAGCGCCTCATCTCCTAACTTTCAAACTCCACAGAAGCTCTGCTGCGAACCTTGTAGAGCTAGCACTCTTGGAAGAAAATATATTGTGGAGACATGGCTTAGCCACAGCCTGGGGGCTGTTTCCAGAATGAGATTTTCACTATGCAGCGGAGTGTGCTCTGATTCGAAACTTCCTGGCAGATTAAAACCGTGTGCCGGGCCGAGACTCGATCTCGCTTCATTCTGAATGCTCATTACTGCTTTTTTTAATAGCTGACACGCGTCCCACACAATCAGGTTTTGTAGTGATTTTTGCAAGCACAGTACCTAACCTTTCATTACACAAATCCAGCCAAGACGATGCATGTGTATCACTCCTGTGATTTTCAAATTTCCCCTGCAGAATGTGTGTATGGGCTATATGTCATTTTCAACTTGGCAACTTTTTTCACTATAGTTTGAAGCATATGTGAGATGCTCACAGTCTTATGTTTCACTTGCATTTAAATTTAGATTACATAGGACTGTGCCTGTAGTGCGATAACAACATTACGCAAGTGATAGATATCGGAACTATTATTGTGCACTTTTCCTTAGGCTATCGAAGTGACAGTATGAGTGCTGCATCCCTGTGCACTTAGCTTCCTCTGAATGGCTGGTGTTGAGCCTGATTCATATCGTCAGCTGCCTACCCCGGCTGATGCAGACGCTCACGGACAGGTGAGTTGTGGTGGATGGTGGGCGAAAGGGGGAGTGGATGTCTGTCACTTATTGCTTGTTTGGATAAAAAGATGTAGTTGTTTCAAAACAATGTGTTTAAAGTGTGATGTCAGAAGGGCAGCTGTTTAAACTCAGGGGAAAAGTGGGCTAACGAAAATGGTGATTTCACAAGGGGAGTTGTTCAAACGCAGGGGAAAATTGGGATAACAAAGATGGTGATGTCAGATGGGAAAATCATGTAATACTATAAGTGACCTGACTGCAAAAATTGTTCAAATGGCTCTAAGCACTATGGGACTTAACATCTGAGGTCATCAGTCCCCTAGACTTAGACCTACGTAAACCTAACTACCCTAAGGACATCTCACACATCCATGCCCGATGCAGGATTCGAATGTGCGACCTGACTGTAGTGAGTAGCAATACACATCAGATTAGGGATAAGATGTTATTCAGGGTAGCAGACTGGTTACTTCTCTTTGTCCTACCTTCTTGGGTACTGATATCATAGAGACTCTGGCAGTATCTCAGGAAATTCTATACAAAATGACGTACTTCTACAACGACATCAGGGGAAACACAGTGCACGTCACGGATTCTGTATTTAGCACAAATGACCTATTTCCACCAGCATGACAATGTATTTTTGAATTTCTTACCAATTTATGCTTACTAGGGAAACCCCCCATCGCAACCCCCGCAGAATTACTGGTAAAATGACAGTGTGGATAGCCTGTCGAAAACTGAATCAGATCAAGCTTGAAAGCGGGAAGAAGATGTACTGAACTTTGAGAAAGAAGCAAAATAGAAACAGTGAACACTCTAAGCTAAAGACATACAACATCTAACAAAATGCGAGAACAATGGTGTTGTGCCGGCCGAAGTGGCCGCGTGGTTCTGGCGCTGCAGTCTGGAACCGCGAGACCGCTACGGTCGCAGGTTCGAATCCTGCCTCGGGCATGGATGTGTGTGATGTCCTTAGGTTAGTTAGGTTTAACTAGTTCTAAGTTCTAAGGGACTAATGACCTCAGCAGTTGAGTCCCATAGTGCTCAGAGCCAATGGTGTTCTGGTTGCATGGTCACGGTGTCGGACTTCAAAGTTGGAGATCAGTGTTCAAACCTCCCTCGTGCCCTTTTCTTTTCACAAACCTATGAACTGTCCATCAGATCATTGACGTGTCTTTTGTCCTTGAGTAGTCTTGGCAATTGTCATACTACACATAGCTTATAGAATGAGTCATGGGGTAAGAAAATATTACCGTTGCAAGTAAATTTGATGACAAGTGACAGCAGGTGAGATGCCATATACACCTCTTACAGAAGTGATAACAACAAATGAACGGGTGTGAATTATGTTACAACAAAGGAATTCAAGAGTCCAAACTTCCAAAGCGAACACGTGATACTTGTGCAGAACAAATAGGAAATAAATACGTCTGGAGGAGTACACCTCGCTGTTGCAGACATACACTACACCTTGACACAGGAACAAATCTGAATACAGCGAACAGACACCTCAAGGACTGGAAGGAACATTGTATAATTTTGTGAAAAAATATTGCAATAGAAGGGTGATTTGAACCCATATCTTCTCCTTCCCAATCCATCGCCACGTTCACACCACCGCGACGGCATTGCTATTGCAACGCATTATTTATTGCCCATCTTGAACTCGGACCTTTCACTGTTTCTATTTTGCTTCCTTTGTCACAGTTCAATACCCGTTCTTCCTGTTTCATGCTTGATCTGTGTCCAGTTTTTGCCGTGCTACCCACAGGGACATCTTACCACTAAATCTGAGGAGGTTGCTATGGGAAGCTTCCCTTGTTAGGACATCAGCCCCAATTCCATAGTGACGTCTGACGAATGCAGAAAAGATGGCTATTTTTATTTTTCTGACAGCTTTCACAGTGATGTCTGGGGAATGCAGAAAACGATGGCTATTTTTATTTTTCTGCCAGTTTTTGAATTTCCTCCCATTTATGCGTAGGACAACTGGCCTATCTCAGCGAGTTTAGGGAGGGGCAAAGGGGAAATCTGGCAACAGCACATGGCATTGTGAGGAAACTGGCAACAATACGCTCTGTGCTCGTTCTCTCACTGCCTATCTACATTTGTCCCTTCTTCACTTGCATCTACTTTCTGCTCACATTGCAGTGCTTCCTTCATATTCACGAACTCGGATACAGTCTATAAATTTTCAATATTATGTTTGTTTGGGTCTCCGTTTTGTAGTTTTGCCCTAAAAGTGCTGTGAATTAGCTCCGTCTGATAGGACCCAAAGTGTGTGAGAAGCCACACGCACAGTGGGGGTTCCATTTTTTCCCCTATGCTGCATCTGGATTACTAGGTCCCAACATCTAATAACTTCTGTGCTTGCCATAGAGCTCCATTCAGTCCACATAGCTAGAACAAATTGCTCCCATGCGCATCTCTCATGCTACAGAGCACAGTCCATGGGTTGTGTTGCCCATGCAGCATCATGTGGAGGTGGGGCCTTGTAGAGATCTCTTGGTCTCTTCCCTTGTGTAAATGACAGCTGCACTGTACTTATAAAACTATTATATATCATATTAGAAACAATAAAAACAAACAAAAACAGATTTAAAAAGTCAAAATTGACCAGGTTTCGACGCTACTATGAGCGTCGTCTTCAGAATTAAACTAACTGTTCTAAAACATAATAGGTATACAAGACATTAATAAACTAAATTGTGTACTGACTGTAAAGAGATGAAGTACTTACAAGTCACATTCTAGAAAAATCTAAGCCGGAAAGGCGACGTCATGAAAAGTTGTAAATAAGATAAGATGCCGCTAAGGGCTGCTCGTACCTGAGTGAACACGGGTTGCAACAAAACTGAGGTGCCCACGTTAGAAAGTGTGGGCAAGTAAACATGGTGTTGCTAAGAGAGCCATCTAGTAGCCGCAGAAACAACTAGGCTACTGTACATTCAAAATTAGACACATGGAATTGTAATGAGGCTGATTCAGGCATAACGTAAGCACTAACAATAATAAGATGAAGTTACATATTTATCTGCTTTAAACAGAGATACATTTTGTAACGTAAAAAAACCGTCAGTTATGACATACAAGAAAACAGCAGAGACGTAACAGGAAAACAACATTTCGGCAAACTGCATGAGGAAATCTGAATCAAAGATCAAGCAACGGCTTTATACAGTCGAAAAAGTTTTTATTTCGCAGCTGCAGCTGTTCGTTGAGAATGAGGCCATTATGACGAGATAGATGTTTGAAAATCTCCAATTCCTCTAAAACAACTAAACTACGCCCCTTCTTTTCGGTATGCAGTATATTGCTATCGCGAATGGCTTTAGGCACTTGTCCAGTAATTAAGAGATTATCGGCAAAGGATGAATTTAGGGCACTGGTGCCGTTTTTTCTCAAAAGATGTTCTTTATATCTGATGGTGAAAGCACGTCCAGTTTGCCCTATATAATAGGAGGAGCAGGTATCACAGATGATCTTATAAACGCCAGAACTTTCTGTAGGGGAGCGATTGGATTTCAAATTATGAATGAAGTTTCTCTTCAGAATGTTATTAGTAGAGAAGGCGACATTGCAGTTATACTTGTTGCGAAGCATGCGCTGAATCTGATAGGAAATGGGTCCTACGAAAGGAATAGAAAAACGTTTTTTTTTTTTTTTTGGTTAACTTCAGCGCGTGAGGTTTTGAGCGTACTAGTTCTTGCAGTTTTCTTTTTGAGGATATCGTCCACCACTATGTTAGGCGTATATTCATTATTGACTGCTATGGTTTTAAGTAAACTGATCTCCTCATTAAACTTTTCTGTTAAAAGTGGTATAGAGGTGACTCGGTGGACGGCAGAGTGAAAAAATGGTTCAAATGGCTCTGAGCACTATGGGACTTAACATCTATGGTCATCAGTCCCCTAGAACTTAGAACTACTTAAACCTAACTAACCTAAGGACATCACACACATCCATGCCCGAGGCAGGATTCGAACCTGCGACCGTAGCAGTCGCGCGGTTCCGGACTAGGCGCCTAGAACCGCGAGACCACCGCGGCCGGCAGAGTGAAAAAAGACCATTTTTTGAGACTGTAGATGAAAAGAGGAGCCGGCCTCAGTGGCCATGCGGTTCTAGGCGCTTCAGTCTGGAACCGCGCGACCGCTACGGTCGCAGGTTCGAATCCTGCCTCGGGCATGGATGTGTGTGATGTCCTTAGGATGGTTAGGTTTAATTAGTTCTAAGTTCTAGGGGACTGATGACCTCAGATGTTAAGTCCCATAGTGCTCAGAGCCATTTGAACCATTTTTTAAAAGAGGAAGCAGGCTCGATTTGGTCAGTATAAGTTTCTTTTCGAAAAATATTGAAAGTGATGTTATTGTCTTCTATTGTAAACGTCAAGTATAAATAATGTAATTGGTGGTTTTCGTTTTCGAGATCAATAGTGGAAGAAATTTTTTCATGGAGGTCGTTAAAAAGTTTAAATGTATGATCAATGCTATCGGCGGGTCCGTTATAGATGACTAGAATATCATCAACGTATCTTGTGTAAGAAAGGATACCTAGTAGAGCGGCGGAGAAACGGTTAAACAGCTTTTTTTCCAAGGAATTGATAAAGATGTCGGCAAGGATGTCGGCTAACCTTTAGCGTCGTATTTTCTCAGAGAAGTGCGTTCCTGGGTTCGATTCCCGGCGGGGTCAGGGATTTTCACCTGCCTCGAGATGACTGGGTGTTTGTGTTGTCCTCATCATTTCATCATCATCCAGGAAAGTGGCGAAATTGGACTGAGCAAAGATTGGGTAATTGTACGGGCGCTGATAACCACGCAGTTGAGCGCCCCACAAACCAAACATCATCATCTCAGAAGTGCGTTATAGAAGTTCGCTGTTTGACAGTGCCCGATCGATCGTTCTGTACTGTAACCAACCAGCACATGTTGTAAGTCTGGTCTGACACATTCGAGCCACCATTGAAGCTGTGATGGATACCGCAGCAATCGAGGTTCACATGAGGCTCACGTTCTAGCCAACATTCCTGATCCTGTAGGAGTGCCACATTTCGCTTCCATAATCCCCGACTTCTCCACACCATCTGCTTCTAGAGGCTGGCCATGCTGATGTAAGCACTATGGTCAGAAAGTTGTGAGCCAGCGGTCTCTTACTGGAATCGCCGTCACAAGGTCAGAGTAGACGCAGATGCGACCGAGTCTGCTGCTAGAGTGGCTGATCACATATGTAAAGCGAGGGCGGTCACCAAGAAATACCTCCCAATTCGGACCCTTACATATCGAACGCCAGCACGGTGCCGACGGCAGGTATATGTCTATTCCATCTCGCACAGAGGCAGCTGTTCCACTGCCTCCAACAGAAGCAGGAAGACGTAAGTAGTAAACCCGCGGGAGTAGGGCAATGTCCACGTCCGCCGCCCTGAGCATATCACGCAGCTGTTGAAGTCTGATATGTGTGCCAGCCATATTGAGATTGATGGAGGCAGTCTTGTAAGCTTGCAGCTGGTCTGCAGACAGTGAGGGCATTTATAACAACAGGGAGCGGATGTTTTAACTGCAGCAGCATATCAACCACGTCGAGCCGCCCCTTTACCACACAATACGTGTTATCGTTCCTGTGCACCAAGGCAACAGTAGCTTGTGCATCCTTAGATTCACGGACTATATCATCTATCCATGCCATTGGATAAGTGGTAAGGTCTTCAGAGATCTCCCCAATGTGACGTGGTGGATGCCGGGATACTCCACACGACACAAGGCATCGTTTGTCGCGTTGGTAGGTAAACAACAG
The DNA here is from genome assembly GCF_023864275.1 of Schistocerca cancellata. NCBI lineage: Eukaryota > Metazoa > Arthropoda > Insecta > Orthoptera > Acrididae > Schistocerca > Schistocerca cancellata. Next base: position 448,283,007 of record NC_064629.1, read on the forward strand.
CAACACGTTCGACAAGACCAAATCGGCGGCCCTCCTAGTGGAAGGACACGCGTCAGAATGCAGCGTGGGTGCGTCCATCAGAAGTACATCGTAGTGGCGAGAGACGGCATCGGCTCGCGACTTTGTGGTGTCATCTTTCGCTTCTTATGCCTCTTTGGGGGCCGCTGTTTCCGAGAGTGTTTCTGTTTCAGATGACAAGAGTTGGTCCCGACGTTTAGGTACAAAAGTGGCCGTGGGCACAACCATCGCATTAACTTCCAAAATGCATGGGGCTTCTCTTCACCTCCTTCTAGAGCCGGTTGGGCGTGAGAGGGGGACTGTGTTAAGCGTCGGCTGCTACTCGTCATTCCGTCCTGATAGCGTCGGTTGCGAAAGGTACTGTAAGTGCCATGCATCTGACTAGAAGCCGCCCGAAGCGCCAATGTCCGCAGCTCGTGGTCGTGCGGTAGCGTTCTCGCTTCCCACGCTCGGGATCCCGGGTTCGATTCCCGGTGGGGTCAGGGATTTTCTCTGCCTCGTGATGACTGGGTGTTGTGTGCTGTCCTTAGGTTAGTTAGGTTTAAGTAGTTCTAAGTTCTAGGGAACTGATGACCATAGATGTTATGTCCCATAGTGCTCAGAGCCATTTGAACCAGTTTATGAAGCGCCAATGCAAACATGGCTGACCATCACATATGATGATCACCCTGCGTCGCCCGATGTATGGGTAAGAAGGTTAGTGAGTTCAATGCATACTTTTCGCACTCCATTCAATACAGTGTAGGTGGTAAAACTTCTCCGCGACGTGGTTAAGAATCGTCCGCAGGCAGTTGGAACCGGAGTTGAAATATGCGGATCGTTCTGAGTCCTAGACCTGCATGATCCACTACTGTCGCTGGACCAATTTTGCCGTGTGAATGTCGTAACTTGAGCCTGTCTCTCGTCTTATCTAAAATCGCGTCGCATGCAGCATCAGTTACTAATTTGACTTAAGCTACATTGCTGACAGTAGAGAGGTGGATTCAGGAAAAATCCATATAAGGGATCTTTACATCGTCTCAAAGAAATCGTTCAATTTCAAGCGTTTTGGGGCTTGGATATTCACTTCAGCGTCGATTTCCTATATGAATTGGCCATTGATTTCTAAAGACACTGACTCGCTGCGAAAGCCGCTGTAGCACGTAAACATCTCGAAAGCCCGGGCCGCGGTGAGAATGCAAACAGCCGTTTCCGCACCACTTATGAAACGTCCCCTAGGAAAAATTATACATGACTGTTCTTAAACTGACACACAATATTTTTAGCGCAACGCAATCTGACTTTCAAAAATCCCTACAAAAGAATGGCCCTGACTAACATTAACCTATACGTTTCACAAATCACTTACCTCACAAAAATCTTCGTTACTCGAACTACTGCAATACAGCGAGCGCCACTATTGCCAGCTAAATAAAAGATTCAAACTACTGAAGGCACTAACTACTGATAGGCATGTTAGCAAATGAAAGATTTTGATAGAGAACAAACAATGTATTTACCTTAATAGTGTTCAAAAGTCATAATATATATCAGCTCATGTACTGTCTCTGATGGACACACGTCCAGATCATCCGCTCTCAAAACTCCGCCATTTCTCTCTCCACATCCACCACTGCTGGCGGCTCACCTCCAACTGCGCAAAGCTACGCGCTGTTAACATCCAGCCGCCCAACGCTACAATAGCAACTATTGCAACAATGCCGACCAGCCACAGACTGCACACAGCACAGCCAGTGATTTTCATACAGAGCGCTACGTGGCGTTACCAATATAAAAACCTAAACAGCCTACTTACATGGCCCCCATGCTACCCACAAAAATAATTTTGGAAATTGTTTTGGGCACTGGCCAATACATATTTGTTAAAATTTTTTCGCAATTACAATAACAAAGAAATCAAATGCACACACTTATTGATACTATGTTGGTCAAAAGCTAAAATTTTCTCACAGTCCATAAAGACAGTCCTGATCATTCATCACAGTAAAATTGCAGTGTTCTTTTTTTTTTCAACGTCTGAGCAGTGAAACAAAATGCACACGGAAGTAGTGGATTTCCATGCAGTCTTGAACAGGTAGAGTTGTCCTTCCAACGGAAAGACAGTGCTGACTCTTGATATGCAGACAGGTAATGGGCCACAACAGAGCAAACCCACAGCAGAGTCAGTCGAAGTTTTGAAGAATATGGGTACGTAGGTAATCACAGAGCAGACCCACTGTATTTCTGGTAGAGATTACGGTATTGGTGGGCCACCAGAGGTGCAGACCCACTGCAGTCCTTGTAGAAATAATGGTATTGGTGAGTCATCAAAGGTGTAGATCCACTGTAGTCCTCGTAGAGATGGCTAGCAGCCATCTGTTGCGACTGTGGAGGTGCACAATCACCATCGAAGAATCTTGTGGACAATATAGCAAGTCCATGCATCACCTCTTGTGCTGTCACAAAATTTTTTTTGAAATGTCCTTAGAACCAGCAATGCTGTTATCCAGTCCCTTTCTGAATTATTGACACACGTGCAAACACTAACAGTCCCAACTTCTCACATATTGTGCATTACTATGACCAACAGAAACGTGTGCAGTGAAATGTAACTTAATTTGAAGAACTTGTGTCTATACAATTATAAATTTACAACATAAGAATACAATTACAAAGGTACAAAACACATCATTAAAGAACATAACAATACAGATAACATTTGTAGTAATACAGGCTTTACAAAAGAATCGAAATAAACATACACATCAGTGTTACAGCAATTATGATATAAGTAAATACATAAAAGATCAGAATAACTTTTGAAACATCAACTTCACACATGAGCATTCAAAAACAGAATAAATAATGTCTAAACATCTTTACAAAGTAAATAACATGGTATTAATACAAATCATATTACAGGAAACAGTATTCCTCATCATAGTGAATGTAGCTGAGTATTAGAAAAATTCTACAACATACGTCTTATCAGATAAACATATAAAGACAGGAAGAACACAAATACACAAGGGTACACACACACATAACGGAATAACAGAAAAGGAAAGGGCAGGGTTTGTTTTCAGTGAGACGTCTGGTACTGCAGTCCAACCCAAAACTTCATTTCATAGATCTTTGCCCTTAATTCACCATTATTTTCCACCAAAAAAATCCTATCCAAGCACGCTTTCTGTATTTATATGTTCACATATTTCTTACTTCATGATTTATTTTCCATTATCTTACCTCATCATTTATTTCCAAGAAAATCCTACCTAAACCTGTTGTCCCTAAACCCTACTTTTTTGTTCATATCCTCTTTCAAAATACCTTTTTGGCCAAACCATTTTCTTATAGCTTCTCAACGCATTTCTTCCAATTCATCACAACTCGTTCTCTCATATAGCCTACCCCATCTTAAGCTAACTTAAATCTACTGAGCTCAGATATATAAACTAAGGGACAAGGCAATGCAGCAACACATAACATATTAACACAAACAACAATTATAAAAAATGCAAATTGGCAAAGCAAGCAGCAGTATATATAAATTAGCAAAGAAATTGCAATATTACAACTTATATGAGCCAATGTGCATCAACAAGAAAAATAAATCAGTAGTAAAACTGGCTTAACAGAGTAATACAAAGTGAAATTTAGTAGCACTATGCCTGGCAAGCAGCAGCAGCAAATGCTATAACTTTTACCTAAACATGACAAAGCTCAAGCAGAAAAAAATATTACAGTAAAAATGGCCATGTTTAATACCTATGTCACATCTTAATACTAGAGTGATGCATCACAATTTATTCTACAAAAGAAATTACCAAGTACTTGAAAACAAAATTATGTATACAGTTACTGTTATTAGTCCCTTCTTATTGTTCTTTCCAAGTGCTCCTTTTTCAAAGAATGTGGATCATAAAATTATTATTTAATAGATCTGTCGACAGAAAGTGTTCCCATTAGCAAATGCATTTAATTTTATTTTATAAAACCAATGCTGCAACACACCTGGAAAACAGATATCAAATAAATTAAGCAACTATGTACAAAGTAAAGCATAACAATATCATTCAGTAGTCATGAGGCATTTCATAAGTTAGTAGAAATTCTCTAAATTCTCGTAGAAAGGCACTTGTCATAATCAGGTGTGCAGATGTACGAATATTTCCCATCAATTCATAAGCATTTCAGTAAGTAGCACAAAGTACGTGCTCCACAGTATAATCATATGTTTCCCAGTAATAGCGTGTCATATTTGCGATGCTATCTACAAAGGAATGTCAATAGTGAGGTTAATGGCCTCTTTTTTCTCCACCTGTGCCTCTGAAAGGCACACACTAATGGCTTTTTTCCAGGTGACTGTCGCACAGCTGGATGCTTACAGTGCATTACGTCAAGGTGACCTACCTTCCTTACCGAAATATTTACGACTTCAGTTTCCGCTACAGTGACAGTTTGATACAAATAAAATTTCACAGGTCGAAATATTTGCGTTACAAATCTGTAGAAACAAAATCCTATAAATAGAAGTGTCCAAAAAATTGTCAGCGGCATTGTGATACAGTCACCATTGTACACACATTTCATAACTCTTAAAGTACGATTCTTGGTTTACAACATCCTTTTTCACACATCAGAGTCCCTAACCACTATTCATTACTCCTTACCTTATTACACATATACATATTCGTCAATATGTCAATCTTGCATCGACACTTCAATATTTCATCATAACAAATACATAGCATAATCAAATTCCTCTTATAGCATCAGCTTATTGATCATAAACATTCCTCTACAGCATAATACACATTGTCGTCTTAAAAATAACATCATAACACATCAGTCAAATCTCAAAAACGTCGTAGCTTTCTGCAATAATGTCAAAACCTAAAAAAATTCTCTGCTCATTTCAATAGTGTCATCTACCACCAATTTACTTTAAAAATCATGCTCCCTTACCAAATACGACATTCAAAGCTCTCATAGTATCACAATGGTTCCGTGTCATCTACCACCAATTTACTTTAAAAATCATGCTCCCTTACCAAATACGACATTCAAAGCTCTCATAGTATCACAATGGTTCCGAAAAAGTATGAACAGTTCACACAGTGCAGACAAAATACAGTTTCATATGTGTGAAGTTATCCAACTGTGTAATTGCGTAAACATCTGTCACTGATGTAGTAAAAAAAAGTTTGTCTCTCTCAGTTAAATGATCAGATAGCTGTGTAATTCTGTGTTAGAGGAATATGGTAGCGATGTGTAAAGTTGTATAAGCAAATACCATATTAGCTAGGGCTCCTTGTGCTTGCACATGGCACACAAAGTAAGCGTGTACCCCCTGAGGATTAATGTAATTATACCCTCAGGTGTTACAGATTACAGCAATGGAATGAAATGTATTATGGAAAACCTTTGTATCATTGTAATTCAAAAATCTTTAAACATAAATGTTTTAAGTACAAATTTAATCACTCAAATGTGTGTCCTGTAGCGCTAAATGTGCGTCTTGCTGTAAGATAATTCTGTGGAACTGTCGTAGTTATCGTCCTCTGTAAGCAAATTTCTGCTGAAGTCAATGTACTCACCTCCTGATAAACAAAAGTGAAATGCTTTGCGTATAGATATCTTAGTTATTACGCTTATTGCCGTAATGAAGAAGGTACTGTACTGTAACGTATTATTGTCCTACGAAAAGGCTGTCTCATTGTAGCTATACCACAAAAGTTACTACTAAAACATGTTTTACTTTCCAGAAGAATTCAGAAAAACTGTGCAGATATAAAACAGATACACCGCAAAAGCAACAATGTAAATTGTGTCACACATTAGTAGCGTCTTGATAAAATCGTGTAGCTATCAAAGAAACCAAATGCTAAGTCATCTTTAATGTCACAGAAAGTACATTAAATCTAGAATGTATTCTCAAGTAAACCAAAATGTTGCATTAAAATCTCGTCAGCAATACTGGTATATGCTCTAAGTATATGAGCGTTATATTCATTACGTAATCACAACTAACAAGCAAGAATGTACACACACAATAACACTGTGTCATCTGTTCACTATAACAATGCATTCGTAATTACTGTCTAAATATGTTCCCTAGGTTCTAGACTGGATAGTTAACTTTAAAACATAGTTGCATGTTAACAGTTTCTAAGTCTGATGAAGCGTACTAGTAACGTGAAGTGAAAAGTTTTATGGCAAAGACTAAGTTAAAAAGCAGATTATCTTTCAATAAATGGTTTTACATGTGAAATGTGGTGCAATCCTTTACTCTTCCTAGTGGACAGAGTTTAAACTTCAAAGCAATTATCATGTTGTATACCTTGGTAAGGAATGCAAAAATTTTTCTCAAGGTTAGCGTCTATGTTATTTTTCGCTGAGCCAGCCGGCGCACGTGGCTGCCTGCGGTGTGAGTCATTGTCTGTCTCTTTGTTGGCGCGCGTCATAATTGGGATTAGGAGACCTAACTTCTACAAATTCACCTTGACGAGAAGGCCCTGCCCTGTTTGAAGCTCGCCAGTTCTGATGAAATTCAGGTCTGTCGTTTTGTCGGTAGTTTACATTGTTTCTTGTTTGTTGGTCATGTGGTGGAGAATTTCTCCCGGAATCGTAACTGCGTGGTGGACCGTTGCGTCTGAAGTTGTTCTGTCTCCCTTGATAATAATTATTTTGGTTCCCATATTGCCTGTTTCTATGGTTGTCTCTGTCACATTCATTACTATGGAAAAGCGTTCTTTCTCGGTAACTATCATTCTACCAATGGCTGTCATACGGGTGGTGTCTGTTTTGGTCACGACTTACGTTGTAAGAATAGCCTTGTCGTGTCCAGTTATTATTTCTGTCATCACGGAATTGTGACGGATGGGACCTGTAATTGTTGTGTTCCTGTTTTCGCGTCCTGCGATTGTCAGTGTCAATTTCCAATTCTTGTAACAGTCCCTGAAAAGCTTCAATGTCGTCTTTGCAACGTTCTGCCAAAATAATATGTCGTAAATGTTCAGGCAATTTGATTAAGCAAATGCGGATGAGTTCTGAGGGGCTGTAAGGGTTTGACAGGTACTGATTCTTGTGCGACATGTCTTCAAAATATTTTACAAGACGGGAAAATTCAGATTGTTCGAAATGTTTCTATGATGCTATGTTTTACTCGGTCCTGTGTAGCTTGAGACCAATATGCTGACAGGAAGGCATGATAAAATTCTCCTTCACTGTGGCAATCGTGAATGACCGATCGCATTCTTACAGCTGGTTCATTCTCTAAGTAGCAACACATAAATTCTAATCTGTGCTCTAATGACCAGTTGGGAGGAAAACAATGATAGAATTGATGAAGCCACGCTTTTGGATGAATGTCGTTGCCAGAATTCTTAAATGTTTTGAATTTACGTGTAGTAATGAACAGCTTATAGTCAAAATCATCGTGTCAGCGAGTCGCATATCGGTCATTGTTACTTCGTTTCGGCGGTTCCATCTCAAAATTCGGTGTACCTTGCCAATTTCTTTCATAATTTCCGAAGTACCCCGTGTTATTTTTTGTGGCTTTTCCGTATTTCTATGTCCCTCTTCCCGTATTGGAGCGCGAGTGCCCTCTGAAATATGTAATTTTTGTATTACCTGTGTCAGCTGATCTTGTACTTCTCGGATTACTCTTTGGTGTTGCGTATTAATTTGATTCTGATTTTGTTTGAATTTCCTAATTTGTTCGCACTTTTCTGTGTCATTAAAGACTACCGGTTTTGTGTCATTCAGATTATCATCTACTTTCGTAGATAAATTATTTAGCTGATCCGAAAGTTCAACTACTTTCTCTGATAATGAACTAATTTCCTCCATGTGTCTTTCTGAACCAATTTTCAGAGTATCTACTGTGTCCTTTAAGTTTTCCTGAGTTTTTGCAAGTTGCGTAACTGAATCGGTAGATGCAACTGAGTCAATTTTAGCTTGCAAGGTCTTATGATTTTCATGAACAATAGTTTGCAGTTCTTTTATGGCTACTTCGTGATTCTGTAACGCATTTTCATGCCGCGAAAAAATAGGTTGAAAACGCTCACAAATTTGTGTTTTTACGTCATTACTGACATTTTGACATTTCGATTCAATGTTTTGTAACTCAGTAGTTAAATCTTCAAGTGTTTGTTCAAGCGTGGTGTCTAACTTCCGAAGATTTTGTTCCATTGTTTCTAACTTTTGAAGCTTTTGCTGTGTTTGTCTCTGATTTTGTTCCATTGTGTCTAACTTTTGAAGCTTTTGCTGTGTTTGTCTCTGATTTTGTTGCATTAATTGCAATAATAATCTATTAGTGTCTGGAATCTGTTTCTCTATGCTTCTTGGCAGTGCATTTTCACCGGCAACATTCACATTTTGACAAGCAGAAAATGTGTCTTGACTCATTTGAGAAAACGGTGAGGACCCAAAACCTCTGTCTACAGTATTTGCAATATTGTGTTCTGTCATTTCGGATTCCGGGGGCGAGCTGTTGTCGACCGATCGATCGATAATGCTTCCCTGTTCACTACTTGTTTCACTGTCTATACCATTATTTGCCGCCCGATCCATTTCCCTATGCACAATTCCCAAATTACTACTTTGAATGTCTGTTAATTCATTACACAGTGGTGCTGATAAGCTACGCTCGTCGTCACTATTATTTCTCAGTTTACTTTGGAGCCTAGTGCTACGTTTTTCACACGCCATTATTGTCACAATATTTCACACGATAACACAGAAAAGCACAATTTGAAGAGCAAAAATAAGAGAACACATTAACATAGCACTGAAAATAATCTCTAGTTAATTGCAAGCGCAACTGCGAAATACTTGGTGCAAATCTACATGCATGCCACAACTGTTTTACTGTACAACAATGAAAGACTGCAACTGCAAAGGAGATTCTCTCTACAATTACGCGCTGGCAATAAACAAAAGCTACACTAATTACACAAACTACAAGAAAAAAATCAGAAGATTCCAATGAGGTATCCTCGGCTAAGGGTCGACATATGAAACGTCCCCTTAGAAAAATTATACATGACTGTCCTTAAAATGTCACACAATATTTTTAGCGCAACGCAATCTGACTTTCAAAAATCCCTACAAAAGAATGGCCCTGACTAACATTAACCTATACGTTTCACAAATCACTTACCTCACAAAAATCTTCGTTACTCGAACTACTGCAATACGGCGAGCGCCACTACTGCCAGCTAAATAAACAATTCAAACTACTGAAGGCACTAACTACTGATAGGCATGTTAGCAAATGAAAGATTTTGATAGAGAACAAACAATGTATTTACCTTAATAGTGTTCAAAAGTCATAATATATATCAGCTCATGACATCCAGTCTTACAAATGTACTGTCTCTGATGGACACACGTCCAGATAATCTGCTCTCAAAACTCCGCCATTTCTCTCTCCACATCCACCACTGCTGGCGGCTCACCTCCAACTGTGCAAAGCTACGCGCTGTTAACATCCAGCTTCCCAACGCTACAATAGCGACTATTGCAACAATGCCGACCAGCCACAGACTGCACACAGCACAGCCAGTGATTTTCATACAGAGCGTTACGTGGCGTTACCAATATAAAAACCTAAACAGCCTACTTACACACTCTACCGACGAAGGCAGACTGCCGCTTTGGCCAGTCAGTCACGGTCCCTGACCGACTCAAATTTCCCATTTGTCGCAGTGTCCCTCATCCATTGACCCCCTACTCGCAAATTACTGATTCCCTTAGGAGTTTGGGCGATAAGAGTGCATGCACGGTGAAACAAATGTCAAGGAGCCGCCAGCTCTTACAGAAATATATACAGGGTGAATCACATAAAACTCGCACCGCAAATATTGCGGAAATGGAAATGCTATAAACATGTGGTTTTCACAGAATGGATTGATAGTCTGGGGCTCGTACTGTTAGCCAATCAACAGATTGTAATAATACTAAGAAAATGTATTTTTTGTACGAACGTACACTTTTTTAAATGGAACAATGTCTACAGACTTTACCAAATTACAATAGGAAAAATAAGTATGTCAGGGGTATTTGTTACAGGATTCTAGCGCGGGTAGTTTGCGTGATATCGTCTTTCGAGAAAATTCCACATGGTCACATTTTTAATGCCACTCAACCTGCGTAGTTTTAGGAACAATGTTCTCATGTTTCCTTAAATTGTGCTTGCGTGTTACCTTGAGACCATTGCGACTTTCTGGTCAGTTAGTATGTCACAGTTCAAGCAGTAGATCGTGAGTGGACGATGGGATTTACCAATGCACAAAAAGCCGACATGGTCATGGTGTATGGAGAGCGCAGGGAGAAAGCAGCTCGTTCTTGTACGGTAATACCCCCATTAGACGTCAACAGTCTCAGCAATTATTCATCAAATGTAATGACACAATTTGAGAGACTTTACTAGTCTCATACACGTTTGATTTTTTGGATATAGACTAAAGTGACGAGTTAAGGCTGGGAATCGAATCCAGATCTGCTGCCTACTAGGCAGATACGCTAGCAACTAAGCCACCTTGGTGCAGCAGTTCGGACCACTGCACGGATTATCCTGGCATGTTTCCCTCCTCGATTCAAATTCTCACTGCCGCCCCAGTCTATTTTAAAATCCTCCTTACATACGAACAGAATTATTTGATCAACCTCTTCAACCACTTACCTGAAAGTGGCAGTTTAACACCTGGTGTACGTAACAGAAGGAATAAAGTGACGAGGGTAGAGCGGGAAATTAATTTACTTGCTACTGTTGCAGTTGATCCTCACGTTAGCTCTCGTGCAATCGCACGAAGAAGTGGCATGAGTCAGGCGAGTGTCCTACGTATTCTCCATCGAAATATGTTCTATTCTATCACATCTCTCTGCATCAAGAGCTCCATGGAAACGATTATGAGAATCATATTAACAACTGTACATGTGAATTAAGACAGTGTACCCCAGATGTATCATGTATCTTGTTTAGTGATGAAGCCACATTTACCAATCATGGCCACTTAATTAGCCGAAACATGCGCTACTGGTCAGTGGACAATCCCAATTGGCTTGGTCAGGTGGAGCGTCAGCATCCATGGGATGTAAACGTGTGGTGTGGGACAGTGAGCCATCAACTCATAGGCCCGTTTTTCGTAGACTGAACACTGAAATAGTCTTTGTACGTTACTGACACCTCGCAATCCAAATAATGTAAAAAGTTACTAAATACTCATTCGGATTAGATGGGTAGATCACGTAACTAATGAGGAGGTATTGAATAGGATTGGGGAGAAGAGAAGTTTGTGGCACAACTTGACCAGAAGAAGGGATCGGTTGGTAGGACATGTTCTGAGGCATCAAGGGATCACTAATTTAGTATTGGAGGGCAGCGTGGAGGGTAAAAATCGTAGGGGGAGACCAAGAGATGAATACACTAAGCAGATTCAGAAGGATGTAGGTTGCAGTAGGTACTGGGAGATGAAGAAGCTTGCACAGGATAGAGTAGCATGGAGAGCTGCATCAAACCAGTCTCAGCACTGAAGACCACAACAACAACAACAACATTCGGATATTTCGAGTATGTTACAACATGTTTGACTAGCAGTTTCTTCACTCCATAAGCACTTGAAAGCGGACAAGGTGTATGGAAATGTGCTAAGGACTTCAGGTCATTTAGCGGTATAGAGGCTTTCTAAATTTAGGGCAAACATTGATTGATATACGAAAAAAACATGGCACAGATGACATAAAAAACCACATTCTGACGGTAAGCAACTTAGGGCGAAGAAAGCTTATAATGAAACTGAAGCTTCTTCTTTCAGACATGTAGTATTAAGACTAATTAATATGAAAAATGAACATCATGTTTGCTAAAATACATTTCGGGACTAAAGAATGGACTATTTTGGCCACTTAGAATGAATTCAGCGAACCCGCGATACACATCCTTAAAACTGATACAGCTGGGGACATATTCCGCTGAAGCACACCAAGGATACAGTATCTAGACTTCCAAAACCTTATTTTAGTTGGGTTTTCAGTAAAATAAACATCTTCAGGTACTTAGGCCTAAGTGAAAAGCCTCTCAATTTTCTGAGACGGTTCTGTTTACTACAGAAAATATGTACTTGAGATGACTTGATGATGATTCGAATTGAGAATAGCCAGTACTAGTCGAAAGAGGGTGAAGTTGCAGAGAAAACCGTTCATATCGAAATAAATAACTAATCCTGAAATACACCGAAAAGGACAAAAAGGACATAAAAATCACCATTTTCTGACCTCCAATGATTCCAAATGAATACATATTTCTTTAGCCTCGTCCTGTGATACTCGGATAAAAAGAAGTTTTTCATCAACTTTCGAACGTTGCTCATAACACTACAATGAAATCGTACAGATATACCTTCTCTGTAACGTAGCACAGCGGTAAGACATGCAGGCAAGCAGGACTCGTTTAGCTCGCTTGGTTGGGGGCATAACTTAGTTTGGATGGGAGTAAAGCAGCCTGCCCGTTCTGCTGGTAACGTGATGCAGCTTGCCTGCCTGGATAATAGCAAGCATGGGCAGGTTAAAAGCGGAATGTGTACATCTCTGGTAATGGTGTTGCAGTTTCAATGGTCAGCAGTGTAGGTTTCATGTTAGGCAATTCGAGAACTCGCAGTTTTGAATTATAAGCAGGGACAGCAACTTCAGTAGGTGACAGGTAAGCTATTCCTCACAGTTGCCTGTTAATGTCGAATTGGAAGCAAGCATGTGACTAACTATGGACGTCTCTCTTGCATAAAGTGGGTTACAACTCGGTTTCCATTTACAAGGAAAGTTGAAAGTTATATTTTCCACATTGATTTCGTTCAATCAGATCAGTCTGTGCCAATGAATCTCCTGCTGTTTGCTCACACTCACGTTTCTGACGTGACGGCTGTCTATTTTTCTTTCATATTCCGAAAAGCTGTTGGCCCAGTCTGTGATGATGTCACATAAAATTTAGATTTGCGAAGTACCCCGGGAAAGCACCAGAACCATGTGATGAGTTTGTCATGGGTGTCTCTTCCCCGTTATGAAATTGGGGCATGAAAATAAAGGGGAAAGGACATGGTCATTTCTGTGACAACTTCATTGTCTTTCTTTGGGATCTGTTTGACTCTTCAGTAACATTTAAGTTCCAAACCCCATTTTCAGGAGTGTGGGTTGCTAAGAAATTTTACTCATATACCTGCCTAAATACGGCAACAGCCTCTGGGAAGTTTGAGGAAAAGTTACTTTCAGTTGTACCAATATGTTAATTCTTGTTGGTGTTGTTGTTGTTAACGGTCCCAAGACTGAAACTTTCTGTAAATTAAAAAGGTATACCGGACGAGAAGTCGAACCTGAGATCTGTGCATATCGGGGATAAGTGCTCTAACCACTGAGTTATCCAAGCTTGGATAGTTTAATCGGTAGAGCACTTACTCGCTAAAGTGAAATATCCTAGGTTCGTCTTTCGGCTCGGCGGACAGTTTCAATGTTCCAGAAAGTTTCAAATCAGAGCACACTACACTGCAGAGTGAAAATTTGTTTCCGATTTCGGAGCCTGGTTAGATGCAGCTCTACACCCTAGTCTACTTCGCGTAAGCCTCTTCATCTACTGTGTACTACAATGTTTGCTCTCCATCTGTAAACTTCCCTCTCTTATCAGATTAACTATTACGCCATGGTTCAGGGAGGGTCCCACAACCCTATCCTTCTAGTTGTTCCCTACAGCTCTTTTTTCTTCAAGTCGATTCAATGCCTCATCATCAATTACTCGACTTACCTTAAAAATATTCATCCCACTTCTGTGGAACTACTTTGAAAAACGCTTCTATTTTCTTCTAGTCCGTGCAGTTTTTTATCCACTTTTCACTTCCTTATAAGGCTACATTTCAAAATATACCTTCAGATAAAACTTCCTAACACTTAATGTTCGATGTTAAGCTTTTCTTGCTATGGTCAATTTACAGTTTGTACTGTCTTTACTTTTGGCGTAAGGAGCAATTTTCCTGCCCAAATAGCAATATTCGTCAACTACTTTCAAAGTCTCATTTCCTAATGAATTCCCTCAGCATCACTTGAAATAATTCGATTATATTCCAGTGCCCTTGTTTAACTTTCGTTAATGTTCGTCTGATACCATATTTTCAAGACAGTATCCATTCTACTGAACTGATCTTCCAAGCCCTCAGCTGCCTCTGACAGAATTACAATGTCATCGGCAAACTTATAATTTCTATTTCGTCACCCTGAAATGCCATTTCCTAGTTTCTTCTTAGTTTCCTTAACTGCTTGCTCACTGTACAGACTGAAAACACTGGGCATAGGCTACAAACCAGTCTCAAACGCTTCCCCCTTTCATGTCCTTCGACTCTTTTAACTTCAGTATGCTGTCAGTAGAAGCTATAAAAAACCTATAGTTTCCTATAATTTATGTCTGGTGATTTATGAATAATTATAAGGAGTTTATTCCAGTCAAATTCTCAGAAGCATTTCCTGAAAACTAAAAGTAATTAAACTGGTAATTTGGTATACACCAGTCAGTATACTTCCATTCTTTAGTATTAGAGTTATTACCTTCTTGTTGAAATCTGACGGGATTTCGTCTGTTTCATATATCCCGTGAACTAGATAGAACAGTTTATTATGGTTGGTTCTCTTAATGATCTCAATGATTCTGAAGAAAAGTGGTCCACAATAGATGCCTCGTTTCGAAATCAGAGTCTTAGTACGCTGCTAAATTCTTCTCAGATTATCATATCGCCCACAGAATCTTTGTGTAACCCTTCCATCTGCCAGCCTTCCCTTCTTTGCCCTCTTCTGGCTTGCCATATGAACTCCGAACATCTATACAGGAGTTTCTCTTTTTTCCAAAGGTTACTTTCAGTATCCTAGAAGCAGCACCTAACGCTCCTTTTGTCGTACATGCTTCCTTGCTTTGGGCGTGCCCTCTAGCCAGTTCCGTTTCGCTACTTTGTTCTATCCGTTAATCCTGTTGTTCGGATGTCTATAATACTTCTTGCCTGTTTCTTTGGTGTGATTCTGGACGTTTCCATTTCAACAATAAAGTCTAATATTTCTTGTGTTATCTAAGGTTTTTTTCTGAGTCTTGTCTTTCTGCCTAAGTTCCCCTGCGCGACCTTCACTACTTAATCTCTCAAAGCTACGCAGTCCTGTTCTAGTGCATTCCTTTCCCCTGTTGCAGTTAATGGTTGCCTAAATCTATCTTTGAAACCCTCATCAATCTCAGGTTGTTTCAGCTTACCCATGTCATTTATCTACAACTATTTTGCAAGTTTTTACGCTTTAATTTGTACCTCCTGATCAATAAATAGCCGTCAGATGCCACATCTGCTGCTAGATGTGTGTGTCGTTTAAACCCTGGTTTCTAAATCCGTGTTTACTACAGTACCTCTTTGAAACTTTACTGCATTTCTAGGTCTCTTCCACATACAGTCTTACGGTTCACAACCAAGATTTTGGCAATTTTTAAATCATGTTCTGTCCAGAATTCTTCAAGATAACTACTCTTTCCTACATGTCCCAACCCCACATTCTCTTACTATCTTTACGGTCCCTCCTTTCCCCCTTCTGAACTCCATCCCTCCTCGCTATAAATGTTTCTGCTGTCATAATGTAATGTATAATATCTTTTATTTCTTTCTCATCTGAGGAGCTATTAGTCAACATATCTTCCCAGGATCAAAGCAAGGGAGAGATTCAAAGCGCTGAGGTCGGACCTGATATGTGCCTGCATAGCTCAGTAAGTAAAACTATTGATCACAAAAGGCTAAATTCTTGGTTTAGTCCCTAATTTATCACTCAGCTATAATATACCAGATAGTTACATTTATACATTTACTATTGTAGTAGTTTGTGCCTTGGTGCCTGTATTGGCTGTGACAATCTGGTCACCATGATACTGAGTTACCTTCATCATATGCGTGTATTTCACTTGCTGTTGTGTTTTGTCACTTTGTGTCTATATTGGTTATGATAATCTGCTTACTATGCTCCAGAATCACCTTTTTCTTTTTCCTGTATACTCTGATCAGACAGAACATTATGACCACCGACCTGCTATCGATACAAATCCATCGCGGCGACAGCAGCGTCACCGGGCGAGGAATGACTGCCTGTCAGACGCACGCACGCTACACTTAGTATTAATGAGCGTGCTGTCCGTGTGTAGAATGGGGAAGGCGCGCGATCTGTCCGAGTTTCCCCGAGGGCGGATTGTCGTGACTCGGAGTCTCGGTATGAACATTTCGGAAACTTCACGACTTGGGAGTTGGAGAAGTACTATGATGAGTGGCCTGAAAACGTGGCGAATCCAGATATTGTGGGGTAGGGCGGCCACCCCTCATTACAGATCACAGACGTCGTAGGCTGTGCAGGCTGGTAAAACAGAGAAGGCGGCGATCTGTGGCGGAACTGACATCGGACTTCAGTGCTGGGAAGAGAGTAGTGTGTCTTAACACAAAGTGCACCGAACACTCCTAAAGACGGGTGTCCGCAGCCGACGACCCATGCATGTGCCAATGTTGACACCACGACATTGGGAACTACGACTGAAATGAGCACGTGCCCATCGGCACTGGACGTTGGAGCCGTGGCAGAGCGTTGCATGGTCTGACGAATCTTTATACATCCTTCATGATGCCGAAGGGAGGGCGCGAATCCATCGTCTTCCAGGTGAACAGCTCCTTGACACTTGTCCACCTGGATGGTTCGATTATTCTCTGGGAACGTTCACATGGGCATCAAAGGGTTCTGTGGAGCTCTTGCACGGCATCATGATGGCCAAGGAGTATCGTGCACTGGTTGCAGATCACGAACACCCCTTCATGACGATCATGTTTCCCGACGGCTGTGGCATTTTTCAACAAGATAATGGGCCATGTCACAACGCCAGTCGTGTGATGGAGTGGTTCGAGGAACACAGCTGCGAGTTCCAGTTTATGTGCTGCCTCCCTCCCCCCCCCCCCCCCCAGCTTTCCAGATATGAACCCGATGAGGTGTGATTGAACGTGGGGTCACATCTCACCCATCAGCCTCTCACCGAAGTTTGTGGGAATCAGGTAACTTGAATTTTCAGAGGTGATGCCAACTCCCTCCAGTGACATACCGAGGCCTCATTGCTTCCATGCTACGAGGCGTGGCCACTGTTATCAATGCTAAAGGTGGACATACTGCCTATTAGGTAGGTTGTCATAATGTTCTGACTGATCAGTGTAATTCTGCTGCTGTATTTGTTTGTGGCTTTGTGTCTACACTGGCTGCTATACCCTAATACGGTCACTATGCTCCAGAGTTACCTTCTTCTTTTTCTTGTATACTTTCCCTAGTGTAGTGGTTTGTGGCTTTGTGTATATTGGCTATCTTAATCCCCTCACCAAACTCCTGGGTTACCTTCTTGTTTTTCCCGTGTATTTATCTTACTATAATTGTTTGTAGCTTTTTGCCTATACTGGTTCTGATAATACCGTAATTATGTTCCTATCTTACCTTTTTCCTTTCCCTCGACTTATCCCGTGACGTTACGGGATCGGCATGTAATTTGGGTATGGCACTGTTGGTGACAGATGGTCTCTGACTGCCATTTCTGTCGTCACCCTTTCCTTCTGGACAGAACTTGTTTGCCTCGTCGACCTAATGTAGCAGTAATGTGATTCACAAGAAGAGCCGACACGTTTCCTTTGATCGACGGGAGGATCCCGGTGATCTCGGTCCCAATGCAATCGTAACTGACGGTGTCGTTGGATCAAAATGTGAACACGTAGGGAGAGGTTGTAACGCCGGAAATGCATATCCTTCTATTTCCATCTATTGTACTATAGATTTTTCCTTATTTTGTCACCTGAAGATATGACATTTCTGTCTCTTTATATATTGTAATTGTTTTACTGTTTGTATATATATATATGCATTATGTTGGTTTGTTTTGTGAATATTATTTGTATTTATACGCTGGGTCTGGCCTAGGGAAAACTATGCTATCGAACGAATACATCGATAGGTCGTGTGGAGAACCAAAGTGTTTAGGACCTTTGGTAGTATTAACTCTGTCGCGTGCAGCGCGGGCAGAGGGAGAGTCTGGCTGGGGTAGTGCGGTTGAGCAGGTGTGTTGAGTGACGCTCCCGAGAGCTGCCTCGCTTTCGGGGTTTGGCAGCATGTAATTGCGCTCGACTTGCTATGATAGTTTCTGACACGGTGTCGCGGACGGGAAGCATTAGCTGGCGCACATCAAGAGCCCGTTTCGCCTGGTGACCGTGTCGAGAAGAAGGCGCGCCAACATCCAGCTTCTGCAACAGCGACGGCCGACAATGAGTGACTGTCGCCACCTCCTCGATCGACGGCTTCAAACCTTCAATCAACCAACAAGGAAGACTGGAAGCACGTAAAGTTTTAGAACTGTATGGCAGCCCTCAGCTTTTCAAACTGTTCCATTTTCATAACTAAATTACAGCAACGTAGCATGAACCTTTGTTGCTCATTGTCCCAATTGCGTTACCAAGCAGGGTCCCTTCCTTTTCCGGAATGAACCCGAGTGTCGTTGAAATTCAAACGCCAGCATCATTCGATTTCACTGCTTTAATTTCAATGTTCAGTTAAGGTATTCATAGCTGGCTACAATATTTAGATTACACAAGCACAAATTAAGAGTGCGAGTTTTGTTACCGTATTTTAGCTTACCTGTGACTGCAGCTCAGCTTGGTACATACTAAATTTTACTATTGTTAATTGTTCAGAATCATTTAATTCAAGTTCAAAGTTAAATCTCTTATTTCTAAATTGCGTAGATTCAGGTAGATTTTGAAATGATTGTTGAAGTAGTTCAAGACTAACCGTATTTTACTGAATTTCGATGTGCTTCAGAAAGAAAGCTCACTATTAACTTCAGTCACTAAATTAACTTTCGATTTTCCGGTTTTATTAATTATTTTGCTAAATTAAGTTAGAGTGTAGCGAAATTTATTACTTCTGACAAACTTTCAGTTTTCACACTACACGTGTCAACCTTCAGTTGCCACGCTTCTAGTGCTAATTATATGTGTAATAACCTTTCTTTTTCAGTTACTATAGTAATTGTCCTTAGGACTGGCGACCGTAATTTCCCCCAAATCTCAAATATCTAATTACCGCTAGTTAATTGTTAATGTAACGACCGCACATTTACTTTCTTTATTAACTTTACCCCTTTTCAAAATTAATTTCCACCAGTTTCATTTGCATTTTTCCTTTCATTAAGATGTAACCCTTTCCTCCCTCTTTACCGACAAATTAACTTCGGTGACGATTGCTTTTCCCAAATTTCCATTAGGTACACGCGGTTTAATTTTTCACTGTCATTAAGGTCGATAAGTGAGGGGGAGGTTACAAGGTCTGCTGCGGATCGCAGAGCTCAAGAATGTAATATGAAGGGTGTGCTCCGAAACACTTGTGAGTGCACAAGCATTGTGCGGTTTCGGCAGAGATGCCAAAGATCACCGATCGTACCTTACAGAGCAGACAAGCCTCCGAACACCACGTTCTGTGAAGAGTCGAGGACGTCCAACGATTTAGCGTCTAGTGATGGTTTCACTGTCCTTATAACCTCTCGGAGATGATCACAGCCGGCCGAAGTGGCCGTGCGGCTAAATGCGATGCAGTCTGGAACCGCAAGACCTCTACGGTCGCAGGTTCGAATCCTGCCTCTGGCATGGATGTTTGTGATGTCCTTAGGTTAGTTAGGTTTAACTAGTTCTAAGTTCTAGGGGACTAATGACCTCAGCAGTTGAGTCCCATAGTGCTCAGAGCCATAGATGATCACAAAAGTAGCACGTGAGCATTCGACCAGCGTCGCCATTTTCGCGATACTTGTTCACAGCCTCTGTGTAATAATAACCTGCCCTTTATCAAAATTGCTTATTTGAATGGATTTGACCATCTGCAGCCCATATCTTCGCTAGGGTAATACCCCGTCCGTGTCTACTCCGCTTACATACTTTTGTTAACTCGTCACTTGCCCGCAAAACTACCAGACAGCTTTGTGTCTATACTGAATGACAATCTTGTCACTATCCTTGTGAGTTATCTTCTTCTTTTGCCCGTATACCTTTACCACTGTAGTGCTTTTTGGCTTTGTGTCTATATTGGATATGGTATTAATGTAACTGTACTCCTGAGTTGTCTGATACCTTTTCCTGCATACTTATACTACTGTAGTAGTCCGTAGCTTTGTGTATATATTAGCTACGATATCGGCACACTAAGCCCCTAAGTTATCTTCTTCTTTTACCAGGATACTTTCATTACTGTAGTGGTTTGTGGCTTTTTGTCTATATTGAATGATAATCTGGTCGATATGCTCCTGCCATCTTCTTTCTCCTGTGCGGCATTCCTACTGCAGTGGTTTATGGCTACATGACTGTACTGATTACGATAATCTGCTCACTATGCTCATGAGCTACCTACCTCTTTTTTCCTGTATGTTTTTACTACCATAGTGATAAGTGGCTTTGTGTCTGTATTCGCTTTGATAGTTCGGCTCCTTAGTTAGCTTCTTCTTATTCCCCTACACTTGTACTACTGTTGTGATTTGTGGTTTTATGTCTGTATTAGCAATGATATTCTGGTCACTGAACCAATGATTTAAATTTTTCATTGTCACCTATTCTTCAACCACGCTAGTGCTTTGTTGCAATCTGTTGGTATAGGCAACGATAATCCAGTCTCTATGCCGCTGAGTTACCTTATTATTTTTCGTGGATGCATTTACTACTATAGGCGCATGTAGCTTTGTGTCTATATTGGCTATTGATAATTTGGTTACTATGCTCCTGAGGTATCTTTTTCTTTCTCCTGTACACTTTCTCTACTGTAGTGCTTTGTGGCTTTGTGTATACGATGGCTACGATAATCCGCACACTAAGCTCCTGATGTAACATCTCTTTTTTCCCTGTATACTTTTACTACTGTAGTGCTATGTGACTTTTTGATTATATTCGCCATGATAATACGGGCACTAAGGTGCTGGGCTGTTTTTTTTTTTCATTCCTTTATACTTTTACTACTCTACATGTTTGTGGTTTTGTGTCCACACTGACTGTGGAAATCCAGACACTGTTCTCCTGAACTTTCTTCTTCATTTGAGCTATCTACCTTTTCTACTGTAGCTGTCTGTGGCTTTGTGGTTGTATTGGTTAAGATGATATGGTCACTACGATCATTCATTTACTTCTTCTTTACCCCGTACACTTTACTGCTGTAGTGCTTTGGGCCTTTGTGTCTATACTCGAGTCGTTTTGGGTTTTGTGTCCGAATTGTCTACAATAATTAGGTTACTGTGCTCCTGAGTTACTTCCAACTTTTTCCTGTATACTTTAACTACCACGATGATTTGTGTGCTTGTATCAAAATTGGCTATTATAATCTGGCCACTGAGCTCCTGAGCTACCTTCTACGTGTCTATGTTGAATTTGAAAATCTGGTCACTGAACTCCTCAGTTACCTGCTTCTTTTTCCTGTATACTTTTTCTACTGTAGTGGTATGTAACTTTGTGTCTACATTTAATTTAATAATTCGGACACTAAGCTCCTGAATTAGCTTCTTCTTATTCCTGTATACTTTTAGTACTCTAATCGTTTGTGGCTTTGTTTCAGTATTTTCTATGACAATCTGGTCACTATACTTCTCAGTTATCTTCTTCATTCTTCTGTATACTTTTACTACTGTAGCGGTTTGTGGCTTTGTGTCTGTATTGACTATAATAATCTGGTCGTTATGCTCCTGAGGTGTCTTCTTTCTTTTACCTGTATACTTTTACTAAGCGTGCCTCATATAACACAAGTTTCTTACTTTGTACATACATGCTGCGCAAGCCACTACACGCTGCGTTCCGTAGGGTATCCTTTGCCACTACCGTCCATTTCCTTCCCGTTCCACTCGGAAACTGAGCGAGGGAAAGTCGACTGCCCATTTGCCTCCGTATGAGACCCAGTTTCTCTTATCTGTATGATCCTTATACGAAATATACAGGGTGACAATTATTAAACTATATGAAATAAAAACCTCATGACTTCTCAACGGTTTGCGTTAGGACGTTCAAACTGCACGGTTGGACGTGGCGCATGATTTGTACCTGTATGCACATGCATGGTTTGGTTTAGCGACGAAGCCTACTTTCATTTGGGTGGGTTCCTTAATAAGTAAAACTGGCTCATTTGGTGGTCTGAGTTTCCGCATTCAGCGATCGAGAAGTCTCTTCACTCTCAGTGAGTGACTGTGTGGTGTGCAATGTCCAGTCACGGAATAATCAGTGCGATATTCCTTGATGGCTCGGTGACTACCGAAAGGTACGTGAAGGTTTTGGAAGATGATTTCATCCCCACTATCCAAAGTGAACCTGATTTCGACAAGATGTGGTTCATGCAAGACGGGGCTCGATTCCATCGAAGGAGGAGAGTGTTTGATGCACCGGAGGAGCACTTTGGAGACCGCATTTTGGCTCTGGGGTACCCAGAGGCCACTGGCATGGGCCTCGAATGGCCTCCATATTCTCCGGATCTGAACACATGCGACTCCTTTTTGTGGGGCTATATTAAAGACAAGGCGTACAGCAATGACCCCAAAACCATTACTGACATGGAAACAGCCATTCATTGAATAAAGTGTATGCACGCCGTAGTTTGTAACTAATTTACGTTTCTTTTCATATAGGTAAATATTTGTCACCCTGTATCTTGGCAGTAGTAAAATGGTACTGCAATCAGCATCAAATGCCGGTTCTCTAGTTCTGTAGCGTTCTTCGAAAGGAATGTCGATTTCCTTACAGGGATTCCAATTTCGGTCCCAAAAGAATCTACGCAACACTTGCGTATTAGTCGAACCTACCGCTAAGGAGTCCAGCAGTCTGCCTTTGAACTGCTTCAGTGTTTTTGTTTAACCTGACCTGTTACGGATGTCAAACAGTCGAGCAGTATTGAAGAAGCCCCACGAGTGTCCTATATGCGTTCTCCTGTACAGATTAACCGCACTTTCCTAAAAATTTTCCCAATAAACGGATATCGTCCATTAGAGTTTCTTACCATAATCCTCACATGTTGGTTGCACTTTATATAACTTTGCAACATTAAGTAGAGTTATTTAAACGATGTGACTGTGTGAAGCAGCACAGTGCTAATTGTGTATCCAAACATTAGAGGTTTGTCTTCACTACTCATTCGCATTAACTTACACTTTAATGCATTTAGACCCAGCTAGCATTCGTCACACTACTAGAAATTTGATCTAAGTTATCTTGTATCCTCCTGCAGTCACTCAACTTCGACACCTTACGGTACACCACAAAATCATCAGCAAACAATCGCAGATTTCTGCCCACCCTGTCCGCTAGCTCTCTTAAGTATATAGAAAATAACAGCGGTCCGATAATACTTCTCTGGAGTAGTCCTGACGGTAACCTTTTCTCTGATGAACACATGCTGTCGAGGACAACATAATGGGTTCTATTACTTAAAAACCTTCGAGCCACTCACCTACACTACTGGCCATTAAAGTTGCTACACCACGAAGATGACGTGCTGCAGATGCGAAATTTAACCGACAGGATGAAGATGTTGTGATATGAAAATGATTAGCTTTTCAGAGCATTCACACAATGTTGGCGCCGGTGGTGACACCTACAACGTGCTGACATGAGGAAAGTTTCCAACCGATTTCTCATACACAAACAGCAGTTGACCAGCGTTGCCTGATGAAACGTTGTTGTGATGTCTCGTGTAAGGAGAAGAAATGCGTACCACATGTTTCCGACTTTGATAAAGGTCGGATTGTAGCATATTGCGATTGCGGTTTATCGTATCGCGACATTGCTGCTCGCGTTGCTCGAGATACAATGACTGTTAGCAGAATATGGAATCGGTGGGTTCAGGAGGGTAATACGGAACGCCGTGCTGGATCCCAGCGGCCTTGTATCACTAGCAGTCGAGATGGCAGGCATCTTATCCGCATGGCTGTAACGGATCTTGCAGCCACGTCTCGATCCCTGAGTCAAAAGATGGGGACGATTGCAAGACAACAACCATCTGCACGAACAGTTCGACGACGTTTGCAGCAGCACGGACTATCAGCTCGAAGACCATGGCTGCGGTTACCCTTTACGCTGCGTCACAGACAGGAGCGCCTGCGATGGTGTACTCAACGACGAACCTGGGTGCACGAATGGCAAAACGTCATTTTTTCGGATGAATCTAGGTTCTGTTTACAGCATCATGACGGTCGCATCCGTGTTTGGCGACATCGCGGTGAACGCACATTGGAAGCGTGTATTCGTCATTGCCATACTGGCGTATCACCCGGCGTGATGGTATGGAGTGGCATTGGTTACACGTCTCGGTCACCTCTTGTTCGCATTGACGGCATTCTGAACAGTGGATGTTACATTTCAAAAGTGTTACGACCCGTGGCTCTACCCTTCATTCGATCCATGCGAAACCATACATTTCAACAGGATAATGCACGACCGCATGTTACAGGTCCTGTACGGGCCTTTCTGGATACAGAAAATGTTCAACTGCTGCCATGGCCAGCACATTCTCCAGATCTCTCACCAACTGAAAACGTCTGGTCAACGGTGGCCGAGCAACTGGATCGTCACAATACGCCAGTCACTACTCTTGATGAACTGTGGTATCGTGTTGTAGCTGCATGAGCAGCTGTACCTGTACACGCCATCCAAGCTCTGTTTGACTCAATGCCCAGGCGTATCAAGGCCTTTATTACGGCCTGAGGTGGTTGTTCTGGGTACTGATTTCTCAGGATCTATTCACCCAAATTTCGTGAAAGTGTAATCACATGTCAGTTCTAGTATAATATATTTGTCCAATGAATACCTGTTTATCATCTGCATTTCTTCTTGGTGTAGCAAATTGTATTGGCCAGTAGTTTATTTGGGAACCGATTCCATATGCTAGTATCTACGTTAGCAGTCTACAATGGGCCACCGAGTCAAATGCTTTCCCCTTATCTACAATTATGAATTTGCCTGTTGACGTTCATGCATAGTTCGCAGTATATGATTTGAGAAAAGGGCGAGCTGAGTTTCACACTGGCGATGTTTTTTAAAACCGTACTGATCCGTGGGCAGAAGCTTTTCCGTCTCAAGAAAATTTATTATATTCGAACAGACAACTTGTAGAAAGAATCTGCAGTAAAACCGATGTTACGGGTATTGGTCTATAATTTTTCGTTTAACCTTCTTATATCTACATCTACATCTACATCCATACTCCGCAAGCCACCTGACGGTGTGTGGCGGAGGGTACCTTCAGTACCTCTATCGGTTCTCCCTTCTATTCCAGTCTCGTATTGTTCGTGGAAAGAAGGATTGTCGGTATGCCTCTGTGTGGGCTCTAATCTCTCTGATTTTATCCTCATGGTCTCTTCGCGAGATATACGTAGGAGGGAGCAATATACTGCTTGACTCTTCGGTGAAGGTATGTTCTCGAAACTTTGACAAAAGCCCGTACCGAGCTACTGAGCGTCTCTCCTGCAGAGTCTTCCACTGGAGTTTATCTATCATCTCCGTAACGCTTTCGCGATTACTAAATGATCCTGTAATGAAGCGCGCTGCTCTCCGTTGGATCTTCTCTATATCTTCTATCAACCCTATCTGGTACGGATCCCACACTGCTGAGCAGTATTCAAGCAGTGGGCGAACAAGCGTACTGTAACCTACTTCCCTTGTTTTCGGATTGCATTTCCTTAGGATTCTTCCAATGAATCTCAGTCTGGCATCTGCTTTACCGACAATCAACATTATATGATCATTCCATTTTAAATCACTCCTAATGCGTACTCCCAGATAATTTATGGTATTAACTGCTTCCAGTTGCTGACCTGCTATTTTGTAGCTAAATGATAAAGGATCTATCTTTCTGTGTATCCGCAGCACATTACACTTGTCTACATTGAGATTCAGTTGCCATTCCCTGCACCATGCGTCAATTCGCTGCAGATCCTCCTGCATTTCAGTACAATTGTCCATTGTTACAACCTCTCGATACACCACAGCATCATCTGCAAAAAGCCTCAGTGAACTTCCGATGTCATCCACCAGGTCATTTATGTATATTGTGAACAGCAACGGTCCTATGACACTCCCCTGCGGCACACCTGAAATTACTCTTACTTCGGAAGACTTCTCTCCATTGAGAATAACATGCTGCGTCCTGTTATCTAGGAACTCCTCAATCCAATCACACAATTGGTCTGATAGTCCATATGCTCTTACTTTGTTCAATAAACGACTGTGGGGAACTGTATCGAACGCCTTGCGGAAGTCAAGAAACACGGCATCTACCTGTGAACCCGTGTCTATGGCCCTCTGAGTCTCGTGGACGAATAGCGCGAGCTTGGTTTCACATGACCGTCTTTTTCGAAACCCATGCTGATTCCTACAGAGTAGATTTCTAGTCTCCAGAAAAGTCATTATACTCGAACACAATACGTGTTCCAAAATTCTACAACTGATCGACGTTAGAGATATAGGTCTATAGTTCTGCACATCTGTTCGACGTCCCTTCTTGAAAACGGGGATGACCTGTGCCCTTTTCCAATCCTTTGGAACGCTACGCTCTTCTAGAGACCTACGGTACACGGCTGCAAGAAGGGGGGCAAGTTCCTTCGCGTACTCTGTGTAAAATTGAACTGGTATCCCATCAGGTCCAGAGGCCTTTCCTCTTTTGAGCGATTTTAATTGCTTCTCTATCCCTCTGTCGTCTATTTCGATATCTACCATTTTGTCATCTGTGCGACAATCTAGAGAAGGAACTACAGTGCAATCTTCCTCTGTGAAACAACTTTGGAAAAAGACATTTAGTATCTCGGCCTTTAGTCTGTCATCCTCTGTTTCAGTACCATTTTGGTCACAGAGTGTCTGGACATTTTGTTTTGATCCACCTACCGCTTTGACATAAGACCAAAATTTCTTAGGATTTTCTGCCAAGTCAGTACATAGAACTTTACTTTCGAATTCATTGAACGCCTCTCGCATAGCTCTCTTCACACTACATTTCGCTTCGCGTAATTTTTGTTTGTCTGCAAGGCTTTGGCTATGTTTATGTTTGCTGTGAAGTTCCCTTTGCTTCCGCAGCAGTTTTCTAACTCGGTTGTTGAACCACGGTGGCTCTTTTCCATCTCTTACGGTCTTGCTTGGCACATACTCATCTAACGCATATTGTACGATGGTTTTGAACTTTGTCCACTGATCCTCAACACTATCTGTACTTGAGACAAAACTTTTGTGTTGAGCCAACAGGTACTCTGAAATCTGCTTTTTGTCACTTTTTCTAAACAGAAAAATCTTCCTACCCTTTTTAATATTCCTATTTACGGCTGAAATCATCGATGCCGTAACCGCTTTATGATCACTGATTCCCTGTTCTGCGTTAACTTTTTCAAATAGTTCGGGTCTGTTTGTCACCAGAAGGTCTAATATGTTACCGCCACGAGTCGGTTCTCTGTTTAACTGCTCAAGGTAGTTTTCCGATAAAGCACTTAAAAAAATTTCTCTGGATTCTTTGTCCCTGCCACCCGTTATGAACATCTGAGTCTTCCAGTCTATATCCGGCAAATTAAAATCTCCACCCAGAACTATAACATGGTGGGGAAATCTACTCGAAATATTTTCCAAATTATCCTTCAGGTGCTCAGCCACAACAGCTGCTGAGCCAGGGGGCCTATAGAGACATCCAATTACCATGTCTGAGCCTGCTTTAACCGCGACCTTCACCCAAATCATTTCACATTTCGGATCTCCGTCAATTTCCTTCGATTCTATTGCACTTCTTACCGCTATAAACACGCCTCCCCCTTCACTGTTCAGCCTGTCTCTGCGGTATACATTCCAGTCTGAGTTTAGGATTTCGTTACTGTTTACGTCTGGTTTCAGCCAACTTTCTGTCGCTAGTACTATATGGGCGTTGTGATCGTTTATTAATGAGAGCAGTTCTGGGACCTTTCTATAGACGCTCCTGCAGTTTACTATTAGCACATTAATATTGTTATTCCCTGTTGCATTTTGCCTACTCCTATCTTGCCGCGTCTCAGGAGGCGTCTTGTCGGGCCTAGGGAGGGGATTCTCTAACCTAAAAAACCCCCATGTGCACTCCACAGGTACTCCGCTACCCTTGTAGCCGCTTCCGGCGTGTAGTGCACGCCTGACCTATTCAGGGGGACCCTACATTTCTCCACCCGATAGCGGAGGTCGAGAAATTTGCACCCCAGATCTGCGCAGAATCGTCTGAGCCTCTGGTTTAAGCCTTCCACTCGGCTCCAAACCAGAGGACCGCGATCGGTTCTGGGAACAGGAGTCATTTGCGTTTTTTCCCTGTCGCTTGGGACTTTTCGCTGGGCAAGAGATTCGCGATAAATGCAAGCTAAGTAAGAGGCCAACGCCGTAGAGTAATGTTTGTAAAACAGAATTTGCGTTCCATGTGGACTTCTTTGCTTTCAAAACTTTTAGTTGTTTCTCTACGCCCAGGATGCTTATTACTGTGTCGTCCATACGAGAGTCTGTTTGAAGGTCAGTCGACGGTATGTTTGTACGATTATACTACGTGAATGATTTATTAAACGTGAAATTTAGTATTTCGGCTTTGGTTTTTCTGTCCTCAACGGACACACTATACGGCTCAATGAATGACTGGATGGCTGCCTTAGACCCGACGAGTGATTTTACATGTTTCCTGATTTTCTCTGGTTCTCGGGCAGATCTTTTCCTAAGGTATGACGGTGGTTGTTGTTGTATGTTATGTGCATATATCTTTTCACATATGCACGAATCTCTCCTAACCGATGCCTGTCGTCATTGGTGCGTTCTCTTTTGAACCGAGATTGCAACGGCCTTTGCTTCCCCACAATTTTCCGAATTTCGTTGTTAAAGCATGGTGATTTTTTTTCGTCATTAATCCACATACTTTGCACATACTTTTCCCGATGACGATTTACGATCTGCTTAAATTTTAGCTATAATTCCTCTACGTGATGTGAATTCACTGACTAAGACAGATACAAACAGCTTCTTATGTTCTGTGTCTAGAAGAAACATTCTCCTAACTTTCTTAACTGAATTGTTAACTTTCGTAGCCATAGTTGCTATAATGAGATCATGATCACTAATCCTCGTCTCTATACTGACGCTGTCGATAAGGTTTGTTCTGTTTTTAGCTACAAGATCCGAGGTATTTCCATTGAGTGTGCGCTACTGAATTAGCTGCTCAAGGCAATATTCAGAAAACGTCTTCAAAAGTACTTCACAAGGCTATCTGTCCACACCTCGGCAATAAGTCCATAGACGTCCCAATCTATATTCGGTAGGTTAGACTCACGTCCAACAAGTATTGCATGATATGGGTATTTACACGCTACTGACCGTAGAGTTTCTTTTAATGACTCTGAAACTGTCGCAGTGGAATCGGGTGGCTGGGAAGAAATTCAATAATTAATTTGCTTCCACCTACATATGTCATACGTTACCAGGTAACTTCAGTGTTACACTCAACTTCGACCTCAATAGAGACAATATTTTTGTGAACTGCAATGAAAACTCCCCCTCCTATAGCCTATAGTCTGTCTTTCCAATATACATTCCATTACTCACTAAATATCTCAGTGCTATACACTTCAGGTTTCAGCCAGCACTCAGTCCCAAGAATAATTTGATCGCGAGAACTTTCTTGGAGGGCAGTACATTTGAGAATTTTGTTACAAGTACTTCAATAATTTACTGATAAAATTTTGGCAGTCGTAGTGTCTTTACTGTGAATGCTGTCGAAGCTCCCTTTCTGCGTATCTACTGAAAAGTATTCACCAAAGTAGCTCAAACTGCCGCCCAGCCTAAGGAACCCCCGTGGGCACTCCACAGGTCCTCTGCTTTCTTTGTGTAGTGCAATCATGACCTATCAAGGTCAGTCCTAGAAATTTCCACCCTAATAGCGCAGGTCTAGAAACCTGCAGCCAAGACTGTCACAGAAATGATGAAGCCTTTGGCTGAGACCGTCACGCCAATTTCCTCTGACCTGCAGTTTCTCCCGTAGGCTTCACAGGTTGTAACACATTACTTCTGTGATGCCATGAATCTATCTGATCCTCTGACGTGCTCTTCTTCTAGTGCCTTCGATCTTCCCCAGCCTTGGTGTTTTTTTTCCAGTGAAACATGGCTTCTCATGATGTGTCCAAAGTAGGTCAGCTTTTTCCTATATGCCATGAAATGAGAGGTGTAATTTTCGTTGTCTTAACATTCACCCTAAGACCAGCTTTTTTCACTTTTTCCTTTCACCTTCAGCAAGAGAGTCTGTAACTCTTCACTTTCTGTGAAATGTATAGTAACATCTGCGTATTTAAAGTTGTTTGTATTTATCCAAACTACTTTAATTCCGTTTTCTCTTTCCTCTACCACGGCATTCCTCATGACGATCAAGGCATACAGATTGAATAATTAGGGTGATAATATGCAGCCTTACCGTACCCCCTTTTTGAATCTTGATCCATTTAGTTGTTTCACGCATACACTGAAGAGCCAAAGAAACTGGCACACCTGCCTAATATCGTGTATGGCCCCTGCGAGCACTGCAGAAGTGCCGCCACAAGACGTGGCATGGACTCGACTAATGTAGAAAATAGCGCTTGAGGGAACTGACACCATGAATCCTGCAGGGTTGTCCATAAATTCGCAAGAGTACGAGGGGGAGGAGATCTCTTCTGAACAGCATATTGCAAGGCATCCCAGATTTGCAAGATAATGTTCATGTCTGGGGAGTTTGGTGGCCAGCGGAAGTGTTTAAACTCAGAAGAGTGTTCGTGGAGCCACTCTGTAGTAAATGCACAATGGGCATGAATGGAAGCATGTGATCAGATAGGATGCTTACGTACGTGTTACCTGTCAGATTCGTATCAGGTGTCCCATATCACTCCAATTGCACATGCCCCACGCCATTACAGAGCCTCAACCAGCTTCAGCAGTCCCCTGCTGAGGTGCAGCGTCCATGGATTCGTGAGGTTGTCTTCATAATCGTATACGTCCTTCCACTCGATACAATTTGAAACTACAATCGTCCGACCAGGCAAAGTGTTTCCAATCATCATGTTGACGGCTCCAGGCGAGGCGTAAAGCTTTGTGTCGTGCAGTCATCAAGGGTACAAGAGTGGGCTTTCGGCTCCGAAAGCCCATATCGATGATGTTTCGTTGAATTTTTCGCACGCTGACACTTGTGTATGGCCCAGCATTGAAATCTGCAACAATTTGCTGAAGGCTTGCACTTCTGTCACGCTGAAAGATTCTCTTCCGTCGTCGTTGGTCCCGTTCTTGCAGGATCTTTTTCCGGCCACCGCGATGTCGGAGATTTGGTGTTTTACCGGATTCCTGATATTCCCGGTGTACTCATGAAGTGGTCTTACGGGAAAATCCCCACTTCGTCGCTACCTCGGATTCTCCGTCCCATCGCTCGAGCGCCGTCTACAGGGTGTTACAAGAAGCTACGGCCAAACTTTCAGGAAACATTTCTCACACACACAGAAAGAAAATGTGTTATGTGGACATGTGTCCGGAAAAGCTTACTTTCCATGTTAGAGCTCATTTTATTATTTCTCTTCAAATCACATTAATCATGGAATGGAAACACACAGCAACAGAACGTACCAGCGTGACTTCAAACACTTTGTTACAGGAAATGTTCAAAATGTCCTCCGTTGGCGAGGATACATGCATCCACCCTCCGTCGCATGGAATCCCTGATGCGCTGATGCAGCCCTGGGGAATGGCGTACTGTATCACAGCCGTCCACACTACGAGCACGAAGAGTCTCTACATGTGGAACCGGGGTTCCGTAGACAAGAGCTTTCAAATGCACCCATAAATGAAAGTCAAGAGGGTTGAGGTCAGGAGAGCGTGGAGGCCACGGAATTGGTCCGCCTCTACCAATCCATCGGTCACCGAATCTATTGTTGAGAAGCGTACGAACACTTAGACTGAAATGTGCAGGAGCTCCATCGTGCATGAACCACATGTTGTGTCGTACTTGTAAAGGCATTTTCTAGCAGCACAGGTAGAGTATCCCGTATGAAATCATGATAACGTGCTCCATTGAGCGTAGGTGGACGAAACTAAAATGAGCTCTAACATGGAAATTAGGCGTTTCCGGACACATGTCCACATAACATCTTTTCTTTATTTGTGTGTGAGGAATGTTTCCTGAAAGTTTCGCCGTACCTTTTTGTAGCACCCTGTATAACACCACGTTCAAACTCACTTAAATCTTGATAACCTGCCATTGTAACAGCAATAACCAACCTAACAACTTCGCCAGACACTTGTCTTATATAGGCGTTGCTGACCGCAGCGCAATATTCTGTCTGTTTACATATCACTGTATTTGAATACGTATGACTATACCAGTTTCTTCGGCGCTTCAGTGTAGTTCTCACCGTGGCTTCTTGGTAGGAGAATAAACTCCGTATGAGAATAATGAGGTGATCTGGTACTACGATGTTTTTGAGCATTTCCCATTATTTATTGTGATCGACACTGTCGACGGCTTTGACATAACCAATAAAGCAGAGTTATACGACTTTCTGGAATTCTCTTGCCTTACACGTAATCCACCAAATGTTGGTAATTTGATCTCTGGTTCCTCTTCCTTTATGAAATCCAGCTTGTTCTTGGGGTAGTTCTCGGTATAGGTAGTGTCGAAGTCCACTTTGTAAGATTTTCAGTATGACTTTGCTAGCATGTGTGATAAGTGCGATTGTTCGGTGATCTGAGCATTCTTTAGCAATTCCTTTTTTTTTGGGATCGGGATGAATACTGACCATTCCAGTGTTCTGGCTACTGTTGCGTGCTCCATATTTTCTAACATATTGAATGAAGCACTTTCACCGAATTCCTTCCAACGACTTTGAACAATTCTGCTGGAATTCCATCATGTCCACTAGTTTTGTTTTTAGCCGTTTTTCGAGAGTTCATTTGACTTAACTATCCGAAATATCTGGCTCTAGTTCTATAGTAACATTAACTTCATCATCGTCAGCATTTTCAGTATGCAGTTCTTTCCTGTATAAATCTCCTACGTGTTCTTCCCTTCCTCTGGTTCTGTTAGATCTTTCTCATTTCTATCTTTTATCATTCCAATTTTCGCCTTGAATTTTCCTTTGATGTCAGTAATTTTCTTACAAAGGTCGGTCCGCAGCTCGTGGTCGTGTGGTAGCGTTCTCCATTCCGCGCCCGGGTTCCCGGGTTCGATTCCCGGCGGGGTCAGGTATTTTCTCTGCCTCGTGATGACTGGGTGTTTTGTGCTGTCCTGAGGTTAGTTAGGTTTAAGTAGTTCTAAGTTGTAGGGGACTGATGACTGTAGATGTTAAGTCCCATAGTGCTCAGAGCCATTTGAACCATTTTTTTTTTTTTTTTTTTTTGCAAGGTCGCTTGCCTTCCCCATTCTGTTATTATCTTCAGCTTCTTTGCACTGCTCTTTTAAGAAGACGTTTTTATCTCTTCCAGCTGATTTATGAAACTCTGTGTTTAATTTAAACATTACTGATCCATCCCCTTTTATTTTTGATTTCCTTCATTCTTATGCAACTTGCAATGCCTCAGCCGATAGCCATCTGGCCTTCTTGTCATTCTTTTTCTTGGGTATGTGTTTTCTACTGCCTCCTTGACAGTATTGGCTACTTTGTCCACAGCTCTTTTGGGCTTTTGTCTTCTAACTTTAATGCATTAAATCTGTTTCGGTCTTCTACGTGTAGTCAGAAGGTATGGCCTTAAGGTCGTATCTGTAAGACGGAACACCTTTTGTTACTTTCCTTAGTTTCAGCCATAATTTTGCAATTAAAAGCTTGTGAGCTCGTTTCCACGTCTTGTTGTAGTTGATTGAACCTCACTTTTCCATCTCTTATAACAAAGTACGTAATCTACTTGATTCTGACGTGGACCGTCTGCCGAAGTCCAAGTATATAGGCGTCATTTGGGTAGCTGGAACAGTGTGTTAATTACAACCAAAGAATTGTCTTGGCAGATTTCTAGGAGTCTCTGTCCTGTTTCATTTGTTGTACCAAGACCAAATTTTCCCGTTATAGCCTCTACAATTTGATTTCCCAATTTTTCGTTCCAGTCTGCAGCTATTAAGGCGACATCCTTTTTGGTGTTGACAGCGGTAATTCTTGTATATATTCGCAGAACTGGTCAGTAACTTCCTTTTTAGGATCGGTGGTTTGGGCATCCACTTGAATGACTATGATATTAAGGGACTCACCTTGAAATCTGATAGACATCATTCTATCAGTTTTACAGTTGCATACCATTACAGCTTTTTCTACTAGGGGACCATGTGTAGGTCGGAAGTTGGAGGACTGAGGTGACAAAGGCTGTGAGAACTCTCTTGCGGAGTTCTTGTAATCGCGTATCACCACAATAGTATGCTAGCCTCAAGGTGTTTGCAGAGACTGGTCATGAAGAGTAACAAAATGATGTGTCGATTATCGTCGACTTACTGCTGTGCTGTAAGTGTGCCACGGGGTACTGTTACGAAAAGAAACGGCGCCCCAGACCATCAGTCCATGCTGTTGGGCCGCATAGTGGGTAACAGTAAGGTTGGTATACCAGCGCTCTTCGGGATATTTACAGAGCTGTCATCGTTTGTCATCAGTGCTCATTTCGAAACAGGACTCGTCACTGAAGATAATTCGAATCCATTAAATTAGGTTCCAAGCCGAAGATGTATATGGAGACGCCCCAGACAGCGGTTGAATACAAACCTGTGAGGTATGATTGGCTGCGGGCATTTCATTTAATAGCAGAAGTCATCTGATTGGTAACAGCGGCACCCTAACGGCACAGCACCGTTTTTGTACCGTTCATGGCAAGATATCCTGGGCTTACATTTCAGCACGATAATGCTCGCCCACTCGCGGCGATAATTTCTATTGTCTTTATTCGTGTTTTCCAAACCCTACCTAGGCCAGTAAGTATGCCGGATCTCTTCCTGCCGGCCGGAGTGGCCGAGCGGTTCTAGGCGCTACAGTCTGGAACCGCGTGACCGCTACGGTCGCGGGTTCGAATCCTGCCTCGGGCATGGATGTGTGTGATGTCCTTAGGTTAGTTAGGTTTAAGTAGTTCTAAGTTCTAGGGGACTGATGACCACAGCAGTTAAGTCCCATAGTGCTCAGAGCCATTTGAATCATTTTTTATCTCTACCTAATTGTGAAAGTTTGTACCATTGTGGAAAGGCCCCTGCAACTAATTCAGAATTTTGACGATCTAACTCGCAACCGTAAAGAACTTCCACGATATAACTTAGGAGGACAACCAAAAATTCCTTCAGTCAGTGCCAAGCCAAAGAGCTGCTTTCAATAGAGCCTAAGAGTGACCAAAGTGGTTTCTGAAGCTATTTATATTGAATAAATCATCCACTTTTGCTAAAATACTAATAGTAATAGCAATAATAGAAATAATAACCGATTTCCCTCCAGTTTGGACAATTTATTTGTGGCACGTCCGACATTTTTCTTTTTTGTCATAGCGTGTAATTACACTGATCAGCTAGAACATTATGACAATCTACATAATAGCCAGTTTGTCCACCTTTGGCATTGATAACAGCGGCCACGCCTCGTAGCATGGAAGCAATGAGGCCTTGGTATGTCACTGCAGGGAGCTGGCATCACCTGTGCACATTCAGGTCACCTGATTCCCATAAAATTCGGTGAGAGGCTGATGAGATCTGTCACCACGTCCAATCACATCCCAGATGTGTTCCATCGGGTTCGTATCTGGCAAGCTGGGGGGCCAGCACATAAATTGTAACTCCCAGCTGTGTCCCTCGAACCACTCGCCTGGCCTTCTGTCATGGTCCATTATCTTCATGAAAATTGCCTCTGCCGTCGGGAAACATGATCGTCATGAAAGCGTGTACGTTGTCTGCAACCAGTGTACAATACCCATTGACCATCATGATGCCTGCAAGAGCTCCATTGGACCAAAACCCACGTGAATGTTCCTCAGAGCATAACTGAACCATCCCGGAATACAAGTGCCAAGGAGCTGTTCACTTGGAGGCGACGGATTCCCGTCCTCCCTTCGGTATACGAACAACGTATAAGAATTCGTCAGACCATGCAACAGTCTACCGTGGCGCCAACGTCTAGTATCGATGCCCATTTCAGTCGTAGTTGACAATGACGTGGTGTTAACGTTGGCACATGCATGGGTCGTCGGCTGCGTACGCCCCACGTTAGGAGTGTTCGGTGCACTTTGTGCTCACACTACTATCTGCCCAGCATTGTAGTCTGATGAAACTTCCTGGCAGATTAAAACTGTGTGCCGGACCGAGACTCGAACTCGGGACCTTTGCCTTTCGCGGGCAAGTGCTCTAACAACTGAGCTACCCAAGCACGACTCACACCCCGTCCTCACAGCTTTACTTCTACCAGTACCTTGTCTCCTACCTTCCAAACTTTACAGAAGCTCTCCTGCGAACCTTGTAGAACTAGCACCCTTGAAAGAAAGGATATTGCGGAGACATGGCTTTGCCACAGCCTGGGGGATGTTTACACAATGAGATTTTCACTTTGCAGCGGAGTGTGTGCTGATATGAAGTCTGATGTTAGTTAGGCCACAGTTTGTCGCTTTTCCTGTTTTACCAGTCCGCGCAGCCTACGACGTCCGTGATCTTTAATAAGGAGTGGCCTACCCTCCCCGCGACGTGTGGACACAGTTTCACCTTGGTTTCGCACGTATTGAAGCCATTCATCACAAGCACTCCTCGAACCCGACAAGTCGTGAATTTTCCGAAATGTTCGTGCCGAGCCTCCGGGCCATCTGTCCCCATTCTACACAAGGATAACACGCTCATTGGTAGTAAATGCAGCGCGTGTGTCTCTGACTGGCAGTCAGTCCCCGCCGGGTGACGCTGCTATAGCCTGGATGGGTTTCTTTCGACTGTAGCTCGGTGGTCTTAACGTTCTGGCTATCGGTTCATGTCACCTTGCACTTGCGTTACTTACTTATTTTTCTTGTTTTCTTTAGCTGCTGGAGTGTTTTATTGCTTTTGTCAATATTGGTCATGCTAATTATTTCAGTATTCTCCTGAGATACCTTCAAATTTCCTTTACACTTTTACCACTCTGGATTATGTCTTTGTGCCTATGTTCGCAGTGATGATCCGTTGACTAGTTCACGAGTTCACATTGTTTTTCATGTATACTTCCACTACTGTAGTGGTTTGTGTCTCTGTAGATATATTTGGTTAGTTAATCAGATCAATATGCTCCTGAGGTGCCGTCTTCCGTTTCCCGAAAACTTTTTCTGCTGTAGTGGCTTCTGGATTTGTGTCTATATTCGCTTTGATGTTCCAGTCACTAAATTAATGGGTTACTTTCCTGTTTTTCCTGCATACTTTTAATACCGTACTAGTTTGTGTCTTTGTGTCTATATTGGCTAAAATAATACCATCACAGACACCCAGGACTACCTTCTTCCTTTACCTGTATTCTTTAGCTACTGAAGCTGTTTCCGACTTTATGTCTATATTGGTCATGATAATCCACTCATCGTGCTCCTGAGCGACCGCCTTATTTTTCCTTTACACTTTTTCTACTGTAGTGGTTTTTGGCTGTGCTCTGTATTGGCTAGGATATTCCAGTAACTATGCTAATGAGAAAGATTCTTTTCTTATTGTGTATTTTAACACCATAGTGGTTTGTAGCTTTTAGATTGTTTTTAACAAGACAACGTGATCACTATGCTCCTGAGATTCCTTCTTGTTTTACTTGCGTACTTTTACTATAGGGGTTGCTTGTGTCTTTTTGTCTATATTGCCTATGATGATCAGGTCACTTTCCTCCTGACTTAGCATCTTCACTTCCTTGTAAACTTTTACTTCTGCACTCTTTTCTTGGTTTGAGTCTAATTTAGCTGCTACGGTCGCAGGTTCGAATCCTGCCTCGGGCATGGATGTGTGTGATGTCCTTATGTTAGTTAGGTTTAAGTAGTTCTAAGTCTAGGCAACTGATGACCTCAGATGTTAAGTCCCATAGTGCTTAGAGCCATTTGAACCATTTTTGAGTCTAATTTGGCTGCGATAATCAGGTGACTGCGCTCCTGAGTTACCTTCTTCTTTTTCCTGTGTTCTTTTATTGCTCTAGTGGTTTATGGCTTTGTGCCTATATTCATTATGATTGTACGGTCACTATGCTCCTGAGTTACTCTTCTTTTCCCAGTACATTCATTCAGCAGTGTGCCTATACTGCCTGTGACAATTACTTTCTTCTTTTTCCTGTTCACGTTTACTTTTGTAGTGCTTGTAGGTTTGTGTTAGTATTGGCTGTAATAATCTGGTCACTATGCACTGGAGATACCTTTCTCATTTCCTTGTATATATTTTCTACTGTAGTAATTTATGGCTTTTTTCCATAATGTCAATTTTAATTTGGACACTAAGCCCCTGACTTACCTTTTTACTTCCCTTTACACTTCTATTGCAGTACTGGTTTGTGGCTTTACGTCTATATTGGCTATGACAGTCTGCCACTGTGTTCCTGAGCTACCTTCTTCTTGTTCTGGGATACTTTTGCTACTGTAGTGGTTTGTGGCATTGTCTCAATACTGGCTATGATTACCCAGGCACTGTTATTCTGAGCTAGCTTCTTCTGTTTCCTGCATACTTTTACTATTGTAAAGGTTTGAGCCTTTGTGTATCTGTTCTACTTCTACGTGATTACTCTGCTATTCACAATAAAGTGCCAGGCAGAGGGTTCAATGAACCACCTTCAAGCTGTCTCTCTACCGTTCCACTCCCGAACGGGGTGCGGGAAAACCGAGTACTTAATTTTTTCTGTGCAAGCCCTGATTTCTCTTATTTTATCGTGATGATCATTTCTTCCTATGTAGGTGGGTGCCAACAGAATGAAGAAAACTGCTGATTGAAATTTCATGAGAGGATCCCGCGCAGCGAAAAGCCTATGTCTTAATGATTGCCACTCAAATTCAAGTATTATGTCAATGGCACTATCTCCCCTATTTCACGATAATACAAAACGAGCTACCCTTCTTTGTACTTTTTCGATGTCATCCGTTAGTCCCAACTGATGCGGATCCCACACCGCACAGAATTACTCCAGAATAGGGAAGACAAGCATATTGCAAGCAGTCTCTTTAGTAGACCTGTTGCACCTTCTAAATGTTCTGCCAATGATTCGCAGTCTTTGCTCTGCTCTACCCACAAAATTATCTATGTGATCGTTCCAATTTAGGTTATTTGTAATTGTAATCCTTAAGTATTTAGTTGAATTTACAGCCTTCAGACTTGTGTGACTTACCGCGTAATCGAAATTAGCGGATTTGTTTTAGTACTCATGCGAATAACTTCACACTTTTCTTTATTCAGGGTCAGTTGCCACATTTCGCACCATACAGATATCTTATCGAAATCATTTTGCAATTCGTTTTGATCATCTGATGACTTTACAAGACGTTAAATGACAGCCTCATCTACAAACAATCTAAGACGGCTACTCAAATTGTCTCCTATGTCGTTAATATACACTCCTGGAAATGGAAAAAAGAACACATTGACACCGGTGTGTCAGACCCACCATACTTGCTCCGGACACTGCGAGAGGGCTGTACAAGCAATGATCACACGCACGGCACAGCGGACACACCAGGAACCGCGGTGTTGGCCGTCGAATGGCGCTAGCTGCGCAGCATTTGTGCACCGCCGCCGTCAGTGTCAGCCAGTTTGCCGTGGCATACGGAGCTCCATCGCAGTCTTTAACACTGGTAGCATGCCGCGACAGCGTGGACGTGAACCGTATGTGCAGTTGACGGACTTTGAGCGAGGGCGTATAGTGGGCATGCGGGAGGCCGGGTGGACGTACCGCCGAATTGCTCAACACGTGGGGCGTGAGGTCTCCACAGTACATCGATGCTGTCGCCAGTGGTCGGCGGAAGGTGCACGTGCCCGTCGACCTGGGACCGGACCGCAGCGACGCACGGATGCACGCCAAGACCGTAGGATCCTACGCAGTGCCGTAGGGGACCGCACCGCCACTTCCCAGCAAATTAGGGACACTGTTGCTCCTGGGGTATCGGCGAGGACCATTCGCAACCGTCTCCATGAAGCTGGGCTACGGTCCCGCACACCGTTAGGCCGTCTTCCGCTCACGCCCCAACATCGTGCAGCCCGCCTCCAGTGGTGTCGCGACAGGCGTGAATGGAGGGACGATTGGAGACGTGTCGTCTTCAGCGATGAGAGTCGCTTCTGCCTTGGTGCCAATAAGGGTCGTATGCGTGTTTGGCGCCGTGCAGGTGAGCGCCACAATCAGGACTGCATACGACCGAGGCACACAGGGCCAACACCCGGCATCATGGTGTGGGAAGCGATCTCCTACACTGGCCGTACACCACTGGTGATCGTCGAGGGGACACTGAATAGTGCACGGTACATCCAAACCGTCATCGAACCCATCGTTCTACCATTCCTAGACCGGCAAGGGAACTTGCTGTTCCAACAGGACAATGCACGTCCGCATGTATCCCGTGCCACCCAACGTGCTCTAGAAGGTGTAAGTCAACTACCCTGGCCAGCAAGATCTCCGGATCTGTCCCCCATTGAGCATGTTTGGGACTGGATGAAGCGTCGTCTCACGCGGTCTGCACGTCCAGCACGAACGCTGGTCCAACTGAGGCGCCAGGTGGAAATGGCATGGCAAGCCGTTCCACAGGACTACATCCAGCATCTCTACGATCGTCTGCATGGGAGAATAGCAGCCTGCATTGCTGCGAAAGGTGGATATACACTGTACTAGTGCCGACATTGTGCATGCTCTGTTGCCTGTGTCTATGTGCCTGTGGTTCTATCAGTGTGATCATGTGATGTATCTGACCCCAGGAATGTGTCAATAAAGTTTCCCCTTCCTGGGACAATGAATTCACGGTGTTCTTATTTCAATTTCCAGGAGTGTAGATGAGGAACAATAGAGGGCCTATAACACTTCGTTGGGGAACGCCGGATATTACTTCGGTTTTACTCGCTGTGTTTCCGTCTATTACTACGAACTGTGACCTTTCTGACAAGAAATCACAGATCCAGTCGCACAACTGAGGGGATATTCCATAGGCACACAGTTTGGTTAGAAGACGCTTGTGAGGAACGGTGTCGAAAGCCTTCTGGAAATCTAAAAATATGGAATCAATTTGACATCTTCTATTGATATTACTCATTACTTCATGACTATAAAGAGCTAGTTGTGTTTCGCAAGAACGATATTTTCTGAATCCGTGCTTACTATGTGTCAATAAATCGTTTTCTTCGAGGTACTTTATAATGATCGAATACAGAATATGTTGCAAAACCCTAGTGCAAATCGACGTTAGTGATACGGGCCTGTAATTTTAGCGGATTACTCCTACTTCCCTTTTTGGGTATTGCTGTGACTCGAGCAATTTTCCGGTCTTTAGGTACGGATCTTTCTGTGAGCGAGCGGTTGTATATAATTTATAAATATGGAGCTATTGTATCAGCTTACTCTGAGAGGAACCTGACTGGTATACAATCCGGACCGGAGGCCTTGGCTTTATTAAGTGATTTAAGCTGCTTTGTTACACCGAGGATATCTACTTCTATGTTTGCCGGCCGGAGTGGCCGTGCGCTTCTAGGCGCTACAGTCTGGAGCCGAGCGACCACTACGGTCGCAGGTTCGAATCCTGCCTCGGGCATGGATGTGTGCGATGTCCTTAGGTTAGTTAGGTTTAATTAGTTCTAAGTTCTAGGCGACTGATGACCTCAAAAGTTAAGTCGCATAGTGCTCAGAGCCATTTGAACCAATCTACTTCTATGTTTCTTATCTTTTCAGTTGTTCTTGATTGGAATTCAGGAATATTTACTTCGTCTTCTTTGGTGAAGGTGTTTCGGAAAACCGTGTTTAATAACTCAGCTTTAGGGGCACTTTCTTGTGGCTTCACTGTTGTTATCGCGCAGTGAAGGTATTGATTGCGTCTTGCCACTGGTGTGCTTTATGTATGACCAGAATCTCTTTCGTTTTTCTGCCAGATTTCGAGACACAATTTCGTTGTGGATATTATTAAAAGCATCTCACATTGAAGCACGTGCTATATTTCGAAATTCTGCAAAACTTTGCCAGTCTTGGGGATTTGGCTTTCTTTTAAATTTAGCATGCTGTTTTCACTGCCTCTGCAACAGTGGTCTGATCCGTTTTGTGTACCATGGGGGATCAGTGCTATCACTTATTAATTTATGTGGTATATATCTCTCAATTACTGTCGATACTATCTCTTTGAATTCATTCTACAACCTCTCTACGCTTACATGATCTGATCGGAAGAAGTGAATACTGTCTCTTAAAAAGAGTATTTTTGTCAGCTTTTTTAAATATATATACTTATCTTTTCTTTTTGATGGTTGTAGGTGTTGTGGTATTAGCCTAGCAGCAACTTCCTTGTGGTCGCTAATCCCTGTATTCGTCACGATACTCACTATTTTTCCAGGATTATTTGTTGCTAAGAGGTCAAGTATGCTTTCGTAACCAATTATGGTTCTAGTGGGCTCATGAACTAACTGTTCAAAATAATTTTCTGAGATTTGTGCCTGCCGCTGGCTTTAAAAGTATAATTTTTCCAGCATATCAAGGGTAGATTGAAGTCACCACCGACTATAATTGTATGAGTGGGGTACCTATTTAAAATGACTCAAGTTTTCTTTGAACTGTTCAGCAATTATATCTTCTGAGTCGAATGGGTCGATAAAACGATCCAGTTAATAGTTTAGTCTGATTGTCAGGTGTAACCTCTACCCGTACTATTTGGCAGGAAATATCTACTTAAATTTCACTACAAGGCAAACTACTTCTGACAGCAATAAATACTCGACCACCAACTGTATTTAATCTGTTACTTCTGAACACTGTTAGATCGTTCGAAAAAATTTCGTCTGAAATTATGTCCGGCTTTAGCCTGCTTTCTGTACCTATAACTATTTGAGCTTCAGTGCTTTCTATTAGGGCTTGGAGATCTGGTTCTTTCACAACACAGCTACAACAGTTTACAACTCCCATACCGATCGTTTATACAACTACCTTATTGTGTTTTACGTGCTCCCTTTTAGACGGATGCCCTTTCTGTGGTTCCCTGAGGCCCTCTAACCTAAAAGACCACCCAGTCCCTTGGCTATGATTATTCGGTTACTTTGTTTCTGAC
Source organism: Schistocerca cancellata (assembly GCF_023864275.1). NCBI lineage: Eukaryota > Metazoa > Arthropoda > Insecta > Orthoptera > Acrididae > Schistocerca > Schistocerca cancellata. The sequence continues at coordinate 448,326,266 of NC_064629.1, forward strand.
TTACCTACTTCTTTTTCTTGTCTACTGTTATTACTGTAGTGGTTCGTTAATATGTGTCTGTAGTGGCTATAACATGACATAATGCTACTGAGAAACGTTCATCTTCTTACTGTATACATTTACTACTGTAGTGATTATTTTCTTTGTGTTCATATTTGTAGTGATTATTTGTTCACTATGCTCCTTGGTTACTATCTTTTCCCTACATTCTGCTACTACTGTAGAGGTTAGTGGTTTTGTGTCTATACTGGATGTTATAATCGTGTTACAATGTTCATGAGTTACCTTCATCAATTTGCTGTATACTTTTACTTCTGTAGTAGCATATGGTTTTGTGGCTATGAGAAGCCAGTCCCTATGGTCCTGTTTACCGTCTACTTTCTACTGTAAACTTTTACTACTGTTAAGGTGTGTGGCTTTGCGTCTATATCTGCTGTGATGATGTAAATACTAAGCTCCTGACTTACTAGTGTTTTTCCCTGTATAGTCTTCCTGTGGTAATGGCTTGTAGCTTCGTGTCTATATTGGCTATGATGATCCGGTCAGTATGCTCCTGAGTTACTTTCTCTTTAATTCTCTATACTTCTACTTGTGCAGGTTTGTGTCTGCAATGGCTATTATAACGTGGTCACTATGCTTCTGAATTACCTCCTTCTTTTCCCTGTATACTTCTACAACTTTAATGGTTTCTTGCTATGTTTGTACATTGCCTATGAGAAACCAGTCACTATGCTTCTGAGTTACCTTCTCTTTTTCGCTTTATATGTCTTTTCTGTAGTGGTTTGTGGCTATGTGTCTATTAACTGGCGTGGTAACCTGGTAATAACTGTTCTCCTCAGTTACCATCTAGGTTTTCCTGTTAACGTCTACTACTGCGGTGGTCTGGCTTTATGTCTACAATGGCCATGACAATCTGGTGACAATGCTCCTAAATTAGTACTTCTTTAACCTACATACTTTTACTGTTGCAGTAGTTTGTGGTAGTGTGTCAACATTTGCTATGTTAATGTGGTCTCTATGCTTGTGAGCTACTTTCTGGCTTTTCCGGGATACTTTTACTACGATAGTAGATTGTGTCTTTGTATCTTTATTGTAAATGACACTCCCATCAAAAGGTTATGAGTAACATTCTTTCTTTTTTAGCAAATTTTCATCACCGTTATTTTTGATAGTCTTGCGCCTCTAGCGGCTATAAAAATCTAAACATTAAGCTCCCGAGTGATATGCTCCTTCTCCTGCATAATTTTACTGCTTTAGTGGCTTGTGGCTTCTTATGTATGTCGGTTATGATAATCTGAACGCCAGGTTCCTGAATTACCTTTTTTCTACTTCTTCTTCTCCTGCACGTCTACTGCTGTAGCTGTCTGCGGCTTTGTGCCTATGTTGGCTACGATAATTTTATCACTATGCTCCTAAACTACGTTCTTGTTGCTCCTGCCTACTTTTAGTAGCATAGTAATTTGGGCCTTTGTGTCTTTATTGGTTTTGATAATCTAATCCCTGTGCTTTGTGTCTTTTGGGGCCTTTATGTCTTTATTGGTTTTGATAATCTAGTCCCTGTGCTCCTGGGTTACCTTCTTCTTTTTCGTGTATACTTTTACTACTACAGAGGTTTGTGGCTTTGTGTCTATATTGGCTATGATGAACTGGTCACGGTGCTCCTCAGTTATCTTCTTCTATTTCTTGTATATTTTTATTACTGTAGTGGTTTGTTGATTTGTGTCTGTATTTGCTATGATAATCCATGACAGTGCTCCTGATTTACATTCTTCTGTTTCACGAATACTTTTACTACTATAATGGTTTGTGGGTGTATGTCCATATTGGCTATGATAATCCTGTCAATAATATCATGAGTAAGCTTCTTCTTTTTCCGCGACTAATCCTGTGACTTCACATGGTTGGCATATTAAGCCGGATTTAGCAATGTTGGTGGCGGATGGTCGCTGATTGCCGCTTCTGTCGTCTCCCCTTTCGTCCTGGACGGAGTTTGTTTACGCCATTTGTTTTCAGTTAGCGTTATCCCATGGCAACGTGTAAGAACCAATTCCGATTGTTTTTGAATCGTGTAACTGATGTGTGACGTGACTAAAAGCCTAGTACTCACCTAGTCGGATCTGGGAAACCACCCAAAAACCACAAATACCTGGTTTGCGGTCTCACAGTCCCTCCTTGTTAATCCACTGTGAAGGTTGGAGCAGGGGCTGACATGTCACTCTGAATTCTGGAAGCGGCGTGCTTAAACATGTTGTTAGCTGGGCAGTCCATTCTCCTCAGTTACCCTCACATGGCTTTGTGTCATACGCACCTGACCAAAACTCCTGTTGTTTCTACCAACACACTTCATTAATTCTCTCATTTCATTATACCTAACTTGCATATACGATGGATTTATGTAACATTCTGACAATTCGTCTCATCCTATTTATAGACGAAACATGGAAATACTGTTTATTATCAGCTTTTGTATTGCTCCTCATCATGATATTAGCTAAAGAAAAGTTTGTGTATACCAACATTGATAGTTATGCCAGAAGTAGAAGAGCACGAATTGTTCTTGATACTGTATGATGGATTACCTTTAGACTGTTTCGTTATATTCTTTGCACAGAATTCCGTGTTCCTCCATTTATACTTCATAGTAACGTAGTTTTATTGAAACGATCGTCTTTTGTATGGTCTAAATTGATTAATGGGTTCCGAGAACGCCAGAATCATGGGCGGTAAAATGGATTAGGAGCATATTATGTGACTGAATGTCTAACCCCAACGAATACGTTTGAAGAGGAGTGTCTCTGAAGAAATCTTCGTGATACTGACAACAAGAAGATATCTGGAGTGTTTCAGTTCGTTTTCGCCTCAAAATAAGGAAAAGAAATTTATGACCATCTCCTGTTGTCGGAGAAAAAATTTTTCGGCGTGATGGCTAAGGATCTGCATTATGCTACATCTAAATAAGCCAGGAGGAATAATCTTGCTCACAATTTTAAAAAAGAGACCAGAATGACTGGACAGGGGTGGAATTCTGGTTTTCAGCACTGAAGTTGAGATCAAGGGCGAGGATGTGCCATGTGGGCCCAGGAACAGTGCACGACTATTGGTGAAGAAGAAAATAACTGTGAGAAAACAGCCTAAATTTTCTGAATCACTTTACTTTACTTTCTCTAGGTAGTAATAACGCTTTTATCTCGAAAATACTGTACGATGATCATACTACGTAATTAATGCTTAACTCTCAACATGTAATTTGTACTGTAAATAACATTGTTTCCCTCAACAAAGTTTTGAAGTTAAAAATTTATTTAGGCCTTATTCAGTTATTTGGACATTATGCCCTACCACGTTGGGCACGAAGACCACTGGGATATTTTTCATATTATTCATTATTTAGGTATTTTCCTTTTGCCCAAAAAGAATAAAAAATCAGGCAGGTAAACCCTGTGATTTGGAGTTTCTACATAGACTACAAATTAGCTACGTAAATCGCCATCCATTAAGGTGGCCGTTATGATCGCCCTTCCCTCACTATACTCGTATTTTATTGAAAACATAAATGACCAAAATGAACAAAAAATGCACTATTGCATTATCCATCTTTCAGATGGCATTAGAGGCACTGAACAAAAAGAGATACCCTTAAAATAATCACTTGATTTCTTCTGTTGAGGTGATAAATGTATTATAAGTAGTCCGTACCTGATACGAATGAAATTACAAAAGAGGAAGTGCATTGAGAATATAGAACATAACTGACTTGGAGAAACACAACTGCAACTATATTACATTTTCCACTATGCATTACCACTGCACAGCATGTCTTAGATTATCTTATCTTATTTCACAATCCGTTTCATTATAAATATGGTAGGAATCAAGAAAGAAATAATGTGAATATTATTATTAATTGTGTTTTTAGAGTTAGTACGAGAGTGCTCGAAATGCGTCGTGGGTTTAGATGGGATTCCTTGGGATGAAAAAAACCATCTGCTTGAAAAATAACATTGAGGAAATATGGAGAACCATAATTTTTGACAGGATGCTACACGATTCCACCGTCTTCAAAGTCCATATCGTGCTTGGACGTAAGGTCAAATTAAGGAAAATTCGGACTTGGAAATCACACAATTATTTTTCCTTAGTTCCATTTACGAGTGGAAGAGGAAATGTCCAGTAATGGTACATAATATTCTCCCTAATGGTATGTAAAGTTACTTGTGGAGTTTGTAGATCAAGGACATACATTTCATATACCAAGATACATTCTGCTTTCTGTAGCTACATGTAATTTATTTCAGAGATCATATAAACTTGTGTAGATGACCATTTGGAGTGTCTGCATTAAAACTCATAATTCATTTCATATACCACATTTATTGTGTATGAATTAGATGGATAATGTTATATTTCTTGTATACTGATTAAAACATTGAATATCATATCCACTATTTTGCCAGAGACATGATTAAATGTAAACAGATTTGCCTTAATCCTCTAAGTCATTTTACTATTTTTACATACTAATACTAACGGCAAAGAATTGTAAGCGCTGTTCACTTTGTGTAAGCACGCTTACTGTTTAGAAAAAAGCTTAGTTTTTCTGTATTGAATGTACGTCTTTCCTAACTACTCTATAGCAACATTGAGGTTAATGATGTCAGTTTAAGGTTTTTCTGACGTATCAGAAAGCAATCTTATTACAATTGTAACTTTCCTCATCACAGAAAATTTAAAATCAGAATACACTGATTATGTTGTAAAGTGAGGGTTTCTAAGTGTTCCTATTTTCCTATAATATCTATTTACTTACTGCACACACAGTTACATAAAATGATCGTGATGAGGAGAAGTGTTGCTAAGATTATATTTACTGAATTACACACTATTTCAAATACATGAGTGTGACATTTAGCATTACTTGAATTTAATTTTTGGTAACTACAAGATAAACATCGAAAATGCTGGATTGATTATGGTTAAAATAACATGAATATGAATGATTAGTTGACGAAATGTAATTATTTGGCATCTGAAGCGTATGATGTAATCCGTTTAGTTACACATTAAAAGCATCATTTTGAGCTTAAAATTCACACTTAGATTCAACATTTATCTTCTCTTTATATATAAAGTGCAGTCAAATACAAACGAAACGGGTGGAAAACGTAAGTATAGTAAACTATTTCTTATTCCAAAAGGTATCGCCATAACTGTTAACATATCGAGCCCACTGCGAGACAAAACGCCCAGTGCCTTCATGGAAATATAATTGCCGTTGCCTAAGTGCAGCTCTTCACCTGACGTAAGTCGACGGACACGAATTTCCTCCTTCAGGGCACCGAAAACGTGGAAATGGCATGGGTAGAAATCTGGATTGTATAGAGGATTTGTGGTGGTTTCTCAGCGTAAACTCTGCAGCGTCCTAGCAATAACCTTGGTAACATATGGGCGGCCACTGTTTTGGCAGGTTGTTTCCACTACTCTAAAGAAGTTTCGCTGCGAAGCCATCACACAGCCATCATACATGTGTTTTTACAAGTTTTTGGAGTCAGTAAAATAAACATTTGTGGTCGTCGAATTGCTTCGAACGAAAAGGCGCATGCCTGTGTACAATCTTGGTTCCATAGGCAACCGCAAAAATTTTTCTATGAAGGAATTTACCATCTTATGTCACAGTGGGATTAATGGATTAACAGTTGTGGTGATTACTTTTTGAATAATAAAATCTGTACTTACTGTTCTTCCACCTGTCTCGTTTTCAGTTGACTACAACTATATCTTACCATAACTACCACACATAGTATTTAGCAGTATTAAGTAGCGGCAGGTTCTTCATGTTCCCACCCTACTGTGATATTATATTTCTCGATTTGCTGTTTCAACCAAGCTGTTAATGGTGCATAATACTCCAGAAGTGGCTGAACATCATAGTGTTTTGATCCAGTAAGTATTTTCAAAGCTTCTGGCCATGGGCGACTTCTGCCGAGTTTGAGCATGCGCCTGTTGGAGTGTGCAAAAATTTTTGTCACTAAAAGCATCAACAATATTTTCAAATGAAATGAAGTACTTCTGTATGACAATTCTTTACGATGCAATCAGCTGTGACACAAACTTGCTTCTAGCTTTTGTTTTAAAGACATAGTTATTAAAGGTGAATTTACAACCTAAAACTGATTGAACTAACGAAATTATAGTGAAATGAGGCTGAACAGGTACCTTAAAATGAGTTTATTCAATAAATGTAAATATTCTGTAATTTTTATCACTTGAATAATCAAATTACGAAAAGAATGATTTCACAGTTTACAGCATCAGGAAGAACTTCGTCTTACCATAATGCTGCTCCACTGCGCTTTGATCCATATATGTCACACTGATGAAGAGGAAATGGTAACGGTTTGTCAGTAACCGCCCCATATATAGCGTGCTGACACATCCCTTTAAACAGCTGCACTTGCAATATACCACTTAGAAAGTATCTGGAAACATGACAACGTGTCATTCATTAAAGTTTTATACGAATTAACATATGAGTCTAGAATTTCCATTCCACTCACATCCATTCACATGTTTTACGAGGGTAATCAGCAAAATCAAGGTTCATTACACAGAAATTATTTATGAAGTGCTATATTGTCGAATCAACTTGATGTACTTAATTTGAGTTAGATTACTACATTTCCAGTATCTGTTGCCACGTGCAGGAAAGTTGCGATTATCCCTCAGCACGTTAGCATTATAACGACTCTGACTGTCGTCTGCAGTTTTGGGAACATGTGGAAGCCACTAGAATGGAGAAGTCGACTGTTGTCTTGTAAATAACTTATTTGCGGAAATATTCTCCACCATTTGTTTTCAATAACTCAGTGAAGTTTTTGAGGTGTCTTACAGTTGAGAGCAGTATCGATAGTTTGTTCTCCGGCAAACAATAGACTAGCTGTGACTCTTTTGTGTTGCAAAAAATGTTTGTGCGCTGTTTGGCGTGGATTTTAGGTTACCGTCAGCTGCAGCTGGACATTACACGGAATCAAGGGTGACGAGTGCAAATGTGTACTGGAGCGAGATTCGAACCACGGATCTACTGCTTACTGTCCAAGTTCGATAATCACTGCGCCATCGGCTCACAGCGTTATCGCCACAGTGTGGACTATCTCGACACGCCCCACGAGCGCCACTTATCCGCAATCCCTGTTCATTAACTCCATGTTCGCTACTCAGAGATTCCCACAAGAGATTGGACGTATTTGTGCATCCGCACTGAAGAAGGTGAATCCATTGCCAAGCTAGGTGTATCAATTAAATGAATGCGTGGTGTCTGTTCTTTCGGACATGTCTGAAAGAACAGACACCACTCATTCATATAAGTACTGTTCTGACATCCGACTAAGAGATTCCACAAATATCTGCCCTACTGTACCAAATGTATGTAAACGCGTAACTCAGGGACAGTGCGCGTTTTTATTTTTATAAATGTCACAAATCTTGACCTTGAAAACTAATACATGTAATGAAACGATTCCAGACACACAATATAACACGTATAATTTCATCTGGACATTTTGTTACAAAAACCCTTGCTACAGGGCACTTCATGTGTTCGGGAGTCATCGGTGTTTCCTTGTAGACCTCTCGTTCTAATTTCCTCCACAGGTAAAAGTCCAGAGGTTTCAAGTCTCGTGAGCGTGCAGACTATTGTGGCTTCCCTAACGACCGATCAAACGATCTTTGTATATTCTATTAAGTCTGAGAATGTGCAGAACATTCGTCACGTTGGTACTATAAAACGTGCTTCATGACCATTGGGATGTCTTTTAAAAACTGCGCCAGCTCTTTAGAGTTCCATAAATATAACAGGGATCAACGATGTGATTCTTGAAAAGCCCACACCACAAGATGATAAGCCAAGATCGTTGACTATACACTTCTATCAGCTAGCGTGGATTGTTTACTTAATCAGTAGCGCATTCTGCAAATATTGTTTGCAAACGATGCTTCATCCGTAAGCGGACTCTTGCACAGAAACTGCTCATAACTTAACAGTTTTCACAGACCCTCTTCGGAGAATTCTAACCTATTTTGCACGTCACTGGCATGAAGCTGTTGGTAGGGCGGAAAGTGATAAGGATGGAATGTCGTATTCGCAGAACACTCCTTTGCCTGACCTTCACTTAAACATTCAAGATGCCTTGTAGTGATATGTGGATTGTGTTTTCCCGCTGCTAAAAAATTACATGTATTTCCGTCATCAGTTTTCATTCGTATTCGTTGGCGGATTTTTATTATTCGCACTTCCAGTCTCTTGATTTTTTTACTGTGTTTGCAAATTCAGATCAGGGGCAGCTTGCAACGATTAGGATACATTTTACCATACACCGAAACACTGCTTTAATAGTTAAGTGATATTCGCCATAAACGAAAACTATATCCACTTTTTGTACTGTAAGTGAAAATCCTTAGTAACTTCACGAGTAAATTGTTCAGTCGTTACAACTGCAGAGCCCTGGTTTCGAGTGAGTTAGTAAATACACGACCTCTATCTGAATTAAGTCACTGCTTATCGTTGAAATTCTCTTCCAAGGCTCTTTAGAATGAAAAAAGAAATAAACTGCATAGTGGCAGTTACGAAAAAAAAGTCGATGAGATATGTCGGTGGTTATAATCGTTAAGAATTGCTTTCGTACATCGATATATTCATTCCTTCTGGATATTTTTGGGTTGGCCTGTGATAGTTACCTCTGTTTTTATTACAGAGATGACGATATCAACTTGGCTGTTTCTAACGGAACTAAAGAATTTTCTGCAAATAGGAATGCAGATCTCAAGCAGACGAGTTTAACCGAGTTTCACTCTCCGAAACCAGAATAAGTAGTTTCTGAGATATTAGAATGTTTAGAATTTATGATATAGACCCTATGTGTTTTTAACATGAAGAAAATAACTCTCTTACTCAGAATATGTTATTACCATACAGAACTTTCGAGGTCACATAACGGGGTGATCGAGCTTGACGCAGCTAAGAGTCTAATTACAAATTCGAAGTAATTGAAAAAATTCAGTTTAAAACTGATACTAATAGTAATTGGCTACGTGTGGTTGCACTGGAAGGCAAAGGACGTACAATGTAATGATAATTCACCAGATAACTACGATAACCGTTCTTCTCCTGTTCCTTCCAGAGCATTGAGAAAATGTGAATATCTAATTGAATAGATTGTAAAACAAGGAACTAAGGTGTAAAGATGGTTAAATTATAACTTTTCATGAAGAAGCCCATTTATACTAATTTCATTTCGAGGTGAGCTGTTACATTATAATATTACATCAATCGTTATAAAATAAATCCTCGTCGGTGATCGGGGCTTGTGCATGGACTTCATCTTTTACGTTACCACAGAGGAGGGGCGTTAAACAAGGTAAAACGTGCAGAGCAACAGATACCGCTTTTATGTCCTATTCAGGGACCAGAAAGATCTGGATGAGCACTTACCTTCTCACAACCGACAAGTGAATCGGGAACCCATCATGCTTGTACCACATACATCTGTCTATTTCAAGTGGTTACCTTTCTAGACGAGTCGTTACTCTTTCAGTAACAGATAATGCACGTCTGTTAACCGTTACAGTTTCTTTAGTGAAGTAAAGATCAGTTACGCACTTTGAAACAACCAACTCCAAGCGTTCGCACTATACTGTCTCTGACGTTCAACCTGCCTCAGATAGTGGGTATTCTCAGCGGCCCAATAATGCGTCTTTTTTACATTAGGCATGCCACGGTATGTATAGGTTGCTTCATCGGAAAAGAAATTTCGTTGAAGAAAGCACCTGTCCGGACGTCGCATCATAACTGACCCAGAGAATTCCATGTAACTTCCGCAAACTTACTAGTTCAACTGTCCCAGTTGAAAAATCAGATTTGTCACTGGTACCTAAGTAATTAATACAGCTATGACAGTAGATTAAACATCGTTTAGAAAGGACTATCTTCTAATTTACTTAGTTGAAAAAGGAATTACAGCGTCTTGAGCGGTTCTAGAAATATTTGAGTTGAAAGGCTCAGCTGAATAGCCCTACATATAAATTAATTAGTAGATAGCGTCTCTATCCCTTCGAGGCTGTTCACACGCGGCGCAGCTATGTACAGAGATATGGGCTTCTTAGAAACTTTTGGCGAAATGGAGAGAGACTCTTAGGTTGGAGCTGCTGTGGCAGCTGAATTTAAATGTTGTCTGACTGTGTTATGTAATGAACCCAAATGACCATTATTAACTCAATGATACCGGTGTGTATCATTAATTTAATTTCTAAGATGATTTCTTCATACAAAAAAAGCATTGGTATGAAAATGTAACATTTTGTGTATTACCGCTAAATTTGATATGAATAGAAATATAACTGTGTATTTTATAAAGTTATGTACAATATTTCCAATAAATTATATTAATCTCTAACGTAAAGAATACACATAAGTTAATTTAAATAAAATCTCCACCAGCTATGTAAATAATTATATTCTTCGCCTACTAATCTAATGACTCTTCTTTCTCGCTTGGTGGGAAGAGCAGTTGGAAGAGCTATAGTGTCAAGTAGTTTGTAAAGAGAAGACAGTTCATGTTTGATTGGAATTTGAAGCTCATAGGAATAAATTGTAGTTATTTTATCGAATAGTTGTTTGAAACATTTGAGAATACAGAAGCTAAAAGTTTGAACATTTATCATTTCGTAATTAGTGATTCATCGAATTCTTACGATCTTGGAAAGTTTTGAATTTCACCGTACAGGAAAATCCGGAGACAATCATCATACTCAGACTACCATTAAGCCAACAAATAAAACCAGGTAAGTATCAGATTGTTTATTGGAAGAATCCTAAGGTAGAATAGATCGTGCACGATAATCGCCTTTTCTAAGACCAAAGTTCAGCCAATTCTTGAGTGCTATTTGTCAGTGTTGGGTCCTTGCCGAGTTTCATTAATGGTAGACACAGAAAAAATTCTTAGAGAAGTTAATCTCCCGTTATGGGTTTGTTCAAGAAAATTGAGAGTGGCACTGAAATGCTCAACAAAAATTATATGGATATGTTACAAGAAAGACAATTTCTAGAGCCCAATTTACAAAATGATACAAGGAACATACGTCTTCACCCAGTACACATACCGCGTAATGACCGAGGTCCTAAGACTAGAGGCTACGGTCAGTCTTTCTTCACACTTACCATCCGCGAATCGAAAGGGTTGGGAAAAATAAAAATAATACGATTACACAGTGTACCGCCCACCACACACGACTTGCGCGGCACAAATGTAAAGCCAAATTAACCTTTGGCTTCACTTGAAGCGCTACTGGAATTTGCAATATTGAAGTGCCAAACATCCTCCCCGGTGTTCCTCGATTTTCCCGACGAGGTGAAGCGGAGGTTTTGCAGAACAGCAACGTGCGTGAGATGGAAGTCAAGTCCTTCGGGTGGCTGCGAGGCATACCGTCTCAGCATCGGAGGCGCAGCTTGGGGTGTATCAAATCTATAATCATTGCTCTCGGTAGCCAGACAAAGGGCAATTATTTGTAGTTTTCTGGCCGAACAAGTTTGGAACTTTAATCTTTTATTTGCCCTACGTGAATTCGAAGCAGTGTTCACTCTACGGACAACTCTCGCTGTCACAGTGTATTTGTTAGACAGCGCATACTTCGTGGCACATCCACTCCACGGAAGGAGCCAGGAACTCAGCACGGCACATGAACATGATGCACTAACTGGTGAAGCATACAGCGATGTATCGTCGAATGTGAACGACGTTTCCACGCAGATACTAACGATGAGCAACTGTCAATATCTACAAACCTTACGCTGGACAAACAGTAGGCGCCTGAGTAGTGACCTCACGTGTACAATACTATGTAGTATCCTCGCAATCTAGGTACGCGAAAAAAAAAATCATCTGAATACGTATATGCATTATAAGCTTTTGATAATAACTGACATGTAGCCTGTGTCTTTTCCTGTTTTTCACTGACACGCGACTTGATGCCGTAAGATAATATTCACTGTCAGCTGTGGGTATACACTAGCAGTCCATAAATACTCGGGACTAGTTTCGTTGTCTAGAACAAAACCGAGTTTCGCGATCGTGAAGACATTGGACCTGTAAACTAATATATGCCAGGTAATGCAATAAGGGACGCTAAAGAGTCACATTGGTATACTAGTAATATTCAGTAACTGCTGCGAGCAGCACATTATTACTCTGACGCCTTAAAAGAAAATGCTGGAACAATATTAAATTAAAAAAGTGAAATTCAGGACAACTGCATGTTATTGAGCATTGGTGATACTAGTATATATCGAAGAAATATACTAACCTGATGTAAGGTACGTTATTTGCAATGTGATACTTCGCACCAGGGTCAAAATCAGCCTCTGATCTTGGGACAGGTGGAGTAATGCCTAGGTATTTCTTCCTGAGGTGCCACCAGTCGTGGTTATAAGTTTCGGGAGAAATGACACCTCGGAAAACATCCCAGCGCCATTTATCCACAACCAAGGCGAAGGGCAGTTGTGGAATTCTGGAGAGAGCTTGCTGCAGCAGTACGCTGAAACTCATTTCTGCAAGTGTGAAATAAAATTCACTTTAACAGCGTGAATAAATGTCGGTTTCTGGAAAACATGACACTGAATAACTCCATAAACGCAATAAGCTGTCTGGGTCAATGAACGTGTTAGCCAAGTACTCGGGCAGTCTCTTTCACATATTTTAAAATTTTAGATCGTTTCGCCACGTCAGAAATCAACGATAACAATTTTGAACATGTTCAGATGCCCATGGTGACTTTCAGTGAGTCATTACTGCAATGCTCGAACTCTGATGCCAAAATACAGTAACTGTGACATGCTTTTTGCTCTGTTTTGAAATAATTCTATAATGGTGAACAGATTTACATGTGAGTTAAGTCTGTTTCTTGGAAAGTGGATGAAAATGCTGTATGAATACTGGTCAAAAAATTCCCTAAAGGAACATCTGTACCGTGGGTTATATCTAATATTCCTCTTATGAATACAGCGCATTCCAGTTAGAGCTCAGAAAGTTAGGTCACTTCGTTAGATTCAAGACGAATAAAAACAAGTTACATCGCAGATGAAACAGTAGTTAACTCATTTACTAATAATCAAATTCTTTATTCGCGCTCACAGTTCCGTCACAGGAGAGAGCGTTATAAATATGGTACTGGCACAAGTTTACGAATATATATTATAATTCTTGGTGCTGGCGACGTGAATGTTCCAACAGATGCTTCGTATGATCCAGGGAAAGAATTCCAAAATTAAAGTAGAATGGGGGAATGGCGAACTAAACTATTGTGTTACGAGGTACAAGTCCCATTGGTGTTATTACTTACATCTGTTGCTGCTAACCGTTCCATTGGTTTTAATACTAGCTTCGCAAGGACAGTTAGTGGAAATACATTTATTAAAGAAGAGTTACTTATAATACAGCGATATTTTTAGTACCAAAATCACAGTACTTAAAAATGATCTGTTATCTTTCCACACCATGTGAACATTCAGTGTTGTTAAGTTTATAATGCGCACACTTGTATTTGTTCGTGAGTTTTATAACACCATAAGAACATTTTTATAACTATACGAGAACATCTTTCTGCATACAGCTCAATCTTAAATACATGAAACAGGTATTTGGTACCTTTTAAGCGTCAGATTTTTGGTGTTGTTGTCTTCTGGTCTTCTCTGGCTTTAAGCAGCTCTCCACACAAGTTGGAAACTTCCCTGTGTTGCATTCCGCAAATGTCCAGGTCCCTTTACCTCTTTTTAACTACTACCATTTCCACCCATTTCAACATGCCTGCTATAGTAGAGCCTACTTCTCATTCTACACTTCCCTCAATTAGAAACTTTAATTATTTCTTGACGCCTCATGATAATTTCAACCACCCTATTCCTTCTTTTAGTCAAGTTATTCCACAAAAATCTGTCGTCCCCAATTGAGTTCAATGCCTCTTCACTGGATATTCTAGCTATCTATCTAATCTTCAGCACTCTTCCGTAGCACGACATTTTAAAAGCTTACGTTGTTTTGTTGTCTGATATAACTCACTACACTTCGTTTCTTTTATGCTATTTTTGTTGATATTCGTCTTACAAACTCCTTTCAAGACATTATACACCCTGTTCGACAGATCATCCAAGTCGTTTTCTGTCTCTGACAGAGTAACAGTGCTCTTACCTTTAACTTGAAGGAAGTCATCTTTTCAGCAAAGATCACTTTTGAAAAACCTCTATTTACGATGACCGCTTTCGGTGAAAATAGTTACCATCATCTGATCTTTGAATAGTGTACATAAAGTGTACATTAAGTGTAAAGGTGCCCTATTACAGCTATAATGTACTCCATATCTTACTTAGTCGGATAGTTGTCTTCCCTTTCCAAATATGTCCTCAGATTTCTTTACTGCTTGTTCAGAGCGCTTACTGAATAACGTGATGGATAGGCTACAGCCGTATCTCACGCCCTTCTTTCATGTCCTTCGACGCTTATGATTGTAGTCTGGTCTATAGAAGCTGTATATATATTGTTGATCCCTTTATTTTGACAATTATAACTAAGAGTATTCCAGAAAGGTATGTCCCAACCAACAGTGTCTAAAGCTTTTTTTTAAAGTAACAGACACCGTTTAAATGTGACTTCGGCGTTCTTGAATCTTTTCTCTAACAAGGAAAACCTTCGCACGTTCAATCTTTAGTAAGGCTCCTTTGAAAGTGTTGTGTTAACAGTTATGACTGGAAAAATATTAGCTACTGATAACTTACCATGTGCATCAGGAGGGCGACAGAATATGAGTGTCCGGGAAGTGCAAAAATCAACCTTCTATGGGATGTGTGTATTACACTTCACAAAATGTACTTCGTCGGCAGTCAAGAAATGCTCAAAACAAACCATTCACTTGCACCATGATCACAGAATGAAAAATGGATTGCCACAGTGATCTCAAATGTTCGCACTATCAAGATCGAAGGCGAACTGCTTGAGGGTTACAAACTGTGCAGGACGTTCAACTAGATATCCACTCCTAAAGAATGCATATAGAATCATATTGGTGTAACGAGGCGATAAATACTGTTACAATGTGATGGCATGCTACCAAAGGCGAAACAGTCTACCGTGGAGCTTATCGTGAAACCGACTAACCGACTATCGAAGGCGTAGCTGCAGGTAGGGCGATAATATGTTTTACATGCACAGAAAAAACAAACATACAGAGGCTGAATTTGTTCAGTGGTTCCAGATGATGTGAATTGCAACACACATTTTTCAGGAGGGATAGGAGTATGATTTTCATACGCAGACGAGGAATCAAGTAAACGCAAGTTAATTTGACCAGCTATTGGCCAAAAGCAGTGGTCATACCATCGTTGTAGTTCTCTTACGTCAGTTTTCGCACTCTTGCTTGCTGTGACGTAAATATTCACTACTGCCCTTGCAAGATTACGCAAACGTAGGGGCAGAGCACCTTCAATCTCTCACAGAATAATAAATAACTTGCCAGCCAATTTACCATGCATATTAACAATCGGCGTAATTGTATACGAATGCGTTAAGATATTGATGTTAGTTGATCTTGATGCAACTCTCTTGGTACCTCTAATTTCCAGGGTTCCTTTCATATGCATTTCCTCTTACGACTCCGATATATCAGAGCCTAAAACAAATTCCTTACTGAACGATGGGATAAGTTTCTTTATCTCATTTACAAATTTTCGGACCGACTCCGCAGTTTCGTGTGCATCGTCAAGATCACGTTTTGTTTGAAATTTCGTTATCTTACGTCTTCCAATTCTGTAGCACTGTTTGAAGTTGTGCAACCATCCATTGTTTCCCTTGAAATCGCTGTAATCTATGTCATGCGCAATTTGAGGTGCATAGCGTGCATAACTATCATGCACATCCTGTAAACTTGAAACGTGCAAACATCAGTTTTTTGTAACAAGTGCACCTTGACTTCCCCTGAATATCCGCAGTTCTCTTATGCACTACACGGTCATATTGCACCGGACTAATTCTAAATCTGTTAATAACTGTTTCTATACTACACTGCGGATGGTCTTCCATGTATGTAATTATGTTTAGTACCCGCTCCTTAGACAATTATTGTCCTTTACTGCAGTTCACTGGAGACGGGATTTGTGGCTCCCTGTCCGACAAGGGTGACGAATGATATGGCTCGACACCTGTTTCAATATCACATTCGCTTGTTAAGAACGTATCGTCATCATTGTACTACTCATATACATTGTCCGCACAGTCGAGGGCGTACGACAGCACTCCACTGACTCATCTTGCAGAAAGGCTGGTATATCTGCCACTTCTTCTTCACTCTGCGAAATTCCTTATGCTCCTTTCTGACAAAACGTCAACTTCGGCCACTGTTGTTGTAGATATAATGCTACGTTTGCTTTCCTTATCGTTGTCATTGATCTGCTATGTATCAAGACCACTAGCACTGTACGACTGTTAAGAGTTACTTGTCGACTAAGCAGTTCAGCTTCGCTCTGCAGCCTCATTTTGTGGATACCTCCAGCCCCGCCTCCTGTTGCCATGAGCAGTCAGTATTGTGGTTGCATGGTAGACAATATATGGAGCGTCGAACATCACTGACCTTCTGCCACCTCGCACTCAAGGGGTTTCTTGTAGAAAAAATCGTAGGTTTACCTGGCGTGCTCCTAAGTCAGCTTCTACCATGAGTACCATTCGTCTTTTGATAATTAGTGTAATGTATTGCAATTGTGACTTATTATACTGATGGCTCGGTAACACGTTTTTTGGCGCCTGGGTTCTTTGGTCCCAGAATTACAGTCTTCTTGAAGTCTGAGGGTATTTGGTTCCTGTGTTTCAAGTTATGCACTGCATACCAAGTGAAACCGTTCTGTCATGGTTGTTTCGCACAAGGATCTTAATAATTCTGTGGAAGTTTCGTCTATTCCAGATGCTCTTACAGAGTTCCTTCAAACGTTTCTAGATGTATCGCGTTCCCCATCTGACATCATCCACTTCCTCTCCTCATTCCATAATACTGTTCTTACATACATAATACTAATTCTTGCCTTTATACAGTCCATCTTTCAGCTGTTCCTTCATTCCTTAGCAGTGGGTTGCTAACTGAGCTCTTTATGTACATGGCATTTCTTCTCTCTTCTTAAAAAGTTTCTTTGATTTTCCTATACGCATTTATATAATGCGACGAAATTAATAGCAGTAAATTCGTTAGTAAATTGCTTTAATAGTGTGAAGTAAAACGTTTAATAGACTGGTTTTCTGGGAGAAAACTCTTCCTTTCTTGTGCATTGTACGTATACGGGTAATTTCACGGTGAAATAAAACCTACCTGTGGAATAAATGTTTTAAGGTATCTCAATGTATTTTTTCTTGTCTAGTTCCTAATAGATCTAGATCAACTGATTGGATGTATGCACCGTTATACCTTTAGCCCCGGTTACTTTATTATTTAAAAATTATATTCTATGTATTTTCTGTTAAATGAATTTTGAATTTCATACTTGATGTAATACAACCTATGCTGTTTTTTATTTTTACGTTTACTTTATTTCATTTTATTTTATTTTTGGTGTGGGGAAGGCGGCTGTCGTCTTCAGTCAGCTGCGTGATATAGAACCAACTTCTTTCGTCTCTTGTTTTCTTGATGGATCCGAGGCAATTTTGGTAGACAGTTTTTGCGTGTCGTGATTAAACAATTCAGTCGTTTTACGAGACACAGAAAATGCACAGCCTCAGGAATGTCTGCTACCGAAGGCGAGAGAATACGGAGCCTGCTGGCTTCGTTGCTCCTGCTCGTAAGGTGAGTTTTTTCTCTTCCTCGGTTCATATTCTTCTACGCTGTTTGTGTGGCGAAGGACAGTTTTGGTAGTCATCCTCGTGGGTTAATGACGTCGCTGATTGAGGCTCCATGGAAGTATCTGTGTATGTATACCGTGTTTAACCACGCTACCTTTTATACGCAGTCTTAGCCACCTTTTTAGTACTATTTAATATTTAATGTATGTTCTGCACTAAGATTGTAATAATCTGGTTTACATTGAGGCGAGTTTGAACTCTTGCACTATACTATCAGTCCAGTCAACGAAGCAAAATTACGGGAAAAATTCGTGTAGTGGCAAATTTTTGAATACTATTGGGATGGACTATCATGAACAGTAAACTAAAAATCCCCTCCTGTGGGATATCAGCGCTGGTGTGGGGTGCCGTTTAAAGTTCAGCTTCTTAACTTTTTCCTTGAATAGCTTGCGAACCACGGCTTCTAGAGAAAATGTTTCGTGGTACAAAATTGAACTACATTAAATTTCCTGTTAAGGAGGTCCTATTCATTTTATCTCTAGGAGTCATAGTTTCCGCATTGTAGGGGATGGAATAATCGCAAATTGTAAAAAATAGTATCTTAATGGTGTAAAATTAACGTTTATCGGTAAATGAAGTGGGTTAAGAACAAACACTAAATGTATGTCCCACGTCTAAGTGCGTTGGAATTGAATTGAGAGATGAATGTGTTCTGGGAGTGTAGCAAGGTGGAAGACAGAAGTGCGAGGGAACGTGGGTCGCCAGAATCCAGTCATGCAGTTCCCTCCCTCATAGGTCCGCAAACCGAAAAGGGGGCAGGTGATTTCCCACTCTGTCTACCCCACCACGTAACAAGAAGAAACTACAGTACATCGTGTTTTACAAAGTTACACCGACCCTCCGCAGCGCACCTTAATCACTGACGACACAGGGTGCAGAAGTGTCAACGGGGTGTCTTTATTTTCCAAACTGAGTTAACACTACAAGGAGTACAGATATGAGTTACTAATACTACCGACGCAAAAAACGCCTCTGTAATGAATCTACATAAATCTCTGATACTGTTCTGACTGACAGATTTTTAATCATCCTGTACGACAGCTGAAGCGCTCTTCCGGGAATGGCTACCTTTACCACAACGTGCGCTGCACGCTTTCAGGTTACAGACTGTACATGTTAAGCATTTCCCGTACAATTCTCTCAAGTGAGCAGACAAAATTACTTCAATAAGTTCGTGCCTATACAGAGGAGTTATTTTCACTTTATTAAATGAATAGGTTGGTTGGTTGGTTTGGGGAAGGAGACCAGACATCGTGGTCATCGGTCTCATCGGATTAGGGAAGGATGGGGAAGGAAGTCGGCCGCGCCCTTTCAGAGGAACCATCCCGGCATTTGCCTAGAGTGATTTAGGGAAATCACGGAAAACCTAAATCAGGGTGGCCGGACGCGGGATTGAACCGTCGTCCTCCCGAATGCGAGTCCAGTGTCTAACCACTGCGCACCTCGCTCGGTATTAAATGAATACTTATTTGCAGTTTTTAAGTGAGAAATCATGTAAAAACGATTTACAACTGGAGTTGCCAGCTGTCTACGACACTGAACTGCCTGTCCCAAGTGTTACATGCTGTCAATGTGTGTTTGACAATGGTGATTTCATTGTCTCCACTATCACTGGCTGGATTACTTTCCACAGTACGAGGGGTATCAAATGCATTACCCCATTCTCATCTCCTCCAGCATCTCAAGAGGCACAGAGGCTTAAGCTGTCACCCTATGCGACGGACGTAGGTCACCTAGGAGTTACGAAACCTCAGATATTTCAACATATGTCAAGCAATGCATTAGAGCAGATTACTGCTCTAGACTTGAAGAGGATTAGTCCTGTTCCATCACACATATTCACACCCACTTCGGAAGATATACTGTGGGTGTGTGGTAACGGGTTCCACTGAAGGAAATTCGTTTGGCACGAATGGCTGAGAGACCCTGAAGGACAAGTTCAGCAGCCTAACTAGAAAGGTTTTCCCTATCTCCCACGCCTGCAGGCACATTTCTTTCGCAAAGTATGAGAGCTGGGTGTGTAAGTTTATTTGCTAATTGTATATGCCTGTAATAGTTTGTATATCTCTTCACGAGGTACTGTGGGGAGGTTTGGAATTGAGTCCACGACACTGACTCAAAACCTGGTGACCAGGGGCTTGACACCAGCACCTCTCCTATCGCTTCTGCCGTAAACGCAAAGGGAAAATTGTCAACAGCACGCAGGATACTCACACAGTCGCCCATCGAAGTGCTGAACATGCCTGATGGCGCTTAACTTCGATGATCTAACGGCAACCGGTGTGTACAACTCGTTAAAACGCACTGCAGCCCACTCTAGAAGTATCAACAATTCCTGAATGGAAGAGATTTATACTGAGTATCAGTAACAAAATAATTGCGAGAGAACAGCAGTAATTTTCTGGTCATTCACTATTTAACCATCAAGCGACTAGGACCGAGTTACACATATTTACAATATGCTGTCAACAAGAGACAACAGCATGGTTCTGCATTTACCAATCCACTCGCTTTCTCACCGACACTGAAATGATCGCTGACAACATCACATTTACAAATTATACACTTCTCAACCTCTGTTTATAGGAACAAATTTTACGTAAGGGCTCACTTAACAACCACAAGTAAGTGTTCATTTAATAAACTGAAAATAGCTCCTCTATATAAACACGTCTCAGTGATGTCATTCTGCCTTCTCGCATTCGAAAACTGCAGAGGGAATGCTGGGGAGGTATAGTCTGTGAAAAGCGATCACCGCTCGTGGTGTGGGAAGTTGCCTTTACAAGAAGAATTCTACATCTGCTGTACAAAATAACAAGAATCAGTTTTTCTTCCAGCAGTGGAGTACAGTGTGCAGAAATTTACGCAGAGCCTGTCCATATACATTTCTTGCGTTAGTGTTATTGTTAAGTTATATCTGTATTCGTTGGAGTATTAATGCACTTTGTGGAAAGCAAATACGCCGTGGATTTTTTTTTTTTCGCACAGCATAGTCAGTGATTAATAATGAGTTCTGCAGAGGGCTGGTCTAACTTTGTAAAACACTCTGTAGTTGCTTCTTATGTCGTAGTGGGGTAGATATAGTGGGGAATTACCTTCTCGCTCCTCAGTTTGCAGAATCATGAACAAGGGAATCGCATGGCTACGATCCGGAGACCTACCTTCCCTCAAACTTATACATCTCACCCCCCCCCCCCCCGTTCGCTCCTCCCTCTCACCCTCCCAGAATCCAATTCATCCCTTAACCGGTTCAGCTGCTCTTAGACGTGGTACAGACATTTAATATTTTTTCTTAATCCACTTCACTCAATAGTAAAAATTAGATTTTGTTCCATTAAAACACTGGTTTTAATAACATGCGACTTTTCCATCCCTCCACCGCGGAAAGTATTAGCCCTACAGAAGAAATGAAGAGGAATTTTTTTGTAAATTTAACGAAGTTTAATTTTGTACTGAGGACCATTTTCTTCAGAAACTGCAATTTTCCAGTTATTCAAGAAAACCTAAAAATTTGGCCTTTAGACGCCCACCACCCCCACTCCGCCCCAGCTCCAATCACCACTATATTTGGTGTATAGCAACACGCCATTACGCAGGTCTTCACTTGAGCCAGCCACACTGTCCAGACAGAGCTCTGCTTGGATACGACTAGTGCTAAATTTCATTCACATCAGAGCCTCGGTACAACAAGATAATTGATGGAATTTAAAGAATAATACTGTCCAATTTAAATAAAAGTTTGTGGTCGCTGCAGCCCCAATGTACTGTACTGTAGTTGCTCCCCTTAAAGTCTGCGACCAAAGTGTGTGGAGCTTTATACAGGAAACCTTTTAGTGTAGCACAGGTGAAAGTATGTAAGACGCTGGAAATAGATTTTCTGCACTGGAATGTTAATAGTGTCGCTTTCCAGATGATTGAGAGGCCCGCAATAGCTCCCAAAACGTTACGAATACTTCACTGGGACATTGCAATCCATTAAAGTGATTATGTTGTCATCCAGTTCTAAAATTAGAGCATGAGTTCCTTTTAATTGACTTTTGTGATGTGCCATACAGTTATCTCAAGAGTGTATTCTCAGTTATGACGATACTAACGTGAGGACAGCGCAACACCCAGTCCCCAAGTGCAAAAACTATCCAACCTACCCAGGAATCGAACGCAGGCAACTCTGCTTAGCACTCCACCATGCTGAACACGCAGATACTGAGGCAGACTAAAGCAAGGTTAATGCCTTAGGAATTCTTCTGTATAAATGCTTCCTAAGTGGTCTCCTACACTGATATGTCCTGCATCTCCCAACATTCCGGAGATTGATATCATGATAGCTCTGTAATGGGTGAACATTGGTTGAGAAGGGGCTGTGTGACTTTTATGTGGAGTACAGGAGCAGTCATGTTATTACAGCCAGACTGCACTACCTGCTCGAGCCTGTAGAATTTGGTGGTGCAGGCATGTTGCAGCTGAGGAGATCTGGAGCACTGCTTGTTGTTGGGCTGCTGCTAGCACTTTAGCTGGACAGTACCACATTCCAAACTATATGGCACAACATCCAGTATAGTGGTTCATTGTATTACCACACTCCAGTGCAGCCAGGTGCCATAGGCAGTAGGCAATCAGGCAACAAGTGCAGTGAAGTGTACGTCAGCTGGCGGCTGGCAGCAGTGGTGACCGAACCAGGATGCTGCGTAGTGAGGCACGTGACCCAGCTTATAGCAACAGAGCAGGCGATGTGTGTGTGGGGAGGATAGGGTTGGAGGAGTCATTGCAAGTTCTTCATCTGACAAATGTTTGAACAAACAAATCGCAGCTCCATATCTCCACACTCCTATCATATCTTGCTACACACACACAGCAGTATCAGTTATATGACAATCAAGAAGACTGCACTGGTGAGATATAAAGTTTTAAACTTAGGACAAATGGTGTGGCTCTGACAGCCAAATAAGTTGCATTTATGAATTTTTCGCCACTTTCAACTTAGTGTTGGCAGATTTTCTTTTTAATTTTTCACGATTTTAGGCTTTGGAGAAGTGAATTTTTTGAATATCTCACCACTTTAAAGACAGACCAACTGTGACAGCCGATGGTTGAGAAAAATTGTTCAAATTTAGGAGAAATTTGGTGCCGTCATTCTAAACTTAACACAAGCAACCTAGTTACACTACGACATCACAGAAAACTCAATGACTGTCTTGGATTCAACACTTGACACACTGTGCAATGGTCTACTATCTTCGATTATAAACTAAGAACAAGGGATCTGGCAAACTGGCAAGTTGTACTGTCACCCATGTTCGAATGTGATGTCATAGGACTGTGCTAATGTCAGCTATCTCAGATTTTCCATCACACAGGATGTTCTTAGGTTAACTATCTTGGATTTTTGAGTATCCTCCCATTTTACTTTTGACTCTAAGCTGTGCTGTCATACGAGTGGGATGACTTTTGACTTTCCCACTATTCTGTATTTACATATAAAATGAATTCGCATTCGTGAATGACTGCCAGTAGCTGTAGAATGGAATAAAGACAATGAATATCTGTGGCAGACCGAAACTCGAACTTGGATTTCCTGCTTACTGCGAGCAGTTGTCTTATTATTTGGCTAACTGTGCATGACTCACAGCCAGACCCAAACTTCAAATGTCGTCAACCGTGCGTCTACGACCTGTACTCACACATCCATTATATATATTCCTGTACAGGTCAACCGTTGTACTTAAATGTCACTCGCCTGGTATTGGCAGAATATGATATTGCAGAACAACACAGGCACTGCAATATCATATTCTGTATATAAGCCAAATGGCCTAAATGATATCAGAGAGATGGTGAGGGGGAAAATCTGACAGTATTACATGGTGACATAGTCGATGACATCATCGGAATCTGGCAACAATGCAACTGTGCCAGAATGGAGGCAGTCCCCCTACTGACATGTGTTACAGTGTCGACATTACAGTAACCACAGGGCACTATAGCACTGGGCAGATGTACTGGTCTTTTGCTGTTCCTGAACAAAAGCATGAATTTGTTGACTCCCAAGTGCCGAAATGATTACGAATTTCATGAATGACACCTTCTTCATGATATTAGCCAATACCACTCTTTGCATATATGATTTAATTTGATTCTGTTCATTCACGATCTTCCTGCGGTGACTTGCGTTCTGGAGGACGTTGGTTCAGGGTGTCGACCGATCTTTCTGTGCTTCCCCTAAATTGCTGAAGACAAATTCCAGGACGTTTCCTTTGGAAAGGACACAGCCTATTTCCTTCCACACTCTTCCACAATCCGAACCAGTGTTACATCTCTAACAGCTGCATCTTCGAAAGGACATTAAACTTCAATCTTCCTTCCTTCAGTCGTTGAGGACTAGTGGTAATGACATGACCAGGGCGAACAAGAGACAAGAGGCAAAGGCTGTTGCATATATCTATACATCCTAGCAGTACTTGTCCAGGTGTCAGTAGGGATGACTATCTGACGAACTTTACTTACGCTCATGTCCAAAGGCTTGAGCGACACTCTAGCAGAAGTTGAAGCGCCTGACACCAGACATAGCAGCATAGTCAATGTAGTGTCTCACAGAAGAAGTACACCTAAGTCTCTAGTCTCCACTGACGTTCAGAAATGTTCGCCCTGGTCATGTCATTAGATTTGATGGACAAATAAAATCCTACATCCTGAAAATCGAATTATTTGTCAGCAACTTTCTTTGTTCTTCTATAAAATCCCCTTGTTTCTTTCACGCTAAAAGTCACGCACTCACAAGGCAATATATCTTATAAAAGCATTCCAGAATAATGCTTGGCTTGTTATATTATCGCACAGAATTTGCCGACTTGATATCTTGTTGAGTTGTAAAGACATGTGGATTATTCGCTGCCGCCGACTCTGCAAGACGACAACAGCGAGTGCGTCCAGTTCCTCTGACCTGCACAGCACACCTGAAGGGTCGCCTGTGATTTCATTTTCCATGCAGATGCATTCCTTGCTATCTTCCGGTTTGTCCACGTATTAACACACAAAAATCTGCAATGAAATTGGGCTGTTGAAAAGCGATTCTGAGTGAGGGGGTAAGTCTCAGACAGTTTATCATCTGTCTGCTGCTGGACCGTGTGACACGTCAGTCTGAATAGATACAAATTGTGTGACACAACAATGAATCTTTATTTAGACACCTGATTTACAGAGTGAAAACAGGCGACTGCTGTCAAATGCTTTCCTGTGCTCCATGTGACTTACACATTTTTCTGCTACAAAACTTGTAGTTCTTACTTTCAGTTTTAGTTACTTCATGCACCACTTATTGTATACCGATTTGATATGTTACTTAGTACCCAACAATGCAGTACAACTTTTTTATTTTTATTTTTGTGAAATTCAGTACGAAGTACCACAAGACATAGATGTGATGATTCATGTTCAACGCAGCAAAGTGATGCCCATGATTGACCAAACTACCTCTGTTTCGTGCAGTGTCGTTTTCATTCATCCCGTTAAAAAAGAAAGCGTTGCTATCTCCTTTCTGTCTAAGCATTTTGTGCTCTGATCATTGACACAGCACACACACAAAACTTCGTGAATTTCATATTTCATTTCGATTAAGCTGCCTGTACCCAGTTAATATCGCAAAACCACCAAGTTTCTGAATATGAATATTCCTTTGAACTCCTCGTTCTAATTGTTCCAATTTTAATCATAACTTGTAGTTAATAAGGTGTGAGAAATATGAGGAGTAAATTTTATTCCACGTATATAAATATTTACTTTTGTTCATCCAGAATGTTTTACTATTGGTATTTATTTTGAGAAATGCTATATTGTTTTCATTGTTTTGTTATCATGCGTGTAGTGTTGCTGATTTAGAAACCTAACGTAAAAACTGTAATACTGATAATGTGATTTTTGTCACTCATATGCTTAAGAAAATTTCACAAGTTACCTACATCTACAAACATGTGAATATAAAACCACATTCGGTGTACACAGAAAAAAATATGTCTCAATATAATATTACTAGCTTAGCGCCCGCTGTTTCCCTCAAGTAGACTATGCTCTGCACATACCTGTTTTCTTTTTGTTTTTCTTTACTCAAATCTGTCATGTTGTTCACAAATTACAAAACCTTTTAAACTTGTGAAGCTAATCAAGGTTATATAAGTATCATCTTTTACGAATGTACTTTAGACCGAAATGCGATTCCGATCATTGACACAGCACACAAAGAAAACTTCATGGATTTAATATTTTAGTTCGAGTAAGCTGTCTGTACCCAGTTAACATCGTAGAACCAACAAGTTTCTGAATATGAATATTCCTTTAAACTCCTCGTTCCAATGGTTCTTATTTTAATCATAAGTGGTAGTTATGGTTTTTGTTTACTATGCCTTTTACGTTCTTGTGGTGATATTTTCGTATAAACTTTCATCCCCCAACACATATTTCTTTTTATCTAACCGAGAAGTGGAAAATCAGTTTTAATAGATTTAGCTTCATAAGTTTTTTAATATAACGAAATATTTGCTTAAACATTTCAATCCCCTATTTTATCCACTTAGAGGTTGGCTTTCCAAAAACAATGAAACAAGTATTTTTTTATTTCTAAAGGAGAAGCCAAAAACAGATTTTCATGGATTTAGCATGGAAAATGATTTCAAAATAAAATAATTTCATAAAACTTTTCATTTCCTTTTTAAGCCCCATAGGGGTTGAATTTCCAAACATACTGATACACGTATTTTAAGTGATGTTACATAGTCTATTATTCCTTTTTTCAGTCGCTTCTCTGATAGTTTGCTGAGACGGTCAAAGAAATTCATTCACCTACTCTTAATGTCATTTTTGATGTTTGGAACATTTTCTATTGTTTTGATTGGTTTTAGATTGTAACAGTCTTGGGTATGTCTGGCTCCTAAAAGTTTTCTAACGATGTTTCATTGTTCTTTTTTTATTTCTTCAAGCTCGTGTTTTCTGTTAAGTGTCAGTGCTTCGCTTCTGTAGAGGACTGTTGTTTTTATGACTGTGTCGTGGTGCCAAATTTCTGCCTGTCTAGACATGGACTTTTTGTTGCAGAGGTTTTTTAGGCTAACCTTAATGTTTTAGGACTTCTATGAAGCGATTCTGCTGTGAGATTTTTTCAAGGCCTGTCGGTTCAGTGAAGCACATTCTTTGAGTGTCTCAAGTTATTTGAAGGCAGTCTCTTCGTCCTCAGGTCGTCCACAGATTCGAGGTATGGTTGTAGAGGTTTACATTTATTATTATTATTGTTATTTTGACTGTAAGAAAGTGTAATAGGTATATATACACATTTTACTGCAAGGCATATGGAATGTAAGGACTTATCAAGTGTATTGTCACTTACCTCAGCAAGTGGACATTTTAATATATTGTCACATTAAAAGACATGTTTACCAAACCATGTAATAAATTGCAAAAAAAGCCATCGAAGCTGCAATATTAATTTCCTTTATTGATGACTAGTTTCGATCCCTAAACTCATTACCAAATCATCCATTAAGCTATGCAATAGCATCCATTACGACATCCATGTGCTTTTCGTTTCAGTTAAACACATGTAAAGTAGTGCAGGATTGGACCTCTTTCACCTTAGGTTCAGGTTCTTCACTACTTTACGTGTGTTTTACTAAAACCAACACTTATATGGCTGTCGTAATGTATGGTATTGCGTTTCTTAGTGGATCATTTGATAATGAGCTTAGGGCTCGAAACGAGTCATCAATAAAGGAAATTAATATTGCAACTTCGACGGTTTTTGCAATTTATTGCATACTTTGGTAAACCATTTAGTTGCTCACGTCATGCCTTCGAGAATCTGGAAATTAGTAAAATACAGGTGTTTAACTCATAACTATATGTTGAATACATATACGATAGGAACATTTATAAACAGACAGAATAGCTATTGGACGTGTCCTAGAATATTTGTAACACATCCTTAAACCACCACTGACCAAAATTAATTTAATAACGCAATCTCAATAAAACTGTAAA